>NC_030825.1:66576484-67269484 GCF_001704415.2 Capra hircus | reverse complement strand
TTTTATGTCATCTCCATTCTATTAGCTATGACAATGAATCATGTGCTGTGCGAAGTCACTTACATCGTGTCCAACTCTTTGGGATCATATGGACTAGGCCCCACCAGGCTCCTCTCCATGAGATTCTCTAGGCAAGGATACTGGAGTGGGTTGCCATGCTCTCCCTCAGGAGATCTTCCTGCCCCAGGGATCGAATCCATACCTCCCATGTCTCCTGCATGGGTATGTTCTGCATGTTCTTTACCACTAGAACCACCTGGGAAGCCCCAAGACACATGAACATCAGTGGATTGGGGGATCCACGGGGCATATACAGAACCATTCCTCCAACAAAACTGAAGAATGACTTTAAAATCGCAAACAAAACATGAGTATATGTGTTCACACACTTCATGGAGCAAGGGTTTCTTCGATCTGAAAACTGGCGTCGATGAAGGACTGTGTGAAGAATACTTCAAAGTCTATTTGGCAAACACAGCCTACGTTGGCTATATTTAGTCCTCAGATGAATGGAATGTCATGAGTACTGGTCGTTTCAAATAAGTAGCCTGTGAAGCTGTTGACACTTATTGGGATGCGTGGTATACCACATTCACACGTTTCAGTAGCATTGGTGCAAAAACGATACACTTCTCAGGGGAAGCTTCTACATGGACTCTTGGGATCAGAGCTCTAACTCATACACACGTACTTTTCCTTTTAAAATGATCCTGCATGATAAGCAAACAAAACACTGGATGAACACCTAGACGGTGAGCTCTGTACTAAATGATTTGAAAGCCAGTAGATGGAATGAGCTGATGAGGAAGACTACAAACGAGTCATCTTCTTCAACTTGGTCAAACTGCTCATAGTCATACAAGTGAATGAAAAGTTGAGCCTGTTGTCATTCAATCTGTTTAAAAGAAATAGAATAATAAAACAAATTAGTAAATCTTATTTTCTTAATAAACATTGTATTACTTCTGCACAGCTTTGTTACTGGCATGAATAGAATATCTACAATAATAACTTGTCACAGTGAAATGGATTCACATTCGATATTGATTCACATCTATAATTGATGCCATAGCTGTTTGATACTATTGTTTGAATGAATGCAACTTATGCGACTTCACAAACTACAAACACGACTAACATAATAGGTATTAAAAAACCTTGAGTGACATGAGCGTGAAGACTTAGTAGAGTTGCTCTCAAGAATCAGGATACTATTATTCACTCTAGCCATAGTACTGGAATCTGTACATTAACACCCCTGCAAAAGAAACGGAAAGGATAGAATAATAATAAAGGAACTTCATAACTATATTCCTACTGTAAACATTCAACACTATGTTTTCTTTTAAACTTTCATATTTGGTCTACTCTAACCTCTTCTGTGTTCACTTTATGCTATACTTACTGCTAACAGTAAAATTACCATAGGAGCTCTACTTAATTTTCTTTTTTTACTTGCAAAGCTAGTGACAGAGCCAGAGGCCAATATCCACATCAGACAGGAGAAACGTAATGGAAACTGTACAAAAGGCTGTGATTTTTCTGAATGTTTATTTCAGAAGCTTGGAATTGGATGACTGCAAACAATAAAACTAATAATATATTGATACATAATATTAATAATATACAATGGGTCATTCTTTTTTCTATTCTGCCACAGCTAACTGACTGGAAGTCAGTTGTCGTAACTACTACTAACATAAGACCCTCACCGATGAGTGAAGATATATAGGAAAATCCATAATAGATCTAAAAACCATCAAAGATAAAATGGTAATGAAAAAATACAGTGACAGTTTAGTTGGTATAAGAAACAGGATGATTATGAAAGCAAAGCCAACAATCATGGATAGGCCATGGAAGCCCGTGGCTGTCACGAGTGTTGACTTGTATCCTTCATTTGAGGTTGTTAAAAGTGCGTGGTAAAATCCAGAGGTTTGCAGCAGTGGTAACCTCCTGAGCAGACTGAAATAGAAAGGGTTTCCAGAATATCCTAACGATTTCCATCTACTAGGCTGTGGTGAGCTCAAGCAATACATACTCCAGAGGACAGAAGACAGACAGGTTAGGAACATGTCTACTGCACTTAGGGAGAAAGGGAATGTTGCTGCTCAGTCTAGTACAAGTGTAGAAGCAACACCTCGGTGATTCGACCTTTAAAGACTCGATATATATGAGAACGACTGGTATGAATAATCCTTCAGAAGTGCCTTCTCAGACCTCCTCCCATCATAAGCACAAGCATAATGAAAACACTGAGTTTTCATGGGCTCACGCAAAATTAGACTCACTTATGACTTTGCTTTGAGAAGAGTTGAACTACTCATTGTTGAAGAGAAATGACCCTTTCTTCTCTGAAGATTTGTAAATCATTCATAGGGTGTGGTGAATAAACTACTTAAGGATCTAATCCATGAAAATGCGATAGGCTAAGCACAGAGATGTTTTTCTCCCTTTCTCAAAGGATGGAACATTTTGTATTTGCACTGACTTTATGTCTTGAGTTCATGTACAATTATGTATTGAGTTTTTTACTTGACATACAATAGGACTAAAAATATTGATATAATACTAATAACTCATGTTGGTATGTATGGTTGTCACATAGGATTCAGAGGAGATTTAAATACTCATAAGGGTACTCATAGGAAGTACTCATAAGTCAAGGAACTGTTATACTGGGTACTCTCGTTGTTACTGGGACAAGTCAGTTCCTGCGATGATGATGGGTATAACTGAAAAATTATTACAAATGCACGGGATGCGATGTCTACATGATGAATGTGTTCCTCTTCTGCTATTGTTTCAGGGATGCCTACTTCCGCATGAAGGACTGCACGTCAAGGGATGCCTGCTATTCCAGCTCAAGCAACAGATAGTGAAGTGCAGATCATTGTCCTTTGTTGAAAATAATCAGCAGTTAGTTTGTCAACATATGTAACATGCCAGAATAACCCTTGGGATGGAACTCTAAAAACAGGTTAGACCCTCTTTTTGCCAAGCACTGTGATAAAATACAAATCAAAAAAGGAAAAATAGCATCGGTTTTGTCAGGACTTCAGGATTTCATTGTGAACTAACGTTAGGTGGGGTGGAAGCTCATCACTCTAGTAAGAATGTGGCTCAATTAGACGGACTTTCATTCACTTCATGTACATAGAGTTCTATAATCCTTCATTAAAGAATTCAATAAGTTATACTTCCTTATACCTACACAATCTCTTGGTTTACAAGAATGTCAATTCCTAGTCCAGCACTTATACAATGAGTGTTACAGGTAGTGTTAGTGTATAAATGATGATGAGCAATGACAGGAAGTTTATTTACTCTCTGTTTGAATTCTTGATTTTATGTAATTTTTTTATGATATACTTACAGATGTGAATATTTTAGTGGCACGTATAGATACATGTTGAGTAGCACTATGATAACTCATAGTGTTGGCACAATAATTATCACGGTTACTATGTCTTTTTCATATATTCCTTTTGAGACTCTCTTCCATTATACATTATGATAAGATATTCAGTAGTTTCCTAAACTTTACAGTAGGTCCTTGTGGCTTCTTTCATATATAGTAATGAATTTGTTAATAATTCAAACTGAAACTGGTACACAAATATTCATAGTGACATTCAAGTGTCTGTTGGTGGGAGACTGAATATGCAACACAGGGTATATTCAGAAGCTTGAACGGCATTCCACCATACAGAAAAGTACATTAAATGGTGCTGCCCCTCTGCAAGACATTACAGAAATGACTCCAAAACGAACACATGGAATAAATACATAGTTCGAATCCAATTCATGCTATGTACCCAAAAGGTTTGGGAAAGGGGGCTGAAAAAATGGATACTTCTTCAGTCATACTCACAACAGCACGATTCACACTGGCAAACAAACAGAAGTGATCTAAGTGTCCAGGGCAGCCAATTTCATAAACAAACTGTGGTATACACACAATGGAATCTGATTCGGCCCTTCAAAGTCAGTAATTCTGACAATGGGACAATGTGGACAAACCTTATGGTCATTAGATTAAGTGAAATAAACCAGACCAAAAAAAAGACAAACGTTCTGTGATTTCACACGCATAAGATATCAAAACAAGTCAAATCTGCCAGAAAAGGCAGAAAGTGATTCCGACCGATCAAAGAGAGTTCATGTTTCATGGACCCCAGTTTCCCTTGGAAAAAACTGACTTCCCATGATATCTCCGAAACCAATTAGACAAATAATTGGAAGCTATATCCAATCAAATGAATGTAGACATAATTTTATAGTGTATACCAAACTCACTCAAACTTCTCAACAGACAAAATGCAAAACTGTATCTATGATACCTCAGCTTTGCTTAAAACTGTATCTACAGTACCTCAGTTTTGCTTACAGAATTTAACAACAACAGCAACACACTAAAGGCTATCCAAAAAAGGATATAAAACATATATAACATCAACTTTAAAAAATTAGAAATTTAAACTGTGAAAAACCTTATTCACAAAACTTAAACACAAGCCACAGGAAAATATATTTATCAAATACATATCTGATAAAGGATTGTACTCCAAATATACCAAAACATCTAGAACAATCTCATAAAAAATGTATAAACCTAAACACCTGGCCTACAAAAATATAAAGATCGTAAATAAGCCTATCAAAAAGACTCAAACTGGCGGAACCAGGCTCTCTATGGAGCTCTGGGGGAGGTCCCTTCCTTGTTTTTTCCAGCTGCTCGTGGTCCCAAGCATCCCTGGTCTTGTGAGCATCTTTCCAATCTCTGCTGTCTTCTCGTGGTCATCTTCCCGCTACATCTGGTTCCAGATTTCTCCACTCCTGTAAGGACATCACTCACACTGGACTAACGGTCCACCTTACTCCAGGATAACTTCATATCACCAGTTGCATCTTCAGCGGCCCTGTATCCAAATAATGGCCTATAACCCAATGATCCTTTAACCAGACTCTGAAGTTCTTCAGGTTAGGGACTTAACACATCTTTTGGGGGGACAGTTTCACTCATAATAAGTGAATGTAAGTGTGTCATGCTCAGTTGTGCTTGACTCTGTGTGACCCTATGGACTGTAAGCCGCCAGGCTCCTCGGTCCATGGGGTTTCCCAGGCAAGAATACTAGAGTAGGTTGCCATTTCCTTCTCCAGGGGATGTTCCCCCCAGGGATTGAAATCATGTCTCTTGCCTTGCAGATGATTCTTTGCTGCTGAGCCATTGGGGAAACCCCAGTAATCCCATGGGATTTTCCAGGCAAGAGCACTGGAGTGGGGAGCCATTGCCTCCTCCACTAATAAGTAAGGACAGTTAAAGACGTGCTGGCTCAAATGTATGGTGACAACACACCTTATCTACACCTGCAAGCACAGTGCCGAAAAAAAATAGCTGAGATTTCCTAAGCTTAAGAAAGAGACTTGTAAGTACCTAAAAAGGCTAGCAAAATGGCCTAGATGATGGGTCAAAAGGGATCCAAAAACAGTTAATGTGACAACTGGAGTCTTAAAGGTCATAACAAGCCCAAGGACTCATCAAGTAGTTAGGACAAAGGGATGCATAACCTAATATCTAATACAGATCAGAAGCTTGAGTTTTTCTCCTTCTGGTTAAGACAGAAGACAAGATGCCCTTCTCTCAATACCAGAATGGTTTCTGAAGAGACTTGATCAGTCTCAGGTAAAAATTGTCCTAGTGAGTGGTGAGATGCAGAGGTGAAGTGCCAAGGGTACGTTTATGGAAAGTATTGTGCGAGCAAACACAGCACTAGAGCCAAGCGAGCTCCCAGGATGCAGTGACTTAATGATTTATTCCTCTCTCAGGCAGCAGTGTGAGTTAAGGGGTTTGGGAAAGGCAATGAGACCCTCAATATGTGGTTTCCATCTTTGTCGAAAAAGTGACCATTTCAGTGGCAACATTTTCAAGTGGGAAGGAAGAGGGAAAAAAAGTCAATATCTAATGGCTTTAACATAGAGAAGGTGATATTTAGGTTTCAGGCACCACTTTCTAGTGATGGCTCATTGCCAAGACTTGACAACATTATGTATCCCACTGGCAACAGGCAATGGGAACGGTGGTGAACAGCTGGATGACAAATGTTTTACTTATAAAATAAGACATAAAATAGTGGACACTGAGGAATATGTCTGCCATAAGGATCACAGAAAATGTGATCTTAAAGGGCCAAGTTATAATGATCTCTGTCAATACGATTGTTTCTTGAGCAGCCTATCGTTTGCTACTTGACACCAACTTGTTAGAAGAAAACTTGGGTGATTTGAAAACATTAAAAAAAAAAAAAACTTCGTTAATGTAGTTTCCAATACTAACCAAATAGTACTCTTTCTTCCTGCTCAGAACCTAAAGTTATGAAAAAGAGCTCTCCTCCCACCATCTGCTTTTTCTCAGAACCAGTCTGAGGGAGGAATGCGGCTTGTGGGCAATTAGTAAATTAGCCTGAGTAACAACAATACTTTCTGTGCTTAAATGAATCCATCTTTCCAGTGATACTACCTCGAGTAAATGTTACTCCTCAGACTCTTTCTACACATGTTCAATTGTGCACCCCTTTTAAAACAAGAATAAACTCATTCATGAGAAATTACTTCTGCTTCTGATTTGCTTCTATGCTGTTATTATTAACAAGAGTTAACAAGGACAAAAAATGTATCCCACTTATAGTAAGAATGAAGGTAGATTAAGTGGACACCAACCAACATAAATTGAATTGTAAACGTGTAATAGTCAGACACGACTGAGCGACTGAACTGAACTGAACTGAACTGAATCAGATCCCAATGGATACCAGGTTGAGCTGTGCTGGTCACATTTTAACACATGTCTAGTGCAATGACATTTGGTTTTACACAGATTCTTATCTGGTTGATCCACTCTAGTTATTAAAAGCTTGACTTAAGGAGTTAAATACAGACCTAAGAATGCAATGTTAGTGACAAGAATTTGGAATCAAACAGTACCTTCATCATAGCAATCAAATGTTTAACAGGACATTCTTCTGATCAAAAGTTAGATTTTAAATGACAAAAATCCATATTGCTTCATTTTTTTAAACTATGGGAAGGACATGATAGGCTTTACTCATAAATTGTTCACCTATTTAAATTAATGAAGAGAAAAACAACTAGCCAAAATCCAAACCAAAGAGTAGAATTGCAGTGAGTCAGCAGAGTGTTTGAAACACAAATAGTGCTAATTATAGAGCAATACATACTGAGAGCTAACCTTCTGATTGATTCATGACACTAGTTGAAGATTCTGAATCCATTTTTGGATTCTGAATCCATGCATGTATGAAAGTTAATGAAAGCTTTTTTTTGGTAAATGAAGATCCACCAACTTTTATATTCATGGAAAAGTGATGAAGTCTTAATTTTTTATCATGAAATTATATATTACTTATAAAACAAGTGAAAAGCAATTATATATAGAAAATATCCTAAGAAAGCATATTCAACTCTTACAAAGATACCTCCAAATTAACGTGTGCTTATCCAAATGTATTCGAGTTATCCGACGACTACACTTAGCACAATTTTACATACACTGTGACTAACATAATAGGTCAGGGTTAGTATGTTTGCACATGTAGATAGAGGAGGCTTAGTCCTGAGAGTTCATTCATGGGGTAAACCATCGCTGTGTTAGACTGGACCTCTTAGTATATGTAAGTGTTGCCTGTATACAGTCTATTGTAAACAGGGTTATTTATGCGCCTGGACATTTATAACAGGAAGCGGCACACACGGAATTGTGTACTGCAGGCCCACTGCCTCAGGTTTGCCTTGACGATTGCCTTGTTGACCGCCTCTTTCACATCTTTGTTCCTCAAACTGTAGATCATGGGATTCGGCCTGGGAACCACTGTGGTGTAAAACCCAGCCACCACCCTCCCCTGCTCCACAGACTCTTCAGGGGGCCTCCTGAGATACATGAAGCAGAGAATCCCATAAAACATGGTAACAGCTGTCAGGTGGGACCCACACGTGGAGAATGCCTTCCTCCTGCCATCAGCAGAGCGCATGTGCAGCACAGCCGCTATGATGAGGGTACAGGAAATGAGAACCACTGAGAGGGAATATGTGAAATTAATCCCAGCAATAACAATCATGGTGCGTTCTTTAATGTGGACCCTTCCACAGGCAATCTTGATAAGAGCAGGGTCAGCACAATTAGGGTTAGGTATTTAACAACACAGACTGTATCAGTTTAACAGTTATCTCAGAAAAGTAAACTGCAAGTGGCTCAATCACCATATCAAAATTATATCAATAAATAAATTCTATATACATATAAAATAAAATTCAGGTGCCATGCTTTTAAAATTATCATCTTATTTCAGATTCTACTGCTTTTCAGCAAAAATCTATTATATGTATAATTATTTATTTTCAAATGCAATGTCATTACAATTAAAATGTCCACAAGGAATGTTTTCTCTGTTTAATACACTTCCCCAGATAAGTCTTCTGAGAAGTAAACTGCTCTGAGTACTTAGGGATGCATCTGTAGGATTAACATCATCTTGGGAATTTAAGATCCCCATAATAATATTGCTTGAAGGGAATATTATGATATAAAATGGGCTGTAGTTATAATTGCTTATAATCATTTACAAACATCAAAACCAATGTTACATCAAATATATTTGCTATATTTATTATTTATCACAGTATATCTAGAAGTAGTCTAACTTTTGTAACATAAAACTGAACAAGCTGCACGAGATTTTGGTTTGCCTCATAACTGATTCTTTTTGAAAAAGAGTGAATGAAAAATACAGAAAAATACAATTTAGGGAATGGGGCTACTGTGAGATGAAAACGGAGCCTGCTGATAAACACAGAAATGAGACAATTTAGGGAATGGAGCTACTGTGAGATGAAAACGGAGCATCTGATAAACACAGAAATGAGAAGAGGCAGGCTGCACAGAGAGTGGTCAAAGATCTCTTTGAGGAGGTGACTTTTCAGCTATGAGCAAGTAGCCAGTTATGTAAAAACATTGAGGAAAACGAAAACGAACATACAGAAAGTTAGAAGAGGAGCTATTTTTAAAAGTGTATAAACTCTACGATTGTATCATGGCTCCCTCCAACTAGTAGCAACTCACAATTTGGAAGGTGATTAATCTCACTAAGCACTCTTCCTACCCCTGAAATTACTCATATGGGAATTAAATACACAATAGAGAAAATGATCTGGGCACATAACATAGTCGCTGATCTTTCAGTTCTGGTCTGGGTTCACCTGTTCCCTATGTTTTCATGATCATAGATCTTCTGGCTTCTAGGTGTGGGTAAACTGAACCAGATGAGAGTTACTGCTTTTGACTGGGAGATAGAGCTAAGACCAAGAAGTTTCACATATAAAAACTCTTACCTCTGCTTGGTGACCCCATAATTACCTAATTAACAGACTTTGATTTGGATTATTGGTACAACTAATTATAAGAGGATGAGATCGTTAGATAGCATCACCAAGTCAGACATGAGTCTGAGCAAACTCTAGGAGATAGTGAAGGACAGAGGAGCCTGGCATGCTGCAGTCCATGGAGTCTCAAGTAGCCAAATATGACTCAGCGGCTGAGCAACAGCAGCAGCTAAACATGCATAAAGAATCGCCAAGCCAGCTCGAGGGGTCCCGCCCATGGCAAAGGCCACGAGGGAGGGAGCCTGACAAAACGCAAAGGCGGGGTCAGGCTTCAGGCGTTCCCCCTGGGATTTCCTGAGCATCTAGCCCCAAAATCAGAGTCTGCCTGCTTTACTACATTATGCTTTTCACCTGCTTTTCTGACATTAACAGGGGGCTGTCCCCCCATCACATTTTTTAGGGAAAAGTTAATTTAGAGCTTTTAGATAACACGTCTCCTGGGCATAATGAGTGTTTCGATCCAAAAGCCCCTCTGATGGCTCTCTAACTTGCCTTACCCAGACTTTCACAACTACGCATATGATTGTTTACAGCCCCCCTACTGTGAGAGGCTCGGGAAGCCTACAACATAAAGCCTTTCAAAGAGTTAAAAGTTATTAGAGTAGCGCTGGTGTAAGATTTCACTGTTGAGCCAATGCTTGTTGCTAAGTTCCCATATCTCTTATCCACTGTGCACCTGGAAGCGCATTTGTTAACATAGTTAGACTGTAAGAAAAAACAAGTGTAGCCTTGAACCTAACCACATCACACCTTTGAGCTAATCGCTTCTTTCTTTGTTGTAACTCGTTGCGCCTTTGCTCCGTGAAAATGTAACTTTGATACTTTCTGAGGCTGACATAGATTAGAAATATAAAGAGAAAACACTTTAAGGGAAAATAAGTTTTCTGGTTGAGCAGCCTTTATCAGAAGAGAGTATTACAATGTTTCACAGGCCTCCAAGGCCAGAAGATGAAGTACACAACATCATTTGTGGGAAAGGTATAAAAGTCCTTTTTAAAAATTAGCATATCTTTCTGAAAAATGAGGAAACTGAAGCACTGGCAGACTGGGAGGTCCTCCTTGGGTCGGACATCTGCAAACTGGCCGGAGGGGAATGCGGACTGAGCTCTAGGGGTGCACTCGGCAACCTTATCTCACTACTGCCTCTTTGCTAACTTTTTCTAATATTCTATTTCCCTACATTTAAAATGCAGTTTGATTATTGTCCAAAAAAGGGGGAAAGTTATCCTTTTGATAATTCATGCTTGATGAACCAGAAGAGCTTGACATGGCTATAGAGCCTGAAAAACAGAGTTCTTAGACCACCTCTATGCCTCTCAAGGTTAGGTGATCCCAAGTCCTAGGGCCAGATGACCAAAGTCACTTCTCATAGAGAGCCACTTTATTAGATAACTGTGCATCCGCTTTTAAAGCAATTAAGCATATAGAATGTATAATTTAGAAATTTTTAAAAATCACTTTCATTAACTTTTCAGGAATTTTACACACACACACACACACACGATACAGCAAAGGTATAATTATTTCTTCAATATAGTGGAAGACAGGGCAAAGAGGAGGACACAACTGAGTGACTGAACTGGGAATAACAATCATTCCCTATGACACAATACTTTCAACTCCATTCAGATACATTTTAAAACACAATGTGAAAATCACTGGTCTTTGTAGAGAAGACATAAAAGGCAAAACCTAAAGAGCAAAAATTCTTGTAAGTCCCTATGAGAGCAAGATGTTCTTATGAATTTTTATATCAACTATTAATATAGATAGTAATATTTCCCAAGTATGTAATTACAGACTAGAAAACACTGGTAACAAATAAGTCCACACGTAAGGTCTTAGTCTCGTCTTCAAAACAGGGCTAAAAACTGAAGATGTGACTGCATTCATCTCTACTGCAAAGAGGATAAAGTTTGCAGGCCTGCCCTCAGCAGCAACAAAAAAAATGCTAATTCCTCACTGCTCACAGCAGGGCCTTGAGCACTGCGCACACTGGGAGCACCTCCCCGAGGAGCCACCCAGACCACGATGAGACACGCTGCAGTTCAAAGTGCAGAAACACCTCAGGAGTAAGGGACGTTGAGGAGGGTTGAGCAGAAGAATGTCTTCTGATAACAGTATGTGACCAGCACCCTTAATATCATGGGTATAATCTCTCCTGTCTTCACATGGTATAATAGCTGCCTCAGGAAAGCACCCTGCACCTCAGGAAAACACTCTTGGTTTGCATTATACAATGTTGCTCAGTCACTTTCTTTTCTATTGTGCTTTAGTTCTAATAAGCATTATCTTCCCGGCCAAACACAGCAACGCACACCCTGTGCATCTCATGGCTGTTGAAGAGGTCCCAGGTGCCTCAACAGTGCAGATCACATGGAAACATCTAGGGAGAATGAGCACAAGTAGAGGTCACTGGTGGAGAAGCTGATTGTAGTAGAACAATTTATCAGTGAACTCAGGCTCTTTTTGGAGTCAGTAGAGAATCAACTTCGATGGCAGTTAGATTGGAAATAAAATCTTAACTCTGCACCATAATTAACTACCTGTCTTTGGAAAAGTAAGGATTCTCAGTTTCAAAGTTCATCTGTAGAAAAAGGAAACTGCTGTCTCACAGTGAGGTATGAGGATCACAGACAACATTGGGAAATTCTTAGCACAACGCCTGTCTCTGATGAAGCAGTCAAAAAATTGAAACGAGCTGTGGATTTTCACCTATTAACGGTTCACAAGATCTTGCCACCTATTTGTGATTGTGATCAGTATTATCTCTGTGTTGAAGGGTAAAATATTAAAAAAAAAAACTATGTAAAATAATTCTGAGGTTCAGTTTCTCCACAAAATATGGATAGTAGGGGCTTCCCTGGTGGCTCAGAGTGAAGAGTCTGCCTGTAATGCAGGAGACCCAGGTTTGATCCCTGAGCCCTGAAGATCCTCTGGAAAAAGGAATGGCTATCCACTCCAGTATTCTTGGTGCTTCTCTGGTGGCTCAGACATTAAAGATAGCCAGCAGATTAAAGAAACTGAATGGAAACCAAGATTGTTCATAAACTCCCATTTGTACTACCTCAATTTTGCTGGAAAATCATGGACAGAATAATACTCAGGCAAAGTTTCCCTCTTCAGTGGCCAAGGATCCCAGACTCCTCGTTAGTTCCTTCTCACCTTTTATGGAGAAGCTACATAAGGCAAATTCATTGGCACCAGATTATTATAACTTAACTTGCACTCCCTCGAGAAAAATGGAATTTAAAACAAGAAAGCATTGTGTGTGTGAGTGTGTCTGTATGTGTGTGTGTGTGTTAAAGAGGGAGAGAGCAAGGAAGAGAGTCAAGGTTAAATACATTTTATACTAGAGATGCTTAACTATAAAAAAATTGATATATATATATAAATGTATGAATGAGATCCATTTTTTAAAGTGCTTTACAGAACTATCCTGAATTTTCAAATAGCAAAATTGCTTTAAATTCTCCAAAAGAATCAAGATTAGGGGAGATTATGAGCCAGAAGTGATCTTGGAGGTCAGATACTTCATCCTAAAAATTAACTGGATGAATGACACAAAATGACTGGTTCAAGGTCACACACAAATTATTTTGAAACTTGGAAACTAAAACCAGGAACATGACTTAACCAAGAAACTTGACATCATCATTCTTCATGCAATACTGAAACAAATCTCAAAAGAGTAGAGAAAGTGGTTCACTTAAAAAAAAAAAAAAGAGGTGACAAATATTATCCAAATCCACTTGCTAAATTCAGACTTAAATGGAGAAAGTAGGGACAACCACTAGACCATTCAGCTATGACCTAAGTCAAATCCCTTACAATCATACAGGAGAAGTGACAAATAGATTCAAGGGATTAGATCTGATAGACAGAGTGCCTAAAGAAGTATGCACAGAGGTTCATGACATTGTACAGAAGGTGGGGATCAAGATGATACCCAAGAAAAGGAAGTGCAAAAACACAAAATGGTTGTTTGAGAAGGCCTCACAAACAGCTGAGAAAAGAAGAGAAGTGAAAATCAAAGGAGAAAAGGAAAGATATACCCATTCAAATGCAGAGTTCCAAACAACAGCAAGGAGAGATAAGAAAACCTTCTTCGTGATCAGAAAAAAAAGCCTTCCTTGGCAAAGAAATAGAGGAAAAAATAGAATGGGAAAGACTAGAGATCACTTCAAGAAAATTAGAGATGCCAAGAAAATATTTCATGCAAAGAGGAACACGATAAAGGACAGAAGTGGTCTGGACCTAACAGAAGCAGAAGATATTGAGAAGAGGTGGCAAGAATACACAGAAGAGCTGTACAAAAAAGATCTTCATGACCCAGATAACCACAATGGTGTGATCACTCACCTAGAACCAGGCATCCTGGAAGGCGAAGTCAAGTGGGCCTTAGGAAGCATCGCTGCGAACAAAGCTAGTGGAGGTGATGGAATTCCAGTTGAGCTATTTCAAATCTTAAAAGATGATGCTGTGAAAGTGTTGCACTCAGTATGCAAGCAAATTTGGAAAACTCAGCAGTGGCCACAGGACTGGAAAATGTCAGTTTTCATTGCAATCACAAAGAAAGGCAATGCCTAAGAATGTTCAAACTACTGCACAATTGCACTCATCTCATACGTGAGATAAGTAATGCTCTAAATTCTCCAAGCCAGCCTTCAGCAATAGATGAACCATGAACTTCCAGATGTTCAAGTTGGTTTTAGAAAAGGCAGAGGAACCAGAGATCAAATTTCCAGCATCTGTCGGAAAAACATTGAAAAAACAAGAGAGTTCCAGAAAAAAAAAAAATCTATTTCTGCTTTAATGACTATGCCAAAGCCTTTGACTGTGTCGATCACAAGAAACTGTGGAAAATTCTGAGAGAGATTGGAATACCAGACCACTTGGCCTGCCTCTTGAGAAATCTATATGTAGGTCAGAAAGCAACAGTTACAACAACAGTCTGGTTCCAAATCGGGAAAGGAGTCTGTCAAGGCTGCATCTTGTCACCCTGCTTATTTAAAGTATATGCAGAGTACATCATGAGAAACACTCGGCTGGATGAAGCACAAGCTGGAATCAAGTTGGCTGGGAGGAATATCAACATCCTCAGATATGCAAATGATACCACCCTAACAGCAGAAAGTGAAGAAGAACAAAAGAGCCTCTTGATGAAAGTAAAAGAGAAGAGTGAGAAGGTTGGCTTAAAGCTCAACATTCAGAAAACTAAGGTCATGTCATCTGGTCCCATCACTTCATACCAAAAAGATGAGCAAACAGTGAAAACAGTGATTGACTTTATTTTGAGGGCTCCAGAATCACTGCAGATGGTGACTGCAGCCATGAAATTAAAAGACACTTAACCTTTGGAAGGAAAGTTATTACGAGCCTAGACAGCATATTAAAAAGCAGAGACATTACTTTTCCAGCAAAGGTCCATCTAGTCAAGGCTATCATTTTTCCAGTAGTTATGTATGGATGTGAGAGTTGGACTATAAAGAAAGCTGAGCGCTGAAGAATTGTTGCTTTTTAACTGTGGTGTTGGAGAAGACTCTTGAGTCCCTTAGACAGAAAGGCGATCCAACCAGTCCATCCTAAAGGAAATCAATCCTGAATATTCATTGGAAGGGCTAAGGTTGAAGCTGAAACTCCAATACTTTGGCCATCCTAATGCGAAGAACTGACTCATTTGAAAAGACCCTGATGCTGGGAAAGATTGAAGGTGGGAGGAGAAGGGGACACAGAGGATGAAATGGTTGGATGGCATCACCAACTCAGTGGACATGAGTTTGAGTATACTCCAGGAGTTGGTGATGAACACAGAGGCCTGACGTGCTGCAGTCCATGGGTTGCAAAGTGTCGGCCACGACTGAGTGACTGAGCTGAACTGAGTAGAATTTACTGGTAAAAACATGGGCTATGGAGTTAACTTGTTGAATTCCCATTCTGGCTTTAACAATTTTGATCCATGCACTCTGGACAATGTTTCTTAATATTTCTGGGCTTCATCTTTTTTTTTTTTTTGTCAAAATGGATTCCTTATATGGGTAGGTTTATTTTGAGGATTATGCAACAGAAAGTATGCACTATGGAACATACTGTTCTCCATACATGTCTGTGCGTGTTTGTGTGCATGCTCAGTCATTTCTGACACTTTGTACATCCATGGACTGGGTAGTCATCAATAAATGGTAGCTATTAGTCACTAAGTAAAGAATCATAGAGAATGGCACTCAGTATATTTCTTATCATCCACCTAAATGACTCAATGGATTATATATGTAATAGTGCCTAAAATAGCAACATCCACACTTTTCTGGTGGCTGGTATCTCCTTCTTCTTTCTCGTCATTTATGAATCATAAGTCTAGTTTGGGCACGATTGCCCAAATAAGGAAGTAGAGTTTTGATGGTTGTAAATAAATGTATAATACAGAAGTCTACATACCTTTGAAGGAAAAGCCATTTTAGAAAGAGCATCAGTGTCACGGCTCTTCTGCTGAATAACGCAGGCAGGATTTATATTATTTGTAGACTGATGCCATTTCCATAAGAGATTGTACATATAGGTGAGTATTAAGTAATTGCTTTGTTAGACAGTATTTTGCACTAAATGAGTTCTCTGGAGAAGTAACAATTGGGTACAATGCAGATTTGCCATGGGGCCCAACTGGTTTCTAGTGCTTTTCTTTTTTAGATTCAGTGTCAATATCTTCCTTCATACATTGGGAAGTCTACATCATAATATGGACATCTGCCATCGACACTCATGCCATATTCTGTTACCCGTAATATTGTTTAATCCAATTTAACACAATTTCTTCCACACAATTATCACAACTTTGTGCCACAACCTATTACCATCTCACTTTGGGTTATGGGTTGAAAAGTTTATTTAATATCCATATATCAATATGGATATCAATATCCCAGTACTTCTGAATATGACTGAATTTGTAGATACAGTTTTCAAAGAGGAAATTAAATTGTAATCGGTTCAAATAGTGCATCCTAATCCAAGATGACTGGTATCTTTTTTAAGAAAGGAGATTAGAACACAAAAATACAGAGGAAAGACTGTGAGAGACACAGGAGGTGATGGCTGTCTATACGCCAGACAGAAGCTTCAGAACGAAACCAACCCTACTAACATTTTGATCTTGAATCACTATCCTCCGAACTGGAAGGAAAGCAGTCTCTTTTGTTTAAGCCACCCCAGTCTGTGGTACTTAGTTGTAGCAGCCCTTGCAAACTAATATGTTCTGCCTTCAGTAGACAAAGAGACTGCTTTCATATTCAAGGGAAGTTTTGCTTCTTTGAAGAGTAGTATCATTTTTAATATATTTCAAACATTTAGAGTACACATTCAAAATGTGCACAAAACATAAGTTTAAAATTTATTGAATTTTTTCTAAGTAAAAATGCCTTTATGACCAAACTTCTAAACCAAGTAGAAGAACAACAATACATCAGACAAACTTCTCATCTTCTTTCTGAGTCCGTGCTCCTCAAGTTAGATGAATCTTCATTTTTAGCACTCTACATAGTTTGTGTCTTTTTCTGAATTTTACACAAGTGGAATCAAACAGAACACATTCTTTCATGTATAGTCTTTGGTGAAAACTCTGTTGACATCTGAACATTATGTTGATGATTGGTTTAGCTTGTTTGGACTGCTATAGTAATTATAACATAAGCATTTATTTATCACTGTTCTGAAAGCTGGAAGTCTAAGATTGGATTGGGTTCTGATGAAAGCATTCTTCCTGGTTTGTAGATGGCTGTCGTTTTGCTGTGCCCACACATCACAGAGGGCAAGGGAGTGCCCTGGGCTCTATTATGACGGCACTAATCCAGTTCATGGGCTTCCCTAGTAGCTCAGAAAGTAAAGAATATTCCTGCAATGCAGGAGTCCTGAGTTTGATCCTTGTGTAGGGAATGTTCCCTGGATCAAGAAATGGCAACCCACTCCAGTATTCTTGCCTGGAGAACCACATGGACAGAGGAGCCTGGCGGGTTACAGTCCATGGGGTCACAGAGTCGAACATGACTAAGCATGAGCAGGCACTAATTCAGTTCATGAGGGCAAAGCAAAGCCTTCATGACCTAATGACTTCCCTAAAGCCCCCACATTCTAAATAGCAATGGTTCTTTTATTACTGTAAGTGTAGAGATCAAGTTGACAACATTCACTGAATCATGGAGAAAGCAAAGGTGTTCCAAAAAAACATCTACTTAACAACCTCATAAAAAATGTATAAATCTGAACACCTGGCCAAAGAAAATATAAAGATAGTAAATCAACATATCAAAAATACTCAAAATCACATATCATAAGGAAATTACAAACTAAAGCATCAGTGAAGCAGCACTGCACACCTGTCAGATCCAGTAAACTCAGAAAGGGCACGGGGGCGGGGCTTCTCTGTGGCTCAGCAGTGAAGGATCTGCCTGACCATGCAAGACACTCAAGTTCCATCCCTTACCCAGGAAGATCCCACATGCCACAGAGAAACCTACCTGGATTTTTCCTCAACTAAACAAGGCTCACCTGTGACCTGAACACTACATGTCTAGTACTTAGTAAACAGCTTTGAAAAATGTCCAGACAAAAATTGTCACACAGTTATACACAGGAGCTCTACCTGTAATAGCTAAAAACTTTCAAATATCAGGATGTCTTCGGTAGATGGCTGTGTAAGCAAATTGGGATACATCCAAAGTGAAGGGGAGCAAATGCTACCCTAAAATATACCCCTTCAGCATGAGAATTAGTTGGACTTAATTAACTTCTTTTTTAAGAGGACATATGATCATCTCTGAAACCCAAGTTCAAGATGGCTCTTCTGAGTCACATTTACAAGAGAAATCTCATTTCAAAGGGATTCTCTGTATGTATCAGATAGAAGGATGACAGTCTTGTGAAACTCTTTTTTTATCAATCGGGAAAGCTAAGATATAAATCTGTACAACAACCATACCCTTCCTTTCCTTTAGTTTTATTTTTTAATATTTATTTTTTTTAATTTGGCTGCGCCAGGTCGACCTTCATTGAGGCAAGCAAGATATTTAGCTACAGCATGCAAACTCTTTGTTGCGGCGTGGGAGATCTAGTTCTCGGATCAGGCATGGAACCTGGGCCTCCTTCTTAAGGAGTGTCCAGTCTTAGCCACTGGACCACCAGGAGGCCCCTGTTTTGTTTTTAGATGAAGACGGTATCTAAGGTGATATCTTGGGCCATTTCAGTCACTGGCTCAGTTTCCCGAGTTTCTCCAAAGCACACACAAGGTGCACATTATTAAACTGGTCTGCAAAACCAGTAAAGGTAAAAGAATGTAGCATTGATACATGTTACAAAATGAATAAACATTAAAAACATCTTTAGTGAAAAAAATCCATATAGAAAAGGCCACCTAGATCCCATATTCACCATATGTCTGCTTTATATCCACCAAGTTTGCCCAAATGTCTAAAAATCTCAGTAACAGTCTAAAAAAAAATTGGATGAGGATGGAAAAAAAGATATATTCATACAATTGGACAGTTGCTGAGAGTGGAAGTGGAGCTATGGATTACATTATAATGTAGAAACCATATGAGTTCCTGATTTGGGAGATTATGTGCTGGTTCCACAGGAGAATGCACCCATTTTGGATGAAACGCGTGGAGCATTTTAGGTGATGTGGCAAATGTATTTTTTTAACATTATTGAGAGTTTCCCGCACATTTTAAGTTACTGAAAAGTAAATTATTTTTCAAAACAACCATGTCAATACCACAAAAGAAAATCAGATCACACAGGCTTGAAACTTTCTTATAGAGGCCAAGACTTACCCAGACGAAGTTCAAGGGAAGTTGTGATGCTCATTGCCCTTGAAAGAGTCCACATGGAATTTACAAATAAAATTTCCCACATAACTTCACAAAAAGTTGTTAGAATACATTCAGTAAAGTTGAATAATTTGGATCAATTTACAATCATATAAAATACTACAATTTACAACCTGAATCAATATACGAAAATCAGTTGTGTTCCTATACACTAATAACAATCAGAAACAAAAATTAAGAAAAAAATTAACTAAGGACATAAAAGACCAGTAGTCAGAAAACTAGAAAACACTGATAAAGAAACCAAAGAAAACACAAATATTCCATGCTCATGCACTGGAAGAATGAGTTATTAAA
The DNA here is from genome assembly GCF_001704415.2 of Capra hircus. Lineage (NCBI taxonomy): Eukaryota > Metazoa > Chordata > Mammalia > Artiodactyla > Bovidae > Capra > Capra hircus. Next base: position 67,249,850 of record NC_030825.1, on the reverse strand, counting down.
ATGTCCATTCCAACAAAAGTCACCAGCAAATGCACTGCAATCAAAATATAATATCCAAAGGCATTTTTCATAGAAATATTCATAGAATATTCCTAATAATATTCTGCAACAACTAACGGCCCTGAACAGCCAGAAAGACTCTGAGAAAGAAGAATGAACCTGGAGGCATCTTCCTCTCTGACTTCAGACTACGTCTCGGAACTGTAGTAACCACAGCAGTGAGGACCTGGCACAAACGCAGGCACAGGGGCTCAAGGAAAGAACAGAGAGGCCAGAAATAAAGCCACGTGTATGCGGACAGTTCATGAAAATCAAGCCACGAACGTGTGAAGAGGAAAGGACAGTCCTTTCAAGAAACAGTGGCAGGAAAACTGGACACCTACACCAAAGAACACCACTGGCCATCCTCTAGATCACACAGAAATCTAACTAAAAACCCACCGCTTTGCACACGGAGCTCTTTCCCCCCGAGTCCTCTGAGATGGATCTCCGGTCAGCCCTCAGCTGGACACAAGAAACGTCTACTCCATCCTCATTTTTCCCTCTTGCAGCACCTCCTCTCAGCCTGGACGCAGCCCCGTTATCCAGGAACCCGAGCCCTGATGGCCCTGAGGAGACAAAGCTCCCGCCAGCTGAAGACAAAACGACCTGTGCCCATGGGTCAGAGAGGGGTTGGCGCCCCCTGTGGGCCACCAGAAAAGAGCCGGCAGCCCTGCGCTCACAGACCCCAGAGGGCTCACCCAGAAGCAGCTCTGCTGTGAGCCCTCAGACTGGAAGCCCAAACTGAAACGGAGCCAAAAATCTCCATGACCCTGCTCAACACACGGCCAGGGAACAACTAATTAAAAACCATGCGGAATGAAAGGAACATAAACACAAAGTTTGCAACTGACACCACATTTCAATTAAAAACTATAAACATTTTAGAAAACAACTAAAGATCTACACGGCCTTGAGTCTGGTGATGAGTTCTAAAACACAACAAAAAAGCCAATATATAAAATGTTTTAAATAAATTAATTAAAACACTGACTTTTAAAAATGTATACATTCACTCCCTTACTCAAGAAAACCAAAGGACAAAGTGTTAGGGGAACCACTAACCAAAACCTCCTGCTTGTCCTTGCCAGGCACCAGAGAAACCACTTGCAGGAGTCATCTTACAACAGGAGGTCCTGGTTAAGAACAAAGAACTAACAAGCTACCACCAACCAGAAGAATTCAGGAAAGGTCAAAGGAGACAGGGGACTCCAATCCGTAGGTCTTACCAACCTCCCAGGATCCTCCTTGCCAGGATCCTCCTTGCCAGAATCCACCTTGGAAGAGTGATGCATATGCCACCAGGAAGGACCCCAATTCAGAAAGACTGGCCAGAGACAAACCAGAAACTAACCCAATGCCCATAAAACCTGAGACTGTGAGCCACGTGGCAGAGCAGTTCTCTCAGCTTCCTTCACCCTCCTGCCCTCCACCCAGGCAGCCCTTCCCAATAAAATCTCTTGCTTTCACAGCACACGTCTCCTCGGACAATTCATTTCCAAGTGTCAGACAAGAGCCCACCCTCAGGCCATGGAAGGGATCTCCCATTCCTGCATCAAAACCACAAACCAGGAGAAAATATCTTCCAAATGTATCTGTGTGGAAGGAAATGGCACCCACTCCAGTATTCTTGTCTGGGAAATCCCATGCACAGAGGAGCCTGGCAGGCTACAGTCCAACAGCAGGGCATTTTTGAAGAGAGGAAACAGTCCCAGGAAAGTTGAGGCGCTCACCAAAGGCCCCAAAGCTTTCGATGGCACAGCCAGAACTGTGGCTGAGCACCCCCAGCTCCCAGGCCTCTCGGTCCTGGCCTCTCTCACCAGATATGGGTGTGGCAAACTAGAATCTAAAGCACAGCTGAGGGCTTCCCTGGTGGCTGAATATTAAAGACTCTTCCTGCCAAGGCAGGGGACGCAGGTTGATCCCTGTCCATGCTGTGGAGTAGCTAAGCCCACGCACCGCAACCACTGAGCCTGTGTTCTAGACCCTGGAAGCTAAAACTACTGAGCCCATGAGCCCCAGAGCCCGTGTCCCACAACAACAGGAGCCACCAGTGAGAAGCCCACACCACAACTAGCGCAGCCCCTGCTCAACACAACTAGACAAAACCCCACACAACGAAGACCCAGCACAGCCAACATTAATAATTTTTCTAAAACAACGCATATCTGATAAAGAATTTATACTCAAATTATACCAAGAACGCTAGAGCAAACAAACCCGTTAATAGTTAGTAAAGACTGAAACAGACACCTGGCCCCAGAGGGTACACTGAGAGTATAAAACCATGAAAAACACCAGGCCCCAGAGGGTACACTGAGAGTAAACAACCACGGGAAACACCTGGCCCCAGAGGGTACACTGAGAGTATAAAACCATGAAAAACACCAGGCCCCAGAGGGTACACTGAGAGGAAACAACCACAAGGGACATACTCAGGATCCTGGTGGGATGCATGCACAGCCACCTTTGGAAGACAGTCTGACAGTTTTTTCGAAAGCTAAATAGACTCATCATCTAGGATGCAATACTACACCTCTTGTATTTAGACAACAGCTTTGAAAAACTGTGTTCAAACAAAAACTAGCATAAAATAATGCACAGTAGCTGTATTCTGGGTTAAAAATTGGTTAAAAACTGAAAGACATCAGAATGTTCTTCTGTAAAATGAATTAATAAGCAAGTTAGGGCACATATACATCAAGGGGAGCAGAATATGCCACCCCAAGTTGTGTCTTTTTGACATCAGAATAATTCTGGACTGACATTTAAAAAACAGCAGATCCAGGAGAATGTTTGAAAGTGCCCTTTTAGGAATTAAATTTACATTTATTAGGGAACTCTCCACTTGTAAGGCTGTCTCCACCTGTGTACCAGAAATGGAAGGATAACTAAGTCTTCAGAGGAGCTAGTCCATGGAGATGGCCTGGATGTAATTCTGCATAATATCCAGACCCTTGTTTACTGTGCTTTGCCTCCAAACCTCCCAAATCATTCCACTGTGCCCCCCCCCAAATATCTTTATTTTGTTCTTAGCTAAACATAGCACATAAGTTATAGGCTTGGGCCATTTCAGGTTTTCCTAGGTACCTTACAAGCATATAGGGGGTATGCATGGTAATAAGCTTCTGTTTTCCTCCAGTTCATCTGCCTTTCATTGTGGGGGAAAGTCTCAATGAGGAAAAGAGAAATATAAAGGGAACATTATTTTTCCTCCAATACACATGCAATGGAATAGTATTCGGAAATATAACGGAATGAACCATCAAACCAAGCAAAAACCGTGGATGAATCTTACATGTATATTGCTAAGTGAAAGAATCCAGTCTACACACTAGTGACCCCATTTATACAACATTCTGAAAAAGGCAAAACAGGCTTAGAAAAAGATTATGAGGTAGGAGGTTCAATATTGCATCTGATACATCACAGATGAAATGGTTGGATGGCATCACCGACTGGATGGATGTGAGTTTGAATAAGCTCCGGGAGTTGGTGATGGACAGGGAAGCTTGGTGGGCTGCAGTCCATGGGGTCACACAGAGTCAGACACAACTGAGCGACTGAACTGACATTACAGATGAGTATCTACCACTGTGTATTTGAATAAACCCACAGATCTTTAGACCTCACTTAGTAAATCATAATCTATTCAAATTTAGTTATTTAGGATATGACAGTGTTACAGAATGAAACACAGAATGCAGCAGAGTCTAAATGACTTAGAAATGCATTGAAAAAAACTCACTCTTTGTTGGTGGCAGGGACGGCATAGGCTGACGAGAGCTGAAGCATCAGCAGGTCCTGAGGATCTAAGCGCAAAGAAAGCCAGAACTGGGAAGATAAAGGGGTACAGCAGGGCCCCCACCCCGCTCCAGTCCTCTTGCTTCCCAGCCCGCTCTCTGGGCCCGGAGGAGGGTCCTTTCCGACTGGTCCGGTGTGGACCCATGGGCAGCGTCACTGCGTGGTGACAGCCGGGCACACGGGGCCCCTGGGCCACATGCAGCTGCCCAGGGCTTCCAGGAGCCCGTGTGCAAGCGCCGGGACAGACATCTGACAGACAGACTCACCACCTAAAGAGGAAACACCTGGTTCCTGGGAATCTGGAACTTAGGTTTTTAAGGGCCCTTTCCTTGGCCCTCGCCCTTCTGGGCTGCTGTGTCTCCTCCTGACTCCTCCCCCTGAGACGTGTGGCTCACAGGAGCCTCCCCAGGACCTGAGCTGCTCAGCAGCTCCCACTGTGGTCCAGCCTCTCAGAGGGGCTGCTCCACCGCCCGTTGTAAACAGGGGAACTCGCCGCGGAAAGGCCCCCTGCGCGACGGTCAGGAGACAGCTGCGCGGGGACGGCCACGCCCACGCCGCCGGGCGGCCGGGTTCACGGACTCTGGTCTCCTAGTAAGGGCCTCTGAGATCCCCTCGGTCCTTCTGGAAGTGTTCTGGAGCTTGAGTGCAGGAAGCTAGCACACACTTTCCGTATTCCGGTCCTGCAATGCGGCTCAAGCCTTTACCCGCACTGTCAATGTCGGGAGTCACTTAGATCGTTTTTCCGTTTAGTTGCTCTGATTAACTCCAAGGACCACATGCCTACATGCATCTCTAACTGGAGCCTGCATGGCCCCAGTTCCAGGCACGGGGGACGCAAAACAGAGTGTCTGTGATACAGCTTCCTGGGGCATCATGTTTATTCCGGGTGCTTTAGAAGGACACCCATTCAGCCTGAAGTAACCCCACAATGTCCCAAAGCCGAAAACCCAATGGGTCCTGAGGAGGTCCATCTCCTGTCAGCCTGAAGTGAACCCCACAAGGTCCCAAGGCCAAAACCTGAGCAGGTCCTGAGGAGACCAGACTCCCTGTCTTCCTGAACTGAGTCCCACAACGTCCCAAAGCTGAAACCCCAACGCGTCCAGAGGAGACCAGGCTCCCGGCAGCAGCCGCAGGCAGCCAGGTGCTCCGGCGGAGCGGGAATTCCGCTTGGGGTCGGGGTGGGTCGGGGAGGCGGGCTCTCGCTCCCTGCCAGCCAATGGGAACTGCAGCTCAAGCCTCCCTCACCGGCGCAGGCACAGCTCAGTGGAGACTCCGCCCCTCAGGGCAGTTCTGCTAGGTCCATTAAACTATGGAAATTCAAACTGAAATATCGCCAAAATCCAAAACTTCTCCAAAATAGTTAAGGAATAATTAACTTGAAACTGTATAGAATGAAATGTAGTCACCAAATTCGCTCAAATTTATTAACAGACATTTAAATTTTGAAACTATCAAAATTGTGGACGTAAACATAGAAAATCTACATGACCCTGGGTTTGGCCTGTAGATCATGAGCTTTGAGTGTCAACACACAAGCTGTCAGTCCACAAAAGAAAAATACTGTGGACTTTATAGAAATAAAGATGTCTATTCTGAAAGACCTCATTCCAAAAATCAAAATACAAACCACAAACTTGGAGAAAATATTTGCAAAATTCATATTTGATACAGGATTTGGACACAAAATAGACAAAGACCTCTTGAACAACCCTATAAACAATAAGTAAAGATCTGAACAGATACCCAGCCAAAAAAAGTTACACAGATAGTACAAAACAGAAACACACTCAACATCATACACCATTAGGGAATTACACATTAAAGTCACAAGCTATCACACTACACATATTAGGCTGCTAAACTCTAAATATATGACAATACCAACTGCTGGAGGCTGAGGAATAGTAGGAATGCTCCCTCACTGCTGGTGGGACGCACGCACAGCCACGTTGTAACACAGCTGGGCAGTTTTCTCCAAAGCTAAACACACCTCACCTTGGGATCCAACAATCGTACTTCCAGTATTTAGAAAACTGCTTTGAAAAACCCATGCCCAAACGCAAACAAAGATGAACTTAGGCACAGCAGCACTATCCATAATAGTTAAAAGCTTGAAGTAATCAGGGTATCCTTCAATAGATGAATGCATAATCAAATCGGGATATATCCATGTCAAACCAAGTAGAACATGCCACCCCAAAATATGCCTCTCTGCTGTGAGGATTGCTGAAGTCCACTTCCATGAAAAAAAAAAAAAAGAGGACTCTCAGCAAACTAAGCAGCAGTGGCCGTTCTGTGATGGACATTTACAGCAGAGAGACCTCTGCATTTAAGGGTTGTCCCTGTTTGCACCAGAAATGAAAGGGTAATTAAAACTCAAGTAGCTTATCAATGGAGAGGTCCCGGCTTAAATCTATAAACAATCATACCCTTCTTTACTGTGTTTTGTGTAATTACCTTCCATAATGGGCTTCTCCCATTCTTCAGGGTCTTGTTTTTAGCTGAAGATGGCATTTAAGGTGATGACTTTGGACATTTCAGGGAGTGACTCAGGTTTCTTTGGTAGCTCCCCTGTATACAGAAGCTATTTGTTGTTTTAGTCACTAAGTCGTGTTCGCCTCTTTGCGACCCCACGGACTGTAGCCCGCCAGGCTCCTCTGTCCATGGGATTCCCCAGGCATGAATACTGGAGTGGGTTGCCATTTCCTTCTCCAGGGGATCTTCACAACCCAGGGGTCAAACCCAAGTCTCCTGTATTACAGGCAGATTCTTTACCACAAAGCCACCAGGGAAGCATAGGGGAGGTATGCTTCTGTTTTTACTTCTGGTGATTTGTCTCTTATTATGGAAGGGCAGCGTGAAAATTGTTTTTCCTCCCATACACATGCAATGGAGTTTTACTCATCAGTAATAAGGAATGAACCACCAAACCTTGAAAAGCGTGGTTAACTCTCACATGCATATCACTCAGTGAAAGAATACAGTCTGGAGTATGACCTCATCTATGACATTCTAGGAAAAGCAAAGCTACCTAGGTGATAAGCAGATCATCTGCTGAAGGGGGCTGAAGCGTTCCCTGTGATGCTTTAGGACGGACACTTGTCACTATATTGATGATAAGCAGGTCATCTGCTGAAGGGGGTTGAAGTATTCCCTGTGATGCTTTAGGATGGACACCTGTCACTATGTATTTGTCTATGCTCAATTTGTACAGCCCAAGGGATCAAACAATCTATTCAAGTATAGTTATTTAGAGTGTAGGAGACTCGCAGGACGGAATACACAATGCAACAAAACCTAGCCACATTAGAAATGCACTGAAAGGATACCTCACTGTAGGAGATGGGGCAAAATGTGTTGACTTTGGAAATGAATGAATAGATACACAAAAGGCAAATGGCCTGCACATAAACACTGGGCTTCATTTTACAGAGATCTTTCCAGAGTGCAGTAGCTAGCAATTCTGAGACCGCTGTACACGTAATCTGAAGAGGAGAAAAGAGCTGACAGATGCAGACGGTGGGGACCAGGCTCCTCGCTGCAGGAGTGGGAAGTTACAGATAAGTAGAGAACAAGAGGACAGAGCTGAGCCCCTGACCACTACTCCTTATGGCTCTGAGTTGTGTCCAACAGGACCACCATCACCTGCACGCGGGTGAAAAGAGCTGACAGATGCAGATGGTGGGGGCCAGGCTCCTCGCTGCAGGAGTGGGGAGTCACAGATAAGCAGAGAACAAGAGGACAGAGCTGGGCCCCTGACCACGACTCCTTACGGCTCTGAGTTGTGTCCAACAGGACCACCATCACCTGCACGTAGGTGCTATAACCCACCTGCCCCCTCCTGGCCTTTCCCCTTCCTCCCTGCGATGATTCCAGTGACATTTCCAGCCTGCACCCCTCTCCCAAGGCAGGTGCATCTGTCCATCCACGGCCTCCCCATCTCATACTGGGGAATAACAGGCCCCTCGAGGACTGCGATCCTGCTGCTCCCCACGCCCAGGAGGCATCCCCAACTTCTCCAGCTGCTGAGCCCAGACACCTGGTGAAACCGAGCAGGAGCTTAGGGGCCCTCCCAGGACAGACCCCATCCCGTATCCTCTGCCGTAGCCCCTCTCTGAAGTATGGAGATGACAGTAGCTGAGGCACACTCAGGGAGGTGTTTTGCCGCTGCTGAAAGCCCCACTGAGTGGAAGAAGTTAACTACTTGATGAGCATGAACACGTCACCCTCAGAGTGCCCAGTGCCTGAGGATTTGTGAGGTTAGCCACCTGTTACCTCACCAACCAGAGAACCGTGCACCAGCGAATCACATAGTCTGTGACCCTCCCTCCCTCATATGGCCCGTAAAACTGCTTTCCTGAAGCCCTTCAGGGATCTCAGGGTGTAGAGCACGAGCTCCCTGTCTCCACGTACTGGTGCCTTTACAATTAATGCTGCCCTTTCCTTTACTGCACCCGGTGTCAGGCGACTGGCTTTACTGCACTCAGGTGTGTGGACTCGTTTGGTTCAGTAACACAGAAGCCTCCCAGGTTCCCAGTTCCTTGTGCCCCAGGGACTGTCCGCTCCTTCTCCAGGGCATATGGCCAACCCCCACACTCATTCCCCTCTACACCCACGGCCCCGGCCCAAGCCTAATCCCTCCATCGGGCCCCACAAAGCTCCCTGCCCTCACGGTGCATCTCACATCCCACACAACACGGTCTTTTTGAAGCCTGAACAAGACCATGCCCCGCTCCTCCCTGTGATTCCCCTCACCTGATGAAGCCAGGCCTGATCCATTCCAGGTGACTCCAGGATCCTCATTCTCCAGACTCCACGTGTGTGGCCGCTGTCTGTGCCCGTCTATACAGGCCTGTGGTGAACTCCTAAAATGAGGGTTATTTTATATACAGATAATGGGGTGAATGGCAGCCCCCAGAAGATGTGCCCCCCCAGAACACGGGAACAGGGCCGTATCTGGGAAAAGGGTCTTTGCAGATGGAGTTAGGATCTCAAGGTCAGGGCATCTGGGGTGGGGGTGACCTTCAGTCCAGCTGACAGATTCCTTATAGGAGATGGAAGGGGACACGGACGAGAAGCCTCGTGGAGATGGAGGCAGAGGTGGGAGGGAGGGGTCCCAAGCCCCGGGACCCTGGAGCCCCAAGGCTGGAGAAGGCAGGAAGGACCCCATCCTGGAGCCTCTGGAGGGACCTCAGCCCTGCGCCACCTTGGTCTCAGGTGTCTGGTCTCCAGGACCGGGGGAGGATGAACTCCTGTTGCTTTAAATCTCCCAACATGTGGTCGTCTGTTATAGAAGCCACAGAGAACTCACACAGGCCCTGCTCTGTAGGGTCCTAGAAGTGTGGGTCTCACTAAAGGAGGCTGGAGACTGGATTACAGAACCCTTGGAGTCAGAACTGGGCCCTCAGAAATGCTAAAGAAGTGGCTGGACCCCAAAATGTTGAGAGGTCAAGTCTGAACCCTGTCCCTAGGGGTACTGGCTGCACATGCCTCCCCAGGTCCTTACCCCTGTATGTGGATTAGTAAGTATCTAGTCCTAACTGAGGACATTTAATGTCACTGTTCACTTTGCTCATTAAGAACCCACCAGTTACACAGGTGAAAACCCAATTAGAATGCTTGCTACACCAATGAGCAATTCTGAAGATGGTCGGGGGTGGGGACTTACGTGCAGACACCAGCCCTTCCACCCTCCCACCCCTCCTCCACACCGCAAACCCCCTTCTCTACATCCCAGACCCCCTCCTCTACCCTCCAATTCCCCGAACCCTAACCCCAACCCCGAACCCGAACCCCAACCCCAACCCGAACCCTAAACCCAACCCGAACCCTAAACCAGAACCAGAACCAGAACCAGAACCCCTAACCCTCTCCTGACCTAGGTCTTTCTTGAAAGATTGAGCTGGCAAATGCTGGTAAGTTTCCTGGCTCAAATTCTAAGATTTGCCATGAGCCACAACTACCGTCCTCTAGGGCCCGCGTGCTGCAGCCACGGAAACCTGGGAGCCTGGGGCCTGCGCTCTGCAGGAACAGAAGCTGCCTCACCGAGAAACCCGCACGCGCAACTGAAGAGTGGCCCCTGCTCGTTGCAACTAGAGAAAGCCCATGTGCAGCAACAAAGACACAGCACAGCCAGAAAAATAAATGAATAAAGTTTTTGCAAAGCCTCAAATTTTATGTAAGGTACTTTTATTCACCTCCTACTCACTGTATGAGGGTGGCCATTAAAACATACTTTGCTTCCAGATAAGCAGAAAAGCGATGGAATCTGACAATATTCTTTTGTCCCACATGATTTCCAAAACCAAGAGGTAGGTGAGGACAGACCCCAGTCCCTGTTTCTGGGCGAGAGAGTGGTTTGTGGGAACTGTGGAGGAAGGGGGAAACGCGCCTCGTTTGGGACTACTTCTTCCAGGGCATTGGAAGCCATGGGACTTCAGGACGTCTAACCTCAGCAGATAAGGGCGGGGTGACCTGAGTCTGAATCCCCCCACTGGAAGCCCAGGCTCCAGGCGCTCCCTGGACAGAGGAGGCAGCATCTCCGCTGCCTGAGCGCCAAGCGGAGGCTCTCATGGCGCTGTCGCAAGGGAAGCACCAGGTCTGTGTGCCCGCCAAGGTCCACGCACCCCACCAAGCTCCTCTGTGACCCAGAGGCAGTGACAAGACAGGTGGGACCGTAAACAGTGACGGAAGACCGTCCCTGTTGCCTCATTTTCTGAAAATTGTACCTTTAAGAAATATTTTTGGAAATGATGCAGGGAAGGACATGATTTCCTGAAAATGCTGCAGTGTAACTCAGATTGAAGATGTGAGGGACACATCCAACCACAGGGAGGAGGGAGATAATAAGGAAATCAACACAAAAACTCAGGCAGGCAAGTGTGCACACAGCAAGTTAGAAGTCGGGATAGGTTGGCTTCCGGGACCTCCACTGCTGACTGTTTATTGGACACCTGATAGATCCTGTAAATGTACAAAGTCACCTTATCAAACCTAGAGATTCACTGCAGACAGATTTGACCACAAAGTCCTTGATTTAGGAATGTTCAGAGCATCCTCCTTGAACACCAGCTGAATCTGTTTTCATCAACGATATTGTTCAGTCATTAAGTCACGTCTGACTCTGCGACCCCATGGACTACAGCATGCCATGCTTTCCTGTCCTTCACCATCTCCCGGAGCTTGCTCAAACTCATGTCCATTGAGTCAGTGATGCCATCCAACTATTTCATCCTCTGTTGCCCCCTTCTCCTCCTACCCTCAATCTTTCCCAGCAGGGTCTTTTTCAATGAGTCAAGTTAGTCAGGTGGCCAAAGTATTGGAGCTTCAGCAATAGTCTTTCCAATGACTAGTCAGGATTGATTTCCTTTAGGGTTAACTGCTTTGATCTCCTTGAAGTTCAAGGGACTCTCAAGAGTCTTCTCTAACACCACAGTTTGAAAGAATCAATTCTTCAGCATTCAGCCTTCTTTATGGTCCGACTCTCACATCCGTACATGACTACTGGAAAAACCATAGCTTTTACTATATGAACCTTTGTCAGCAAGTGATGTTTCTGCTTTTTAATACATTGTCTAAGTTTGTCATAGCTTTTCTTCCAAGGAGCAAGTGTCTTTTAATAGCTGCAGTCACCACCAGTGTCCCCTGCCCCCAGACAGCCCCTTTCTGAACCTGACACTTGGTGGGCACCTTTCAGGCATCCACGGAGGAGAAAACCACTGGCCCCAGAGGGCTGATGGGGGAGCAGCGTCCCAGCACAGCCAGACCCACCTCAGCTCCACTTGGAGCCAATGGCGAAAGAAACAGGACAGAAGGGGAGCTCAGGGAAGTTTGTGATCACAAACTGCAGTGCCCTGGGACTTGGGCAGGAAGAGGTGGACCATGGGGTGGGGTGGGAGAGGAGCTGAACCCAGAAGAGGGTTTAGGACAAGGGTCCAGGGGCAAGCTTGCTGACTGTGGGCAGCTGAGCAGGGCTGGGGGCCCCGATCTTGCCTCCAGGCCTGGCTGAAGACAGGATGGGCCTGTGGGGCTCCCTCTCTGCTTAGGCCCCATCTCCCACGTCCACACTACCTGTAGGCTCACAAGCCCCACAGACAGGTCTATTTTCAGGCCAGGCGTCCAAAGGCAAGGGGACCGGAGCCCCGGGCTGGAGCAGGAGCTCACGGCAGAGGACAAGCCAGGGTGCCCGGGGCCACCCGCCCCACTTGCCGTGCTCCCCAGCTCACCCACGGCCACGTCCCTCCTCCCTCCCCGGGCCGGTCAGCGGGGCCGGGGCTTCACTGCAGGGGTGAAGAGGCACCACTGGAGGGGAGCCCGGCACGAATGAAGTGACAGCAGTGGGCTGCAGAGTGTGGATGGGGCTTTCTTTTGAAACATCTATGTGGCCCACATTCACGCACACATCCATGTGTGCACTGCCCGTGTGTACATGAGGGACGAAGGACACACAGTGGGCGACAGTGACCGTCTCCACGGAGGCAGACTGGGTGTGAGGCATAAACTTTATACACTTCTGCTGAGGTCTGAATTACTATAGAATGCACCTACATTTTACATTTTTCTTTAAAATCGGAAGACATAAATAATGACCACCGTATTTCTATCTTTGTCCAATAGAAACTGCTAAACTGCAGTAAGTCCCCTACATAAGAACAAGTTCTATTCCAAGAGCACATCTGTAGGTCCAACAAAATTAGCCTAGGGACCCAACACAACTGGCTACACAGTGCTGAAACAGTACTGTATTTAGTACAGCTATGTAGTACTATAATAGCACTGTATATAGTACTGGCCACATAGTACTATAATAGTACTGTATACAGTACTGGATACACAGTACTGCCATCATACTGTATATAGTACTAGCTACACAGTACTGCAATAGTACTGTATATAGTATTGGCTACATAGTACTATAATAGTATTGTATATAGTACTGGCTATACAGTCAGCAGTGGCCACAGGACTGGAAAAGGTCAGTTTTCATTCCAATCCCAAAGAAAGGCAATGCCAAAGAATGCTCAAACTACCGCACAATTGCACTCATCTCACATGCTAGTAAAGTAATGCTCAAAATTCTCCAAGCCAGACTTCAGCAATATGTGAACCGTGAACTCCCTGATGTTCAAGCTGGTTTTAGAAAAGGCAGAGGAACCAGAGATCAAATTGCCAACATCCGCTGGATCATGGAAAAAGCAAAAGAGTTCCAGAAAAACATCTATTTCTGCTTTATTGACTATGCCAAAGCCTTTGACTGTGTGGATCACCACAAACTGTGGAAAATTCTTCAAGAGATGGGAATACCAGACCACCTAACCTGTCTCTTGAGAAATCTGTATGCAGGTCAGGAAGCAACAGTTAGAACTGGACATGGAACAACAGACTGGTTCCAAATAGGAAAAGGAGTACGTCAAGGCTGTATATTGTCACCCGGCTTATTTAACTTCTATGCAGAGTACATCAAGAGAAACGCTGGACTGGAAGAAACACAAGCTGGAATCAAGACTGCCGGGAGAAATATCAATAACCTCAGATATGCAGATGACACCACCCTTATGGCAGAGAGTGAAGAGGAACTAAAAAGCCTCTTGATGAAAGTGAAAGAGGAGAGTGAAAAGTTGGCTTAAAGCTCAACATTCAGAAAACGAAGATCATGGCATCCGGTCCCATCACTTAATAGGAAACAGATGGGGAAACAGTAGAAACAGTGTCAGACTTTATTTTTTTGGGCTTCAAAATCACTGCAGATGGTGACTGCAGCCATGAAATTAAAAGACGCTCACTGCTTGGAAGAAAAGTTATGACCAACCTAGACAGTATATTCAAAAGCAGAGACATTACTTTGCCGACTAAGGTCCGTCTAGCCAAGCCTATGGCTTTTCCTGTGGTCATGTATGGATGTGAGAGTTGGACTGTGAAGAAGGCTGAGCGCCAAAGAATTGATGCTTTTGAACTGTGGTGTTGGAGAAGACTCTTGAGAGTCCCTTGGATGGCAAGGAGATCCAACCAGTCCATTCTGAAGGAGATCAGCCCTGGGATTCCTTTGGAAGGAATGCTGCTGAAGCTGAAGCTCCAGTACTTCGGACACCTCATACGAAGAGTTGACTCATTGGAAAAGACTCTGATGCTGGGAGGGATTGGGGTCAGGAGGAGAAGGGGACGACAGAGGATGAGAAGGCTGGATGGCATCACTGACTCGATGGACATGAGTCTGAGTGAACTCCGGGAGTTGGTGATGGACAGCGAGGCCTGGCGTGCTGCAATTCATGGGGTCGCAAAGAGTCGGACACAACTGAGTGACTGAGCTGAACTGAACACAGTACTATGACAGTACTGTATATGGTACTGCAATAGTACTGTATATAGTACTGGCTACATAGTACTGCCATAGTACTGTATATAGTACTGGATACATAGTACTGTATATAGTACTGGCTACCCAGTACTGCAATAGTACTGTATATAGTACTGGCTACATAGTACTGCCACAGTACTGTATATAGTACTGGATACATAGTACTATATATAGTACTGGCTACACAGTACTGTGATAGTACTGTATATAGTACTGCCTACATAGTACTATGATGGTACTGTATATAATACTGGCTACACAGTACTGCAAGCACTGTATACAGTACTGGTTACATAATACTATAATAGTACTGTATGTAGTATTGGCTACAGAGTACTATAATAGGTTTATAATACTTTTCACATAAATAATACATAAGAAATAAACACACAAAATAAAGAAAGCATCTTTAATCTTATAGTATAATACCTTAGAAAGTATAGGAGCATAGCACAACACCTGATTAGAGGGACTGGCATGGAGTGAACAGGCAAGAAGTTACTGGTGGAGCTGGGCGAAGAGGGGGAGCTGGCAGAGAGAAGGGCCGTCAGCAACAGGAGACGGCAGGTGGACTGTGACGTCACTAGGCCTGACGGCGAGGCACAGGTTCTGGCTCCTTGCTGGATTCAATTCCATCTCCCTCTTTAAAAGCTGATCCAGGGATGTCTGGGCAGCGGCTCTTTTCTTCTCATCGTAGACGACACGGTAGCACTGGATTGCGTTCTGAACGGCTGTCTCAACCTTCGTGTACCGCTCTACATTCGGGTCCTGGGCCTCGAAAACAAACAGTGCCTCCTCAAACAGAGAGAACCCCCTGGCCATGTCCTGCATCGTGAATCTCTTCAGCTCTTCACTTCGTTCTTCCTCCTCCTGTCTCTCTTCGTCCTTTCTCTGGGCCTCAAGCTCCATCAGGTCTTCGTTTGTGAGCTCCTCGTGTTGCACGGCAAGGAGTTCAATGAAGTCACCCTCCTGCAGATCCAGCTCCAGCTTCTCACTGAGGGTCACTAAGTTGCTGACGACCTCTCTGGACTCCTCATCCACCTTCTCGAATTCTCGAAAATCATGAACAAACTGCGGGCAAAGGTTCTTCCATACACCATTCATGGTGCCGGCTGTAACCTCACGCCAAGCAAAATCAATGTTTTTTATGGCCTTGTAGATGTTATAGTCCTTCCAAAATTGTCGCAAGGTTGTTCCTGACTCATCACTCGCCTTTACTGCCTGACGAAAAGTGTGACGTAAATAATATTTCTTGAAAGTTGATATAACTCCCTGGTCCATGGGTTGGATAAAGGGCGTAGTAGCCGGTGGGAGACGCACTACTTTGACGTTGGGATGAAAATCGTCCATGAACGGGGGGTGGCCTGGAGCACTGTCAAGCAACAGAAGAATGTTGAACGGGACGTCCTTCTCCAAGCAGTATATCTCTACCTCCGGGATAAAGTGGTGGAAAAACCAGTCCTGGAAAATGGCCTGTGTAACCCAGGCTTTGGGGTTACTCTTCCACACAACAGGAAGAGAGCCCTTGGCTATATTTCTAAGGGCTTTTGGGCTCTCTGAATGGTAAACTAAGAGAGGCTTCAGCTTCATATCACCAGAAGCATTGCCACCAAACAGTAGAGTGAGCCTGTCCTTTGCTGCTTTATAACCTGGCATCAACTTTTCCTCCTTACTGATGTAACTTCGGTCTGGCATCCTCTTCCAGTACAGTCCTGTCTCATCCACATTAAAAACCTGCTCCGGTAAATATGCCCCTTCATCAATAATTTCTCGAAGGATGTCAGGAAATTCCCGGGCAGCAGCCATATCTGCACTCGTTGTCTCATCACTTACTTTTACGTTGTGAAGATTGGCTCTGGCCTTGAACCGATAAAACCAGCCACAGCTGGCATTAAAAGACGGACCATCTGATTCTTCGCCGTATTTCTTCTTCAGGTCTTCATACAGGCTTTTAGCTTTCTCTTGAATCAGCATTATGTTGAGCGGGGCTCGACGCTGATGCTGGTCCTGCAACCACATGCTGAGAAGTTTCTCCATCTCCTCCATCGCTTTCCCACGCCGCTTGGATATGATCGTCGACATCATCGACACAGCAGACTTCACGTGTTCCAGGATCTTGTCCTTGTTCTTGATGATCGTGCCGATGGTTGAACGGTTCAAGTTAAACGAACGAGCAACGTCTGTCATTTTTTCACCTCGCTCCACTCTCTCGATTATCTTCACTTTTGTTTCCATCGTTATCGCGTGGCGCTTCTTAGCAGTACCAGCTACATCACCGCTGCTCTTACGCTTGCTTCCAGACATCCTGGGCTTGAAATAAAGATACTGTACTACTGTACTGTGAAGTACACAAACACACAACCCCATGTAGAGACTGCACACATGTGACAATGTACCTTAGACACATGAACTAACTTACGTGACTGGACATACAAACACACGCTCACATCTTTAAAAGTTTGCAACCGGCAAATTCATATATAAGGGACTTACTGAACTCTGTATATGATGATGTGAGCCTGGACCAGGGTGCCAGGCAGGGCCCAGCCCAAGGGTGAGGGACTGGGGGCAGAGGGGTGAGGGGGTGCTGGGCACAGCTGCTTACGGTGACCTTTCCAGGGCTGGGGTGAAGAAGGGTGGGGGGGAAGAGTTCAGCAGGATATGGCATCTCTGACTGTGGAGGACTCACAGCTCACCTGAGCTCCATCCGAGAAGGGCTTGGCTGGCTCTGCGAGGTCTCCAGACTGTTGGTCCTCAGGAGGGGCCTGGACCAGGGCTGAGGGGGAAGCGGAGCATTAGTGTTTGCAGCCCCGCCCCGCGGGCACAGGGGTCGGACACCCAGAGGTCAACGTGCAGCTGGACACTGGCCGGGGACTCAGAGTTGGATGAGACCTCGCTGCCCTCGGACTCACAGAGGGTGGCAGCCCCTTCTGACCCACACACGTGCGACCTCAGGAGCTCACCCAAGGCCTTTAAAAGCCAAGTCACTGAAACACCAAGGAAACAGTCATCAGATGCTTCCTTCGGCTGCAGCTGGGTAGTCGGTAGAAAGCTGTGTCAGCAGGCCTGAGCTGTCCAAGACATGCACACTCCCAGCAAAAGTTTGGCCCTTGATCTGCTCCCAGTAGGGGACCTCAAAGCCCTTGGAAGATTCTGCCTGGTAACATCAGGCAAGCCCCACGGGGGACAGCACCCCAGGCATGCTGCTGCACATCATTGCCAGGGGAACTGAGCACGACTCACACAGCTCCCACAGGACAGGACTCTGGAATGTCATGCCTGATGTCTCACAGACTGGGCACCTGTTCCCATTGCTGACTTTAATCTGCATCCTTTCACTGTAATAAACAACGACCAAGACTATAACAGTCTTGTCGATTCCTGCAGCTCCTAGCAAATCACTAAGCCTAAAGGGTGGTCTTAGGGACCCTGAATGAAAACATCTGTCTGCACAAACAAAGTATACATAAGTTCATATGAGCATTAATCATAACAGCCAAAAGGTACCAACAACCCAAACATCCATTAACAGTTAAATAAACAGAATGTGCTATAACCATACAATTGGATATGACAAGGCATAAAAACGAGTGGGATACTGACATGAAAAACCATGAACACTGAAAACATCACACTCATGAAAGAAGCCCATCCTCTAAGCCACACACTGTATGACTCCATTTACTAAGACAGCCAGAGTAAGAAAGTACACAGAGACACCGAGCAGGCTAGCTGCTGCCAAGGCACTGGGAGAGGGCAGGACGGGGAGTGACTGCTGCTGGGCACAGAGCTCATTTGAAGGTGATGACACCATGGTGTTAGACACGGGTGGTGACTGTACAACCTCGTGAATATACTAAAACCCATGACCTGGACGATTTTTTGACATGTGTTACAGCTTACTAAAGATGGGTTTTTGTTTGTTTGTTGAAGTGCTACGGTTTCCACCCCTTGATACAAGGGGCCAAGCAGGCAAAGGAGCTGCACAGACTCTGTGAGTGAACGAGTACACAGAGGCCACGGGGGACCGACGGCTGTCACCAGCCATCTCTCCTGCCTGCTGCGTGGCTGCCACCTCCTCAGGTGTGTAAGTGCACACCCAGACCAAGGTGAAGACATCATACAGCACGAACCGCAAAGCCACCCTTGGCCAGGCTTTCTCCACTCCCCTCAGAGAAAGGAAGACACCCTACTTGTGACTGGAGGGTCTCATCATCCAACTCTCAAACCAGACTGGGCTCCACCAGGCCAAGGACCCTGCTCTCTCCCTTCCCCACTGGACCCACAGGGCTGGCACATGCCATGCACTCAGTGAATCTGCCAGGAAGAAAAAGAGAAAGAAGGCCCAGAGTACCCTCAGAAGGGGAAATGCCATGCCAACTGCAGGCTCGCACCTCTGGGAGGCTCACAGGCTAGGAAAGTCTTCAAACAGGTCATGGCTTCTGAGTCTTCTTCCCAGCAATGAGGACACAGAGGGCCGGGGCACAGTGAGCAGGCACTCAGGACCAATGGTCATGGGCTGGGTCCCCCTGCACATTCCCCTGCCCTAAGCCCGGTCCCTGGGGCTCACCAGTCTCCTGAAACATCTGAGCAAGGTCCTCCACGAGCGCCACAGCCTCCTCACCGCTCTCGGGGCAGTGGGACTCCACCCAGACCCGGGTGTCGGGGGGCAGCACTCCCAGGAACTGCTCCAGCACCAGCAGCTCCAGCATCTGCTCCTTGGAGTGCACCTCGGGCCGCAACCACTGGCGGCAGAGCTCCCGGAGCTGGGCCAGCGCCTCGCGGGGCCCGGGGGCCTCCTCATAGCGGAAGCTGCGGAAGCACAGCCGGGGGTCCCAACCGAGAGCAGGCAGCGGGGTGTGGGGCTGAGGCTTGGAGAACGGTTCCGGATCCCACGGGATGTCCTCATCCTCCTCCACCTTGATGATCACGAGCTCTTCCTGACCGAAGGGTGCTGGGTCAGCTGCCATGGTGAGGTGTGGGGAAGCTGGCCTCCCCGTCTTCACTCAGCCACACGCTCTGTCTTCCTGGGACACACACACCCCCTCAATCAGGGCTGTGGACCACCCACACCCCTCCACCCACTTGCACCCTGCAAGGCCACTTCCCATGAGGGAGAGCGTCCCCAAACCCCGCCACCTAGGAAGCTGGTGGAGGACACCTTGCACTGGGAACCTGGTTAGGACAGTGAGGGAGAGGGTCCTGGAGGGAAGCCTTCAGGAGTTCGGGCCAGACTGAGCCAAGGAGGAGGGCCGCTCCTGGGGCGGGGGCGGGGGGGTGGGGAGTGTGGACATGTCCAGTGTCTCAGTGACAGAAACCCAGTCAGCAGCCAGGCAGAGGTGTCAGTGGGAACTAGTGGAGGCCCAGTGACCAGGGAGGGTCCCAGCCCAGGGACCCAGTGCGCAAGTGCAGGACGCAGCCTGCAGTGACCTAAGGGAGAAGTCCACGACGGCAGCCGGGGCCAGGGAGAGCAGCCACACAGGCAGAGTAAGGGCAGGCGCCCACCCTGAGGGCCTTCCTTCCTGCACCTCAGGCTCCTCTGGGGCCCGGTCCTGTTTAAGCGTAAAATTTCCAAACAGCAAACAGGAGCTACTGCTATGTGTTCACCAAAAGATCCTGAAAACCAGCAACTCCTCAGCTGGCAACTCTGGGAAAAGGAATTGGAAGAAGACATCTGCTTTTCCTTTTGTAGCGTGTGCAAAGCATCTGAATTTCCTTCTTTCCACCGGTCATTTGCTACCACTGTAACTTAAGAACACAGATCACTTTCCGCGCCAATGCATGGCTCTAACAGGGTTTGTCAGGTCTCCCCCGAACC
Organism: Capra hircus; assembly: GCF_001704415.2. Taxonomy (NCBI): domain Eukaryota; kingdom Metazoa; phylum Chordata; class Mammalia; order Artiodactyla; family Bovidae; genus Capra; species Capra hircus. Next base: position 67,229,835 of record NC_030825.1, on the reverse strand, counting down.
AGGCCGCTCAGCCCAGCAGCGCCCAAACTCCCGGGTTCTGACCCCCGAGTACCCTGCCCCGATCCGCCTGCACTATCACCTCAGGGGGGCACGCGCGCAGGTGCAGCGGGAGCAGGGAGGTGACCTGAGCTGCAGAAATCCAGGAAGACTTCTCAGGAGAGGCGCGTTTAGGGCGAGCTGGGCGGAAGAGCTGGGCGGAAAAGCTGACCGAAAAAGCTGACCGAGTGTGTCCATAGAACTGGGAGGCGCCTGCCGGAGGCAAAGAAACTCCGCCAAGGAAGCGACCACCGCAGCTGCACAAGAACTGACCGTGAGGTGCGGCGAGAGCCCAGCTCCTCGCGGATCACTTCCGGGCCGCGAGTCGCTTCCGGGACAGGCCCAGTCCCACCAGACTCCATTTCCCAGCAGCGCCCGCGCCGCCGATCCGAGGAAATCGCTGAGGAACTCAGGGAGCAGGTGATGCTCCCCCGCCCTCTTGTCCCGCGCCCTCTGGCCAGCTGCACACCCTGCCCCGGGCTTTTCCCCACCCGCCTGCTGTCTCCCGCGGACTCACTGCCCTCGGGAGCTACGCCGGCTGGCGTGGAACAACGCCGCCGGGCAGAAACGACGACCAAACACCCTGGGGTCCCAGGACCAGGAGATTCCTGGCTGCCCCACGGACTATTTCCGGAACCTTGTTCCCACCCCGCCCCTCGCCCCCACTCCCGAGCCCCCAGCCACCTCCCCACGACCCCGCACGCGAGCCAGCGGAGGTGAGTGGGGGTAACCCGACGCTTCTGCTGCTCTGTGACAACCTCCCGCGCCGGGAAGTGGAATTGGCGCGAGCCCTGCTCCGCCTCTGAGGCCCGCTGGGAAATGTAGTCCTTGGCTTGTCACAAGACCCGCCCAGCCCTGCTGCGGATACTACGTTTCTCAGGGGGCAGCTGAGGAATGGAGTTCTTCAGGGCCCTGAGACCGGTGCTCCACTGCGCTTTGGCTGAGGTCCGGTCCTGTCCCTGGTTCTGAGGAAAGGAGCCGATGGGTCCACGCGCGCGCGGCCTCTCCACCATGGCCTGCCTCACGACCTCACCTGCGTGTCTACCCCTCTCCGTTAGGATGCGGCATCTCCTCCCACTGGGTCACCTGTCTCTTCCAGCTGCTGGGCCACACTCGCTCCACCGGGGCTGTTCCTGCCTGCCCGTCCACAGGCGTTTACCAGCCACACCACGCTGGGCCGCCTCAACAGGTCCCTGTCTGATGCCCGGCATTTTGAAATGACCGGCTTCCAAAAGCTGGGCACCACCTCCCAGAAAGCCTTCCCTATCAGTCCTCTCCTCTGGCCCCCGGTGGATTTGGGTCCCTCACAGGTCGCCCGTCATAGCCATTGTCACACAGAACGTAACCGCCTCTGGACTGGCAGCTCTGAAACCAATCTCTCCCATCCTGGTCTCCCCACACCCAGCATGTTACAAATGCCCATAATTTGTGTAATTTATTAATATAGTCAGTCACCAGGCTCCTCAGCAAAGCGCCTTCTCTTCTAGCCATCCCTTTTGCTGCTCTTGCCAGGAAAGCAGGCCAGGGGCCACATCTGACCTTTCTCCCTGGAAGTCTGGACCCCTGCCATGGCTCAGACTGCTTTTGTGTTGACAGCATGCCCACCACTCCAAGTGCTAGCTGAGTGACACGAATGCTCTCTCCCAACTTCACTCTTGGTGTATCAGCGTGTGCATGTGGGCATGTGTGTACGTGTAGGTGTGTGTGAGCATGCATGTGCACCCACACAGGCACACGCAGATACCTGTGTTGAAAGGATGCCAGACAGCCCTGTCCCACCACCTGGGGCTCATCTAGCTGGGGTACAAGAATGCCTTCCTTGCAGACTTTGTTGACAAGCCACACGGTATGTCTGCATATTCAGGCGGATACCCCAGTGTGCATCAGACATCACTTTGCTGGTAAAGGTCCGTATGTCCATCTAGTCAAAGCTATCATCTTTTCAGTAGTAGTCATGTAGATGTGAGAGTTGGACCATAAAGAAGGCTGAGCGCCCAAGAATTGATGCTTTCAAATTGTGGTGCTGGAGCAGACTCTTGAGAGTCCCTGGGACTGCAAAGAGATCAAACCAGTCAATCCTAAAGGAAATTAACCCTGAACATTCATTGGAAGGACCGATGCTGAAGCCAAAGCTCCAATACTTTGGCCATCTGATGCAAAGAGCCAACTCACTTGAAAAAGACTGATACTGGGAAAGACTGAAGGCAGAAGGAGAAAAAGAGGGGTGACAGAGGATGAGATGGTTGGATGGCATCACCGACTCAACGGACATGACTTTGAGCAGACTCTGGGAGATAAAGGCATGGCAACCCACTCCAGTATTCTTGCCTGGAGAATCCCATGGACAGAGGAGGCCAGTGGGCTATAATCCATAGGGTGGCAAAGAGTCAGACATGACTGAAGTGACTTAGCATGCACAGCACCAGGAGATGACGGACACAGAAGCCTGGCATGCTGCAGCCCATGGGGTTGCAAAGAGTCAGACACAACAGAGACTGAAAACAACAAGGGGACAGAAGAACAAGCTGAATGTTGAGGCCACTGAACCCTCAGGAATGACTGAGATTTTTCGAAGAGCTGTAGATCTGGGAGACCATCAGAGTGACAAAAGTTTCAGCCTCAGAGGCTAGAGGGAAGCCAAGATGACCACGGCACAGAAACCGAGGGAAGAAAACATCTCCAAGGCAACGAATGGTGCCTGGTGTCAAAAGCCACACATGCTCACAGGCTCTGGCACAGTGGAGGCTCAGACAACACACGTCATGGAAGCCCAAAGGGCGACGATGGCATGGAAGGAGGGCCAGGAGAGTAGGAAACCCCCATCCCGAACCGGTGGGAAGTCACAATGGGGCACGGACAGTCAGGGCTGGCAAACAGGAGAGGCTCGTCTCAACCATGGCCCCTCACCACAAGGAAGCTTGCTCTGGTGGGCTGTGCTTGGCAACTGCTGTTCTATAGGGTGTGTCTCTTACATGGATGGGCACTCCTGGGTCCCGCAGCTCATCTGCCAATCAGAAAACACTGCCCTCAAGCCTGGCGCTCTGTGTGCCACTGTACAAAATTGGCTGTGCATGAGGTATGAAAACCATCAGTGAGACGTGGCAGGGTCTACCCTCCAGAAACAAAACTCATCAGACAAAGCGCATCTGCACTCAGGCCCAAGCCTCAAATCACACAGGTCATTTAAAGAGGTCTGTCCTTCAGAGTCTGTGCCGTGGCCACTCGCCCACCCTCTGTGGGCCCCACCTGGACTGAGTGCAGGCTTCCTGACATCGTTTTTGTTGCCACCGTCATGGGGCCTCTGGAGGCCCCGCAGCAGCCCGAGCCTGTCGCCTCCTTTCCCGGAGCAGCTCCCGGAGGCGGGCAAGGGCACAATGGACAGCCCGGGCCACCCGCAGGCTGCGCTCCCGGTTGGGATCGTTCTCTGAGAGGACTTGCAGGCCAGCAGCAAAGTGGGAAAGGGCCCGGGCCAGGTGCTCGGGGCACAGTGCAACCACAACTGCGTCCTCAGCCTCCGCACCCTCTGTGGCCTCGAATTCCGGTCTTCTAGAGGCCAGGCCCTTCCCACCCTGGCAGGGCAGCCCAGGGCCACAGACGTACCCACCGTCCATGCCCGGGGAGGTGGGCGTGGGCTCCCCGCAGGCCTGCAGCAGATGGCTAACATCGGCCTTCGCCACGTCGCCCATACCGGCGTGGCTGGCTAGTGCCTCGATGCTGCAGGGGAGCTGGGGCATGGCACTGGGCTCGGGAGCACCAGCCAGCACACACTCGGGCCAGAGCTTCCTCCAGGCACTGTTCATGGCGGCGGGCTGCAGCTCCGCCCAGGCCTCAGCGATGTTGTCTACAGCAGTCATGACAGTGTAGCTGCGCCAGAACTCCCACACAGAGGGCCGGTCTGCACCACCCGTCTCCTGGGCCAGCTGGCTGAGTGTGCGGTGCAGATACTGGGCCTTGAAGGCGGTGATGACACCCTGATTCATGGGCTGGATCAGGGTGGACGTGTTCTTGGGCAGGAACTCAACCCGCACATGGGCCGAGAGGCCACCCAAGTGGGCAGGGTGGCAGGGCGCGCTGTCCAGCAGCAGCAGGGCACGGTGCGGGAGGCCGTGGCTGGCACAGTAGTTTTCCACAGCAGGGCAGAAGCAGCTAGTAAACCACTCCTGGAAGATGACAGGCGTCAACCAGTCGTTGCGGTTGGAGCGCCAGACCACAGGCAAGCTGGCCTTGGAGCAGCCCCTGAGGGCACGCGGGCTCTCCGAGGGGTACACCAGCAGGGGCTTCAGCTTGAAGTCACCAGCCGCATTGCCACCGAGCAGCAGGGTCAGGTGGCCCTTAGAGGCCTTGGGCCCGGGCCCAGCCGTCCCCTCCAACGCCAGAAGCATGCGCTCAGGCAGCCGCTTCCAGAACAGGCCCGTCTCGTCCACGTTGAAGACCTGCCGAGGCGAGTAGCAGCCCTCCTCCAGGATGGCGCGCAGCACTGCCGGGTAGCGCGCGGCAGCCTGGGCATCGGCCACAGCGGGCTCATCCGTCAGCAGCACGTTGTGGCGCACCTTGAACCGGGCAAACCAGCCGTTGCTGGCCCCAAAGGTCTCGGCCCGCCCGCCGCCACCCTGCTCGTGCTGCAGCTGGGTGAAGAGCCGGCGTGCCTGGTCCTGGATGAGCAGCGTGCTGAGCGGCAGGTTCTGCCGCTTCTGCTCCTCGATCCACAGACTCAGCAGGCGCTCCATGCGGCCCATCAGTGCACCCCGGCAACGCGTGAGCTGCGTGGCGCAGACGGGCGTGGCTGCCTGAGAGCTGGCCCGGATCCTGTCCTTGTTGACACGGATGGAGGCGACCGTGGAGGTGGCCAGCCCCAGGGCCCGGGCAATCTGCGTCAGCTTCTCTCCCTCCTCAAAGCGCCGAAGTACCTCCAGCTTCATGTGCAGGGTGATGGACTTTCGGTCCCGCTTGGCACTATGGCGGAGGCCAATCCCGAGGGGCGCCTGGGGGGGCTTCAGGCTGCCGCCCCGAGCCATGCATCTCAACACACTCTCTTCCCTCTGCCCGTCGGTGGTACCCAGGGCCGTGCCACAGTGGCCCCTGGGCCTCTCCTGCCACGCCATCTCTGCCTGAAGAGGGGAATACAGGGGAGTTAACTCTGAGTCCGAGAGCCTAGACCACCGCCTGGCCCTCCCGTGCTATGACCTAGAGCCCGCAGCCCTGCGGACTACTGCCTCAGAGGCAGGTCCAGTCCCTTCTCTCCCTAATGCTAAGCAAACTGCATACACACTTCTGAGCATTCTTTGCAACCAGAGGAGCATTTCACTTAGTTTTTGTTTATGAGATCAAAAAGGTCTGCTGGAGGGCAGCAAAGGCGACACAGACATAAAGAACAGACTTTTGGACACAGTGGAGGAAGGAGAGAGTGCGATGATTTAAGAGAATAGCACTAAAGTATATACATTACCATATCTAAAATGGATAGCCAGTGGGAGTTTGATGTAGACACACGGAACCCAAAGCCAGTGGAGGGATGTGATGGGGAGGGCACTCAAGAAGGAGGGAACATATGTATACCTATGGCCAATTCATGTTGCTGTTTAGCAAAAGCCATCACAATATTGTATTTATCCTGTAATTAAAAAATAAATGAAGAGGCTGAACACATCAAAAAAAAAAAAAAATCTGTCAGGAGACTTTGCTCTTCCCCCAGCAAAACTCTTGAAACCATAAGGGAATGCAAAGGGAGTCTAGAAATCCTGATCCACCACCCAGACACTGATGGGCAGGAGCATCTCCATGCTTCTCACTCGGTGTGAGAGACTGAATAATGCCTCCTAAACACATCCACATTCTAATCTCAGGAAACAATGAGTAAATGACCTTTCACGGCAAAAGGGACAGGTGTGATTAAGATAATAATCTTGAGAGGCAGAGATTATCCTGGGTCATCCAAATGGGCCCTACACGTAATCAGAATCCGTGTAAGAGGACACAAAAAATTTCACTCACTCAGAAGACAATGTGAGAAAAAAAAGAAAAGGCAATGTGACCACTGAAACTTAAAGCTTCAGAAGGAACCAGCCCTGCCAATACCCTGATGTTAGCCCAGGAGTCCCACTGCAGATTTCAGAGCTCCAAAGTCTTAAGATAATAAACTTGTGTCGTTTGAAACCACTAAGTCTGTAGTAATACGGTACAGCCATGACGGGAAGCTAACACAGGAGGGGACTTCCTTAAATCAGGCCACCACTGTGGAGCACCTGGGGACAGAGAAGCTGGTTCTCCACACAGCAGCCAACTTCTCCACGCAAGTCGGGGGGAATTCCCTGGCGGTCCAGTGGCTAAAACTCCACGCTTCCACTTCAGGGGGCACAGGTTTGATCCCTGGCTGGAGAACTAGGATCCCCACAAGTTGCGAAGTGCTGCCCTCCCCACCAAAAAACCGATGGCCCATGTGCTCAGGGTCCTCCCAGGCCTCCCACCCGGAGTCAAAGCCACAGTCATCACCAGCTTTGTCAAGGGCCTCTAAGCCTCCTTCTCTCCTTTGCTTACTCCTGACCACATCCTTAGGGCAGGCTAAGGGCACCCCCAGCCCAGGGCCTTTGCTAATGTGGCTCTTTGGCGCACAGCAGGGCGCCCTTCCCTCTAATAGGCATGGCTTATTCCCTCTTCTGTAGGTCAAATGTAACCTGATCAGAGAAGCCCTCCCCACCTTTACCGTGCATCCATCACACACTGCCTCAGGGCAGGAGCTGTACCTACAGAGTACTCCGCCGAGTCCCCAGCGGAAGAGCCTGGCACTCCGGAGGCATTCTCTGGTCTTGTGCTAACTTATCAAATGAAGCACCCTGAAGGGAGGCCGACTTCTCACTTTGACCCTTTTGCATTTCAAACCATGTGAAAGTAGCACCTGGTCAAAACAGTAAAAGTTTTTTGAAGGAAAACGTGTGAAAAACAAGGACAGGCGCCTGACAGGTCTATGTGTTTTGGGGAGTGTCTGTGGCACCCACGAAGAGTACCTCCAGGGACCCATGGGCTGCACCTGCGGTACAGAAGCGTAGGCATGGGGAAGGCTTCCAGAAAAAGGCCCCGAATTCCGAACAAGTCACGCGCCCGTCCCTCTCTCTCCATATCGATGCCTTCGCCTGCTCACCCACAATTTTAAACTCCCCCGTATATTCACACATTCTCTCCCTCGCCCTCTACAAAGCCCCCAAGCCCGCCGTGGAGGGAGGCGCGAGACTACATTTCCCAGAAAGCGGCGGGGCCGGCGAAGACTCCCATTGGCCCCTTTCCCGCGCGTCCGTTCCTTTCCCCCACGAGAACCGAGTGTATGGGCGCCTCGGCCCCTTCTCACGGAGCCCCGGCTTCCGCGCGGCCGACCGCCCTCACCTCCGGACGGCGACATGGGCCGGCTGCCTCAGCTGGGCCGGCGGGGCTGCAGAGACTCCTCATCTCCGGCCTCATTCACCGCTTTCCAGCGGCGGCCGAGCCCAGCCTTCATCTTTAGCGGCGGAGGCGGAGGTTGCCGGGCGACGACCAGGATTGGAGAGGGCCTCGTGGTTCCCGCGCGCGGGGCGCGCCGGCTGCTGTACCCGGTCGCCCAGGGCCTGCCGGGAAATGTAGTTCTATGAGGAGCCCGCCCAGCGCTGAGTCCGAGCTGGGAAGTTCAAAGCCATGTCTGTCCAAGGGTGGCTTTCTTGCCTATTAATTTCCTTCTCCTGTCTTTTCTGCTGTCTGCTTTCCGTCACTTTCTTTTTTTTTATTCCTCTTTCACGAAATTTTTAATAAGCTGTAATTTTCTTATATGTATGCTAGTGACCTGTGAAATGCCAGGCTGGATAAATCACAAGTTGGAATCAAGATTGCCTGGAGAAATATCAATAACCTCAGATATGCCAATGATACTACTGTAATGGCAGAAAGCAAAGAAGAACTAAAGAGCCTCTTGATGAAAGTGAAAGAGGAGAGTGAAAAGCCTGTTTAAAATTTGACAAAGATCCATATAGTCAAAGCTATGGTTTTTCCAGTATTCATGTATGGATGTGAAAGTAGGACTATAAAGAAGGCTGAGTGCCAAAGAATTGATACTTTCGAATTCTGGTGTGGGAGAAGACTTGAAACGGAGCAGGATTATATGGTCCTTGGCCCACCACCACCAAGTCCTGTGCTTGCTTTTTTTTCTGTGGAAAACTTTAGTCAAAGAATAAGTTTAATCAGAGAAGAGAGAAATGCTGAAACAAAACAAAGGAGATTAAATAATAATAATGTTGTCATTAAGCATAGTCAAGGACTTTTAGTTCCTTCTCAAGGGCTATAGATAATATTCGGAGCCATATCCTGTGAGCTGTCTTATAGATACCAAAACACCAGGTGGGAGAACTACATGATGACCAGATGACACCCATGACATGAGCTGCCACAGTTCCAAGAACTGGCTGTAAAGAAATGGGAACAAATGGACCCTAGAACTGAAGATTAACTATACCTAAAACAACCAAGATCATGTTGGTCAGACCACTGATGACCAACTTGAAGATGACGGTTAGAGATGACTGTTTGATTTCTGCATGTAGCCACCCCCTCTTCTGTCTATAAAAGCTCTTGCCTCCTGCTTGTTGGGGGTGAGGGTAGGGGTGGGAGTCCACCTTTGGACAGATGTCTGACACCTTCCACCCCCAGTTGCCAGCATCTGATATGAAGCAAATGTTCCCTTCTACCAAGCTGGCCTGTTTATTGGCTTTTGAGCGGCAAGGAGATGGACCCACCACACATTCTTTCAGTAACAGATTTTTGAGAGTCCCTAGGACTGCAAGGAGATCAAACCAGTCAATTCTAAAGGAAATCAACCCTAAAGGATTCATGCAGAAGCCAAAGCGCCAATACTTTGACCACCGGATGCAAAAAGCCGACTCACTGGAAAAGACCCTGAGGCTGGGTAAGAATGAGAGCAGGAGAAAGGGGCGACAGAGGATGAGATGGTTAGATGGCATCACTGACTCAGTGGACATGAGTTTGCACAAACTTCAGGACACCACTTTGGGTTCCCCACCAACATCAACTTCTGAAGTTGATACATATCATTTTCAGCGCTTTGAAGTTCCAAATCTACCTCCTCATGGGACTCAACATCTTGTTTAATTTCTTCCCATTCTCTATATGGATTTGATTTTTTTTTTTTTGTATTTATTTGGGTTGTGCTGGGCCTTCAGCACTGCGCAGGCTTTTCTCTAGTTGCAGAGAGCGGCGCCTACTTTATAGTTGCAGTTCGTGGGCTTCTCACTGAAGTGACTTCTGTTGTGGAGCATGGACTCCAGGGCTGTGGGCTTCAGTAGAGTTCCCGGGCTCTGGAGCACAGGCTCTATAGTTGCAGTGCATTGGCTTAGCTGCTCTGTAGCATACGGGATCTTCCCAGACCAGGAATCGAACCCAGTCCTCTGCACTGGCAGGTAGATTATTTACCACTGATCCACTGATATATATATATATATATTTTTTTTTTTTCCTAATGAGTTTTGGATTTGTCTTCATTTGGACCTGATGAACTCTTCCTTTAGGTATTTTTTTCCTGTTTCTGTTTCAGTACTTTTATCACTGTTTTTAGTTTCTTCCTTAAACTTTATTTTTAGCTTTTACATTGCTGTAGAGAGCTTTCCTTCCCCCCTCCCTTTTTTGCTTCCTGTTCCACCATCAGTAACTATGTGAATCTGATAATTTGGACTCTTCCAGGGTAGGAGGTAACTTTTAATTGACTTTACTAGATAAGAGATCACCAGAGTGTGGAATGAAATCATCAGGATTTTCCCATCTGGATTCCCCTGATGGTTATAATATGTATAACCATCTTCACTTAATCCTTCTACCCAGTCTTCACTACTTCTTTTTTAAGTCTCCTTGAAATCCTTCAGGTTTTTCCCACTGAGGTCCTCTTGTGATAAGATCATAATAGAAATGGTAACCCTCAGAGATAACTCATTCTGTCCATCTGCCCTTTTAAGGGTCCTTTTTTGTCTTCCTGCCGATTTTGATGCGGAGATGAATGGAACAGCACTGGTCACTAACGATATGCTTGGCTCTGAAATTTCTGACTCTAAGCCAAACCTTTTCAAATCCTGTTAGTATCCTTTCAGGGCAGCTACCTCCACTGCAGCAAACTCCTTAGATGCTTTTTCTTCTTCCTTTCCCTTCTCCAGGCTTTCCTGTTTAATCTCACATACCCTCTTTGACACATTTTCTTTATGATTCTTTCCTCTTTCAGAAAAGTAAACACTAGGCCTATTGTCCACTATCCAACACCTGCAGTACTCACAGAATTGCTTTGGTTGTAACTCCCAGTAGTCTTCCATGGACTGGACCAGCCACTCTGCGGGTCATCCCCAGGCCTGGGTGAGGCTCACATTCCCTACACAGGATGAGCTGGGGCCCAGCTCACCAAGAGGCCCACTGGAGCCTCTGAGCCGGGACCCGGTCTCTTTCTTTCCATCATCCTTTGTACCACCTTCCTTCCCTGGGTCTCTTTCACTGTTTTCTCTTTCTTCCTATCTGTTCCACATTCGGGGAGAAATGGTTGCTTTCAGACTGTCAAAATTTTAATTTTTGAAACAGCTAAAAACAAACGCAGTGAGCATGTGTCAAAGAGGTATTTACCTCCGGTGGGAACTAGCAGGATGACACATGTGGTTCTGGGAAGGTGAGAGAGAAGAAACAACAGAGAGGGTGAAACAACAAACACACACTGAAATAATAGCGCAAAGTCAGATTGTTGGTGTCCCACACAGGCATCTTAGTGTCCTACAGGGTGGTTTAAAAAAAAAAAAAAACTTGGGGTACCCTTCTCTACTGGACAGAAAGCATTTACAACCTATCAACCTTTTACAAGTTAGCATCTAACGTCACAGTATCTGAACTCTGATCAAGAGTTGCTTCGCTTAGGGAATCAATCTGAAGCAGTCTTACTAGAGACTGTGCTAGGACTCCCAGCCATCTTTTTTCTCTTATTGGCAAGTTTTGGGTAAGTTCCCTTAACAAGTGGCCCTCCTGCTCCATCTGTCTCTCTTCTTGTTGTCACCCTTCTCTGAGCCCTTGAAAACTCTCGACTCATTTCACTTTATTTCCAATTTCTGTCCACGTCTCTCCTCTTGCTTCTGTACTCCTGATCCTCGTTTGTCCCTTGAATCTCGCGATCTGCACGTCTCGCTGTAAATCGAATCTCCTTTTGTCTCTCCTTTCCTCTCCATCCCGGCCCTGATTTCTCTCCCTCTTGTTATCTGTTCTGACACACGTCTGACCAGCCCTGACTCTCTGATCTAGGTCTCTGAGAGGAGAAAGCCCTCTCCGCTGTCTGTCCTGCGTGTGTCTCTGTCACTATGTGTTCACTTACTTTCACTCTCTCCTCGCTATCTCGCTCGCTCAGCATCTCTACCCTCACCCCACCTCTCTCATCCTCTCAGACACCAGCCGGTACACGGGGTTGCCCTGGAAACCACCTGCTCAGCCCACCGGTTACCGTGGAGACGCCCGGGGCCCGCCTACCGCCAATGACAACAAAAGAGCCTCAGCGGGCCGCGCAGGCGCGCGGCAGGCCAACCGACCACACCGCTCGGGCCCGGCTCTCGGGGGGCGGAGGCGAAAATGGCAGGCTCGCTTGCGGTCCCCAGCGCGGAGGAAGGGGTGACCCAGCCTCTGCGGGGAGTCGCCATGGAGACGGGGGCTGAGGGCGTCCTAGCGAGGGCCGTGATTGGTGCAGAGCCCTAACTCCCAGAAGCCCGGTAGAGAATTCAGGAAGCTTGCTGGAAGGCGGTGCTGGGCACATTTCCCCCTGAGAAGCTTGCTCGCGTCGACGGGTGCCGGGACGCCTGGAAGTGAGGCTCGGAGAGCGGGGAGACACAGCCCCGAGAGTGGCGCGACAGGCGGAAGGACGGTGGAAACTGAGGCGAGGATGGAAACAGGCGAGCGCGGAAACTGAGGCGGGGGGCGGGGGCGCGGGGCGGCGCTCGCGCTGCTGCGCGGAGCACTCTGGGAGCTATAGTCTGGCCGGGAGGGGAGGCCGAGGAGTGCGCATGCTCGGGAGCGCGGTGCGGCCAGCTGAGCGCCGAGGTGAAGGCGGGGGCCCCTCGGCCCGGAAGGTTTGGACAGGGACCCGGACGGCAGTCCTGCGGGGCGCGGGGCAGGGGCCTGGCGCTCCCTGCGAACTGGCCCTGGGTTGTCGCGCACGGCGCGGGTTGCCACGGCGACAGAGCCTGGAGTCCCCGCCCCATTGCCATGGCGGCACCCGGATCTGCCCCGGCTCCCTGAGGCAAGCGCCGCCCGCCCCGGCTGCTATTCGACATCGTTCGGGAAGCTCCGCAGGGCAGGCAGGGTCACGGAGGCCCAGCCTTCCCCTGGGATTTCAGGCCGACTTGGAGCCTTGAGGAGCCAAGGTCAGACTCACGGGATCAGGCGGCCTCGAAATCGAAATAAACGCCGGTTTCTTCCCAAAGCTCGGACCGTACCTCCAGCTGCAGGAGCAGCGCGAGTGTAGCGGGGGTCGCCCCCGTTTGCAGACGGGGGGGCGGAGAGTCACAGTGGCACAGCGACAAGGCAGGATTACGTGGCAAATAGGCAGGGTCGGGATCTCCGGCTCTTCTCGCAGGCTCCAAGGCCAGGGGTCTCGGGCCCCTGGCACCCCTCTCTCAAACGCCATCACCCGCTAGCCCCACCTGAGTCAGGAGGTCGAGGAGATAATGGGGCTCAGAAAAGGGGGCTGGATGGGAGGAGGATGACGACAGAGTGATGTGCCCTACAGTGGGCCTCGCACAGGTGTGGGCTGGGGCCGCTGGAGGGGGGCTGCCCTGTGAAACCACGCTGGGGGGCAACAGTCGGAGAAACACGCAGGAGAGTGGATGGCAGTGATGGGCCGGCGCTGGCGGGGGCGAGGTGGCGGTGGTGCGGATGCCCAGCGGCGGGGGTCGTAGGTGTCTCTCTTGCCAGGAGAGGGCTGAGGGCAGGGCTCAGGCGGTGCGTGTAGACGGGTGGGATTTAGCAGGCAGAGGAGGTGCCTTCTGGGCCTGAGGAACAGGCCAGAGACTGCACACACCCAGCTAGAGGGGTTCAACGAGGGCTGGCCGGCCCCACGCGGCAGCTGAGCCTGAGCGGCACGCCAGCTGTCCCCATCGCAGCAGCCTCCGCGCGCTCCTCCCTGGGGGTGGACACTGGCCTCAAGAGCCCCAGCCTGGTCTTTCCGATGAGGCCAGCGGCTTTGGGCTCCCCGGGCCGCGCATCCCTAGAAGATGAGGGGCCTGTCACGGTGAAGCTGGAGGACTCTGAGGAGGAGGGCGAACTCGCCGCCTGGGATCTGAGCCCAGAGACGGCACGGCAGCGCTTCCGGCGCTTCCGCTATGAGGAGGCCGCGGGGCCTGGCGAGGCGCTGGCCCGGCTCCGGGAGCTCTGCCGCCAGTGGCTGCGGCCCGAGGCGCACTCCAAAGAGCAGATGCTGGAGCTGCTGGTGCTGGAGCAGTTCCTGGGCGTGCTGCCCCTCGAGATCCAAGCCCGCGTGCGGGGACAACAGCCAGGCAGCCCTGAGGAGGCCGCGGCCCTGGTGGAGGGCTTCCGCCGGGAGCCAGGAGGGCCCCGGAGATGGGTGAGTCAGCCAGCGGCCTGGGGTCTCTGCCTCATCCTGGGGGCGCCCTTTTCAGCAGGATGCTAGTCCCCCGCGGTCTGGAAGGGGTCACCTGCAGCAGAGCCTGTGCCAGGGCAGCCGCGGTTCCAATTCCAGCCCTCCATCAGCTGGAGTCAGGACTCAGGCTGCATTGGGGGGGCGGCGGGTGGTGTCGGCAGAGGAGAGCAACTGCAGGGCGTCCCTGCCCTCTATGTCAGTCCCTGGGGACCGCGGGTCCTCAGAGGCCGAGTCAGGACCCCTGGGATTCCAAGAGGGTGGAGGCCAGGGAGCTCCCTACCTGAGCTCCTGATGGGGGGCACCTACCCAGGTCACGGTCCAGGTGCAAGGTCAGGAGGTACTCTCGGAGAGGACGGAGCCCCCCGACTTCCAGGCCCTCCCTCAGCCCACACCTGAGACTCCAGAACCGGGGCTGGAGATGCCCCCTGGGGCCACGGAGCAATCAACGCTGGGCCTGCTGGTGAAAGAGGAGTCCGAGGTTACCGAGGAGCCAGGTAAGGGCAGGCGGTGTGCCCTCTGCTTCGGCGGCCCCCGCATCCCGCCCAGCCAGTGGTGGCCATTCTCCCCTGTGGGCCAAGCCTGCCACAGCTGTGGTTCCTTCCATGTCCTCAGTCAGCATGGCGCTAGCTCCTGGGGTTTCCGTGTATGGGAGACAGGAGTCCTCTCCCCGAGAAGATCTGCGGCGGGTGGGGGTGGGGGCTGGGGGGGCATTAGCGAACTGCTGCAGACCAGACAGCAGACGAGCGTTGGAGGCGGGGGTTGGGGGGAGGTCCTTCTCTCCTCCCCCTCCCAGGCAGGTGCCAGACACGCCCCCACACCACGTTCCCATGTGACCCCGAGAGCCCCCTGCCACGCCAGCCCCAGGTCCCACCCCACCGGATCCCAGCACCTGGCACAGCACTGAGGAGGGCAGCAGGGTGGGGCACCCTGGAGCTTCCTGACCACACCCTCCTTCTCCAGAGCCACTGTGTCCTCGGCCTCTAAGCAGCCCGCAGGGGACCCCTTTCACTCTGCTCCCTGACCAGGCCCAGGTGAGTCCCTGCTCTGGGAGCCTCAGCAGGTGGGGCTGGGTGTGGGCCGGGTGGGTCCCTCCTGGGTGGGCCTGGCCACACAGACCAGCAGTGACCGCTGTGGTTTCAGGACTATGGCGTGGTGCTGGACCAGGCCTCCCCCCATAGTGAGTCTGGGCCTGAGGGTTCCTCCTGGAGGCAGCACTGCCGGGCCCTGTGGCAGGAGGAAGCCGGGGGCATCTTCTCCCCAGGTGAGTAACACAGGGCCCCCTTCCTCCAGCATCACCTACGCACCCGCATTGCCTGGGCGGCCCCTGCAGTATTCAGCCTGCTTCAGCACCTGCCCTCCAAAGCCAAGCCCTCCATTAACCTCCCAGCCCCGTAAACCCTCCTGAGAGCAGGACTCATGTTCCCCACCTCCTCTCCCAGCCCTGGCATCCTGGATGGCCCCCAGGTTCCAGGCCTGCGTCCCACCAACTGGACAGCAGGTCAGCAGGGTGGACAGACAGGAGGGACCTTCACACAGGTGGGGACTGGGCGGGACAGCACAGTGTCCCACCCAACCACCCAGGTTCTCAGGCCAAACGCCTTGCTCAGTCCACCTCGGTCACATGCCTGCCATGGCCCACCATCGTCCATGCCCCATCTCATCTTCATCCCCACTCCCTGGGCCCCTGCACTTCTGGGTTTACTCCCATGTTCTGGTGGACCTTCCTGTGATCTCTGGAGCAGGAGGTAAAGTTCTGAGAGGTGTTACATATCTAAAACACATTCGTCTAGCACTCCACATCACACTGAATTCTGGCTGGGTGAAGAGCTCTTTTTATTGACTCAGTCTCCAAACATTTTTTTCTTAACTGCTGTAAAACTGGGTCAAAACATTTTTTATCACCACTGTTGGTGAGCCTAACTTTAAATTCAATTTCTCAACTGTGGGAAGCTGCCCTGAATTGTTTCTTTGAGTTCCTTCCCCTGCACTGTTCTGTTCTCTTGTTTCGAGAATGCCCGTTACTCGGTTACTAGACTCGAGGACAAATGCTCCAGTGTTCTGTTCTCTGCAATTTCCCATCCCTTTTTTTCTGCTCTATCTTCCAGAAAATTTCTTCATGTATCCTCCAGATTCTTCTTTTGAGATTTTCACATCTGGTAGTAGAGTTTCAGTTCCCACCAGTGTCTTCTTTCCCTGAATACTTATTTAAGCCACTTTCTGTTCTTACAGTGGTAACATCTTTCCTTATTTCTCTGAGGATAATAATTTGTTGTTGTTCAGTCGCTAAGTTGTGTCTGACTCTTCTCAACCCCATGGACTGCAGCACGTGAGGCTTTCCTGTCCTTCACTATCTCCTGGAGTTTGCACAAATTCATGTCCATTCAGTCAGTGATGCCATCCAACCATCTCATCTCTGTCCTCCCCTTCTCCTCCCACCTTCAGTCTTTCCCAGTGTCAGGGTCTTTTCCAGTGAGTCAGTTCTTCACATCAGGTGGCCAAAGTATTGGAACTTCAGTTTCAGCATCAGTCCTTCCAGTGAATATTCAGGACCGATTTCCTTTAGGATGGACTGGTTTGATCTCCTTACAGTCCCAGGGACTCGCCAAGAGTCTTCTCCAACAGTACAGTTCCAAAGCATCAATTGTTCAGTGCTCAGCCTTCTTTATGTTCCAACTCTCAAATCCATAAATGACTACCGGAAAAACCATAGCTTTGACTATATGGACCTTTGTCAGCGAAGTAGTATCTCTGCTTTTTAATACGCTGTCTAGGTTGGTCATAACTTTCCTTCCAAGGAGCAAGTGTCTGTTAATTTCATAGCTGCGTCCATCCATGGTGATTTTGGAGCCCAACAAATGATGACTTGTCTTCAAGCTTTCTCCCAGGGTGCTCTCTGATCTCTTTGGCAGGTGAGACAGGGCAGCTGGGAGAGATGAAGAGTTTGCTCCCCATAGAGACCCACTTCTTGTGTGACATGAGTGGGTGGGTGGAACAACCGTGGATGCCACTGAAGGGGCCACATGCACCCTGGCTGGGCTGTATGGAGGCGGGCGCCCTTGCTGTGAGGATCTTCAGTTCTTGCCTCTGAGTGTCCTAAGAAGGCACGTCTAGCCTCTTGCCTGCATCCTGGCTGGGAGACAGGTTGGCATCTCAGTCCCCTGGGTGGCTTTGCTTACCCCTCGACTTCCTCAGTGTTGGTGCACACCCTCCACCAGCCTTTTGCCAGGATGGGAGAAGAGATCCAGAAAGAGCTACTGCAGTGCCCACATCCTCCATTTCCTCAGAACTGTGTGCAGAGAGGGCCCAGTGCTGTTCCCTGAGGTAGCCCAGCTTCAGCTTGGGTCAGCTTCCCCCACCCGCCTGGCGTCCCTGCCCCTTTACCTGCCTGGCCAGAGGGACCTGGTCCTTCCAAACCCTGAACTTTTTGAGCCTTTGAGATCAAACAGGTTGATTTCTTTCCATTTTCCCCACTGCTGCAGTTACTGTTTGCTCGGTCCGCCATCCAGAGTAGAAATATCAGGGGTTGCTTTGTTTCCCTTCCTCTTCATCTTTGTGGACTTTATACCTTGAGGAAAACAAAACCTTTATGGTGGTTTTTAATGCTGTTTCACAATGAAACCAATTTAAAGAGATAACTATTATTACCCAGAAGTCCCCATTTGCTGTTTTTATCAATAAAGGGCCCAAACTCATTCTTTCTTCATGGATGCTGACCCATCCTTTGAGAACCTGGACATACCTGACGTTATTTCTGGACTTGTTAGCTAGCTTGGTTTCCTGAGGTGCGAGTGCTCCCGCTGGCTGCACTGCGAACAGCCTGCCCTTCACGGCTCAGGGAGCTCCTTGTCTGTCCCTGCACTAAGCACCATCCTGGGTGACAGGCTGCCACGGAGTCCATCGTGACTCTGAACTGGAAGGCTCACCTGGGCCCCCAGCCGTTCAGTGGAGATCCCTCTGCAGGCTCACACACCAAAGGTCTGTGGGTGGGCTGCACTAACCCAGGCCGAGTCCTCAACCCCCTGCTTCACAGCGGAACCTGGCCTCAGCTCCCTGGTCTCTGCAGCCTTAAAACTTGCGAGCGCAGTGCCCAAGCTCTGGACAGCCCTTTCTTGCTTTGGAGCTGCCCCAGGCATTTTGAAGGGTCTTCTCTTTTGCTCTGTCAGGCACCCCTTCCACTGCCTCAACTCTCAGCTGGGGGCCCTGCTGGGCAGCTAGTGCCCTGCCTCTCCCAGCACAGCACAGTCTCTGCTCTCTCCAGCCACACTGGCGGCCCCGGCTACGGCTCCTCAGCGGGCCCTTTCTCTGCTGCCCCGGTCTTTCCTTGGGCTGCACTTGCCCACAGACAACCACAGCTCCCTCTTCAAATACCGGTTCCCTCAGCCACCGTGGGCTCCACACCACTGGGTGTCCTGGCTGCTCCCCTTGCCCTCCACAGAACGTCTGTGCAGCCAGTGTTTTCATCAGGAGAACATTCTGAACAGGTAGCATTCATGTTAGAAAATTCAGAAGGCCCGAGGGCATATACAGCGGAGCACCCCTCCCCTGCCTGAGTCACACGGTCTTGCAGCCCAACAGCCAGCAGCACTGGTCATTTGTGTGGACTTACAGATTCTGTGTGCAGGAAAGCAAACACAACTGTGGATGCATGCTCATCTGCCGTCTTTAAAACACACATGGAGGCTGAATCTTCACCCTGTTCCCCACCTGACATTTTTCGTGCATCTTCCCACTTGAACACACAGCAGCAAGCGCCCTCCTCTTTGGACAGCTCCCCAGGACACACCTGTTTACCCATCCAGGCTCCCACTGACACTCTTTTGAGTTACTTTTTATTGAAAACTGAGAACCTCCTATACCAGTCATTTCACACAGGGAGGAACACACTGGTGGAGAAGTACCTAGAAGTGGAATTGTTGGATTAGCCTATGGGAAATTTATCATTTGACGTACTTGGTGACACCAGCTTGTCTGTGCTCACCAGCAATGCACACAGACACTTGGGTTCTGGAGTAAGGATGTGGAGCAGCAGACAAGTATGGCCCTAATGTGCAGTTTTCTTATGGGGGAACTAAGCATGCTTTAGGGAATTTAAGCCTCAGTGGCATTTCCCTTTCTTTTCTAGTCTTCTGCCCACATCCTTTCCTGTCGACTGATTGCTGCTGTTACTTTGGCTAATTAGACCCTTGACTCTGGAGGGTTTCTCAGTTTGTCATTCATCATGTGACTCTTGAGGGGTTTTGCTGAACACAAGTGATTTCCTTTGATGCAGTATAATTTATCTACGTTTTCCATGGCAGCTTATAGATTTTCTGTCATCCCTGAAGCCCCTGCTTCTCTCTCTGTGTCCCTGATGTAATTCCCTCCTCCTCCGTGCCAGGCTTGCATCTCCTCCCTCCTCCAGCATCTAAGGATGGAGTGCTCACAGCCTGGCTGGAACCTGCTCCTTTGAGCCAGACGCCTAGCCCTGTCCAATCGCAGGCAGGCCCAGGGCCTCCTGTGCCCTGTAAATGCCACGGCACCACGTCCACACTTCCCTACAGACAGGGCCAGACTCCTCAGTGGCTGCACAAGGTCTCAGCAGCGCCTCAGGAGCCGCGCTGTCATCACAGGCAGGGCACAGCAGACAGAAGTCCTGGTGCCTGCATTTCCCACCTGTTCACTCCACTTCCAGCCTCCCTCAAACCCACCCACTTCTCTGCATCTGTGGGAACCAACATCACCCACCTGCCCAGTGCAAGGGCCACTTTTGCACTACAGCCCTTCCAGAAAGGCGGTTTTGCAAACTTAGGCCACACGTGAAAAGCCCGTCGCCAGTTTTTAGTCTTCCGCCTGTCTGTCCCATCCTTACCGCCTTCGGAAGCCTGCTCAGACAGAACCCCTGCCCCTGCCCAGGTGACTTCTGTCTGCCTCCTTGGGCAGTTTTAGGTCGCTCCATTTCACACCCTTTCCCCAGGGCTGGCGTGTCTCTGGGCACCAGCGGGTTCTCTGTCATGCATGAGTGGATCCCCCTGTGCCATGCAGGGTTTACACCCCAGATGGACAACGTCTCTGTGGACCCGGACATCGTGAGCCCCCACGTCCACCTGCCCTGGGACCTCGGTGTGGCCAGCCTCACAGGCCGACAAGGGTCAGCCTCCCACGAAGGTGGCTATTCACACGCGCTAGCGCTCTCCAGCAACCTGGGAGGTGAGCTGGACCCCACGGAGGATGCCCGCCAGGGCCTGGGCCGCGGGCTGGCCGTGGCGAGCTGGCGTGTCCCCAAGGGTCGCAGCCGGGCTCGGGGGCGCCCCGGCACAGGGGCCGGAGCTGAGCGAGGGGGCCGCTGCGACATGTGCGGGAAGGTGTTCAGCCAGCGCAGCAACCTGCTGCGGCACCAGAAGATCCACACCGGGGAGCGGCCCTTCGTGTGCGGCGAGTGCGGCCGCAGCTTCAGCCGCAGCTCGCACCTGCTGCGCCACCAGCTCACGCACACAGAGGAGCGGCCCTTCGTGTGCGCCGACTGCGGCCAGGGCTTCGTCCGCAGCGGGCGCCTGGAGGAGCACCGGCGCGTGCACACAGGCGAGCAGCCCTTCCGCTGCGCCGAGTGCGGCCAGAGCTTCCGCCAGCGCTCCAACCTGCTGCAGCACCAGCGCATCCACGGCGACCCGCCGGGCCCCAGCGCCGCGCCCCCGGCCCCTCCCGGCGCGCCTGAGCCCCCCGGCCCCTTCCCGTGCAGCGAGTGCCGCCAGAGCTTCGCGCGGCGCGCCGTGCTGCTGGAGCACCAGGCGGTGCACACGGGCGACAAGTGCTTCGGCTGCGCTGAGTGCGGCGAGCGCTTCGGCCGCCGCGCGGTGCTGCTGCAGCACCGGCGCGTGCATAGCGGCGAGCGGCCCTTCCGGTGCGCCGAGTGCGGCCAGAGCTTCCGCCAGCGCTCCAACCTCACGCAGCACCGGCGCATCCACACCGGCGAGCGGCCCTTCGCCTGCGCCGAGTGCGGCAAGGCCTTCCGCCAGCGGCCCACGCTCACGCAGCACCTGCGCGTGCACACGGGCGAGAAGCCCTTCGCCTGCCCCGAGTGCGGCCAGCGCTTCAGCCAGCGCCTGAAGCTCACGCGCCACCAGCGGACGCACACGGGCGAGAAGCCCTACCGCTGCCGCGAGTGCGGCCTGGGCTTCACGCAGGTCTCCCGGCTCACCGAGCACCAGCGCATCCACACGGGCGAGCGGCCCTTCGCCTGCCCCGAGTGCGGCCAGCGCTTCCGGCAGCACGCCAACCTCACGCAGCACCGGCGCATCCACACGGGCGAGCGGCCGTACGCCTGCCCCGAATGCGGCAAGGCCTTCCGCCAGCGGCCCACGCTCACGCAGCACCTGCGCACCCACCGGCGCGAGAAGCCCTTCGCCTGCCAGGACTGCGGCCGCCGCTTCCACCAGAGCACCAAGCTCATTCAGCACCAGCGCGTGCACAGTGCAGAGTAGCCGGGGCAGGCGGCCCCACCATCGTCCACCGTTGGGGGCGGGCTGTGTGTGGAACACCTACCTCATGGGGTTGCTGAGACCCGTGATCGCGTGGGTACAACCCAGCTCTCTTAGGGCCTGGCTCCCAGTAGGTGCTCAATAAACAACGCACAGAACCTCTGTCTGGGTCTGCACCCACTGTCTGCCCACCTGCCTGGACCCCTCTCAGCCCTCACTACAGGTCTACCACCTTCTCTGTAACCACGTGGCTCCTGCAAGACCCAGGGCTCCCGGCAGATGTGGCCTCTAGCAGGGCCTGCCCACGTCTGCAGGACGTCCCCTTACAGCAGGGCTTCTGTACTATTTGCCTTCAACCCACCTCTCTGCCGGCCAAGTCAACCTCCAGCAGAGGACCAGGAGGGCACAGCCCTGCCAGCCAGCCAAGACCATTGGGTGTTGAAGCATCAAATGGGTGCCATTAGTCCACTGCCAGCCTGAGTTTATGTGTTTATGAAACCGAGGAGGCCATATCTTAGCTGTAAAAGCTGTAAGGTTTTAAGTGGGAATCTAGTCTTAGGAGACTTTCCTCTGTTCCCACAGACTCCAGCCGGTCTGAGAACCAAAGCTGGCAGCAAGGCTAGGCCAGTTCCCCAGCCCTCCAGGTGCTGTCGCGGGCTGTTCTCTTCCCTCCCTGGCCCCAGGCACAACCCCTAAGTACCCCCCAACTGGAAGGTCTCTATCATGTGTGTTCAGTAACTAGTCACAGGACACACCAGCCGCTGACATACAGGTGGACAGACACTGGCAGCTCCAGGTCAGACTTCTGCAGACTCGAGGGCGGGACCTCCGGACCCCTCCCGCCTTTTCCTGCGCCACTGCTGCTTTTGCCCTGTCCTCCCCTTCCATCCTACCGCTGGGGCCTTGACACGGCCCCCCTTTCCCCCAATGGATGGCGGAAGGACCAGAGACCATGGGTGAAAAGCAGTTCCAAAAAGGGGATATTCATGCAGCAGGGTCTGGCTTGGGACTTGAACCTCACCCTAGACTGGAGTCAGCCTGATCTTGGTCTAGAGGTCTAGAGGGTTCTAGGAACAGCCCTTCCAGAAGCACAGCTGCTACCTCACCTGCCACTTTGAGTCACCCCAGTCCCTACAAGACTTGGGCCCTGGTATCAGGAAAAGACAAGCAGCCTGGGCCAGGGGCTCCCTACCAACATGCGAGAGAAGGCCTGCTCCAAGCCTCAGGGCCCCTCCTCCCCAACTCGACCCTTCTCCTTCCCCCTCCCCGCTAGTCTAGCCCCAGCCACAACCAGGGCCATTCTTGGCATCTACTGGACAGGGAGGCCTGGCGTCCTGCGATTCATGGGGTCGCAAAGAGTCGGACACGACTGAGCAACTGGACTGAACTGAACTGAACTACATCCAGCAAGGTCTGCCACTCCCCAAGGCAGGGGCACTACTGTGCCGCATGATCAGGACTGAGGCGGGGCAGGGTGGGGGTGGGGGTCCCCTGGGCCCTTTGACAGCACTCAGTTCTCTGGTCACAAACGGTTCTGAGAAACCTGGTGTGAGATATGTAGAATCAGAGGGAAGAGGAAGACAGAGAGGGGCTGAGGAATCAGCTCAGAGAAGGCACACGAATGAACACAGGTAGCCAGTAGCTAGTGGTCTCAGGTTGGAGGAATGTTGCCGGAA
Organism: Capra hircus; assembly: GCF_001704415.2. Classification (NCBI taxonomy): domain Eukaryota; kingdom Metazoa; phylum Chordata; class Mammalia; order Artiodactyla; family Bovidae; genus Capra; species Capra hircus. The sequence continues at coordinate 67,207,033 of NC_030825.1, read as the reverse complement.
CTTTATAAAATCCTGTAATGTGGGGTTTTTTTTAATGACTTGTGTGACTTATAATCTGAAACAAAGAAAACTCATCTTTGGTCATCTTTGTGTTCATCATGAAATCTGTGCAGATACAACTACATAAAAACATGAAATTCCACACAGGAAAAATTACAACAAACATGAAAAGCATGGAGACATCTGGATGGGACCCCACACCCAAATCCTTGAGAAGTCCAGGGACCCACCTCCCAAAACAGCCCTCTGAGAAGAAGCCAACGTGAACAGCTATGTGAGGGCAGCTGACCAGGGACACCTTTGCAATCCAGTCACATTGGCTACAGGTCAAGACCCAAGTGTTACCATGCAATCAAGACAGAGGGCTTGGACAGAATGACCATTTGGCCAGAGCCATAGAAGAACCCAGGAGAGGACTACCCAAGCACTGGTCATCTAGGAAAGCTGCAACAGTGCCCAGTCAGCCTGTCCCCAGACTGTCTGTATCCGAGTTCATACTGTCCACTCCCAAGCCCAGCCGGCTGCCCCAGGCCACATCCATCCAGTTATTCTCATCAGCACCCCAGCCTCCCAAATCTATCCACTTGTCTCCACCAATCAGCACTGCTCTGATTCCAGCCATCCACCTCCAGCCTGGAGGCCCACAGCACTCAGCCTCCCTGCCCTGCCCACTCCTGCTCCCTCATTCCCTGGACAGACCCCTTCTTCCCAGTGTCAGGACCCAGAGGCTAGGGTAACAATCGTAGGTGCACTTTCACCCTCACAGCCCACACACCAGGTTCTGCCCACTCCTCTGCCCGGTCCCTCCACAGCACTGGCCCCAGCTTCCCTCAGGGCCTTTGCATGTATTAAGCCCTGTGCTGCTTACTAACAGGCGGCAGGACCAAGGGCCACAAGCACCTGTACCACCCAAACCACCTGTGCCTCTCTGCCACGTGAGTGAGCACGAAGGTGACAAGCTTGGCTGCACCACCTCCAACCCAGCCGCCTGCCTCACTTAGGCCATCCCCTCCTCCTCGGTCCAGAAACTATGGCCCCCTTTGCTTAGCATTTTGTTTCATGATCAAGTCTTACCCACTGCACGGTGGGGAAGCCACAAGATCAAAGATCACACAAGTCTAGCTGTGGACTGTTACCTCTCCAGGGAATCAATACTCCATCCCGAGATGGGACCTTAGCTGAAGGGTCTCAGCAACTGGCCTGAGGATGGACACATGAACCAGGCTGGCCAATAAAAACCAACCCTGAGACTTTGGTTGGAAACTGCAGGATGGTCATCAACCCTCACGTGCCGTACAAAAATAATCACCAAGAGTAGAGCGGATGAGAACAACAAAAAGGAAAACTGAGTTTGGAAGAGGCCTCCGCGTCCCAGAACAGTCATGCCTGAAGCCTGAGAACACTAGGATGGTTGCGATCTCATCCGCCCCAAACCTGAGGTTTTCTGCAGCTTCCAATCGCTCAGCCTCACCCCAGCACCTCTCCAGCACACAGCTCTCAAGGAAATCAACGAAGCCGGCAGTTTGGGGCGAGGACGACCAGAGGGTTGAAGGGGGGCTTCTGGAATGGCGGAAAGAGAATGCAAGCGGGAGAAAAAGGGAACGGCTGCAACAGCCACGACTAGGATATGAGACCACGGAGCCCAAGGACGCCGAGGGTACCCGAGAGGAGGCTGGGGTCGGCAGGGACGCCAAATCACGGCCCGAAAAGGTGGAGGTTACTTTCTGGGGTGAGGATCGGGCCGGGGTAGCCAAGAGGAGGCCATGGCCCACCACTAGCGCGGGCCCAACTGGGCCGCCGGACTACTCCCACTATGCTCCAGAAGACGGCGGCACTCCGCCGCAGCGACGGGATGGGTCGTGCGGCAGGAGCCTCATTCGGTCGCGGGAAGGCTCAGGGGCAGAGCCCCGGCCGCCCCCCGGGCCCGGCCCCCCGCCCCGACCAGCCCTCGTGGCGCCGCTCACCGCCTGACGGTGTCCTTGGTGACAGCCTGAAGTCGCAGAGCCGCTCCGCGCCGCCTGCTCGCGCCTTCCAACGCACGCTGAGCTGTGATTGGAGGGGAGGCTGGCTCCGCCCACCTCGCGGACGCAAACGGCGGAAGGCCGGGGGTCGCCTGCGGGCAAACTCTAGACCTGTGCGGAGGGCTGCCCCCAAGCGTGTGAGCCCGTGTAAACCTCCACAGTGTTATACTACCCTCTGACACGTTTTATTTGCTAGTTTACCTCAGCCAAACTCTGCAAGCGGGTTCTCTGAGCCTGAGATGGGACCCCGAAGGTTCTGAGTCGTGCACTCTAGGCCACGCTCCTGGCCTTGCTCAGGCTCTGACCCTAACCCTGCCTCCGTCTGTGGCCCCTGGGGTCAAGCCCCTTGTTTGGCCCGCCTATGCCGCCGTCCGCACGACTGCGAGTGGGCATGGCGGCCCGCAAGTGAGGCGGCCTGCATCTGCCCCACTTAAATATGGCGGCGACACCGCCATCCCCCTCCTCCCTGGACTCGCGGGCGTCCCCGGAAGTGACCGGCCCGGCCTGCACGAACGGAAATACCCGAACCAAGCCGAAGGAGCCCGATCCCCAAGTCCCAGCGCGGAGCAACGTGGGGCGGTGGCAGCGGCTGCGCAAGCGCACAGCGCAGGCCGGGCGGGAAGAGCCGAAGCGGGCAGGCGACGGAAATAGCCGAAGCGGTGGGGCGCCCGAGGCCGTTGCGGACCTCCGCGCCGAAGCCGCTGCTGCCACGGAAGCCGGCCCTCCTGTCTAGTGCACGGCCATCGCAGCCCCCGCCTCCCCCTTCCGCCTCGAGCCGCAGAGCCCTCGCGAAGAGAGCGAGTGACCAGGCCCAGGGACACGGCTTGAGGACCCCGCGTCCGCAGCCGAGCCTGAGGACGCCGGAGCGGACGGCCGGGAGGAGGGAGCGGCGGGTGGGGGCGGGGCCGAGTAAGCCCGAGAACAGCCGAGCGGGCCCGAACGCCGCCGAGCGGGCCCGAGGCGCCGGGCCAGGCCAGAGCCGACTACGGGAGCCGACGCGGGCCGCGCGGTGGGCGCGGAGCAGCGCGGCAGGCCCGGCGGGCGGCGGCAGCAGCCGGAGAGGCCGCGGCGGCGGGTCCGAGTGGCGGAGGCGGCGCGGGCGGCGGCGGGGGGCCGGGTGGCCGGGGTCCCGGGCCCCGCAGCGGCGGCAGCGGCGGCGGCGGCAGGATGATCAAGCTGTTCTCGCTGAAGCAGCAGAAGAAGGAGGAGGAGTCGGCGGGCGGCACCAAGGGCAGCAGCAAGAAGGCGTCGGCGGCGCAGCTGCGGATCCAGAAGGGTAAGGGGAGTCGGGGGATGGGAGTGGAGGTCGGAGGTCAGAGCCTGGCTCCGGGTGATACGGGAGTCAGGTGTGGAGTAATGCGGCTGCCAGGGGTCAAAGGTGTCAGAAACGGGGAGGCCGCGGATGTGGGGATCGGAGAGCAGGGCCTGGGGGCCGAGGGGCCGGGGATGGGGTAATATAATCACCAAAGTGGTCGGAGGTAGGGGGACCGAGCAGGGGGCACTGAGCGTGTTCGGAAAGCTAGGAGTCTGATACTAGGGACCGAGAATCTGAGGGTGGCAGCGGAAGAGGGAGACCGGGAACTCGAGAGTCTGGGGGTCAAACGGGAACCTGGGAGACAGGAAGAGGAGATAGGGACAGTGGGGCCGAGGATTGAGGATCGGGGTGGGAGATTTAATGTATTAACGCTAGAGTCACTGGGAATCAGAGTCAGACCTGGTGAAGTGGGTTCTGGGGCCTGGGTGTCGTGGGTCTGGGTGAGTCACATGTCAGTTTGGGGTGACAGGAGGAGGGAGGGATGCTGGGTACCAGAGATTATAGAGATAGGAGTAGGATTGGGTTTAGACCATCCTGCTAGAGATGCTGGAACTCTTATGCTCAGAATAGTATAGGGTAGGAGGCTTGGGAACTCACAGATCTGGAGGTCAGATGGGATCCTGAGTTTAGGACGACAAGCAGAGAGGAGTGTATGGACAGTGGGGGCCAGGGACTGGGGGTGGTGGTGATTTAGGGTGAGGAAGGGGAATAAGATCCTTGCATCTGCGCAGACAAGTAGAGACTCCTCTAGAAAGCGGAGGTCGCGGTCAGGATGCTGGATTTGGGGTGGGACACACAGGAGTGGGAACATGTAGGAGCTGGGCTGGGGGACTTACAACTGGATTCAGAAGAGTTAGAGCTTGCCCCCCAGGAGTTCCAGCATATCTGCAGTGTTCCGTAGATACGGAAGAGTCTGCCTGGAGACGAGGAGCAGAAGGAGCAGGGGCGGGGGGGGGGTGGCCCACTGCCCAGGACAGAACTGGGGTCCTGGGTAGAGGTTATGGAGGCTTTGCTGGCACCTGCTCTGAGCACCCCCTATCTCCCCCTTTCCTGGCCTATTTCCCTTCTCTGCTGTGAAAACCCAGACATAAACGAGCTGAATCTGCCCAAGACGTGTGACATCAGTTTCTCAGATCCAGACGACCTCCTCAACTTCAAGCTGGTTATCTGTCCTGATGAGGTGAGGGCACGCTTAACTGGATTCTCAGGCACGGCAGGTGACACCACCTCAAGTTGGCTGGTTCACCTGCCGGGCCTTGCAGAGTGGGGTTCTGACTCCTCTCCTCTTCCTTCACAGGGCTTCTACAAGAGCGGGAAGTTTGTGTTCAGTTTTAAGGTGAGTCTCAGGTGTGCAGGGGTGGCTCCCTGGGCTGAGGAAGCAACAGCTGAGGCCCCAGCCAGGCACTGCTGTGCACCTATCCACTTGCCCTCTCTTCTCCTGGAGCCAGGTGGGCCAGGGTTACCCGCATGACCCCCCCAAGGTGAAGTGTGAGACGATGGTTTATCACCCCAACATTGACCTCGAGGGCAACGTCTGCCTCAACATCCTCAGGTGAGGGCACTGGCCCTCCACTACGCTGCCCAGCCCTGCCTGCCAGGCTCCCTTCGTGACCTTGCACTATACCAGTCTCTTTCCCTTCCCTCCCCCTTGTGGTCTGTGTGTCCCTCTGTCTCTTCAGCTCTGCGTTTTCTTCCTCATGGCTTGACCTTGGCTTTCTGGCCTGTGCTTCTCTGCACCCTCCCGCTAGCATTTCCCGACCGTGCTGTCCCATGCCCTGGGCCTGACCTGTCTGGTCCCAGCAGGGCCTGTGGTGGCTGCCCGCTCACCAGCCCCTATCATGATGCTCTCTGCCCACAGAGAGGACTGGAAGCCAGTCCTTACGATAAACTCCATAATTTATGGCTTGCAGTATCTCTTCTTGGTGAGTAGGGGTGGGGGTGGGAGGGCGTCTGGGGGAGGTTGGCCCTCTGACTTCTGGGCTTGTTGACCTCCTGCCCCTCCCATACCGGCCACAGGAGCCCAACCCTGAAGACCCACTGAACAAGGAAGCCGCCGAGGTCCTGCAGAACAACCGGAGGCTGTTTGAGCAGAATGTGCAGCGCTCCATGCGGGGTGGTTATATCGGCTCCACCTACTTCGAGCGCTGCCTGAAATAGGGCTGGCGCATACCCACCCCTGCCAGGGCCACCAGCCCCGGCGTCCCCTGCAGATATTTATTGGGGGCCACAGGTGGGGGGACAATGGGGCGGCCGGTGGGGGAATCCCATGCCCTGGCCGGCCACCCCTCCCTGCTACCCGCTCCTAGTTTTTTTTTTTTTAAACCACCATGTGATTAAGGTCGGCGCTGCCTCCCCCGACCCGCTCAGCGATGGGAAATGAATTGGCTTGTCTAGCCCCCCGCTGGGTGCTGTCCAGCCCCACCCCCTACTCTGGGCTCTGGGGTGGGTGGCCTTGGGGACTGGGTGGCTGGGGACCCGGCACCCCACCCCTCCACCACTGGAGGTCCCACCAGGCTATTAAAGGGGAATGTTACTGCATGGCCTCCGCCTCTTCCTTTTGTGGGGTGGGAGGGGCAGGTGATGGCCGCCAGAGCTCCTGCAGCAAGAGTGGTGGGAGTTGTGTGCTCACAGGTGGTATGAGGGGACTCCCCCTCAGGCTGGATGAGATGAATCCCATTCTGGGACAAGGGAGGGGCAGGATCCAGTGACCACTGGCTTCCCGGCCAGTGAGCCGGCACAGGGGCTAAGTCCGCACCGTCTGCTGCTCTGCCGTCCTACCGGAGGAGGAAAACTGCCTGGTGCCACTGGGTACCTGAGGTTCGGAAACATCAGCGCGAGTTCTGGGTCCCTCAGATGAGCAGAGCTCTACAGTGGGTGACGTGGTGGGGTGAAGGACCGCCGGGTGGCTGGAAGGAAGGCGCCCGAAAGGGCATCAAGCCCACGGGGCTCAGCTCCCTTAGGCTGGACTTGAACCTACGGAACACCAAGCTTGCGGCAGCGAGACGGAAAATGCTGCGCATGCGCTTGTGGCCGGCACGGTCCTCGGCGCGTGCGCACGCGCGCTGTTGGCTCCGCCCAGCATTCCGGGCGCCAGAGGGGCGTGTGACGTCAGGTGGTTTAATCCGGAAACGGCGGTGACGGCCGAGGCGACAGAACAGAGGGGCTGTCGTTGGTGGGCGCTCCAGGGCTCTGGATGAGAGGAGCGTGACCCGGAAACGGAAGCGAGTCCCCATCCCAACTCCGGTGAGTCGCCCCTACTGGGGCGCGGGCCCTGGGTGGGCGCGTGGGCGGCGGTGTTCGAGGGCCTCGCCCCTTCCTGGGGCCCTCCCTTATCTCCTGGGTCCCCATGCTGTTTTGCTTTCGGTGCTCAAGACCCCGAAAGCCCCCAAGAGTTTCCTGGGTGAACAAGGCACGCCATCACCTAAAATCCCGCCCTCTGTACAGGAGTCCCCAACATCCCCCAGCCTTATTCTCCGCATCCAGATTCCCTCAGCATTTAAGACCCCCGCCCTAAACTGAATGCCATCCACTGGCTGTCAGCTTCGGAGCCCCCACATCGACCCTGTCTGTAGCACTTGCGGCCTCCAGCTCCTCATGTTAGGGACCCTGTCAACTGGCCTTTCCCTGGCGCTCCGGGTTTCGAGCCCCCTCTCCCCGCGCCCGTCCCCCTGCTGTATCCACACATGGTCACCTCCAGCTTAGGTCCATTGGACATTCTAGGGTCTCATCCCAGAGTCAGGAGGAGATTGAAGCCCAGGACCTCTGTAGGGGCACTGTGGAGTAAGAGGAGCTGGGGTTGCTGGGGTTCCCCAAGTTCCAGGCTCCACTCTTTCTCCTTTGTTTTCTCCCTGCTCACCCTTTTCCTTTTTGTGAGTCCTCGTCTGTCCCCGCCCATACACAATGTGACCCCAGCTGTGCCTCACACCACCCTACAGCCAGGTTTCACGCTAGCCCCAGGCTTACTGGTAGGCTCCTGCTGCCATGGACCTGTTGTTTGGGCGGCGCAAGACGCCAGAGGAGCTGCTGCGGCAGAACCAGCGCGCCCTGAACCGGGCCATGCGAGAGCTGGACCGTGAGCGACAGAAGCTCGAGACCCAGGAGAAGAAAATCATCGCGGACATCAAGAAAATGGCCAAGCAGGGCCAGATGGTAAGCTTGATTGGGAACAAGCTGGGACTCCAGGCCAGGTGCTGTCGCTTGGTCAGAACCTGGGGCTGCAGCAAACAGGACAAAACAGGATGTGTGTTCTAGGGAAATGGAGTGAAGGGTTCAAGTGAGGCTTTCCTTAGTTTCAGAGTCCAAAACTGCTGCCTCTGTGGAGTTGATATTAGAGCCTTGAGAAATCGAGAGCGACCCTGCGAAGAGCCAAGTGCCAAGTGTGTCAGAACAGCACATGTTTGGTGAGGGAGTGATAGGGAAACTCAGGAGTAGTCCATGCCAGACCACTTAGAATCACGGGCAACAGTGGGAGCTGAGGGCCGAGTTGAAGTAGTTACTTCAATAGATGTGGCATGGGATCCATTTTCCCTGAGGGCAAACTAGCAAGAGATGGCTGAGTTTTGGCCTGAGCAGCTTGTTTGAGGAGGTGCCATTTCCTGGGATGAGCAAAGCAAGGAGGAGCTTTGGGGAGGAAGTCATAGCTGAGCTTGTATGTAAATCAGTATTTGGTTCTTGAGGTGAGCACGGCCTGTGAGGTGGAGGGGGAGATCCTCTTTCTTTGGCCAGGATTGAAATTCAGGAATGAGTGTTGACTGGACATGGAAGAAAAAAAGATTCCTCAAGGGTGGGCCCTGCTTTTCTTCTGGATTCCTGGACCAGAGGTGAAAAGCCTACAGAGGGATCTGTGTAGTGGTGACCCAAGACACATGTGGGTAGGGGGTAGCAGTGAGCACTGGGGCAGGTCCCTAGGAGCCCCTGAAGGCCTCAGTGAGCACACCCCCAAGGCTCGCTCCCTGTCCTCTGTCCCCTCCTCAGGACGCGGTTCGGATCATGGCGAAAGACCTGGTGCGCACCAGGCGGTACGTCCGGAAGTTTGTATTGATGCGGGCCAACATCCAGGCTGTGTCCCTCAAGATCCAAACACTCAAGTCTAACAACTCAATGGCACAAGCCATGAAGGGTGTCACCAAAGCCATGGGCACCATGAACAGACAGGTTCGCCTCTCTCCATCACCCATCCCCCCGTCCCCCCACCCCCCCCCCCCCCCCGCAGCCACAGACCTCAGGCCCAGACTCACCCTCCTCCCCCTTTCAGCTGAAGTTACCCCAGATCCAGAAGATCATGATGGAGTTTGAGCGGCAGGCAGAGATCATGGACATGAAGGAGGAGATGATGAATGACGCCATCGATGACGCCATGGGGGACGAGGACGATGAAGAGGAGAGGTTCGGAGACGGCTAGCGGGAGGGTGGGGAGGGATGCCTGGCTCTGCCCCTGATCCTCATAAGCTTTTCCTGGTTATCTAGTGATGCTGTTGTAGCCCAGGTCCTGGACGAACTGGGGTTGAGCCTGACAGATGAGCTGTCAAGTGAGTGTTTACACCTTGGGGCCTATGTTAACCCTGTGACCCAGCCACCATCTCCCTCTCCCTGCATTACTCCCTTCTGCATGGGCGCTCTTCCTAACCCCCCCTCTCTGCAGACCTCCCTTCCACTGGAGGCTCCCTCAGTGTGGCTGCCAGTGGAAAGAAAGCAGAGGCTGCAGCCTCTGCCCTGGTGGACGCAGACGCAGACCTGGAGGAGAGGCTCAAGAACCTTCGAAGGGACTGACTGCCTGTGCTTCCCCAGGGAGCCAGTGGATGGCATGGCATTTTCATTGTACCTTCTGTAATAAAAGAAGTTGGACACTAGTTCTGGGCCTGTGCGACTGGCCTGACATGAGGTTAGGAAGTCACTCAGGAGGCTTGGTAATGTGCCCGTCAGTCAGGGTGTGGGATGGAGGGCTGGAATGGTTTCATCTGGGCAAGCCTACCAGGTCCTCAGGAGGTGACGGTGAGCTGCAAACACTGGCACAGCACCCCTCCTGCCTCAGCCTCAAGGGTAGCACCCCCAAAGATGGTAGGTTCCCCCAGATCTCTTGGTATAATTCCAGGAGGCCAGGCCTATACCCCAGGGAGACAGTGTCCTACTTTTATTAGCCCAGTGGAAGTCTCAGCCCACCCAGCTCACTGTGATACCCTGTCTGGTTATAAGAAATGTTCTGCCCCAGTCCAGGATGCAGCACGCACCTGGGGATTCCCCCTGCCTGCCCACAATGTAACCCTCCCCAGACACCAGATGGCTAAAGACGTGCCCCACCCCATTCAGCAAGAGGGCTTCGGTGAGGGACTGATGGCAGGCCCAGGACCACTGTCCCCACCAACCAAGGCCTGAGTAATTGGTGAAGTTTTTATTAAATCCACAGAAGTAAAAACCATATCGTGAGGGACTGGGGTACGGGCCACCAAGGAGTGGGAGCCAGGCCACCGGAGCGAGGAGAAAGGAGAGGGGAGGAGTGACAGGACATAGAACAGAGCCAAGCTGGGCTGGCTCAGGGGCCCTCACCAGGGCCACTGGACAGGTCCTGGGCACTCAGGCCAGCACCAGGCAGGCTCAGCGGCGGGGGCTCCACCAGCACAGCGGAGAACTTGGTGTCCCCGAAGGCCTCATTCATGCGGGTCTCAAAGAAGCGCTGCAGGCCAATGATGGACTGCACGTCGGCCTTGTCCTGCCAGGCAGATTACAATGGATGGGTCCTACCTCTGCCCCACAGCCTCCCCTCCTCCAACTCACCCCCATCCCCCCACAGGCTCACCTCAGTCAGCTTGTTGAACTGCTTAAACATGCGGCCCACATCCTGGGCAAACTCCTGGGGGGAGCTGTAGGGGGGTGACAGCTTCTCCTGGAGGCGGGCTCGGATAAGGGTCAAGTCCAGGGTGCCACCAGGCTGATCCTGCAGGCAGGGGCCACAGGCTGAAGGTGAGGCCAAAGAGCCCCTGCACCTCTCACCCTCCCAAGTCCCAGAACTCACCAGGGAGAAGGTGGAGTCAGTAGCCAGCTGGTGCAGAGGCCTGCAGGGCTCATGGCAAAAGAGGGCCAGCAGGACGCGCTCACACTTCTGTAGACGACACAGATGTCAGGGTCAGCGGGGAGCTGGGGGCTGCAGGAAAACCCAGCGTATGGGTCCCCCCTCACCTGCTGGTTGGCTGGTGAGAGCTTGGCCACCACTCCCGTACTATCTCCCCCATCCAGGTTCAGGCTGCCATCCTCCTCCTTCAGGTCAGGCAGCACGTGGCAGAGAGAGCAGCTCCACTCCTCCCTAGAGGAAACAGAGAGGTGAGGGGCTGCACAGGACCCAGCCCAGCCCTCCACCCTGCAGACTCCACAGCCTCGCACCCTGGCACATCCTGCAGGGCAGGCAGGTGGCAGTCCAGGTGGAAGCAGAATTCGCACTGGTTGCACATGACCAGGTCACCTGGCTTCTGGCAGACACGGCAGATGGTGGCACTGTCATCCAGGGAACCTGGGCCACCAGCTGGGACTGAGGTGCCCTCTGGAGCCACCACCTCCAGACCTGAGCTGGTGCTGCCACTGGGTGAAGCCAGGCGGGGACCCTCTGCACCAGAGCCCTCCCCCAGGGCCATCAACACAGGCTTGGTCTCCGGGCCCTCGGTGGCAGCAGGTGGAGCTCCAATGGCAGCCTCTGTTTCTTCCTCCTGCGAGGAGGCGAGGGCTGGTTTAGTGGAATGCTGGCTGGGACAGACCTCCACTCCCCAGCCACAGTAGCCTAGAGCAGGCTCACCTTGACAATGGCCATTCCAGGCAGGGGAGGGGCCCCAGGGACCCCCGAGGGCGCAGTCCCAGGCTGGCCAGCAGCTGCTGCAGCAGCACCTCGCTCGATGACGATGAGGTTGTAATCCTCAGTGGTGCTGCCTGGGAAGACCTTGAAGACTGGTGGCTGGCTGTCAGCCGTGAGATCCAAGTCCAGGCGTTCGAGGCTCACCCGTGGCACCTTGCGCATGAGGCCACTCACCTCACCATCACCTGAGCGGGGCCTGTAGGTGTGGCCTGGCGTTGAGCACCCCTGTCCCCATGACCACCCTGTCCCTACATGCACCAAAGGACAATCAAACTCACCGCTTCACCCCCGACACATGGGGCTCAGCACTCGAGTAAGGGTCATCTGCTCAGGACACAGAAAAAGACAGGTTGGAGGAACCTAGAACATTGCATTTCTCCCACCTACCGGGCAGAAACCACTCACCTGATCCGAAGCCGTAGCCTTCCTGCACATCCATCGGCTGTAGGGAGATCAAGTGAACCTCAGTAGGCCGGCCCCCAACAGGCCTTGGGCCCCTCTCCTCCCCCGCGGCCCCCTCCCTTACTCACCTGGCTGCTGCCAGAGCCCTGCTTGCCCAAAGGCCCCGGAGCCCGAGGAGGGGCCATGGGTGCCGGGCCTGTGGAGTTGGTTCCAGGACGCTCTGCAACAATCTTGCCTGCAGCAAGGAGGTAAAACAGCTTACGGCACATTGCCTAGGAGAGCAAGCTTCAGAGAGCAAGACAAACACCCACCAAAGGCCTCTGCACTCTTGGTCCAGGCGTTGAGGTCCCACTGAAATTTCATCTCGCCGTGGGGCTCCACAGGGTCCACAATCATCTTAAGGGCCCGGTGCAGCTGGAAGTAGATCTGGGGGAGGGCGGTACATGAGCACAGAGGCAGAGGACAGCACTCCAGGGCCTTGGGAGGTGCCGACCCAGAACCCACTGACTGGGTGCCCACCAGCACACACCAGCTTCTTGGAGAGCAGCAGAGCCGTGTTGTTATCACTCTCCAGAGCCCACGAGGCAAAACGCAAGATGTGTTCCTGGTGCTTCTGGATCTTGGTCATGGTCCAGTGCTGCCGTTCCAGGCGCTCCTGCTGCCCCTCGGTTACCTTCTGCAGGTGGAGAGCAGGAGAGGTCAGGGAGGAAATGGCACTAGAAGAGCCTCTCCCCACCCAAGGATGGCATCAGCGGCCAGCAGAGGGAGCCAAACCCCCAGGACGCTACCAGAGCTAGGGCAAGCTGTCAGCAGACAAGCACCACACAGGAAGTACCTGGGCATCGTTGACCAGCACGCGGCCCCGCTTGTTCAGTTCCTTCATTATCTGCAGGATGGCCATCTTAACGTCCACCTGCACGCGCTTCTGTACATCGGACACCTGGCGGATCCTGGGGGGCAGAGGGTGAGATCAGGGCCAGTCAGGCAGGTGCTCACCCTAAGACCTGCCCCGTCACACTGGCCTCCACACTTACGAGCTGCGAACCTCCTTGGTGTTCTTCTGCAGTGTTGCATGCTTGTCCCCGAGGCGTTTCACCAATGAGGCCAGGAGCTTGCGCTGGTTTCTCACTGCATCCTCCAGGAACTGGTACCTGAGGGCGGACAGAGGTGGGCCCGGGCGCCCAGCATGGGAATGGGCAGCACCCACCCGCCATGCCTCAGGACTCACTGGTGGTCTTTGTGGGCGTTGAGCTGGCAATCCCGGCAGGTGAGGGTGTCGCAGCTCTCGCAGAACAGCACAAGGGGCTCGTGCTTGTGCACATTGCAATACACAGTGCGCTCACCGTCCCTCGACTTGGCCGGCCCTGAGGAATGGGGTCTATGAAGCAGGAGCTGGGCCTCACCACCTCAACTCAAGGAGCAGACAGACCGGGGCCTCACATCCTGTCTGTCCTGCAGCCCTGGCTTAGCTGCTAAAAAACGCAGAGGGCCTACAGCAGTGGAAAGGGAAGGGCCCAAACCCTTGCTCTGAACACCCTCTGCCCTTATCTTGACCAAGAGATCCGCACTCCCCTTCTTTCAGCTTCTGGGACTGACAACTTGAAAGTGAAAGGACGATGGCCTCTGACGACCACCCCACTGCTCCCTCTACTGAAAACTCCTCCAAGCAGACACTGGAGAGCTCCTCCGCCTCTGCAGCCCCCACTGCTGGGCTCCCTTTCTCCTCCACTCGAAAGACTCTGTGCCGCAGGGGAGGGGACTCTGGCAACCATGGCATCCAGACACACGCAAGCGCTCTCTGGCTCAGACAGAAAGCAAACGAGGACCTAAAGACATGCCAGGTACCCTTGCCTCCTGAGCCACGCCTGGAGACCTCGTCTCTCTTCTCTGGTAAAAAGAGGCCACACCATCTTAACAACCCACGAGGAGCCTCGCAAAGCCATCTCAGGCTGGACAAACTTGATGTCAGAGGAGGACCCTCGGAGAGGGGCCAGGCCCCCAACACAGGGAAAAGCATCTGAAAGTGCTCAAAGCCAAAACCCTCCCCCAAAGACTAATACACCACAGTGACCCCCACCACTTCCCAGAATCTGCTGCCATTAGATAACTGCTTGGGAACAGCCAGCCCCTTCCTCCCCAATCACGTCTCAATGCTACACTGACCCAGCCTGAGACATAAAAACACCAAAGATACAAATAAGGCAAATCTCAGTGCCCCCAATACAGCCCCCTCCTGCACGCTGATCTTTGCTTAGAACCCAGGACCCCCTTGGAGACCCCTGCCCTTCCCTCCAGGCTTCTCATGACTCACAGCAATGACCTCCATCTGGATTTCCCCATCAAAACTGTCCTCTGGGCTGCAGGAGCCACGGCATGACTACCAAAACACCATTCATGGGGAGTTCTGGCCGAAAAACCAAGCCCAAGCCCCTCTCCGAAGAACTGCCATCACGGTCACAGAAAAGTCTGAAGATAACTAGTGAAGACTGTGAAACATCTGTGATCTAACAATAAGAACACTTACAGCACTCACTGGTCAGTGCCAGTCTGAGGACATTCATGGCTTATGACGACACAGGGCCCAAAGACCTCACTTTTCCTACGGAGCCTTCAACCACATTCCAGGGAATCTCAGGCCTAGGAGATCCCTCACACCATTCCCCAACAGCCTGCATTTCCTTATCTGTACATGCGATCGTTCCACCTCTGGAGGCATATTCCCTCAAGTGCTCCCTCAAAGCCTCGATACACCCTCTACTGCAGCATGAGATTCCCCTGTGCACTCCACACATTTCCGGCCTGTGGCTTTTCCCCTTCTATCCGGACGGGCAGAGGCAACCCACCAGAGGACCAGCCTCCCCCCTTTTTGAATTCTGCTCTCAGGCCTTTCAATTGGTACTCCATCAAAAATTCCCTGCCACTCCACCGCCATCTGCAACCAGCATCAAAAGCAGCTGGAAAAACATGCAGGGAAGAATCAAGGCAACCCCTCCGTGTTGCGTACCAGTGGAGCGCACGGTGTGGTCCTTGGTGTACTTCACCCGCTGGTGCGCCTCCACACACGTCTCACAGAGCGGCTCAGAGCACTCCACACAGTAACTGGTGGCTGGGGCATTATCCTCACAGCTAGTGCAGCACTGCTGAGCAAAGGCAGAGTCAGAAGAGACAGCACCACCAGACACATCTGCATTCAGACCCAGAAAATACAACCTGGTAAGATGATGCCTTTACTTAGCCTAAACAATCTGCTAAAGCCGTAGTGAAGCCTGGAGCTGGTACTGTGCTCTGCGCTGCAGACTCCTACCCACGTCCAGAGGCCTTCCAAGGATTGCTTGGGCAACACATACCTGATTCGCATCCTGGGAATCCGTGGCGGCCTTACCGCCACAGTCTCGCATGAAATAATTCTCCACGATATCTTTGGAGAAACATTGCTGCTTACACACTGGACAGTCCACCACTGCGAAGAACAGGGGAAAACAAGACCACGCATATTCACATCCAGACTGCGATCCCATCCTCCACAGGGACCAACTTCCACCCCATGCTAGGCCAACCCTCCGCTCCGGGAGAAGCAATCAAACCCTTCTTTGGCCTAACTTGAAACAGTCGCCCCATCCGAATAAGAGACCCACAGCCCGCACCCGTTTTGGCCACTGTCCGGTCCCGACCCTCTCACCCAGATGACCCCTGCCATTGTGACGTTGGGGACAGACCCCCAATAGCCGAGCTTCCTCCGAACCTTGGCTGCAGGATGGGGGAGGGGCCGCCCCCGGTCCGACCGCACTCACCAGAACCGTCGCCCGCTGCACTTCCATCCCCCGAGCTGTTGGCGGATGCCGGCGCCGGGGGCCCGAGGCAGGCGCTGCAGGCCGAGTGCAGGCAAGGTAGCAGGCGCGGTTCCCTCTCCGGCCGCAGGCGCTCCCGACACACGCCGCAGTGCTCCAACAGTTCCAGCGCCTCGCCGCCGCCCCCCGCGGGTGACGACGCCGAGGCGGATGCCGCCGCCGAGGCCGACGCGGAGCCCGCGGCCGAGGAGGCGGCGGCGCGCTTCTCGGCGCCCGCCGAGCCCTCACTCGGGCCCGGGCTGCCGGAGGCGGCCGCCGCCGCCGCCGAGGCCGCCGCAGCCGAAGCCGCCATTCACACGCCGCCGGGGGCGCCCAAGGAGGGAGGAGGGGCGCGGGGCCCGCCACGCAGGCGCAAACGCGCTTGCAGCCAACGGCTGGGCCGCTGCAGCCGCGAGGCCTAGCGCCGCCAGGCAAAGCCTGGGGCGCCGCCCGCTGCGCGCGGGGCGCTACCGAGGCTCACCCGGCCGCTGCCCGCTCTCCCGCCGCCGCCGCCGCCTGCGCCGCCGCCTCAGCGGCTGCTCAGATCAGCACCACACGGCACGCTCACAACCGCTCGCCCGCGCGCCCGCTCGCAGAAAGAGCCACTGTCGGGGGGCGGGACAGAAATAACTGGCGCCGACGCCGTCGCGCACGCGCGTTGGGTGCCTCAGGCCCGGAGGCGGGGTCGGAGCGCGCGAGGCCGCGAGTACGCACGCGCGGCCCCGGGCCGCCGCCACCCATCGCAGCGCCTCTCCTGAGGAAGGGGCTGGGCATCCGCCTCTCAGCCGCCGCAGCCTGACCCGCCGGCCGGGCGCGTGCCCGCTACTATAGTGCCCGCTCCAGGCCGCTTGCTGCGCAGGCGCGCACGTGGTCGGCCCCCGCCTGGGCCGCCTCTCGGCCGTCCGGAGAGATGGCCCGCAGCTACGTCACCGGGCGCTCTCGGGAGGGGGCGGGGTCGAGACCTAGGGGAGATGCTGACCCGGGCGGAGAGGCCAAGCGTCCCCACCCCGTGGCCGGGCTGCTTACTGGCCTTCTAGCCTTTTTATTGTTTAACGTGAGAAACACTGAAACCTAAGTCAGCTAGCTCCCAAGGGGCTCAGAGCAGCGAAACTGAAATTCCGCCTGGCCCCCAAGCTCCCCTGGCCACCTTTTAGCCAGCCACTGCGCTGGCTTTAACACTCTCCGGGTGGGCGGGCTGAAGAGGGGAGCGGAGTCTGTGGGGAGGTCCATCCGAGGATGGAGACAGGATCTGTAGGGCGGGTAGGCCTGCCTCAGCCGGGAGCAGGATCTGCGTGGGAGGCGGGTATGCCTGTCTGAGGAAGCAGTGTCTGGGAGAGTTCTGTCAGGTGGGGGAAGCTAGGCCTGGAGGAGGAATCTTAGTGGAGACAAACACGGTCTTTCTGTGAGAATCCTGTCAGAAGCGGAGTCTGGGCGGGGAATCCTGGGGGTGGGGCGGAATCTGTTGGGGTCCCCTGTCGGGCCGCGCAGGCAAGGGAGCAGGGACTGCGGCTGGAGCTGAGGGAGGAGGGGTCCTGAGAGGAAAGCAAGGTCGCCGGCAGGTGATCTGTCTGGAGTCACCGGGCAGAGAAAACCGGAGGCACGGGCGCCCTGGAGCTGTGCCTGGGGTGGGCCTCCGTCCCTGCGCGGGGCTCCCGGCCCTGCGGCCTCCAGTCCGGGAGGAGGCTCGGCGGCTCCTCTGTGAGGACGCAGAGAGCCTGAAGGGCCGTCACGTCCAGTCCCCCGACCCGACTCCGCAAAAGCTCCAGCGGAGCGGGGCGCGGCCTCCCCGACCCGGACCCCCAGGAGCCCGCACGCGGAGGCGGCGCCAGAGGTGCCTCCCGCGCGGCCCGGCCACCGGGATCTTTGGCCCCCGCAGGGGCTGGGGGCCGCGGGGCTTTGTCTAGGCGCCGGCCTTTGTTTCAGCTCGGGCGCGGCCCCCAATCCCGGCCCGGCCCCGCCCCGCCCCGCCCCGCCCGCCCGCTGCAGCGCCCGCCCCTCCCCCGTCGCGGGCCTTGCCCTCCCCCCGCGGCCTGGGCCCCAGACCCCGCTTCCCTCCTAGGAAGAGGGAGAAGGAAAGTTGGTGGCTCGCGTGAGCTGCCTGAGGCGCGGAATCTTTTAGTAATTATTTGCTAAGCACTTTCCATGACCCCAATCCAGCACTGTGTGCTGGGCCCCAAAATCACCCGGTTGCGTGGGGTAGGGATGAGCCATACCTATCCTAGCCCAACAGTCCAAATAAGTAGGTGATGGTCAAGAGTGTGGGACTCAGGCCTGGCCCTAACAGCTGGGGGAAGAACAGTTCAGACTCAGTCGTTTCTGACTCCTGTTCGGCCCCATGAAACGCAGCACACCAGGCCTCCCTGTCCATCACCAACTCCCGCAGTTCACCCAAACTCACGTCCACTGAGCTGGTGATGCCATCCAACCATCTCATCCTCTGTCATCCCCTTCTCCTGCCCTCAATCTTTCCCAGCATCAGGGTCTTCTCAAATGAGTCAGCTCTTCGCATCAGGTGGCCAAAGTATTGGAGTCTCAGCTTCAACATCAGTCCTTCCAATGAACACCCAGGACTGATCTTTAGGATGGACTGGTTGGATCTCCTTGCAGTCCAAGGGACTCTCAAGAGTCTTCTCCAACAGCTCAGAACAGTTCAGGCAGAAGCAAGTGCACAGGCCCTGAGGCAGGCAGGCATGCACTGAGGGAGCAGTGACTGGAGAGGTGGGAAGTGCCTAGAAGTTGCTGGACAGGTTGGGTCCTCCGGTTCCCCCCGTTACTGTCCCTTCACTAGACTCCCGCAGTTCTTTCAGAATAGCATCGGTGGAGGCAGGTTCGAATGGAAATCAGGCTCAGACAAACTCGGGGAAGCGTGATGGTGGAGACAAGTGGGCTTGCAGGAGGGCAAGGCCAGGCCAGAACCTGCCTCTGAGTCCTCCCTAAGGAGCCAGCCTGTCCAGAGGAGTATGGCAGGGCATGATCTTACTCCCCAGTAAGCTGGTGTCACCTTATACCCTTAACCCCTGTGTTCCTTGCCACCCTCTACAGCATCTCACCCTTTCCAATCCTGGACCACTAGAAATTGTCTAGATTCTGGCTTTGCAGACAGCATACCTGCCTGCAGACAGCCATCCTTTACTGCCTCTTCACTTCCCAAACTCCATGCTTGCACAGGACTCAACCTCCAACCTTCGGGTATTACCCCCAAAGCCACTTCCTGGGGAAGTCTTGTAGCAGGATCACTCCGATCTCTTTCTCCATCTTCACAGGTTTCATTTGGGAACAAGACAGTTGTGATAGTTGCACATCATCAGTATACTTTATGCCACTGAATCATATACATAAAGAGTCGAAATGGCAATTTTATGTATTTTACCACGCATATAACAATCAGACTTTGATGAGTCTGTCCCTTCCGACCTCTGATCTCAACACTCAGCTCCAACCACACAGGCTGACCCATTTGCTCCCACCTCATAGCCATTGCACTTGCTTTTCCTTCTACCCAAAACGTTCTCCCACCTCTCTGACTCCTCTTCTTTCACGTTTCAACATGAGAGAATCACAAAGACATGAGCCCCAAACTGTTTACGTCACTGCCCTGTCTGCTGCATCTCACCTGGGGCCTGCTACACAGAGGGCACTCAGTGAGTAAAAGGACAAATGCTTGAAGATGTTGCCAGTTCTGTAGGCTACAAGATGAGATTTGAGGTCTATTACTCTAAAAATTATCTATTTATTTTTGGCTGTACTGAGATTTGAGGTCTATTACTCTAAAAATTATCTATTTATTTTTGGCTGTACTGAGTCTTCATTGCTGTGTGGGAGTTTTTCTAGTTGCAGCAAGCAGGGACTACTCTCCCGTTGCGGCGCTCGGCTTCTCATTGCTGTGACTTTTATTGCGGAGCACCGTCTCAATAACTGTGGCACACAGGCTTAGTTGCTTCATAGAATGTGGGATCATCCAGGACCAGGGATCGAACCAGTGTCTTCTGCATTGGCAGGCGGATTCTTTACCACAGAGCCACCAGGGAAGCTCCTTCTATTACTTTTTAAACCTTTTTTTTTTAAAAAAAAAAAAAAAAAAAAACTGTGTTAAAATTCACATATCACACCCATCAATTTATCTGTTTTGAAGTGGGAAATCAATGCCATTTCATACATTCACAATGCTGTACAATCACCAATTCATCTAATTCCAGAACAGTTTCATCACCCCAAAAGGAAACTCTGAATCCCTCGGCACTCACTTTCCATTTCTGCTTCAACTAGCCAGTGGCAACAACTGATCTGTTTTCTGTTTCTGTGAACTTTTAAACCTTTTCATGGAGCCTTATGATATGTAGAGAAAAGCATACACATCACATGTACAGTGAGCATCCTTGGTAACCAGGACTAATAGCAAAATACAGAAGGGTCTTTTCCAGTGAGTTGGCTCTTACAATCAGGTGGCCAAAGTATGGGAGCTTCAGTTTCAGCATTGGTCCTTCCAGTGAATATTCAGGGTTGATTTCCTTGAGAATTGGCTGGTTTGATCTCCTGGCAGTCCAAGGGATTCTCAAGTCTTCCCCCACCCTAGAATTTCAAAGCACCAATTCTTTGGCATTCAGCCTTCTTTATGGTCCAAATCTCTCGTTGTCTAGCTTTGTCATAGCTTTTCCCCCAAGGAGCAAGGGTTTTTTCATTTCATCTGCAGTGATTTTGGAGCCCAAGAAAATAAAGTCACTGTTTCCAGTTTTTCCCCTTCTATTTGTCATGAAGTGATGGGACTGGATGCCATGATCTTAGTTTTTTGAATGTTGAGTTTCAAGCCTGCTTGTCATTCTCCTCTTTCACCCTCATCAAGAGGCTTTTAAGTTCCTCTTCACTTTATGCCATTAAGAGCTGTATCACTGTATTGTTATGTAGGAAGTTCAGTTCAGTTCAGTTCAGTCGCTCAGTCGTGTCCGACTCTTTGCGACCCCATGAATTGCAGCACGCCAGGCCTCCCTGTCCATCACCAACTCCCGGAGTTCACTCAGACTCACATCCATCGAGTCCGTGATGCCATCCAGCCATCTCATCCTCTGTCGTCCCCTTCTCCTGCCCCCAATCCCTCCCAGCATCAGAGTCTTTTCCAATGAGTCAACTCTTCGCATGAGGTGGCCAAAGTACTAGAGTTTCAGCTTCAGCATCATTCCTTCCAAAGAAATCCCAGGGTTGATCTCCTTCAGAATGGACTGGTTGGATCTCCTTGCAGTCCAAGGGACTCTCAAGAGTCTTCTCCAACACCACAGTTCAAAAGCATCAATTCTTTGGTGCTCAGCCTTCTTCACAGTCCAACTCGCACATCCATACATGACCACAGGAAAAACCACAGCCTTGACTAGAGGGACCTTTGTTGGCAAAGTAATGTCTCTGCTTTTCAATATGCTGTCTAGGTTGGTCATAACTTTTCTTCCAAGGAGTAAGCGTCTTTTAATTTCATGGCTGCAGTCACCATCTGCAGTGATTTTGGAGCCCAAAAAAAATAAAGTCTGAGTTAGGCATCAGCAACCAGGAGTGGCCTAGCCAAAAACCATGCAAGCTGATCTCTAAACCCCATCCCAAACACACCCAGGAGATCTCACAGATATGTTACAAAAATAACCACATGTATGGCAAAACCAATACAATATTATAAAGTAAATTTTTTTTTAATTTTTTAAAGAAACTTTAACCAAAAAGATTAAATAAAAATAAATAACAAGAAAAAACAAACAAAACACAGGCTTTTCCAGCTCCTGCACAGGCACCATCAGCACACAGTGAGTGGATACAAACTAACCACAGAGGTTTCTCCCACTCTGGCAAAAGCACCCTTGATGCACAGCTGTGTCCTCAAGTAACCTTAGGCAGCTATTAAGGGCTCATAAATATTCTACACATACATACATAGGATTATAACAGACTGAATTATGGGAAAGACGTGCAATAGAGCCTGCAAATGCTCAGTCCACTCCCACCTATATGAATATGTAAAAAGCTCTATTTTGCATGAGCCCAGACACACCCCCTTCCCTGATTGGCGTTGAGCATAGGCCTCTTTGCATTTTCGCACAGGGCAGAACCAAGAAGAGGAGACGAGGGATATAAAAAGGAGAAAGGCAGAATCAAGTTTTTTTTCTCTTGGGCCCCCAAATCATTGTGGATGGTGACTGCAGCCATGAAATTAAAAGACAATTGCTTCTTGGAAGAAAAGCTATGACAAACCTGAAAATGAAGTGTAAAAGTATTAGCCGCTCAGTCATGTCCAACTCTGAGACAGCACGTGGCCCTCCAGTCTCCTCTGTCCACGGGGATTCTTCAGGCAAGAGCACTGGAGTGGGTTGCCATGCCCTCTTCCAGGGGATCCTCCCAACCCAGGGATTGAACCCAGGTCTCCCGTACTGCAGGCAGATTCTTTCCGGTCTAAGCCACCAGGGAAGCCCAAGAATACTGAAGTGGGTAGTCTACCTCTTCTCCAGGGGATCTTCCCGACCCGGGAATCCAACCGGGGTCTCCTGCATTACAGATGAATCCTTTTCCAACTGAAGTCCAGGGAAGCTCATGACAAACCTAGACAGCTTATTAAAAGCAGAGACAACACTTTGCTGACAAAGGTCCATATTGGCAAAGCTGTGGTTTTCCCGGTTTTCCCAGTAGTCATGTACAGGTGTTGGACCATAAAGAAGGCTGAGCTATGAAGAACTAATGTTTTGAATTATGGTGCTGGAGAAGACTCTTGAGAATCCCTTGGACTGCAAGATCAAACCAGGCAATTCTAAAGGAAATCAATCCTGAATATTCATTGGAAGGACTTGAGGCTGAAACTGAAGCTCCAATACTTTGGCCACCTCATGCAAAGAGCCATGCTGGAAAAGACCTTGATGCTGGGAAAGACTGAGGGCAGAAGGGCACAACAGAAGATGAGCTGGTTACATAACATCACTGACTCAAGGGACATGAGTTTGAGCAAACTCCCAGAGATGGTGAAGGACAGGGAAGCCTGGCGTGCTACAGTTCATGGGATCGCAAAGAGTTAGACCTGACTTAGCAACTGAACAACAAAAGGATCATGGTCAGCCCTTCATCGTCAGTCAGCTCCCATGTCTCAGAAGGGTACTACCTGCTGCCTGTTTAATAAAGGATCTGTCTGCTTGAGCTCTAGTCTGTCATTCCAAATATCATCTCCATACCTGAAGTTGTTGATATTTGTCCCAGCAATCTTGATTCCAGCTTGTAATTCATCCAGCCTGGTATTTCGCATGATATACTCTGCATATAAGTTAAATAAGCAGGGTGACAATATATAGCCTTGTCATACTCCTTTCCCAATATGGAAAGCCTATTGTTCCATGTCTGGCTCTTACTGTTACTACTTGACCTGCACACGTTTCTCAGGATACAGGTAAAGTGGTCTGATAGTCCCATCGTTTTAAGAATTTTCCACAGTTTGTTGTGATCCACACAGTCAAAGGCTTTAGCATAGTCAATGAAGCAGGTATTTTTCTGGAACTCTCTTTCTCAATGATCCAACGAATGTTGGCAATTTGATCTCTGGTTCCTCTACCTTTTCCAAACCCAGTTTGTACATCGGGAAGTTCTAGATTCACGTACTGCTGAAACCTAGCTTGAAGGATTTTGAGCATTACCTTGTGAGCATTTGAAATAAGCGCAGTTATGCAGTAGTTTGAACATTCTTTGGCATTGCTCTTCTTTGGGAATGGAATGAAAACTGACCTTTTCTAGCTCTATAGCCACTGCTGAGTTTCCCAAATTTGCTGACATGTTGAACGAAGCACTTCAACAGCATCATCTTTTAGGATTTGAAATAGCTCAGCTGGAATTCCATCACCTCCATTAGCTTTGTTTGTAGTACTTCTTCCTAAGGCCCACTTGACTTCACACTCCAGGATGTCTGGCTCTAAGCGAGTGACCACACCATCATGGTTTTCTGTGTCATTGACATCTTTTTCAGATAGTTCTGTTATCTTGCCACCTCTCCTTTTTCTCTTCTGCTTGTTAGGTCCATACCATTTCTGCCCTTTATCGTGCCCATCCTTGCATGAAATGTTCCCTTGATTATCTCCAGTTTTCCTGAAGAGATCTTTAGTCTTTACCATTCTATTGTTTTCCTCTATTTCTTTGTATTGTTATTCACTTAAGAAGGCTTTCTTATCTCCCTTGCTATTCTCTGGAACTCTGCATTCATTTGGGTATATCTTTCCCTGTCTCCCTTGCTTTTCGCTTCCCTTCTTTTCTCAGCTATTTGTAAAGCCTCTTCAGACAACAACTTTAACTTCTTGCATATATTTTTTAGGGATGGTTTTGGTCACTGCCTTCTGTACAATGTTATGGACCACCATCCTATTAAGTGTCCAGTTAAGAAGACACACCAGGGAGTTCCCTGGTGTCCTGGTGGTTAGAATTCTGGGCTTCCACTGCCGTGGTCCCAGTTCATTTCTTGGTCAGGGCACTGAGATCTTGCAAGCCACAAGGAGTGGCCAAAAATAATTTTTTTTTTTTAAGTGGGGGGAAAGACCAGACAGCTTGCTGTGATCACAGTGAAGAGGTCATGTGACCATAAAGCCATACAGCAGCCTTCTCCAAGCCAAGAGAAGGGGCCTCAGAATGAAATCTACCTTGTGGGCATCTTGTTCTTCAATTTCTCAGTCTCCAGAATTGTGAGAAACAAATTTCTGGCCTTGGTCTATAGTATCACTATTTTGTTTTTGTACCTAGAACCGACTAAGACAGATGACAAACTTCCCTCTGCCTCATTCTCGTAAAAGTGTATGTGAATTAACATTCAGAGTCCACCCAAATAACTGAAAATAATTTCCCCAATCCCAGGTCCCTAATCACAATTGCCAAGATCGTCTTTCCTGATGAGGTTTCCGAGGATTACGTCATATAGATCTTTGGGGCCACCCTTCTGCCTACTGCAGCCCCCATTTCACAGATGGGAAAACCGATCCCAACACGCAGACCATGTCGTCCAAGCTCCCACAGTCCTGGGGAATCTCTGGCCCCCGGGGAGGGCAGGGAGGGAAAGGATAGGAGATATCCAGAGCCCAGAGCTTTAGCTCTTTCTCTGCAGTTAGGAACCAGGGGTCCTGGGACAAAGGATTTCAGGGAAAGCTCCAGGTGAGCTTGGAGCACTTGGTTATGTGTATTTGTTTATTTTTCTCTATTATTTGGCCGTGCCACGGGACATGAGGTAACTTAGTTCCCCAACCAAGGATGGAATCTGTGCCCCTGCAGTGGAAGAGCATGCGTGGAGCACCCTGTTACACCAGTCAGTGCCCAGAGGATGACTGGAACCTGTTAAGACGACACAGAAGCCAAGCCTAATGATAGGGCTCCTGCATCAAAAAAACCAACCACTGTCACTGCTGACACAAAATGAATCCAGCCTATCCACAGTTAAGTGAAAGTCACTCAGTCACGTCTCTTTTCGACCCCATGGACTAGACGGTCCATGGAATTCCACAGGCCAGAATACTGGAGTGGGCAGCCGTTCCCTTCTCCAGGGGATCTTCCAAACACAGGGATCGAGCCCAAGTCTCCCACATTGCAGGTGGATTCTTTACCAACTGAGCCACAAGGGAAGCCCAAGAACACTGGAGTGGGTAGCCCATCCCTTCTTCAGCAGATCTTCCAGAACCCAGGAATCGAACCAGGGTCTCCTGCATTGCAAGCAGATTCTTTACCAGCTGAGCTACCAGAGAAGCCCAAGTGTTCTCAAAAAGAAGAGTCACCTGGAGAAGAAAATGGCAACCCAGTCCATTATTCTTGCCTGAAGAATCCCATGGACAGAGGAGCCTGGTCAGCTACAGTCCATGGGGGTCACAAAGAATCGGACACGACTTAGCAACTATAACAACAATGTGTGTAATATATAATTTTTACTGTTGTGTAAAGCGAATAAAAGTCTTTCTGAAAATGTTACAGCTTAAAATTTTTTTTAAAGAGTCAGAAAAATAGGGCCATCTGCCACCATATGGTGCTCCTTCTACAGCATCTCCTCACTGAGAATGCAGACTGATGCTGTCTTCCTAAAGGAAACTGTGTTTCAGGGCAACACATGGTCCCAGTCCTTGATGAGATAATTAAATGCTGAAATTCAGAAAACATCATTTCCCAGGCGGTAATGAGTCTGGAGCAGGCCCGAACACATGCCATATACACTGCAAGGTGAACGGCGGTGGGGACTTGACTGAGAGGAGCCGGCCGCCACTGCGCCCCCTTAGGAGCAGCAGCAGCAGAACCTGCACGGGACGTGATGGCGCTCATCTCCGCCAGCTGGTTCCAGCCAGCAACATTTGGCCCGAAGCCCAGCAAGTCTTTAGATCACATTTTCCATCCATGGGAGCTGAAGGGGATGTTGGAGGCAGTGAGAGAGGCCATCTGGATGGGGCAGGTCCTGCCAGAAGCTAGGACCCACTGTCCCCCACCCGTCCTCATTGAGGGGGCTGTAAACCTCCAGCCAGATGCCAGAGCAGCGACTAGCTGGGGCTGGAGCAGAAATGGACACAGACTGCACAAAGGAAGTTTCTCCTGTTTTCTACTTTTTTTTAGCTGCACAGTGAGGCATGCTGATCTTAGTTCCCTGACCAGGGACTGAACCCATGACCCTGCAGTGGAAGTAGGGTGTCTTAATCACTGGCCTGCCAGGGAATTCCCACGCAAGAACCTTCTAGGTAGAGAGAAACGTTACAAAACTGCATTGTGGCAATGGCTGCACTATATGAAGTATATCTGCTATGGGTGTACTTTCTGGCATATAAATTATACTTCAGTACAACTGTTGAAAAAGGAGAGAAGGTCCAAAGAAGATATACAAATGGGCTGGGAGAATAAGCACATAAAAAGACATTCAACATCATTAGTCATTAGAGAAACACGAGTCAGACCGTGGCGAGATACTGATTCACACCCACTTGGGAGGGTTTAAAAAAACAATTAAAATAAGGACTTCCCTGGTAGGCCAGTGGCTAACACTCCGAATTCCCAATGCACGGAGCCTGGGTTCAACATCTGGTCAGGGAATTAGATCCCACATGCCCCAACTAACACCCAGTGCTGCCAAATAAATAATGAATAAAACAAACATTTCTTTCTATGAAAATAACCATACTGGCAGGGATATGGAGAAATTGGAACCCTCCTACCTTGCTGGTGGGAATGTAAAGTAGTATAGTCATCCTGGAAAAAAATTTGGCATTTCTTCAAATGGCTAAAGTTCGACTTACCACTTTGATCCAGCATTTAAATACGTATGCATCCAAAGGAACTGAAAACAGTGTTCAAACAAATCCCAGTAGAGCACTGTTCACAGCAGCATGGTTCACAATGGTCAAAGGTGGAAACAACCCAAAAGTCCACCGACTGATGAATGGATAGATAAACGTGGTATTTTCATACAATGGAGTCGTAACCATAAAAAGGAACAATAAGGCACTAGTATGTGCTCCAGCAAACATGAACCTTGAAAACATTATGCTAAGTGAAAAAAATCAGATACAAAAGATAACATATAATATAATGTCATTTACGTGAAATATCCAGAATATGCAAATTACAGAAACATACAGCAGAGATTATTCATTGCCAGGGGCTGGAGAGAGGGGAAAACAGAGAGCTATTGGAGGAAAATATTCTGGAATTAAATGGAGGTGTGATTATGCAACACTGAAACTATATTAAAAATCCACTGAATTGTTCACTCTAAAATGGTTAATTTTTGTGTTATGTGAATCACCTTTATTTCAAAAGAAGAGGTGAGGCTTCCAGGTCAGTAGGGAACAAAGGACCTAAGCAATCCTGAGTGGGTCCCAGGCAGGGACAAGCCAGCCTTCAGGGCTGTTTGTGGACAAACAGTGACGTGGGGATGTGGAGGAGACACACTAAGGAGTAAGGAAGCTTCCGAAGTCAGGCAGCAAGGAAATCATCCTCGTTTTTAAAAGAGGAATCCTAAAGTTAAAACAATTAACAAAAGACATACAGATGGCCAGCAGGCACAGGAAGATGCCCAACATGGCTAATTATAGAGAACCGCAAATGAAAACCAGTGAGGCATCACCTCACAGCGGCAGAATGGCCATCATGAGAAAGTCTGCAAATAATAAACGCTGGAGAGGGCAAGGAGAAAAAGAAACCCTCCTACACTGTCGGTGGAAATGCAAGTTGGTGCAGCCACTATGGAGAACAGTATGGAGGTCCCATAAAAAACTAAAAACAGAGTTGCCATATGATCCAGCAGTCTCACTCCTGGGAATATATCTGAACAAAACCATAAATCAAAAAGACATACGCAGGTACTTCTGGTTGTCCAGTGGTTAAGATTCCACGCTTCCACTGCAGGGGGCAAGGTTTGATCCCACATGCCACACAGCCAAAAAACAAACAACAAAAAAAAACAGATACAAGCACTCTAGAGGCCACAGAAGCACTATTTACAATAGCTGAGACATGGAAACAATCTAAGTGGCTATTGACAGATAAATGGCTAAAGAAGATGTGATACATACATACAATGGAATGTTACTTGACCATAAAAAAGGAATGGAATAATACCATTTGCAGCAACATGGGTGGCCCTAGGACTTATCATAATGAGTGAAGTAAACCAAAGAAAGACAAATACCATATGATATCATTTATATGTGGAAGCTAAAACAGGACACAATGAACCTATCTATGAATACAAACAGATACACAGACACAGAGGACAGACCTGTGGTTGCCAAGGGTTAGGGTCAGGGGAAGCACACCGACTGAAGCCGCCCACCCTGGCCAGGCACCGTAGTAACTATCTGCATGAGCTGTTTTATGACAGGAGATCCTGATAAGGAATACGGAATTAATAAGCCGCCACCAACTGGAAGAGTTTGGGAAAGGGCTAAAGGAGACACTGCGTGTCCGTCCACTTCCCAGAATCCCTCTCGCTAGCATCCATCTTGGCTGAGCAATGCGTGCACCACCAGGAAAGACTCTGAACTAGAATGATCGGTCAAAGACCACCCGGATGTGAGAGTTGGACTATAAAGAAAGCTGAGTGCTTAAGAATCGATGCTTTTGAACTGTGGTGTTGGAGAAGACTCCTAAGAGTCCCTTGGACTGCAAGGAGATCCAACCAGTCTATCCTAAAGGAAATCAGTCCTGAATATTCATTGGAAGGACTGATGCTGAAGTGAAACTCCAAAAGTTTGGCCACCTGATGAGAAGAACTGACTCATTGGAAAAGATCCTGATGCTGGGAAAGATTGAAGGCAGGAGGAGAAGGCAGAGGACGAGATGTTTGGATGATACCACCAACTCCCTGGACACGAGTTTGAGTAAACTCCAGGTGTTGGTGATGGACAGGGAGGCCTGGTGTGCTGCAGTCCATGGGGTCACAAAGAATTGGACACAACTGAGCAACTGAACTGACAATTCCTGGAAATCTCTGCCCTTCCCCAAAATAGTTGGAATAATCCTCCTACTCATTAGCCTATAAAATTACCCAGCCCATAAAAGCTAACCACGTACATTTCAAGGCTGCACTCACCCTCTGCCATGGCCCACACTCTATGGAGCGTGTTTTTCTCTGAATAAATCCACTTCTTACCTACCTCCTTGTCTCCCACTGAATTTTTCCTGTCATGAGACACAAAGAACCTGAGCCTCAGAAAGTCCAGACACCTGGTAAGTGATTCTAATTAAAAGATCATGGGTTCAAGTCCCAATCTTCGGTGCTCAGCTTTCTTTATAGTCCAACTCTCACATCTGTACATGACTACTGGGAAAACCATAGCTTTGACTAGATGGACCTTTGTTGGCAAAGTAATGTTTTTGTTTTTTAATATGCTGTCTAGGTTGGTCATAGCTTTTCTTCCAAAAAGCAACCATCTTTTCATTTCATGGCTGCAGTCACCATCTGCAGTGACTTTGGAGTCCAAGAAAATAAAGTCTCTCACTGTTTCCATTGTTTCCCCATCTATTTCCCATGAAGTGATGGGACCGGATGCCATGATCTTAGTTTTCTGAATGTTGAGTTTTAAGCCAACTTTTTCACTCTCCTCTTTCACTTTCATCAAGAGGCTCTTGAGTTCTTCTTCGCTTTCTGCCATAAGGGTGGTGTCATCTGCATATCCGAGGTTGTTGATATTTCTCCTGGCAATCTTGATTCCAGCTTGTGCTTCATCCAGCCTGGCATGTTACATGATGTACTCTGCATATAAGTTAAATAAGCAGGGTGACAATATACAGCCTTGATGTACTCCTTTCCCAATATGGAACCAGTCTGTTGTTCCATGTTCAGTTCTAACTATTGCTTTCTGACCTGCATATAGGTTTCCCAAGAGGCAGGTCAGGTGGTCTGGTATTCCCATCTCTTTCAGAATTTTCCAGTTTGTTGTGATCCATATAGTCAAAGGCTTTGACATAGTCCATAAAGCAGATGTTTTTCTGGAACTCTCCTGCTTTCCTGATGCTCCAGTGGATGTTGGCAATTTGACCTCTGGTTCCTTTGCCATTTCTAAACCCAGCTTGAACATCTGGAAGTTCATGGTTCACGTATCGTTGAAGCCTTGCTTGGAGAATTTTGAGCATTACTTTGTAAGCGTGTGAAATCCCACACCTGGCACAGCCCATGTCCACCAGGATAGGGCTGGGCTTGGAGACCTGAACACTGGGCTTCCCCTTGGATGGTGGCTGCCATAGCAAGAAGATGGAGGGAGATTGGGGACCCTGAGTGAGCTGGGAGGAGGGGCTGAGGCTTCTGACTCCTACCACAAACTGTGCCAACGTCCCTGGATGCCAAGTGGTTAGGGCTCTGTGCTCTCACGGTGGGGGACATTGGTTTCATCCCTCGCCGGGGAGCTAGGATCCCACAAGGCATGTGGCACAGTCAAAAAATAGTTAACATCAAGTAAAACAAAAACGACCAAGGATGAGATGGCTGGATGGCATCACGGACTCGATGGACGCGAGTCTGAGTAAACTCCAGGAGTTGGTGATGGACAGGGAGGCCTGGCGTGCTGCGATTCATGGGGTCGCAAAGAGTCGGACACGACTGAGTGACTGAACTGAACTGAAAACAAACACTGTGTAAGTGTGTGGGGTGGGGGAAGAGCCTGCTTCCCAGCTCAGTCACGCGGCTGGAAAAGCCAGCTCCAAGAAGCTCTTCTCTTGCTGGCTGTCTCCCAGGGCTCTTCCGAGCTTCCAGAGTCCACTGCCGCCACCCACGCGTTCCCCACCACGCATCCCTCTGCCTTCAAACCCTTGGAGCCCTTCTACTTCAAGCATTCTTCTACCTTTAAGGACCCTTACGACAAACTATGACAAACCGAGACAGCGTGTTAAAAAGCAGATAACTCACTTTGCTCACAAAGGTCTGTACAGTCGAAGCTTTCGTTTTTCCGGTATTCATGTATGGATGTGAAATTTTCTCCGTAAACAAGGCTGAGTGCCAAAGAATTGATGATTTTGAATGGTGGTGCTGGAGAAGACTCTTGAGAGTCTCTTGGACTGCAAGGAGATCCAACCAGTCAATCCTGCTGCTGCTGCTGCTAGGTCGCTTCAGTCGTGTCTGACTCGGTCTGACTCTGTGCGACCCCACAGACGGCAGCCCACCAGGCTCCCCCGTCCCTGGGATTCTCCAGGCAAGAACACTGGAGTGGGTAGGTAGAACAGGGAAAAGGAGTCCAAAATGGCGGTGGCTACAAGACAAGGAAGGGAAAAGCCCGCGAAAATTAAACAAAAGAAGGTCCCAGGACCAGAGTGAGGACCTCAAGTAAAACAAACAACACTCCTGGCTGGCCCAATTTACATAGGACAGGCCCAGGGAGCGAAAAACATATAAATAAAAGAGCCAAAGCCAGCTCTCTCTCTCTCCCGTGCACTGGGGCGCTCTTCTCGTCGTGTCTTTAGATCGACGTGCCCTCATGCCTCGAAGATGGATTTTCCTGTTATCTTCTAAATAAAATAGAGCTGTAACACTGAGCTGCAACGCTGGTTTGTCTAAGAGCTATAACATGGTCCATTCAAGACCTGAGAGCTATAACACGGTCTATCCAAGACCTGGGAGCTGTGACACGCAGAGGGGGCTTTAACGTCCATCACTCCAAATCTTTGTTGTGACGAGACAAGACAAGGAATCGAGGAACATACACTCGCTGACAGTCCCAAAGGAAATCAACCCTGAATATTTACTGAAAGGACTGATGCTGAAGTTGAAGCTCCAATACTTTGGCCACCTGATGCAAAGAGCGAACTCACTGGAAAGGACTCAGATGCCCGGAAAGATTGAAGGCAGGAGGAGAAGGGGATGACAGAGGATGAGATGGTTGAATGACATCACCGACTGGATGGACATGAGTTTGCACAAGCTCTAGGAGACAGTGAAGGACAGGGAAGCCTGGCATGCTACAGTCCATGGGGTCATAAAGAGTCACAACTTAGCCACTGAACAACAACAAAGAACACTTATGATTCCCTAGGGCCCATCCAAACAATCCAGGACTATCTCCTTATCTAGTCAGCTGATTAGTAACCTTAATTATAGCTGCTATGTACTATGAACTATTAGAATTCTCAGTTAATGCCCCCAAATCCTGTCGAATGAGGCCAGTCCAGGGCAGCTTTGGCAGTTCCACTCCTGTTTAGGTTGCAGTGGCAACAGCTGTCAAGACACAGGACATAGGTGAGCCCCTGGCCTCACAGGTCGAGGTGGGCACAGCAAGGGGCCTGTGAAGCCAGTGAAGCATGATCAGTGATAAAAACCAGGGGCGAGAGGTTGGACAGAAGAGATCCAGGGAGTTGGGCAGGCCACTGTTGAAGGACTCAGATTCTTAACAAGGACAATGAGGCCATGAGACTGGGATTTTAATCAGCTTCCTTGGGGCCTGGGCCACGGAATGCTCCCTTCCCTCCTTTGAACACAGCCGCTCAGTAGCTGCCTAAGGCAGGAGGCAGGGCCTCTGACCTTATTCTCAAACTGGAGCTGAGAAGTCAGCCCCTTCCACTCTGGACTCCGAACCTGCTGCACAAAGCATGGGGTCCACTGTGGTCTAGGCATCCCCTCCCTCTTCCTTCAGCCCACATAAGTAGAGCCTAAGGCCCGGCCGGTCAACATCCAGTGGGCCTGGCTGTCAGGTCCTAGAGGGTCCAGGATGTTTCTCTGCCCGGAAAGTTCTTCCCACAGATTCTGGGCTCTAAAGTGCCTCTTTGGATTCTGACTGCTCACCACCTCCCAGCTAGACGCAAAACCCGTCTCATCGCCTCTACCGCCTGCATTCTCTGAGCGTTGGCGCGGAGTGCGGCCTGCTGAAAGCACTCTGAACATTCCCTCCTCACACCCCTCCCTGGGGCAGGTGCGCCTCCTGTAGGGGTATCGAGTCCGGGTGCCTCACCGTCTCCCTGGGCCAGGACAAGGTGGTGCCCGTCTGTTCCCACATTCCACTCGCATCCCCCAGACCCACATAGGTGGAGGCCTGGGGTGTCCTCATCTACATGAGGGGTTTTGACCTGCCGGGACCCGCCCCGGGCTTGGGAGTCCACCGCCCTCCCGCTCTCAACCCGCCTCACCCCGCCTCACCCCACCTCACCTTCTCCCGCCCGACAGCACATGCGAGGGGCGTGGCCTATAGATTGACAACGCAGGCCCCGCCCCCGCCCCGTAGCTGGGGCGAAACTGCGCAGTTACCCGGGCCCCCTGCGACTTTGGCCGGAAGTGCGACCTGGCGGCGGCGACTAGTCTCCATGGAAACGCCGGAAACGTGCTCTGACCGAGTGGTTCGCCGCGTCGCGGCAGCTGCGGACTTCGGTTCCGCCGGCGTCGTGGCCCGGAAGTGCGGCCTCGGAGGTGGTGAGCTGGAGGCGGCCACCGCCCGGCCTGGTGCCTGAGGAGGAGCCGGAGGTGGGGTCAGGCGAGCATCCCCCTGCCGCAGGGCCGGCGGGGAGGCCGGGGCGTGCCAGGGGAGGGGCGCCCGCGCTGGGCTTGGCGCGCTCGTCGCAGACGTGAGGGGGCGCTGCAGGACGGGGGCATGTCGCGGGCCGGGGCGCGGAGGCGGGAACCTGGGTCGGCCAGGGCCGGGGCGGGCGCAGCCGGAGCCGATCGGAGACCGGGTTGCTGGGGTCGGGGGGGCGCGAAGCATGGCGCAGGAAACTCAAGAGGGTGCTCGGAGCAGAGGGCACGGCATGGGTCAAGGGGCGACGGCGAGGATGCCTGGGAGCCGCGGCTCAAGGTGGGCCTTTGTTCCGAGGCTCCGCTGCACCTGCAGAGATCGGAGCCTGCCGGGGCGCGGGGCGGAAAAGGAAGGGCCAGCCCCAACGGACTGGGGCGCGGGCTTTTGCCCGCGTCGCCCGGGCACAGGCTGGAAGTCCTTTAGGTGCGGACGAATAAACCCAGTGCAGGGTGCTTGCGGCAGAGGTAACGGCACGTGTAGACTTGGCCTGCGTAAGGAATTGCCACGGAGATCCCAGAGCTAAGGAGGGTCCCGATCTGTTCTTAATAGATCTCAACAGGCTCCCTCTGGCTGTCGGGTGGGGAATAGACCGGGAGGTGGGGGAACCTGGTGGAGGTGTGCAAAGTGGTCTGAGGGGTCAGATACGGGCATGAACGGCCCCCAGCAAAGGAAAGTCGATTTGGACGTAAGGAGCTAGAGGGGATGAGTCTGAGACCCCAGCAGGCTCCGAGGATTTCGAGGATTTCGAGGATTTCTGGTGCAGAGTGGGCCCGTCTCAGGGTTTCTCATACGTTTGATGAAGGGAAAACTGAGGCCCAGCAAGCATGCTGCCTGTTTGACGGTGAAGTAGCTGAGCTTCTCAGATTCCCAGAGATCCCTGAGAATCCCTTCCCCTTTTCGGTGCCTGAGGGTGGGCAGTGCTGGGATTTCCAGGCTATCGTTGGACAAGAAGTATGCATATTGCTCAGCCATGCTGAACCCGATGTCTCTGCTACTCCACCTGCATCCAACCAATCACACAGCTCTGGGCAGTCCACAGGCCCCTCTCGGTGCCACACCCACACCCTGGGTCTCATGGGTGCCCCAAAGGTCACATCAAGATTCCAGGAAGCACAGGCTGCAAGACATGTCTCCCACTAGACGTGCTTGCCTCAGCCAGAGGCCATGTATTTTCCTCCCTTCCGGCAGCACCTGCCAGGCTTCCCAGGTGGCGCCAGTGGTAAAGAACCTGCCTGCCAATGCAGGAGACATAAGAGACCCGGGTTTCATCCCTGGGCTGGGAAGATCCCCTGGAGGAGGACATGGCAACCCACTCCAGTATTCTTGCCTGGAGAATCTTCCCATGGATAGAGGAGCCTGGTGGGCTGCAGTCCATGGGGTCGCAGAGTCAGACACGACTGAATCCACTTAGTGCACACTCAGGACACCTGCCAAGCTAATGCCCAACCTCCTCTCAACTCTTTGTGACTATGAGCACCCTTAGACCCAGAGGCCATTCATGCCAGCCCCACCCCATCGAAGACCTGCACATACACTCGATATAACCAGGTTCTGAGGCAGCAGACCTCTGGGTGTGGGTCTGCAAGCATCTCGGATGCTCCAAGGTTGAGGGCCTGCCAAGAGGAGATGGAAAAGAAGTCCCTAGTGGTGGGAGTCTTAGCTGGCAGGGTGGGGAAGGGTGTTCTATATAGGGGCTCCTGCCCTCTTCTCCACCCTATTGGAGGAGAAGGTGGGGGAGGCCATGGATGGGAGTTAGTGGAAGAGGGAGTCAGAAGGGCAAAATAGGGCAGGTGGGCCCTGGGTCTTCCCACTCTGGCAGTAAGCACGCCCGGGAGGACCGAAAAGCTTTGGTGTCCCCAGCCCTCTCCCAGTGGTGCGCTGGAGGCTGGGGTTGGGGGGGGGGGTGGGGCGGTGTCCTGCTGGGTCGGGAGCCAGGAGTTGGAGGGGCCGGGGCACTGGAGAGGGCTGGAACTCCTGATGCCTGGGGGTGTGCGGCCCCCGGCCCGCTGAAGGGATGGCTGACCCCCTCCACACAGCCCTGTCCGGTGCAGATCCAGGGGAGGTCCCCCAGCTCACACCGCCCGTCCCGCGCAGATGGCGGCGGCAGCGGCGGAGGCGGTGCACCACATCCACCTGCAGAACTTCTCGCGGTCCCTGCTCGAGACCCTCAACGGGCAGCGACTGGGCGGGCACTTCTGTGACGTGACGGTCCGCATCCGAGAGGCCTCGCTGCGTGCCCACCGCTGCGTGCTGGCCGCCGGCTCGCCCTTCTTCCAGGACAAGCTGCTGCTCGGCCACTCGGAGATCCGCGTGCCGCCGGTGGTGCCCGCGCAGACGGTGCGCCAGCTCGTCGAGTTCCTCTACAGCGGCTCGCTGGTGGTGGCGCAGGGCGAGGCGCTGCAGGTGCTCACCGCCGCGTCGGTGCTGCGCATCCAGACGGTCATAGACGAGTGCACGCAGATCATCGCCCGCGCCCGCGCGCCCGCGCCGGGCGCCCCCGCGCCCCCGCTCGCGCCCGTGCCGCCGCCGCTGGCGCCCGCGCAGCTGCGCCACCGCTTGCGGCACCTGCTGGCGGCGCGGCCCCCGGGCCCCCCCGGCGCCGCGCACCCGCGCAAGCAGCGCCAGCCGGCGCGCCTGCAGCTGCCCGCGCCCCCCGCGCCCGCCAAGGCGGAGGGCGCGGCCTCCGAGCCCGCGCTGACCGCGGACGACGGCGTGGACGACGACGACGACGAGGCCGACGACGAGACCGACGGCGAGGACGGAGGCCCCGGGGAGATCCAGGCGCCCCCCGCCTTCCCCGACTGCGCCGCGGGCTTCCTGCCCGCCGCGGCGGACGGCACGCGGGAGGAGCCATCCGTGCCCGCCGGCCTCTCGGATTACAGCGGGCCCGGCAGGGACTTCCTCCGGGGAACCTCGGCCGCCGAGGACGTGTTCCCCGACGGCTACGTCTCCGCCTGGCAAGAGGGCGATCAGGCCGCCCCCGAAGGTTGTCCGGCCGAGACCCCTGCCCCTCCCGATTGCGTCCTGTCGGGGCCCCGCCCACCTGGCGTGAAGACCCCCGGGCCGCCCGTGGCGCTTTTCCCCTTCCACCTGGGGGCCCCCGGGCCGCCGGCGCAACCCCCTCCCGCGCCCTCGGGGCCGGCCCCCGCGCCCCCGCCCGCCTTCTACCCAGCGCTGCAGCCGGATGCAGCGCCCAGCGCGCCACTAGGAGAGGCCCCGGCCCCAGCGGCCGCGCCCCCCGCGGCCCCCTCGACCACTCCCGCGCGCGCCCCGGGTGCCGAGCCGCCCGCCTACGAGTGCAGCCACTGCCACAAGACGTTCAGCTCTCGAAAAAACTACACCAAGCACATGTTCATCCACTCGGGTGAGCCGGGGTGGGTCTCTGGGCCCCTCGATTTGGAGCTAGGCCTTTCGTGAACTGTCGATGACCCAAGGGTCATCACAGCCTGGTTCCCCTCTCGGATTCGGGTGATGGGGCGGCCTGCTCTGTAACCTCGGGGGCTCTGTGCAGGCCAGCAGGGAGGGGCACGTATACCTGGGTCTTTCCCAGTGTGAGGCCGCTGGGCCTGAACGGCGGCCAGTGACCAGAGTTCAGAAGGCTCTCTGGGCGCGGCAGGGATGGAGGAGGGGCAGCCCGGCCCTGGGCCCGACACCAGGAAGTTTGAGCGGGGAGGTCTCGTCCCTGGAGGTGGGGGTAGACCTGAGTGGTCAGCCTCGATGGGCAATGATGTCCCAGACCTACGGGCTTCCCTGCTAGGAGCTACCTGTTGGAGTCGTGAGTCACTGACAGGTAATGATCCTGGTGTCACCGTTAGGATCTGGAAGAGGGGCGTCCCTGCCGGGGGCGGGGGGGGGGGATTCCGGGTTTAATGACACGTCTGAGTGCGGAGGGGAGTCGTGGTCCGGCACAGCGCCCCGAAGCCCATTCCCAGCTGACCTGAGCTCGCTTCCCGCCCTGTCGCCCGCAGGGGAGAAGCCCCACCAGTGCGCCGTGTGCTGGAGATCCTTCTCGCTGCGCGACTACCTGCTCAAGCACATGGTCACGCACACTGGCGTGCGCGCCTTCCAGTGCGCCGTCTGCGCCAAGCGCTTCACGCAGAAAAGCTCGTTGAACGTGCACATGCGCACCCACCGGCCGGAGCGCGCGCCCTGCCCCGCCTGCGGCAAGGTCTTCTCGCACCGCGCGCTGCTGGAGCGCCACCTGGCCGCGCACCCTGCGCCCTGATGCGGGCCTGGGGCCTGGCCGCGCCCCGTGGGGTTGGCCTCGCCGCTCCGCTGGCTGCCGCGTCCACAGCCGATATCACACCTGTCGCGTCCTCTTGGCCGCTTTCCCGCCGCCGGCCCGCGCTGTCCCCGAGCACAGGCCCTGCTCCTGCCCACCCTGTTCCCCAGCCCCGCCTGCTTCGTTCCTCCCCTCCTGCGTACTCGGCCCTCCGGTGGCGGCCGGCTGGGGGTGGTCAGGGACTCCACCGCCTCCGAGAACAGGATAATCTCCAGGCTGACCTAGGGCTCGGCCAGGGCGCCGGGCCCAGGACTCATGGCTCCGACTCGGGAGTGAGGCGGGGGCTGCTCCTCTGACCCTGTGCCAGGCTACGAGGTCCCCAGCGCCCCGACCCGAGCCACCCCTCCCTCATCTGGCGCCTAGGGCATCGCCACGGACTGAGGCCCGGCCTTGGGAGCCCTGCTCTGTAATAAAGGACTGTGGGCCGTGGGGTCCAAACCCAGAAGCATATGCCGCGGCCCATGTGTGCCTCACCGTCTGTGACCGCCGTGGGTGTTGGGGTGCAGTGCGCCTGGGTAGCGTCCCGCTGGGCAGCGCTCCCTTGGGCTGCGCACGGCAGGATGGGCCACTTTGCCGTCTCGTGCCTCTGTTCTCTTTTAGGAGACGCCTGGCTCCCTAGAACCCTCGCTCTTGTGGGAGGGGGCAGCCCTCTCTGACAAGGGCCTGGAAGCCACAACCCACCCCACCCCTCCTCACCCCCACCCCTCCACCCCTCCCCCGCCCAAGATGCAGATTTCGAGGCCCCTCCTCTGAGATCTTCCGGGCAGATTCTCTGGCCTTCAGGCTTCCCCTCCCGCTTCCTGATGGCCTTGATGGTTGAACTACTCACTCTGGGGGGCAGGGGATTTTGGGGGCCAGGCTACTACTAGGCAGGGGCCTGAGCTCCAGAATTACTGTCCTGGCCTGCAGGGTCCCTAGCCGGGCTGGGCTGGGGGCAGCACAGACACCAGCGGCCAGCGTCTCGGGCTGCCTACCGGCGTTGCTGAAGATACAAGCCAGGGTCAGCTCGAGGCTCCTCTTTGCAGGCCTCCTTCACAACGCTGGCGCAAGGCCTGGACACCACCTGCAAAGTATCCGGAGCCGGGGGCAGGGGTGTGTGCGTGGGGTGTGGCCTGCAGGCCCGCGTTGAGATCCTAGGCCCGAGGCTCGTTTCCACGCTCCCCTGCTGAGGCTTTCGCGCCAAACCCACATTCCAGGCAACGTTCAGCCTCCTGACCCCTGAGCCTGGTCCCCATTGATGCCAGGGGTACAGCAGAGTCGGAGCAGGGCACCTGGATAGGGGGGTCAGGACCGGGTTTGAACTCAGGCGCTGCGACGTTCAGAGCTCACTGCGCACCTGCTGTGTCCCTGGCCCCCACCCAGCTCCAGCGGAGGCACAGGCCTGCTAGTGCCGGAGCTGCCTTGCTATCCTGCCTGGCTGGAAGTTCAGAGGACTGTTTCCCAAGAGACTGGCACCCAGTGGCAGGAACGGGGGCAGAGGGGCCGGTGACACGCAGAAGAGAAGGCAGAGCCAAACAAACACCTGGGGTTGGGAAGGCGGGAGGGCAGAGTCCTGGGGCCCACACCGCGGCCAACAGTCCATGAGTCACCACACAGGGGCGGGTCGCGGGTGGAGGTGGGCACTCCTGGACATTCCCGGAGTTAGGAGCAAGTGCCATGGGGCTCTGGAGGCGACTGGCCTTCTCGTTGTTGCTGCTGCTGTTGCTGCGGGGCCTGGGGCAGTCGCCATGGGCGGCGGCAGCAGCCCTGGCCGTGCGCTGGCTCCTGGGCGACCCCGCCTGCGGCGCACTGCTGAGCCTGGCCGTGCTGGCAGGGCCCTGGCTGGGCCCCTGGACACCGCACTGGCTGAGCCTGGCGGCTGCGGCCCTGCTACTAACCCTGCTACCCGCACGGCCGCCGCCCGAGCTCCTCTGGCTGCCGGCCGACCTGGCCTACACCTTCCTGATGCTCCGCCTGGGCCTCCGCACCTGGGTACGCTTGCGGCGCCGGCCGCCGGACACCTTCGTGGACACCTTTGAGCGGCACGCACGGGCGCAGCCGGACCGCACAATCCTGGTGTGCACCGGACCGGGGGGCCGCGCGGTCACTTTCCGGGAGCTGGACGCCAGTGCCTGCCAGGCGGCCTGGGCCCTGAAGGCCGAGCTGGCCGGCACCGCGGGCCTGTGCACCC
The DNA here is from genome assembly GCF_001704415.2 of Capra hircus. Taxonomy (NCBI): domain Eukaryota; kingdom Metazoa; phylum Chordata; class Mammalia; order Artiodactyla; family Bovidae; genus Capra; species Capra hircus. The sequence continues at coordinate 67,167,234 of NC_030825.1, read as the reverse complement.
GGGAGCCCACCGCCCTGCTGGTGCTGCCCTCGCAGACGCTCCCCGCCCTGAGCCTGTGGCTGGGGCTAGCCAAGCTGGGCTGCCCGGTGGTCTGGATCAACCCTCACGGCCGCGGGCCACCCCTGGTGCATGCGGTGCTGAGCTCCGGGGCCCGCGTGCTGGTGGTGGACCCAGGTGAGAACCCCTGGACAAGGGAGTTGGAGGGGCTGGGCAGCAGGCGGGAGAGGGCGGCAGAGGACTGCTGTCCAGGGGGTCCCAGTGGCGGCTGGCTCTTAGCCCACAGCCTGCTGGCTCTTAGGACCCAAACCCAGTTGCTGGACAGAAATGCTGAAGGTACCAGAGTTCTGTTATTTTTTTTCACCATGGCTATTTGCGGGCGTTTCGCACCCCAATACCCATTACAGGTAAGGCAGGTGTGCTTCACGGACGCAGAGGGGGCCTCGGCACATTTCGCCCCTCCCACCGCAGGGGCTTCCCCCCACCACCACCCTGAAGCCTCCTCTGACCCCTCTCGCAGAGCTTCGGGCAAACCTGGAGGAGGTCCTGCCCAAGCTGCAGGCGGAGAAGGTGCACTGCCTCTACCTGGGCCAAAGCTCCCCCACGCCCGGGGTGGGGGCCCTGGGCGCCGCCCTGGCTGCGGCCCCCTCAGACCCCGTGCCCGCTGACCTGCGGGCGGACATCAAGTTGCGAAGCCCAGCCCTGTTCATCTATACCTCGGGGACCACTGGTGAGCATGCCCGACGTCCAGGCCCAACCTCTGAACTCTCCTGCTGACCTGACCTCAAGCCTGATTTGTGCCCTCAAACTTGGCCTCTGAAACCCTCCTTGCCCCTGGATTGTGACCCCTGGCCCCAACGTTGACAGCCAGTGTTATTTGAATGGTCGGTGCCAGAACCTTGCCTCTGGCCAGTAAACAGCTGCTGAAACCATGACCTTTGGAATTCATCCGCTGAACGCAGATGAAAACCCACCCACGCTGGCCATCTTTCCAGAGCCTCAAACCCCTGAGCTTGCGGGCCTGCCCTACCCCCCCTCCCCTCTTCTCCCCAGGGCTCCCCAAGCCTGCCATCCTCACCTACGAGCGGGTGCTGCAGGTAGCAGGGATGCTGACTCTGTGTGGGGTCACAGCCGATGACGTGATCTACACGGTCCTGCCTTTGTACCACACCATGGGGCTTGTCCTTGGAGTCCTCAGTTGCCTGGACCTTGGTAAGCCTTTCTTTCTTTGAGGTCTCCACTCAATCCACAGGACTCCCAGCCTGGATGTCAGGGTGACAAGCCCCATAGGTTACCCAGAACCCCAGGTTCCCATCTTTGACAAGGGACAGCAAAGCCCAGGGCCACCTGGACAGAGGGACAGACACCCAGGGAGTCCTTCGTGGCTGTGCTGTGGGCAGGAAGAGAGCGGTGCTGCTGTGGGTGTCAGGCATTCCTGGCAGTCAGTGTCCCAGGTGGAGCCAGTGAGGCAACCGGCAGCAAGCCTTCCTTCCGGCTGTCTCCCTAGACACCTGGCCACGAATTCAGTGAACAGACCGCCTGGTCAGTTTTGTTGCCATTGTTGTCATTTCTGAAATTTTAACATGGAATATGTTGAAATATCAGAATTCCTGAAGTTTTCTACAGGAACCCTCGGGTTCTCACCACCCAGCTGCAGTTTCTAGCAGCATTTTGCTCTTCTGTATTTTGATTATCACCTCCCCTTTACTCTCACTTTTTACTCTCATTATTTCTTCAAAAATCTTAAAATCGTGGGCCATTTCAAACATACGGGCAAGCAGAGGAGATAGTTTGATGAAGTCTCTGAAATCCTCACCCAGCCTCAACAATTGTTAACATGTTGCCAATTTTATTTAATAGGAACTCCCTTCTTTCTGGATTATTTTGGAGCAGATTCTAGATACTATCTTTCTCTTTGTAAATATTGCAGTATGTATCTCTAATATGTAAGAACTTAAACACCTGTGACCACTGCGATTATCACACCTGCCTGCAAAGTTAACAGTAACTCTTGGATACTCTCTGGCGCTCACCTCATGTTAAGAATTTCCCAGGAGCTCCCTGGTGGTCCAGTGTCGAAGACTGTGCTCCCACTGCAGGGGCCACAGGTTCGATATCTGCGCAGGAAGCTAGAGCCCATATGCTGCAACTAGGACCAGGGCAGCCAAATAAGTGATTACGTATATTTTTTAAAAATTAGCACAATTATCTTTTTGCAGTTCAAGTGTTCTTTGTTCTTGCTTGCGTGGTCTCTGTTCCTCTCCCTCCCACATTCCTGTTAAAACTAGACAGTCTTTCTAGAGATGTTTTCACTTATTTTTAAAACAGTTTTTGTTTCTTTGGCCGCACCAGGTCTTAGTCGGGGCATGCAGGACCTAGTTCCCTGACCAAGGATCAAACCGGGGCGCCTGCATCGGGAGCATACAGTCTTAGCCACGAGACCACGAGGAAAGTCCCTGTTTTATTTTTACTTTTCTTGTTTGTTTGTTTTTTTGGCTCTTTTCAAGAGACTCACTTTTTAAAAAATTTTAACTGAAGGATAATTGCTTTACCATATTGTGTTTGTCTCGGCCATACATCAACGCGAATCAGCCCTGGCCTACATGTGTCCCCTCCCTCCTGAACCTCCCTCCCACCTCCCACCCCATCCCACTCCAGGTTGTCATAGTGTCTTCATTTATTTTAAAACAATCTTTATTCATTTATCTGGCTGCAGTGGGTCTGAGTTGTGTCCTGCAGGGCCTTTGATGTGGTGCCTGGACTCAGTTGCTCTGTGGCAGGTGGGATCCCCAGCCACGGATCAAACTTGTGTCTGCTGCATCGCAGAGTGCACTCTTAGCCACTGGGCCACCCGAGGGGAATCCCCGCGATGTTTTCAGATTCAGTTTAATTATTCTTGGGAAGAACTTTGGTGCAGTGCATATGCTTCCCAATTTGTCACAGCAGAGACTTCTTACAACTGGGATCCCATCTTAGGTGAAGAATTGGGACGTTTTCATTGGAAAAATCCTTATCAACCTCCCCCCTGGTCTTAGCAGCTCTTGAAGCCCTTTCCAGAATCCAGGCATTTCACTTGGGGTTGCCAACAGAGCTGTTGCTTTCAAGGACCCAGCATCCGTTTTCACAGAGAGGACATTATACTTCACCTCCATCAAGATGCAGCTTCGAAGAAGACACACACCTGCTCCCTTCCCAAGCACAGGAGCAGGCATCCCTCTGGGCGCAGGGCTGATGCCATTAGCTTGTGGGGTTTTCTGAGGATTAGGGCTGAGGTGGGGAGAGTGCCATCCTCAGGGCCAGCTGCAGAGGGAGTCAGAAAAAGAGGGAGCACTTTCCTGGGGTGACTGTGCGTGCTAAGCCACTCCAGTCGTGTCCGACTCTTTGCGACCCCATGGACTGTAGCCCGCCAGGCTCCTCTGTCCACGGGATTCTCCAGGCAAGAACACTGGAGTGGGTGGCCATGCCTTTCTCCATGGAGTGACTGTGGTGGCCCCGAAGATGTACTGATCCACACGTCCATCCTTCAAAACATCCATATATCCATCCAGCAATGCAGCCCCCATCACCCATCCATCCTTCTGCCCACTATCCATTTGCCCAGCTAGACAGGCATTGCTAAGACATTTATCACAGTCACGAAGGACTCCTGCTCACAGCCCTCATTAGCAGGGCTCGCTTTGTACCAGGCACCGAGCTTCCCACACATTCTGAAGACAGGATGTGGACTCAGGTCGGGCTGTGCTCTTCTCGTGGAGACAGTCCTGGCTGGGCCAGTGACACAGAGATGTGCGTGATGCCATCCTGGGCTTCATGGACCACAGCCAGGTGGTCAGAGCAGCTTCTCACAGCAGCTCAGAGGCCTGACCTGAAACCCCTTCCTCTCCTCCCTTCCAGGGGTGACCTGTGTCCTGGCCCCCAAGTTCTCTGCCTCTGGCTTCTGGGACGACTGTCGGCAGCATGGTGTGACTGTGATCCAGTACGTGGGCGAGATCCTGCGGTACCTGTGCAACACACCCCAGGTGAGATGCACAGAGTGCCCCCGAGTCACCCCAGTGAAGGTCTCAGGGAGATTCGGGCCAGGACTCACACAGTGGCCCTCGGGACAGGGGGTCCCACACAAGGTTTCCCATCACAGCTGCTTTGAGGATCAGCTGTGCTATCTTGTGGTGGTGGTGGGGGGGGGGTGACTTCACCTCTCTCAGCCTCAGTGTCCTCTTTGGGGAAACAGAATAACACCTCACAGGGGTGCAGTGAGAGTCAAACACGTAAAGTACCCAGAGCAGGCTGCGGCTCGGGGTAAAGTCACTAGTCCTGAGCAGGCCTCATCCTATGGATCAAGGACACGCGGACCCCAGGTGATTCTCTCAAGGAGTGTGTGTTCCACCTCTTGGCGACCCCGTGGACTGTAGCCCACCAGGCTCCTCTGTCCATGGAATTCCCAGGCAAGAATAGTGGAGTGGGTGGCCATTTCCTTCTCCCAACCCAGAGGTCAAACCGTGGTCTCCTGCATTGCAGGCGACTCTTTACCATCTGAGCCACCAGGGGGAGCCCTAGCGTCCCCCCCCCCCCCCCCAAATGAAATCTCCAGGTAACCACTCAGGAAGAGGTTCCTGGTAACTAACCCAAGTAAGGCCCCCGGGGAACTCCTCAAGATGAAGCTTCAAGTCAGTCCCCCAGGTTACCTTCAGGTAAAGGCTCCCCAAGTAACTCCTCCTGCTAAGGCCTCCAGTAAACCTCCCCAGGTAGAAGCTTCAGATAACCACCCCTGGGTAAGACCCCAGAGGTCTCTTTTAGGTCAGACCCTATAGAAGGCCTCTGGCCACCCCTACATATTCCTCCAGGTAAGGTTCCCAGGTATCCTCCGCAGGTAAGCCCTGCAAGTAACTCTCTCCAGGTATAGGCTCCAGGTAACTACTCTAAAGCTAAGAACTCAGATCCTCTCGATATAGGCCCCCATCACCTCCCGGAATAGCTCTCCTCGGTAAGGGCTACTGGGCGCACCCAAGGGCAGCCCCCCTCACCCTTCTCGGGGTGTCCCTGCAGCGGCCAGAGGACTGGACACACAAAGTCCGCCTGGCGATTGGCAGTGGGCTCCGGGCAGAAGTGTGGGAGACCTTCCAGCGGCGCTTCGGCCCCATTCGGATCTGGGAAATGTACGGCTCCACCGAGGGCAACGTCGGCTTCATCAACTACCCAGGGCGCTGTGGGGCCCAGGGCAAGACCAGCTGCTTCCTCCGAGTGAGTTGCTGGGAATGACGGGGCCCTGAGTGGGGCCGAGCCCACCGGACCCCTGCTGATGCCTCCCACCGTCTACCCAGATGCTGTCCCCCTTTGAGTTGGTGCAGTACAGCCTGGAGACAGAGGAGCCTCTGAGGGACAGTCAGGGCCTCTGCATCCCTGCGAGGCCAGGTACGGGGCTGGGGAACCTCCCCGGGTGTGCAAAGAGGGGAGAGCCACGGGCTTCTCTGTGGCTGGAACATGCCACCCGAAGCCTCAAGGTGGCTGATGCCCAGTGGTGGCGCCTGCAGTCCTCAGCCCGGCCCTGTGTCCCTGGTCTGTCTGCCCACAGTCTGGGGCCTCCCTCTCAACTGGTCGGCTCTGCCCAGCTCCTCTGCTTCAACCTCTGGCTCTGCTGCGTCTCTGGGTGTCCATCTGAGGTGTTTGCTTGCGCTTTCTATGGAAGTCCCATCCTCCCAGGGATCAAGCTCCGGCCCTGAACCTTCTCGAGGGTCTTCTCTCCTGGGGCCTGGCAAGGTCACAGCGGAATCTCCCTTCCCATCACCATCTGTGTCTCTCCCTTGCCCATCCTCATTGGCCTTTTCCTCTTCTGAGGGGACTCTCTGATACCACCCTCATTTCCTGTCTCTGTCTCTGGATCCGTTTCTGGGTCTTTCTCTTCTCTGGTAGAGTCCGGGCCGCGGCCTGGGGGGCGCTCCTGACGCGCTCGGCCACGGCTAGTGCCCGACTCCCGCTCCTACCCCAGGGGAGGCAGGACTCCTGCTGACCCAGGTGTTGCGTCACCAACCTTTCCTGGGCTACCGCGGGCCCCGGGAGCTGTCAGAAAAGAAGCTGGTGAAGAACGTGCGGCGCCCGAACGACCTTTACTACAACACCGGGGACGTGCTGGCCATGGACCACGAAGGCTTCCTCTACTTCCACGACCGCCTTGGGGACACCTTCCGGTACCGCGGGGCTCCTCAGGCCTGGACGAGCGGACTCGGGGAGGAGCGGGGGCTTGGGGAAGGGGGCAGGGCCTCTCCCCCGGGGTGGGGGGCGGCCCTAAAGGCCAGGAGGCGGGGTTAGGGCCCCTCCTGCCCATGGGCGGGGCTTATGGACCCGGAGGGGCGGGGCTTGCTGAAGGAGGCGGGGCCTCTCCTACGGGGGGCAGGCCTAATGACCAGGAGGCGGGGCTTACAAATTCCAGAGGGGGCGAGGCCTTGGGGAGGAGGCGGGGCCTACTCTTTCTGGGGGCGGGACTTATAGCCAGGAGGCGGGGCCTATCCTTTCCAGGGCTGGGCCGCTTGTTCATATTCAGGACGCCACAGGCCGGGGCCTAGGGGCCAGGAGGTGGCGCTTGGTCAGGGGTGGAACCTCCTTTCCCGCGCCCTGATCCCAGGCACCCGCTCCAACCCCACAGGTGGAAGGGTGAGAATGTGTCCACGCGGGAGGTGGAGGGCGTGCTCTCAGTCGTGGACTTCCTGCAGGAGGTGAACGTGTACGGTGTGCCTGTCCCAGGTGCGGAGGAGTGCACAGCCCTGGGGGAGGGACAGGGGCTTGTTCCAGCTGCGAGGACCCAGGAGAGGGCAGCTGTGGTGCTGAGGTTGCATGTATTCCCCAGGGTGTGAGGGCAAGGTGGGCATGGCCGCCGTGCAGCTCGTGCCCGGCCAGGCCTTCGACGGGCAGAGGCTGTACCAGCACGTGCGCACTTCGCTCCCGGCCTACGCCGCTCCCCATTTCATTCGTATCCAGGTGAGCTTGGGTGGCCGGAGGGGTGGGTGGGAGGCCCGGCAAGGCGGTTGCAGTCGAGGTTACAGTCTCTCCCCCCGCAGGACGCCTTGGAGATCACAGGCACGTTCAAACTGGTGAAGTCCCGGTTGGTGCGAGAGGGCTTCAACGTGAGCGTCGTCGCTGATCCTCTGTTCGTGCTGGACAGCCAGGCCCGAGCCTTCCGGCCCTTGACTCCAGATATATACCGGGCAGTGTGTGAGGGAGCCTGGAGACTCTGACCTCCCAGCAGCTCACAGGACATCCGAAGGCACTCCACCCAACGCTGGCCCCCGCCTCCGCTTGTCCCCTCACCCACTCCCCAGACCCAACGAGCCTGGCCTTATCCCCAGCTTCACAGGCTGGGGTGACCCTGGCCCGCACCAGAGCGAGAATAAACCCAGATGTGTACACTGATGTCTGTGTGGATGGGGAATGAGCCAGAAGTGCGGGATCCCCGCCGAGGGGCACCCCTACCTGGACAAGGCCAGGGGAATGGCCGGAGTCAGCGGCCCGCTGCAGCCACTCCAGGGGAAGACAACACGCCGAGTCTGCCTGTGGCCTCTGTCGGGGCTGGACCGGGCTGCAGACGAGGACGTGGTCTGGAGAGTGTGGGGAGAAGCGCCGTGAGGGGCGGTCTGACAAGGGCCAGAGGCAAGGCTTCTGGAGAATGGAGGCCATGGTGTCTTGGGGCTGGAAGTGCCCTTGGGGGCACTGCGGGAGCTGCAGGCCGGCTGACGTCAGCAAGAGCAGCTGTGCTAGTAACGGCCCTGCTGTGGTCAGCTGCTCCTGCCATGTCTCGTGTTGGACTCTGCTCTCCAGGCGTCCCTGGGCTCCTGTGCCAAACAACCCCTGCCAGCTGATACGTCCACTTCTCGGGCACATGCCATGCTGCAAGTGGGGTTAAGCTGTGGCCACCCCCCAGTGAGGCCCGGTTCAACGGGCCCTGGCCGATGAGGCTCTCACTCCATTTCCTCTTGACAGAAGAGGCTAGCACCCACTCCGTCAACAGAAAAGCGTGTGCTGGGAGCCTGGAGAGCCACGTGGCAGGGGTGGGTGTGCTGGACAGGAGCCTGGGTCTGTGGGTCCCCGAGCCTGCAGCATGGATTGACAGCTGTCCACTTCCAGGCTGGGTGGCCTGGGCAATGCCTAGAACCACTTGCCTCTTAAGCACTGGTTTCCTTCATTGTAAAATGGGTCTGAGGAGTGTGTCTACCTCAACAGATGTTTGTGGATATTAAAAAAATTAAAAGGTGGAGGGCTCCCCTGGTGGCTCAGTGGTAAGGAATGCACCTGCCAATGCACGGTTCAGTCCCTGGCTGGCGACCTAAGACCCCACACCGTGTGCCTCGGGGGCAACGCGCATGCCATGACTGTTGGGCCCCGGCGCCTGGACTGGAGAGACACTCACACACCGTAACAAAGACCCAGCGCAAAACAGGGAAAAGTCATCTCAAGGTTACATGCGGAGTTAGCGTAAGGTCAGTCATCACAGTCATCTTATACCTGAGAAAAAGACATATGTCCACACCAACTCGTGCACATCAATGCTCATAGCTGCATTATTCCCAGTCCCCAAACCTGCAAACAATCCAGTGCCCAGACAACTTAGGAATGGACAAACCAGATGTGCTAAATGCGTAAATGGCGTATTATTTAGCAGCAGCAAAAAAAAAAAAAAAAAAAGCAGCTCTGATGGATCCACAGAGACAGAAAAGAGACCGGTGACTGCCAGGGGCAGGGGGAGGAGGACATGGGGGACTGCCAACAGCGGTGCATGCTTTGGGTAATGAGGAAAAGTTCTAAACCTGTGATGACTGAGGCACAGCCCTGTGAATACACTAAAAACCACTGCACTGCATACCTGCAAGGAGTGAGCCGCACGGCATAGGGCTGTCTCCATAAAGCTGAGACGTCTCGACACTGCAATTCAACGTTTTACAACGTGTGCATTGGTTTTTTTTAGAATATTAAGCCTTTACCTACCTTGCTGGCTGTTTGTAGTGTCTCCTCAAAGTCGTGACCCAGGCCAGCATCCCGCTCTCCTGCCCGGCTCTCCCCAGCCTTGCTCAGTAGCTTTGGGGTGCAGTACCCTACCTGCCTCTGGTGCATCTTCATCAAGTGCCATGGTGCCCGTGGCGGGCAGCCTGCTCCTGGGCCCAGCGTTGTAACCATCTCCTGCTCAACCAGCCCTAGAGCTATCAAGATGGCTGAACACACAACATGTGGAGGTGAGCACCTCCCACCACGCAGGGTCACGTGCCCCCGGGACCAGGGGGAGGCAGGCTTTGTAGTCAGGAGAGGCTGGGGGGGCCTCTGACTCCTGCTGAGGGTGTGACTGGCTTATTGGGGTGACTGCCAGCTTTGGGGGGGAATGTCACTCGAGGGGAGCTGTTTGACTCGGAGCTCTTACCAGAACAGCATGGGGAGCAGGGGAAGAGGATTTGCTAACTGCCCTTTGAGACTCTCCTGGTTTCTGGTGTTACGGAGGCACCAGAATCAGGCCTTACTTTTAGCCTCCCTCCTACACCCGCTGGTGCAGATGTCAGATGACCCGCGTCCGATTGCGGCTCGGCCAACCACTGGGTCGCCTCCAGCAGGCTTAACTCGGGAGCAAAGTCAGAGGAAGGAGACGGGGCTGGAGGGAGGCCCAGCTGAGGATGGAGGCTCTCGGCGGCCTCGAGGACCAGATGAGACGGGGTGGGAAGCGAGCAGCTGGGAGCGGGCGGGAAAACGCCGCCGCCGCCCACGGTCTCGGCCCAGCGGCAGCCCAGGAGATGCTGGGGTGCGGGGTGCCCGGGAGGCTGGCCGAGGAGGATCGGCTCAGTTACAACGGCAAGAGGCAGGGTGACCGTGCTGCGGAGCTGGCTGGGGCAAGCGGTCTAAAGCCGATGGAAGACAGTGACGGATGTGACCCCGTGGTGCGCGAGGCCGCGCCAACAGGGCGACGCGCACACCCAAGCACGTGGGTGGGGCGGAGCCTGCCTGCGGTCCGCAGAGACACAGAGTTCGTGGGCTCTGCCCGCAGATGGAAAAGGAGGGTTGGAAAAGCGAGTCCACGACATTCTGGGGCCTCTGCCGCTGGGAGCCTTTCCTTTCGGAGGGAAGGCGGGTGGGGCCCATGTGTCCGGAAGACGCTGATGAGTCCGTGGAGAATTAAAAAACCCCTTACCCCACCAACTGACCCTGAGATAGGGGGACTGTTCGAGATGATGCAGGTGGGCCCACCCTCTAAGGATAGCGAGGTTCCTTAGAGGTGGAAAAGGAGAGCAGAGAGCGTCGGGCGAGCCCCCTCGAGCACTGAGTGGCCACTGCCAGCCTAGGTTTGGGGAAGGGCGGTGAGCGCGACACACAGGCCGCCTCTAGGGTGGAAAAGTGTAGCGATGGTTCTCCCAGAGACCAGAGAAGGAAAGCAGGCCTGCGGGACCTATGCCTGCCTCCTGGCCTCAGAACTGTAATCTGTTTTGTTTCTTAAAACAAGAAGAAAAAGAAAATAACAAGAACAGAAATCCGAGGCTCGAGAAAACTCGCCACTCCCACTCTGCGGGAGTCTGTTTTGAGGAAACACGCAGGTTGCTCCCAGAGGGTCTGCTCAGGTGTGTCCTCATGGCACCGGGAGCCGCGAGGGAGGCGGACAAGGAACCGTCAGGGCCTGGTGGAACCCCAGGAAGTGGAATCTCCACCTAGGCATCATGACACGTCCCATTTTTAGCAGCGCAGGGAGGTGGGCAGGAAGGGCGCGGCTCAGAACACCGCGCAGGGGCCTCTCCCACTGTAAAACCCCACCCCGTGTGAACACGAGAAAAACAGCGGCATCAGTGACCGTTTTCGTGACCTTCTTTGTCCTCTGGTATATTTCAGACTTTTCTAAGTGAACAGAAACTACTTTCAAATAAGGAAAATCTCCCAAGAATGCTGCCCATCCACCCCCACCCGCCCCTCACCATCTGTGTGTGACTGGGCCCTGCCCTGGCACCTTCCTCTGTGACCCCAGCACAGACCTCACCTCTGGCTGCCAGCCAGACTGTTATAATGAGGAAGAACCTTTGAATTCTGTCACCTGAGTCAGTCACTAGAGGAATGCTGTTTCTAAGCTTAAACTATACATAATAGCCCAACTCTGGGAGCCCTGACTCACAGGTAGTGAGCATTTAAGCTAGAATTCCTTCATTTAGCTCACAGGAGACCTCCTGAGCACACCTACCTGTGAATGTCTACAGGGAGGAGGAAATGAACACATCCCCTCTGAACCAGGAAATGTTTCGCCTGACTCTATCCCCTTTCAGTGTAAGAGCAGCCTGGATTTTAACACAGACGAGACGTTTCTTTGGGGCACAAGCCTCCTATCATCTCAGTTTGCTGGCTTTTTGAATACAGGCGCGACTCCTTGCCCTAACCACTTAGGCTCTCAGTTCATCGGCCTGTCATGCAGTGAACGATATAAGCCTGGATGCGGTTAACGAGATCACCGGTGCTCAGTTCCACCTTCAGCCTGGCCGTGCTTCCCCAGGCCTGAGTATGGTCAACAGCTCAAAGGTCCCAGAAGGCTGGGCATGGAGGAGGTGGGTCCCTGGGGTGAAGGCTTCTCCCTCCCAGTTTCAGGCTGCAGTAAGCCCCCCATCCCCATCCAGGTGTCCTCCACCTTGCCCAGTAACAATGGTTACTGCAGCACTCAACACCCTCCTGCAACCCCTGCATGTGCCTGAGTCTGCAGGGGGCTCAATCCTTGGGCGCATCTGTTTCCCTGAATTCACCTCCCACAAAATGCTTGTTTTAGAGCAGAATGGAGCCCCGAAGTGCACCGAGTTAACAGCCCCCAAGACGTCCACGTCCTAACACCTGGAGCCGTGAATGTCACCTCACACGCAAAGGGCTTGTGCAGATGAGAGCAGGAGGGTGGGTGGACGGGGAAGCTGTGTGGTCCTGAGACGAGGCTCACCACGGTTACTGGGGACTCTGGACGCAGCCCCGAGGGCCTGACAAGGAGGCAGTGTGGGACCGCACCATCCACGGCGAGCGCTGCCGATGGAGTGAAGGGTCACAAACCCAGGGGCGCAGTGGCCTCTACAAGCTAGAAAAACTCTTGCAGTGGATTCCCCCTTAGAGACTTCAGGAGGAACCAGTCCTGCTGACACCGTGACTGGGCCCAGGGAGACGCAATCCAGAGTCCCAAGAGGACACACGTGTTGTCTCAAGCCATCGCAGCAGTAGCAAAGTGCCACAGGGTGCTGGCCAAGACCTGAACGACTGCCCACGACCCAAACAGGCCGCCGGGGTGACCCACTGCGCAGGCCGTGGGGACACAGCCCTGAGCCGCCGGCCTACAGGCCTAAGTGACATCTGTTCTCAGAGCCCATCCTTGTCCAGAAATCCTTGGAGAGACGTTCCCTTCACGTCCACTCAGGCAGGGACAACAAAGCCAGCAGCGGGGTGTGCGGCCAAGGAGTAGGTGGGCTGGACGCTGGCCCGGCTCGGGGGTCAGGAGCTCGGCAGCTCTAGGGGCTGGGCGGGAGGGCAGGTGCTCTGATCCAACCAGCAGAGACTAGACACCAGGATTCTTCTGCAGAAATGTCTCCAGTTTAAAACTGGAATCTGTTAAAACGCACAGTGGCTAAACTTCAGCTTTGCAGCTGGCTGCAGACAGAAGCGGGCCATGCTCTCCTGGGCTTCCTGGCCCGTCCACACTCAGACCTCGGGCCCAGCTTCTGCAGGAGGAGTGGGAGAGGCCTGGTCACCAAGCCAAGTGGTCCCAGAGGTCGGGGGAGCCTGCACTAGGTCACCGGTGGGAGCTTGCAAGTCCCCTGGCGGCACTGGGCTGGCGGAGGCCTGGAGCCCAGGCCTCTCAGAAAGCTGGGGTGGGGGAGGCAGGAGACGGGGAGCATTGGCTCCGGGGGGAGACTGAGGGGGGCCGGGGGATCCCCTGGGACTCTGACCTGCTCCAGGGTCCTGGGCGGCCTCCAGGTCTCCAGGCCGCATCGGCGCAGGGATGGGGAGGCCGCCCTTCCTGCATTCAAGGGGCCTCGGGCCGGTGGCTCTTGCGGTGGATAACCAGCTGGGACTTCCAGTCGAAGCTGTGGCCGCAGTCGGCGCAGAGGTGGCGCCGCTGGCTGGAGTGGCCCTTGCGATGGATAACCAGCTGCGACTTCCAGCTGAAGCTGTGGCCGCACTCCTCACAGGCGTAGCCGCGTGGGCCCGGGAGCGCGCGCGGGGGCGGGCCGGCCGGCGGCTTCTCTGTGCACGGGCCGCCGGCATGCGCACGGCGGTGGATGACGAACACCGACTTCCAGTCGAAGGCCCCGCCACACTGAGTGCACGTGTAGGGCTTGCTCCTCGGCGGTGGCGGTGGCGGCGGGGCCTCAGGGCCGCCGGGCCGACCCTCGCTCTCATCTCCTGGGGAGCAGAGTAGGCCAAGTCACCTGGGGACGCAGCACTGTCCAGCCGGGGCCGCCTGGGCGCCCCGCCCGCCCCCATCCTCCACCCCCGCCCCTGCCCCACCCGCACCTGCACCCCTACCCCCACCAAGGGACCTCGAGAGGTCACTCACCTGGGCGGAGGCTTCTCCGACCCTCAGATCCGGATCCGGAGCTCAGTGCCTCCGGCTGCAACTCGGTGCGCGACTCAGGCAGGGGGTGCGTCAACCCTGCTTGAGGTAGGGGGCCCATCAGGTGAGGGGTTTGCACGAATAAGGGGAGGGGGGGCCCTTGGGAAGCGCTGGGAGGCAAGGTGCGCCCAAGGGCCCAGAGGAGGAGAGGGGGCCTCACCCAGGGACACCACCGTGCCGTACTTCTCCAGCATCGCATCCCAGTTCAGCTCCTTCTGGGACGGCTCCAGGAGCCCCCACTCCTGCAGGGACACAACCCATCACCCACAGAACTGTCGACCCCGCACCCACCAGGCCGATCCTGGCCAGAGCCTTGCTGGTCCCCTGAGGGGTGGCAGGTTACCTGAGCCTCACCTGCTGAGATGGGAACCACTGAGTGCCGCAGATGCAGGCCTGGGAAGGGAGCTGCCTCTTGGCTCACCAGTCACCCTCAGCTGCCCCACCCCAGGTTCTGGCCGAACAGCAGGAAGCTGAGAACCCCTGGATGGCCCTGGGACTGCGTGTGCTGCATGGAGCCAAAGGCCAGGGAATGGTGGGGACCCCAACCACCTCTCCCCTGCCTCTGGTTTCAAGGGTAACAGAGATCCTCAGGGAAAGTGCCCAGGGCCTCAGCAAACTTGCAGGGAGGCTGGAGAGCCAGAGGGCAGGCACGGCCTCGCACCTCCAGACAAGGCCGGGCCGGCTGTGGTTGATGCAACTGGGCCTTCAGGCTGCGGCTGGGTCCTCGCGAGCTTCTCAGTGCGGAAAGGGTTAGGAACAGTGTCACTGGGAAAGGACAAGACCCTGCGGCCTGCACTCAGGACCCAAGCCCTCCAGGCGACAGGGGCTTCCACGCCCAGCTGGCTGCAGCTGAGGGCTGACTGGCCTTGGATGAAGTTCCCGGGCCATTTCCTGGTAAGAGTGTCTCTATTCTGACCTTGGGTGTGCAGGGAGGCCAGACTGCTGGGTGTCACTCAGGCTTTCCTGCCACACTGGGGACCCTGTCCGCTCTGCACATGCCCATGAGGGTTCACCCCGGGTGCCGGCACAGGACTCCTGCCAACCTCCGTCTCACGTCTGTAAGTGCGAAGCCCACCTCTGCCTGTTCCCATCACTCTAAACCAGGTTCCCAGTTCCCTGAGACCAGAATTCTTTCCAAGCACTGTTCTGTCCCCTAAACCCTGCCAGGGGTACCCTGATACCAACTCCACTTCGCGGCAGCAGAGAGGACAAGAAGCACTCGCCAAGGAGCCTGGACAGCCGGCAGGACAGAGAGCAGCCCCTGAGGACACCCTCTTCCCGCAGCGGGGCTGCACTCGCCAACCGGGGGCTGCTCACCTGAAGCCGGGGTGGCTGGAAGGGTGCGGAGGTCGGTTCCTGTTGTTTGACATGCTCCTTGTGGGACTGGGCTGGAGGTAGGGGGCTGGAGGATGCTAGGAAGCCAGGCAGGCAGGGGTCAGGGGCTGTCCCTGCGAGCCAGGGCAGGCAAGGAGCTGGCGTTGGTGCTGTAGCCTGGGCCCTCCTCTGGCAGCAGGAAGGCATGCTCTTTGTGTGCCAGGCACACGGCAGGCAGCCAGCCAGCCCTTCCCTCCAGCCTCCGGGGGACCCAGTCCTTGTGGGGCCCGCCTCCCAGCTGGGGATGCCAGACCCACTCCAGGAGCCCCCAGTCTCCGCACAACCTCTCCTGGACTCCCCCCTCACACTCTCAAGGGGCCCCAGCCCTCGTGCACCCGCACCTCACCTGTCTCCTGCACATAGCCATCAGGCTCCTCCTTCACGCTGCATCTGAGGTGGGCACTGCCCTCCATCTGGGCACCCTTTGGCGCCTCCCCAGAGGCTTCCCTGAGGGGCTCCACTGTCCCTGAGGAGTGGACACCCCCCAGCGACTCCTCTGTCTTCTGTGTGGCTGGGAGCACAGCTTGCTGCAGGACGTGCGCTGTAATCTGCGGGGGGAGGGAGGGTCATTGGGGTGCTAGGTTCACTCTGTCCCTCAGAGAAGCCACCACCACCACACTCACCCAGCCCAGCAGCTGCCCAGGGTCACGCTGTAGGTCTTCGACCAGGACAACGGCCTCCTCAGGGCTGCCTGGCTGCTGGCCCCGCACCCAGGCCTGAATCTCAGGGGGCAGCGCCCCCAGGAACTGCTCCAGCACCAGCAGGTCCAGTATCTCCTCCTTGGAGTGCGCCTCGGGCTGGAGCCACTGGCGGCACAGAAACTGCAGCCGGGCCAGGGCCACCCGGGGACCGGCCACCTCCTGGTAGCAGAAGCCCCGGAAGCGCTGGCGTGCCATCTCGGGATCCTCTGGGGTGGCCTCGGGGTCCAGAGAAGGCAGACTCGGGGGGCCCAGTGGGGATGGCATTGTGAGGGGAATCTTCTTGGAGCAACCTGAAGGAAAGAGGGGTCAGAGTGCCAGCCACAAGGCCACAGCCAAGGTGAGGCAGCTGCGTGCAGACAGCCCCAGCCCAGGGGTGGTGGTGGTGCTGATGTCTAGACAGAGAGGACCCTAGTGTGGGGATGCTCGACGCTGAACTGAGGAAAGTTTCGTGGAAGGAAAGGTCACAAGAGCTGGAACTAAGAGCAGAAGGAAGCCTTGTGAACCACCTGGAGTCGGATGGAGCTTCCAGGGAACAGCTAGATGATGCTGAACGCAAGGCCAGGGGAACTACCCCAGGCTTCCAGGGTCAGGCCGAGAAGCCGAGAGTGGGGGAGCCAGGGTGAGAACAGGCTACCCGTCTCCTCCATCTCCGGGTCACGTTGATTCAACAGAGGCACCCCGAGAAGCTGACCTGCGCCACGGCCGAAGCAGGGGCCGACGTGGGCCCCGAGACGCCGCGCTCACCGACACCGGGCAGCTGTGCGAGACTCACACCGTGTGGACCATACTTGTGAAAGGCGGAAGCCAGGCAAACCAGAGCCTAGGGCTGTATGGGGCGCTCCGCGGGCAGCCGCGTCCCGGCCCTGAGGGTCCGCAGGGAGACGCGTCCACACGGGGGGGGCCTCTCCGACAGGCTGGACCGGGCCCTACCCCCAAAGCTAGACTTCCACAGACGGAGGGGAGACGGGGGTCCTCCGCAAGGAAGGGACAGCGCCACAGACGGAGGAGGGGCCCAGATGAAGGCTCGGGGGCAGGGCGCCCCGCGCGCGTCGGGTCGCGGCGGGAGGGGCCCGCGCGCATCGGGCGGCGGCGGGAAGGGCTCGTGCGCCTAGCCCGCCGGCGCTCACCCCGCCATCCCGAGCCACTGAGGTGACCCCCCCCCACATGGGCCAGCCCCTCGAGCGTTGCCCCGGCGACGCGGCCCTGGCCAATCACGCGTCTGCTCTGAGGCCCCGCCCCTCCCGCTGCCCCATCAGCCTGCCCTTCGCGCGTTGCCTCGGCGACGCCGCCCTGGCCAATCACACGTCTGCTCCGAGGCCCCGCCCCCTCCCGTCGGACTACGTTTCCCATGAGCCTCAGCACGCGAGCAGAGGAGCGGCCTCGGAGCAGGTGCTGTTTCTCGGAGGCCTCGAAAGACTGAGGGGCGCCCCGTTCCTCCGAGTGGCATCTGCGGCGCCGCGGGCTTCGGGGGGCTCCCGCCCTGTCCCAGCCGCCGCTCTCCCTTTGCACCCACTCCCGAAGACTCACCAACTGCAGAGATGGACGGGACCTCCGGACGTTGCGCATGAGCACAGCAGGCCGGCACCTATTGGCCGAGAGGTGAGGCGGGGCGGGGCGTGACCTCTCGGCCAATCAGGCTGGCGCTCCGCCCGGGTGCTCTCCCTGCAACTTCCTTCTGGGCGCCGGCGGTCGCCCTGGTTACCGCGGGAGCACAGCGGCCCGCCTCCCGCTGTTTCCAAGGCGACCGCCGGAGCGTGGCCCTGCCCTCCCCGGAGGCCGGAAGTTTCCCAGAGGGGTCCCAGGAGGAAGCAGGGGCCTACCGGGAAGGCTAGCCTAACCCATGGGCGTTCTCCGCCTTCCCCAGGAATTTCTCCAGCGAGGATGGCACTGGGGTCCGTCATTCGACTACCACTGAGCGCCCTGCGGGTGTGCGGGGACAGCAGGCACTCATCTGCTGATGAGGAAACTGTCCCGTAATCTATATCCTCAGACTCTCAGACGTGCCTTCAGCTAGATCAGTCCTGCAAAGAAAGGTCTCTTCCACCATCTACCATGTGGGGAGACCTGGAACTCTAACAGCCTATTCGGGAGCTTTCCCTCAGTCGTGTTTGTTTTGGGTCTACCCTTCCAGAGGGCTGCTGGTTTTCAAGCCTTCTGGATTTCTACAGTGTGAGCCTGGTGGGATCACCCTGCACGTCCGCCAGCGCCAACTCAGTATTTGGCTTTTCCCCAAGTCTGTCTAGCTCCTCGATTCCCACCCACTTCTAGCTTCCGCATGCCATTGCCGCCTCTTTCACGAGCCTGCTTGCGGGTTTGTATCTTATTTACTTACCGGCCACACCACGCAGAATGTGGGATCCTAGTTCCCCAACTAGGGATCGAACCCTGGGCCCCCAGCAATGGAAGCTTGATGCCAGGAGCCAGGTGAGGAAATCCGCCCATGGCAAAGGTCATGAGGAAGGAGGCTTCGGCATACGCAAAGGTGGGATCGAGCCTCAGGAAACCCCCTGTTCCCGAGCATCTACCCCTCAAACCAGAGTCTGCCAACTTTACTGTTTCACACTCTCACCTATACACCTCTGACTTTACGGGGGTGCTGACCCCCCACTACCTCTCTCAGAGAAGGAGTTGACTTACAGCTCCAAGTCAATAAAAATTCCTGGGCGTGACAAGAGTGTTTCAACTTACGAACTCCTCTGAAGGTTATCTAGACTGCCTGTACAGTTTCATCCGGCCACATGTGATTGTTTACAGCCTCCCAATCATGAGAGGCACGAGATGTTTTAGACTTACTAAAGGCAGATTCTTTGGGGAAGTTAGAAATTATTGGTATAGTGGGTTGGTTAGGAATTATATTGGTGAAGGGTTTTTCATTTGTTGTGCCAATAATTGCTAATTCCCTGCCCTGGGTGTGACAAGGGTGTCTCAGGTCAAACCTCTCTGCTGACAGACTAGCTTGTGTGACAACCTCTCAACCATAAACAGCACAGAGAGTTTGGAGTATTTTGAAAGTCTTAGTTAGCATAGGGCTTTTCTCATTGTTGAGTCAATGATTGCCACCAGGCCTCCATATTCTTAGGCACCTGGGAATATATTAATGTATTTGGAATATAGAAAAGGAAATATAGTAGTTTTTGATGTTAGCAATACTAGACTTTTCGAGTTAATGAATTTTCTCTTTTGTTATAGATCACTGTACTTTGTTATAAATCAATCTGTCCTTGCTATGCAAAAATGTAACTTTATCACTATCTTAAGACTAAATAGATCTTAAGGGGAACATTGGTGAAGGGTTTTCATTTGTTGGGCTGATGTTTGCTGCTAAATCTCCATATTCCCTGCCCTTATAATGAATAAAACTAGCATATAGGAGAAATAAGTATTAACCGTTAAGATTAATCATGTTAGCCTTAGGTTAAATAAATTCCTTTCTTAGTTGTAACCCACTACACCCTCACCCTATAGGAATGCTACTTTATCTGGTACCTTCAGAAGGTGGCGCCTGGTTTAGGAAAAAACACCCTTGGAAAAAATAAGTTTTCTGGTTAACTGACCGTTATCAGAAAGAGTCATAAAATGTCAGCAGGCCTCATAGCCAGAAGATGATGTAAAATCCCTAAGACTTTTTTTTATACATTTATGTGAACCACCTGATTTTGATAAAGGTCAGGACTGCTGACTCCCGCGTGACTTTAAAATTTCCATTTGTCTCTGTGTAACAAAAGGTATATAAGCAAACCTAAAAAATAAAGATATCGGATCAGTTTCTGGAAAGACTGGTTCCCCCGTGTCGTTCTTTCTTGCTCCCTGTTTTTCTGGCTGAATTCCCATCTGGAGCGTGGGTGCTCACCATGTCTATTTACTTGCCCCGGCTTTTAAGTTCCACGCGAGAAGGAGCCCAAGGAGGGGCACCTTCTGATATTCAAGTGGCGCCGGTGGCCCAACGTAGATGGTGCAAATTCCCTGTCTTGGAGTTTTATTGGTATCCCACGTAAACCAAGTTATTCAGCCTCTTTTTCTCCACTAATATTTCCTACTACACTATCCATTTCTAATCTCTCTTTATATCTGTAATTAAATAAGTTTTCTCCTAGGACGCCGATTCCGTCTCCCCTTCGAATTACCTTGGATCCACCGGGGCTGGACCCTGGCAAGTGGCGCCTGACCACTGTACTGCCAGGGAATTCCCAAAGGTTAGTGTTTCAAACGCTCCCTGTGGTTTCAGTGGGTTTCTGGACCAAGTAAGATGTATGTGTTCAGTCCATCATCTTGACCTAGAAAGCCCACAAAAACTTACAGTCATAACACATTCAGGGTTAAGCAGAGGGGTCAGCCTGGCAGGACACAGCCCAACATGACCACAAAGGTTTGGAGGACAACTCTGGGGCCCAGACATAGGGGCAGGGGGGCACTTATGGTCGCTGTTCCTATAGGAACAGTGCTGGGGCCTCTGATCACCCCTCGGTACTGGGAGGGTGGACTCGAGGAGGGTGGAGGAGCTGGGGTAGTAGGGGCCAACCACCCGGCAAGAAAAGCTCAGTGAAGCAGGAAGCAGGCTGGACAGGGCGCCAGGCCTGGCTTGAGGGGTCAGCAGGGCTCAGCAGGGCTCAGGGTGGAAACCAGGTTCCAGGAGCTTCTGAGATGCAACAAAGGTTGCATGTGACTGGCTCTCTGGGAACCTGTTTGATACTCAACAGGCACCTTTGCTCTGAATCCCACGGGCTCCTACCACAGCGCTCTGTGAGCTGTGGGGTTTGCCTGCATCGCACAGCCACACCAACAGACCCCGATGTGACCTGCTCAATGCTCCCTCATGGAGGCCCGCCTAGCAGGAGACAAGACAGAGCCAGCCCAGGCAAGGACCAGGGCAGAGAGGTTGGGCCCAAGACGGCTGGACACTGGCTCAGAGGACCTGCCGCTGAGGAGTCTTGGGGAGCCTGGCCCTGTGCGACCCCTCTCCCTACCCACAAGTCTCTTTCCTTCAAAGACTTGTGAGGTTTCAGGGGTGGCAGCCTGCTGGCAGGTGGAGACTTGAGGGTACCATGTCTGACCTCACACCTGTAGGTCTTGAGCTGATGGAGCTGGAGCGCTCACTGGGCTGGGGCCAACCTTCTGGATCACCACATATGGCCACAGCCTCAGATTCCAGGGTCTGGACCCACAAGGGCTCGTCCCCCAGCAGAGCTGCAGCGTGGGGCAGCCCCGCCCCATCTGGGTCCCCGACTGCTCAGGGAACAGACAGGCTGCACCTCTCCCCTGCAGCCCCTCACAGGGACCAGGCCTGAAGCCAGGGCCCTGCAGCCCTGCGGCAACATGTGTGCGCCACGCTGAGATGAAACCCACTCCAGGCCAACTTTGTCCGTGTTTCTAAAAAGAAACCTTTATTAGGGAGTCTCTCTGGACTCTGTCTTATCAGAACCTTCTGAACCACGACCTGGAGGCCGAGGCTGAGCCTGCGGACCTGCACAGTGCCGTGCAGTTTAAAATGTACCTCCAAGCCGTAATTTCTAGTCTTTTCCCCCTCCAATAAATGCACTATTAACTTCCCTGGAGGTGAGACCCCGGGTGGAGATGCCCCAGGTGGAAGCCACAAGAAGCCAACCGGGCCCCCAGCCCATTTGTCTGCCTCAGCGTCCTACCAGGCGGGCTGTGGCACCCTGGGGGGGGGTCTCAGAAGGGCGCCTCACAGCTTCAGGTGGTGGCGAGTCTCCAGCCCCACGAGGGGGGCACAGGCGGGCACACAGCCACTGGGCCCCACGGAAGCGAGCGGCCCCCCTGCCTCCTCCGAGCCTGTCGCTGCGGTCGCCTCCCGCCAGCGCAGGGGCGCTGGAGAGGCTCGGATGGTGCCGACTGTAGGGAGGGCCGGACGCAGGAGCGAAGCCGGGACCACAATCTGAGTGAGCAGGCATAGCCAGGAAACCGGCACTCTGAACCTTGCCCCCGGCTTCCTGGGGGCTCCCCTCCTCCTGAGGGTCGGCCTCGTGCAGGGAGCCAGGCAGGCTTCACCCCCCAAGCTGGCAGGCTAAGGGTGGGGTGAAGGGGCGAGCTCTCTGCGCCTCAGCCTCCTCTGGAGAGTGGGGACCCCCGCCACAGCAGCCCCTCAGCGCCGTCAGGAGAGACCGCCGCAGGCAGAGGCAGAGCTGGCGGGAGCCCGCGGGGATCGCAGACTGCCGACCGCAGCCTCAATGTTTTCTCTTCCCCGGAGGTGGGAGCTGAGGCTCAGAGCCCAGCCACTGGTTCTAAAGCCAATAGCCGCCTCCCACAAGGCCTCCTGTCCACGGGCCCGCTCCCAGGAAGCCCGGGCTGAACTGAGGCCTGGGGTGGGGGATCTCCCGGCGGCGGGGGTGCAACGGTTCTCTACAAAGCCTCTAGTTTGGGTGGAAACCTCGGAAATGTCTCCAGACCACCTCCACGCCCCCCAGCACCTCCCGTTCTGGTGCCACAGTGAAGACACGCGTGAACCGGCAGCACCCTGCAGGCCTACCCCGTCCTTTCTGCAGCCAGACCGCTTGAGGCTGGAGGGGTGAGCTGTGGCCGACACGCGGCAGATCTCGTCACCAGGTGCAGGAGGAACCCCAGCGCCCGCGCCGAGCTCCTCCAGAGTGGAGGCCTCTGCGGAGGACCGGGCCTGTGTGCGCGGAAGGGCCCAACCACCGGCCGAGGAAGGTCGGGCCGCGCCCTCAGGCCTCAGTGGTTCTCAGGACGGTAGCTGGGCCCGAGGTGGCGGGGCTCCGGCTTCCCGCCCCAGCGCACCCTCGGGCGATGCCCCTGAAGGCGGCCTGGCCGGGGGGCGGGGGCCGGCCCGGGGCCGCCGCGCAGACTTCTCGCCGGTGTGGAGCCTCTGGTGGTGGAAGAGGGCCGGGCGCTCGCGAAAGGCGCGGCCGCAGTGCGCGCACACGAAGGGCTTCTCGCCCGTGTGCACGCGCCGGTGGCTGAGCAGCACCGCGCCCTTGGCGAAGGCCTTGCCGCAGTCCGCGCAGCGGAAGGGCCGCTCGCCCGAGTGCAGCAGCCGGTGCTGCCGCAGGTTGGAGCTGTGGCTGAAGGCGCGGCCGCACTGCGGGCAGGCGAAGGGCTTCTCGCCCGTGTGCACGCGCCGGTGCTTGAAGAGCGACGAGCCCTGGCTGAAGGCGGCCCCGCAGAGCGCGCAGGCGAACGGCTTCTCGCCCGTGTGCGTGCGCTCGTGCTGGATGAGGTGCGAGTTGCGGCAGAAGCTGCGGCCGCAGCGCGCGCACGCATAGGGCCGGCCGCCCGCGTGGATCTTGCGGTGCTGGCTGAGGTTGGAGCGGTGGCTGAAGGCTTTGCCGCACTCGGCACAGCGGAAGGCCTTCTCGGCCGTGTGGATGCGCTGGTGCCGCACCAGCGACGAGCTGTGCCGGAAAGCCTGCCCGCAGGCCGGGCAGCTGTAGGGCGTCTCCCCGCTGTGGATGCGCTGGTGCTGCGTCAGGTGCGACGTCTGGCTGAAGGCCTTGCCACACTGCGTGCACTCGTACGGCCGCTCCCCGGTGTGTGTGCGCAGGTGCTTGAGCAGGTCGGAGCTCTTCACGAACACCTTGCTGCACGCCCTGCACTCGAAGGGCTTCTCCCCGGAGAGGAGGCCGGGCCCGGGCTGCAGCGCCTCACCCAGCTCGGCCCAGCCAGGTGGCCCACGCCAGGCCGGGCCCATTCCTCGCGCTCCTGGAGGCCCCGGCGCTCTTGAGAGGGCTCCCCCGGGGGCCTCGCGTGCCCAGGGCTTCCGCCGCTCCGACACCCGGGGCGGCTGGCTGGGCGCGGGGTGCTCTGTAAGGGCCTTGTCCCCGGGCGGCGGCCGCAGAGAAGAGGTCAACCGGAGGCTCACGCTTGTGTCGCCGCTGCCCGGCCCCAGCCGGAGCCTCTCCCAGTAGATCACGGACACTCCAGTAGGTCTCCTCTCCCGGGAAGGGGAGATGCCCTGCCGACCCTCAGGGATCTTCCCGTTCTCATAGGCCCCCGCGGTGTGGAGGACCCTGGCAGGCGCCAGAGGGGAACCATCCCCGAAGGTCCCTGGGAATGGGGCTTCTCCAGAAACATCATCATCCTCCACCAGAGGAGGGGAGCCTGCAGGCACAGAAATGGTGGACGACTGGGTCATCCTGGGCAGGCTGCGGGGGTGGGCGAGGGGACCCCAGACTCAGAGTGGATGAGGGGGAGGGACAGGGGCCTGACTCCCTTCAGGGGCAGAGCTGGCCCCGGGGTTCTCCCGGGCCACTCTGTTCCTCACTCACCAACTCTGGTACTGACTGCCTGAGCCCTAGTACCTACTGACTGCCTCTCCCGTGCAGGACCCCACAAAGACCAGACCGCAAGTGATCTGCGCAAGACTGTGTCCCCATTGCCTGGAATGGAGCTGGCCACCCCAAGTGCTCAAGAAACCATGCACCCATAAGTAAATGGCCTCACAGATGAGGTGGCGAGGGAAGACTGGAAGGGTCTGAGGCTACACACACTGGCCGAGGGTGGGACTCTGGGCAGGTCTCCCCACAGCCTGGGGGCAGCCCCAGAGCCACCCTCAAGGGTGGCCAAAGTCGGAGCCTCTAGAAGAGGCTGAAGAGGAACAGTCAGGAGGGTGGGAAGCCAGAGAGGACCACATCAGGGAAGGGAGGCGGACGGAGCCAACTCAAAGGCTAGCCTTCAGCCCACACCCCGAGCCCCACTCACTGTGGCGGGGCCTCCTCTGGGCATCCTGGGCCAGGGTCACGTCCGCCCCACTGAGAACCCAGGGCTCGTCACCGCGCTCCAGCTGCGTGACCACGCGGGGCTGGGACACAGACAGGCCTGCGGGAGAAGACAGGCGAGTGAGGGGCAGACAGAGGGGCCAGGGCTTCGCGGGACACAGACGGCACCCTCTGTGAGGATGAGGAGGCCGAGGGCACTCCCCAGGGCAGGGTCAGACCTCCTCCCACGAGCAAGGAAAACCGTGCTTGCAGCAATAGCAGGGGACTGAGTGCTGAGACACCACAGCTAACAGGGAGGCTCGGCCAGCGGGCACGCGGCTGCTCCCAGGCTGCCAGGCGAAGAGAGGTTAGTGCTGGCAGCCCAGCCTGGGTTCGTGTGGGGACCCAGAGCTTACCCAGCGAGGCCAGGAGGGCGAAGTTCTCCAGCATCACCCGGCGGTACAGAGCCCTCTGCGCTGTATCCAGGAGCCCCCATTCCTCCTGGGAGAAGTGCACGGCCACATCCTCAAAGGCAATCAGGCCCTGCCAGAGCCCGAAGGAGGACACAATGAAGCTATGGCTGTGTGACCCAAGACCCAGCTCTCTGCCCCGAAGGCTACCTCTGCACACGTCTCTCAGCTGCTACCCCCCCCCCCACAAGGCTCTGCAGGTGGAACACCCCTCACCTGGCTGAGCCCCTCCACCTTTCTTATCCAGGCCATAGATGCCTCTTTAACCCTGCCTGGTCATCTACATGAGGAAGCCAGAGGAAGCCCCAAGGGAAGCCCCTGGTGCCCACCCATTCTCCAGCCTTTGTAAATGCTGACCCACCCCAAAGGTGCCCCCGCTGCTCCTGTACAAGTAACTGCAAGTGACGGCAGCAGAGCCCCCAGGACCTGCCCATCCCCGCAGGGATGCCCTCTCCTGCTGAAACATTTCGAGGCTGCTCTTTGAACCGGAGGACTGGCTGATCCCCTGCAGTCGCCATAGGCAAGATCCCAAGGACCTGGCGGGCACACAGAAGCCACTTCCCTCCTCCCGCCACAGTCAGAGCTCCTCTATTTCCTCCTCACTCAGCTGCCGCCTCCTTTCCCTCAGCCACCTGCCAGACTTCCCCCAAGAGCCCCAGGACTGCCAGCCATTTCCATCTCCCTAGAGCCCAAAGCATCCATGCCTGTCCCTGGCTGACTCCATGAGATCCCCTCCTCCTACGTTTGATTCCCAGGCTCGGCCTCGCTCAGGACACCTGGACACTGTCGTTGAACAGCTACAATTCCAAGTCCATGTGACACCTCCACTCTAAGATACCACAGACTCTTCCCAATTTCCCCTTAAACCTACTTTCCCTTCAAATGCCTAATTTTGTCTACAGCCCTCTTCCCCCCTCCCCCACTCTGTCCCACTGAGTGACAGTTGTCACTGACACAGTCCCAAGGCAAGGACGTAATCAAGGGTTTTCCATTTCAGGGCAAGCTCCCAAATCCTGGCCCCACACCTGCATCCTGTGGGGTGCTCCGCGGAAAACCTTAGAATGGCCCTTCCATTGGGCACTCACGCACATCCCATTTGCTACACCAGCCTATCTACACAGAATTCTCCTCTCCAATGCCCGGACTCTGCCACAGCCTGCTCCTTGCACAGCGCCACTCTCTCTGCTGCCCTCCATCCAGAAAACGATGGGAAACCGAAAAACTCATGACTTAAAGCATGTCCAGTCTCCCAGTGCCCTGGGACAGTCTTAACTCCTCGGCCTGTCCTTTCGGACATATCCTCTCCTGGTCCCGCAGTTTCGGTTTCGGAAGCGCCTACACTCAGGCTTCCCTCCTAGCTTTTGTACACGGGGCAACGTCCCCTCGGAAGTTCTACTCACTCCTCACCCCCTTAGCTGCAAGAGGTGGGGATCCCACGAGTGCACGCCCAACCGGCCAGAACACCAGGGCCTAGGGCGAAGCGCGAGGGGAAGACATCACGTGAAGTGCCTCCCCGGCTAGGGGCTCTGGTCCCTGGAAGAGGCAAAGTGGGGTGGGGCTCCCGGGCTCTCGCTACTCACCTGCTCCTGGTCGGGCTGCGCCGCCGCCGCCATTGGAACCTGCAGAAAGGGCGGGCGCCCAGACGCGGGCCTCACTCTCCCCGTCCGTCAAGGGCGCCGCGTCGGGGCTGCGTGGAAACCAGAGAGCGCGCGGCTCGGCGGCAGCCCACGCGGAACCCGGGGAAACTGAGACTGGCTACGAGTCGTGGGCCTCCTGGCTCCGCCGCCCGCGCCTCGGGTCTCCTCCCGCGCGTCCTCGCTGCCTGCGCCTCGGGTCACAAGACCCTCCAGCCAAGCCGGCCGCGACCCTGCGCTCTCCGGCCGTCACCGGCGTGGCCCGACACCGGTAGCCAAGTGACAGTCCCAGGCGCCCGAAGTCCAATCTCGTGAGCTCTCATTGGCCCGTGGCGCGTTGCGGACGCACGCGCAGAGACTTCGGGGAGGCGTGGCTTCCGCCTGCCTGCAGGCACGGCGGGCGGGGCCCTCCTGTCTCCACGGCAACGGCAAAGCGTCACCGCGAGGGACGCTGGGAAGTGGAGTAGCCGGCCGTCCAGCTGTCTGTATTATTGATGCTGTTTGTAAATCCTTGTATTGTAAGAGATAGCATCCATTTTGGCGTTCAGTTCAGTTTGTGTCCAGTCGCTCAGTTTGTGTCCGACTCTTTAAGACTCCATGGACTGCAGCACACCAGGCTTCCCTGTCTATCACCATCTCCCGGAACTTGCTCAAACTCATGTCCATCTAGTTAGTGATGCCATCCAACCATCTCATCCTCTGTCGTCCCCTTCTCCTGCCTTCAGTCTTTCCCAGCATCAGGGGCTTTTCCAATGAGTCAGTTCTTCGCATCATATGGCCAAAGTATTGGAGCTTCAGCTTCAGAATCAGTCCTTCCAATGAATATTCAGGACTGATTTCCTCAATACAATTAGTATTTGGGCTTAAATTTTGCTCACCTTGATACTGAAGAAAATCTAACGTATATCTGGGTAGGACTTGTTTCCTGCCATTCTTGTACACAAAAAATATTTAAGTCCCATTTGGGGTGCACCTTGAACCCACGTCTGGACTACAAACCCAGCCTAAACCCATATATTGGGACTCAATCACAAGGTCTTTTTCTATTTTCCTGGCTTCATGGCATAGCACAAGGGATCCCTTCAACCAGGGATCAAACCTGCACCCCCTGCAATGAAAGCACGGAGTCTTAACCACTGGACTGCCAAGTAAGTCCCAACCCATGGTCATTCAATTGAGATCACACACCGGGTCTCCGGATTCAATGAAGTTCAGGTTCTTTATGTCTCATCGCAGAAAGAATTCAGTGAGATACAAAAATGATAGGTAAGAAGATTTATTTAGAAACACATTCCTTAAATAGAATGCAGTCAGCCTCAAAAGGCCAGAACGACCATGGGAGAAACACTCCACAGCGTGGGCCATCTCAGAAAGGGAGGCCCCAAAACATGGGGTGACTTTTTTATGGGCTGGGTAACTTCATAGACTTAATGAGTGGAAGGGCTTTTCCAACTATTTGCGTAAAGAGGTGAAGATTCTCAGGAACTGGGCCACTGCCCACTCTTTGACCTTTTACCATCAGCCTCAGCACTGTCAGTTGCTGGTGGACGTGTCATGAGGCTTCCCTGGGGCTTCTCTGCGCTGGGGAGGGGCTCTACATGTACCCCCACTTCAGCTGCCTTTGGTGTTGGTAGAGGCTAGGGCTGAACCGGGAGCCTCCCCACCACGTCTCCGGGTACATGGCTTCCACCTACAACCAGATGTCTTTGAAGATGTGTACACAGGTGTCACTGGGGTGGGCTCTCCAGCTTTCTGGGTCCGTGTGGTGGTCCTGGACTGTGAGATTGACCCCACTGGTACAGATGGCAACCCTCCTCCACTCCAGGCCTCGTGGTGGCCCTTGGGCAGGTTAGGAGTCTGCAGACATCATTGGTGGGGGACATGATTCTGCTGACCAGGAAGGGGCAGCTGAACCGAAGGGCCTGGCCCAAATGTGTCACATGTGAGGGCTCGAGGGCCCATCCCCCCACCTTCACCCAGTCCCCCTCCCTTCTCTGCGTGGATGTCAAATGGATGTTCTTTTTCAAAATGTATTAATTTTGCTGTGCCAGGTCTTATTTGAGGCATACGGGATCTTCCCTGTGGCTGGCGGGCTCCAGAGCAGGTGGGCACTCGGGCTTATTTGCATCTCGGCATGAAGGATCCTATTTTCCTATCCAGGGATCAAACTTGCATCCCCTACACTACAAGGTGGGCGCTTAACCACTGGACCACTGGGGAAGTCCTCAAAGGGATTCTTGTCAGATCGAGTCACTCCTCCAATCATGTCTCCCCAACCCGTGCCCCACCCCCATCCCCCCTAGGATAAAGGCTGAACATGAATCTTTCTCCCTTGGGACTTTATGGTAAAGGACTGCAGGTGTCCTGCATACCCTCCTCCAAGCCTTTGCACATGCTGATCCCTCTGAAACTGGACAGAGGGGTTCTTTTAAACAGAACCTTTAAAAGAAAGACAGAGCTATGGGACACGACATGGGGCTTCCCAGGTGACTCAGTGGTAAAGAATCCGCCTGCCAAAGCAGGAGGCACTGTTTCGATCCCTGGGTTACGAAGATCCCCTGGAGAAGGAAATGGCAACCCACTCTAGTATTGTCTGAAAAATTCCATGGACATGGGGTGGCAAAGAGTGGGAACTTGTTAGGCCCTAAGTGCACAGGAGCTGGGAACTGACCCTCTCTGGCCGAGGGCCCCACGGAGGTCTCCTGGCAGCGCCGGGGGAGCGTCCCTGCTTCTTGAACAGACTCACTCTGCTGGGGGCAACGGGAGTGTCCCGGGGGCAACTCCCTCCCAACTCCTCCAGACTCTGTGACAATAAAGCCGAAAGGGTTACATCACCTTGGAGCCAGGGCTGTGGCCCAGGAGCCAGAAGAGAAATGGGTCATGGCCAGGGTGCTGAGGGGTCAGATTCTCAGTGGTGACAGCAATGTCCACGTGCCTCTGGGGACAGAGTGGGAGGGCAGGGGAGGCACTCTGTCCTCTTGTGGTCCAAAGGGTCTGGTGACTTCAAGCCCTCCAGGGAAAGCACTGTGCCAGGATCTCAGTCACCTGTGTGCCCAGAGCTTACCTGAGGTGTAATCACTGGATTTGAGGGGTACAGCGGTCCTGAGAATGAGGAAGCAGGTCCCTCAAACCAGGCGCATCTTAGCGTGGCCACCAGCTGGAGATGAGCCATCTTTCTCTGCCAGGCCAGAAAAACCAGATCCCTGTAATCACCACTCCAGGCAGACAGGGCAGGTCCCCTCTACGTAGATGGGGAATGGTGGGGCACAGGGAACAGCCAACAAGGGATGCCAGAGCCCAGTATGCAAGGGCAAAGGCTGTGAGACCTAGAGGGGCCAAACTCTTATCTGTTAACACCACGCTCAAGGTCACTGAGCAGCTAAGTTGTCCTGAAGCCTGCAGTCTTCTGAGCCATATTCCTGAGAGCTGTCACCCCGCCAGCAAAAGCAGGGAGGCTCCTGTTGCCCAGGCTGGGTTCCTGGTGGCCTCAGCAGTCACGGCCTTCACGGCTGTCCAGCCTCAGGACACAGAGGCACAGCTGAGAAGAAAGGAAAGCGGGAAAGGTGAACACAGCTTCAGGGTCTTCTGTTGGGTGTGCACTTCCTGGAGGAGCTAGACCTTCGGATTTCTTTGTGGAAACTTCTGCGTTTGTAATTTTTGCATCTGTTTTATTGTTTGGCTGCCTTGCACGGCAGGAGGGAATCTTATCTCCCTAACCAGGGATGGAACCCAGACCCCTGCGGTGGGAAGTGCAGAGTTCTAACCACTGGACTGCCAGGGGAGGCGCAGCGCTTATTTTACAGCATCTAACGCCATGAGAACCTAGAAAGCTTCCGCAACGGCGCAAAGTAAAGAATCCGCCTGCAGGTGCATGTGGGCTCAACCGCTGCATCAGGAAGACAGCCGGGAGGAGCAGGTGGCAGCCCACCCCAGTATTCTTACCTGGAGAGTCCCTGGACAGAGGAGACTGGAGGGCTGCAGTCCGTGGGGTCGCAAGAGTCAGACACGAATGAGTGACTGAGCACGCGCAATAGCCAGTGAGTTCAGTGTGGTCAGCAGAACCGCGGCTCTCCAAGAATGCCCACACCCTACTGCCTGGAACCTGTTAGCATGCTACCTGACGTGGCCCACAGATGGGAATATTTGTCTAGTACAACCACATAAGCCCTTGAAAGCAGAAAAACACAACAAGATATTTTAAATCTAAGAATGTCCTAGGTCTGACACTCATGTCAGCTGCTCTAAAACCAAGGCCTCAGCAGGGCTGCATGGCTTCTGGGGGGAAAGGGGTTTCCTTGCCTGTTCCAGACTCCAGGGTCCGCCAGCATTCCTTGGTTCCTGGCTTTTTCTGTCTTCAAAGCCAGCAACGGCAACTTGAGTTTTTCTCACATGACATCACTCTGACTTGGTCTCTCTCCATCTCTATGCCTCCCTCTTCCCCTATAAGGACCCTTGTTATTATGAGGTTTCCTCCCACCCTGCCAACCCCAGACAATCCAGAATGATCTCCATGTCCCAAAGTCATCTGATCATCAACCTTATTCCCACCTACCATCTAAACGTAGGGCTTCCCTGGGGGCTCAGAGGGTAAAGCGTTGCCTGGAACGCGGGAGACCCGGGTTCGATCCCTGGGTTGGGAAGATCCCCTGGAGAAGGAAATGGCAACCCCCTCCAGTACTCTTGCCTGGAAAATTCCATGGACTGAGGAGCCTGGGAGGCTACAGTCCATGGGGTCGCAAAGAGTCGGACACGGCTGAGCGGCTTCACTTCCACTTGCCTGTAACAACATGTTCTGGGTGCTAAGTCCTCCACATCGTCGGCAGGAATGGCGCTTCAGTCTGCTTACCACGCATGCTCAGTCGCTTCAGTCCTGTCGGACTCTTTGCGACCCTATGGACTGTGGCCCGCCAGGCTCCTCCGTCCACGGGATTCTCCAGGCAAGAATACTGGAGTGGACTGCCATATCCTCCTCCAGGGGATCGTCCTGACCCAGGGATCAAACCAGCATCTCCTGCATTGCACACAGATTCTTGACCCGCTGAGCCACCTGGGAAGCCCCGCTTACCCTAAGTGTACTTACACAAAAGTTAAGCATTGCCTACTTGGCTACTTGTTACATCAAGAATGCGTGCATTTTTTATTCTGGTAGATGTTAAAGGAAGAAACGTTCACATACTGAGGGCTAGGGAAGTCATTCTTGCTTATATATGATTTAACTTGATTTCTATGCTAACTAAAAAAGATAGCACAGACGGATGTCAAAATAGGAAGTCAAGAAATACCCAGAGTAGCAGGCAAGTCTGGCCTTGGAGAATAGAATAAAGCAGGGCAAAGGCTAACAGAGTTTTGCCAAGAGAACACATTGGTCATTACACAACAACACAAGAGAGAGGCCTCTACACATGGACATCACCAGATGGTCAACACTGAAATCTAATTGATTATATTCTTTGCAGCTGAAGATGGAGTTCTATTCAGTCAGCAAAAACAAGACTGAGAACTGACTGTGGTTCAGATCATGAACTCCTTATTGCAAAATTCAGATTTAAATTCCTTATTGCCAATTCAGAGTTAAATCGAAAATAGTAGAGGAAAGAACAGGGTGCACTGGCCAGAAATAAAGAATGTCCATGTTAAGAAAAATAAAGTTTAGGGATTTCCCTGGTGTTCCAGCAGTTAATGCTTCCCAGGCGGCGCCAGTGGTAAAGAATCCACCTGCCAATGCAAGAGAGGTAAGAGATATGGGTTCGATTGGTGTGTACACGCATACACACACACTTACTCTGGTGGTCCAGCGTGTACACACATACACACACACTTACTCTGGTGGTCCAGCAGCTAATGCTTCCCCGGTGGCTCAGATGGTAAAGAATCCGCCTCCAATGCAGGAGACGCGGGCTCGATCCCTAGCCCAGGAAGATCCCCTGGAGAAGGAAATGGCAACCCACAGAGAAGCCTCAGGCTACAGTCCTTGAGGTCACAAAGAACTGGATATGACATAGCGTGACACGTGCGCACACACACACACACACACACACACACCCCAGAAGTTAATACTCCGTGCTTCCATGCAGGGGACACAGGTTCCAGCCCTGGTTGTGCCAACTAAGATCCCACACGAGTGTGGACACACTAGGCTTGAGCTCAGGAGGGCTGTGGTGTGTCACGCTTGCCACACTTGCTGGCAGAGCCCTGGGTGAAGGGGGGCTCAGCTTGGCAGGGAGGTGCCGCACAGGCTCACCTTGTCCTGAGAATGGGTGCAGAGGCCACCTGAGAACAGGTGTGAGCCGCGGCATGCTGCTCACGGCCGGACGACAGTCTGTAGGCAGGCGGCCTCCTCGGCCTCCCTGGGCTTGCTTCTGGCAAGGCCATCACAAGGCAGGAGCCCTGGGGCTGAGAGGTCTGCAGCCAGGATCTCAGGGGCCCAGGCGCACTGCAGGTGAGCCTGGGGGCACCTGCCCTCGTCATCTGCTGGTTTCCACTGAGGCGGGGCCCAGAACAGGGGCAGGGATGGTGGGGTCCACATTTGGTGGTCCCATTCACTGCTTTTCCAAGAGGAGTGAGAGATCCATGTTTTACATGGAGCTTTTGGATTTTATAAAGGTTCAAGACTATTCCCCCCCAAACTTCAAGGTTTATGTAAGAGCTCCACTCTTTCTATATATAGAGAGAGAGCTATATATAAAGCTGGTTTCTGGGCTATCATTTGTGACTCAGGACAAAAGGCAAACCAGGAGCCCAGGGGTCCCCAGACAGGAAGGCACGGGGCCCAGGGTTCGCTGCAGAGCATGCTGCAGCCGCTCTCAGGACGCCTCTCCGCTCCCTCCCTGTCATCGACCTGAAGCTGACACTCCTGCAGGCCTGTGGTGAGCCAAGCTCGGGGCCTGTCTGCCTGAGCTCTCCCCAGCGTTCGGAGGCGTCAGTGCGTCCCCTGAACTCAGACCTTCCCTTCCGCTGACAGGGGGGCTTGCGATCAGAGCTGCAGTCAGGTGTGCCTTGGGGCCTCAGGCTTCTGAGCAAAGGGTGGGCTCAGCTCCCTGTACCAGAGCGGTCAGCTGTGGTCAGCGAGGCCTCATGGCACTGCCTCCCACGCCTGGGAGAAGCCTTTCCCCTGCCTGTTACCCTCCCCACTCAGGCTCTGTGCACTTCATGGAACACCCATATTTCACTGGTGGTGCCAGAACAAATCCAGGTCCACTGGGTCTGAGTGTGCAATCCCTATCAAAGCCACAGCCGACATTCTGAGCAGAAACTAACAGGCTGACCCTAAATTCATAGACATGCAGAACACAACAGGGAAAACAACTGTGCCAGGAAACAAAGTTGCACTTTCCTTATTAAACTTCAAAATTTCTATAAAGCCAAGGTAATCAAGACAGTGTGGTCCTGTCGTAAGGACAGACATATAGATCAATAGATTTAAGAGACCAAAATACCCTTAACTGATTTCCAACAGAAGTATAATGTGGAAAGATGGCCTTTTCAGCAAATGGTTCTAGGAAAACTAGACATTCACATGAAAAAAAATAAATTCAAACCCTTATCTCAACTATACATAAAAGTTACCATGAAAAAGATCATAAATGTAAGAGCTAAGCCTATAAAATTTATAGAAGAAAACAAAGGAGAACGTTTTGACTTTTGGCTAGGCAAATAATTTTTTAGGTATGACACAAAGACAATATATAAATAGAAAAACTAATATATTAGACAATGAGTGTAAAATTTAACATCAAAATGTAAAATTTTGCTCTTCAAAACACATCATTAAGAGACTTTCCTGCTGGCCCAGTGGCTAAGACTCTGCGCTCCCCATGCAGGGGGCCTGCATTTGACCTCTGGTCAGGGAACTAGATCCCACATGCCACAATGAACACCCGGCACAGCCAGATAAACAAATCTTTTTCTAAAAAGACACCATTCAGAAAATTAAAAGATCAACACACAGCCTGGATTGGAGGGGAGTTTGGCGGCGGTGATAAGGGAGATATGTATATGCATGGCTGAGTCCCTTCACAGTTCACCTGAAACTATCACAACAATGTTTGTTAACTGGCTACACCCCAATACAAAATTAAAAGTTTGTTTTTTTTTAAATAAAAACACAAATAAATAAAATAAAAGTTAAAAAAAAATGAGCCACAGACTGAGAAAAAATACTTAGAAAATACTTACGTATGGATTCTAAACACAGAATCTATGAAGAACTTTATGGCTCAAAGATAAAAAGACAACCCAATTAGAAATAAGGAAAAGATCTGAATAGATGTTTCATCACAGAAAACAGACTGTTAACACGCACATGAAAATACCATTGTTCATGAGAAAAATGTAGATCAAAAGCCCAATGAGATGACCACTTCAAGGGTAAAGGGTTTCAGTTCAAGATAATAAAAATGTTCTGAAGAAGTATACGGGTTAAAGTGGCACAACTGAATTTACTTAATGAACCATACACTTAAAATGGTTAAAATGGTAAGTTTTGTGTATATTTTGCCATGATTTTTTAAAAAGCCATTGAGATACCATTTCATACCCACTAGGATGACAGCACCAAGTTGTCTTGGTGTTGGCAAGGTGGAAAAACTGGAACAGCCCTACAGTGCTGCTGGGAATATAAAAACGCACAGACTCTTTGGAAAATGGTTTGGGAGCTTCCAAGGAGTTAAACATAAACTTGCCAGGCCTCCCTGCTGGTCCAGTGGTCGAGAGCCTGCCTGCCAATGCAGGAGGCATGGGTTCGATCCCTGGTCCAGGAGGATCTTCTATTTCTCGGGGCAACTAAACCCGTGCACCACAACTGCTAAAGGCCCCACTCTCTACAGCCCGTGGTCTGCAACCACAGAAGCCACCTCGACGAGAAGCCTGGACATGACAATGAAGCAGGACCCCCACGTGCTGCCAGGACAGGAGACAGAGCGAGGGAAACGTCACAGGCCGGGGCCGGGCCACCCCATCAGGAAACAACCAAGGCGAATGATCTGCGGCTACTCAGGCTGTGATGCTTTTGATCTTGGACCAGGGCTATCAAGGTCCCAAGGCAAACAGCGCTGCGGTTGTTTACACAGTGGTCTGGGAGGAGGAGCAGCCGGACACAGCCAGCACGAGGGCCCAGCGCCTCTCCTGGGGAAGATGACAGCCTGACGGTGAAGACATCACCACATCCCAGCAGAGGCCTCACTGGCCTCACTAAGGAGACCTACTTCTTCCCCCCAAAAAAGGCACATGCTCTTGTCCTCAAAAGTCCTGCAACACCAGGCAAGGGGCACAAGAATGTGATCTAAGCACTGGGCACTGGACCCGTGCCCCCAGTCTCTGTCCTGCCCACATCTCCCCTTACGTCTCCAAAACCCCATCCCCTGACACCCCTGCTCACCCTTTCATCTCTGAGGGTGTGGGCCCTCCTCCTGGGTGTGCACTGTCCCCACATCCACCGGAGTTTGGACAGTTTCTCTTTCCCACCTCCTCCACTCAGCTACTGGTCCTTCATCTGGACATCCAACACTCATCTCAGGGCCCATCTGGAACCACAAGCTGAGATTTCGCTTCCAAAATCCCATCTCAGGACAGTCCCTGGTCCAGGCCACCAGGGCAGGACAGTCTAGACATCAGGAAGACAAATGGAAATTTGTTTGTTCACGGGCACGCGGGTCAGCTCCACCTAGAGCTCTCCATTCAACTCAGACTCTACTCCCACATAATCCAACTGCTATTCCTCTGCCAAACATACTCCTGCCAACCTCCGCTCTCCATCTCATTCTTTACCTGTAACACTTGGGATAGTCCTTTATCCTCCACTACATTCACTCTGCACTTGTAAATGGAAATCCCATCGACTCCACTCTGAAAAACGTATCGGGAATCTGATTATTTCTCCCACCTCTCATACTTCTATTCTCGAGAGGTCACCGGAGAAACATTTGCAGCAGCATCTTCCTGAAGCTGCCTGCTTTCAGCCCCCACCACAACGCTGTGTTCACGCAGTTTCAAAATCCTAACTCAGATCATGGCCATCCATATTCTAATGAAAATCTGTGGCTCCCAGAATCCAAAGCCCGTCAACAGAGGTAGGACTCCCACGCTCACGCTGTAGGTTCCCTGCCGTGGAGACTGCAGAACTTTCCCGAATGCTCCCATCCAGTCTCACCTCCGAGTCTTCGCACATGCACATCCCTCCGCCTGCACCCTGCACATTTTATTGCACTGGACTCTGAAATGCAGACTTCCACCTATGAACGCCCCAGCGTCCTGAGCACCGAGGCCTGGGGTTCAGTCGGGGACTTGCGGCACTGGGGTTCGGAGTCCACCCAGGTGGAGGCCAGGAGACCCTACTTCACCCGGCTCGCTTATCATGCCCGCAGTCCAGCTACATGCTGGGTCATGACCTCGGAACGGGTGGCTTTGAAGCCTGGGGCCCTTCTCCGTAAAGCGGACATGACGCACAGGGCGACGACTCCGGGTCGGCCAAGGGCAC
This sequence comes from Capra hircus, assembly GCF_001704415.2. Lineage (NCBI taxonomy): Eukaryota > Metazoa > Chordata > Mammalia > Artiodactyla > Bovidae > Capra > Capra hircus. Next base: position 67,130,330 of record NC_030825.1, on the reverse strand, counting down.
AGACGCGCCTCGACGGACGACCCGCAGGACAACCCCGCGCCGGGCGGTCCCCCGACAGCCGAGGACACAAGAGCCCTGGGAGAGGGGACGTTTGCTGAGGTCACGGGACATACAGGGCACAAGTGGGACCACCTAGGATGTCGAACCTACCCACTCCCGTTTCCGCGGGCCGGAGGAGCCCCCTAGACACCAGCCACAGTCCAACAACCAGGTCCATCCGCCCGCGGCCAACGAAGAAGCAAGACAGAAAACCAACCATCTGAACCCGGAAGTCCCGCCCTCCAAGGCGTGGCCGTCCCGGAAACGCCTATCTCCCTGGCTATCAATGGTCAATACTGGTGTAAACGCGCGGAGAGGGTACTTCTGGGTAGTGTAGTTCATGTCGCGTGAGCCGTGATGCGGTTCCGTTCAGTGCAGTTCAGTCGCTCAGTCGTGTCCGACTCTTTGCGACCCCATGAATGGCAGCACGCCAGGCCTCCCTGTCCATCACCAACTCCCGGAGCTCACTCAGACTCACGTCCATCGAGTCAGTGATGCCATCCAGCCATCCATCCTCGGTCGTCCCCTTCTCCTCCTGCTCCCAATCCCTCCCAGCATCAGAGTCTTTTCCAATGCGTCAACTCTTCGCATGAGGTGGCCAAAGTACTGGAGTTTCAGCTTTAGCATCATTCCTTCCAAAGAAATCCCAGGGCTGATCTCTTTCAGAATGGCCTGGTTGGATCTCCTTGCAGTCCAAGGGACTCTCAAGAGTCTTCTCCAACACCACAGTTCAAACGCATCAATTCTTCGGCGGTGCGTCCTGCCTAATCACCTAGGCAACGACTCAGCGGCACCGCGATAGGCTCAGGAAAAAGCGTCATGGACGTCCATGAGCCTGGAGCCAGTGAGGGTCAGGATTTGGGCGTTTTCGCCTGGCCTCAGAGGGTGGGGCGGGACTTCCGGCGTCGCCATTGCAGTCTTAGTTTTGTGCCTGGCGGGGCTGCAGGAGACGCACCCTGGGACGTGAGGCGAAGGCCCCCTGGGGGACGTCCTGGGACCCTCTTCGCACGTTGGCACTCCCTTTTACCCTCGGCTCACCGCCCCTCCTTCCTAAGCCTCGGTTTCTCCGCGCCCCGCCTTCGTCCCAAGTTCCAGGGAGGCAGCTTCCGTTTCATACTGGGGACGGTCGAAGCACTGAGTGCGACCATCAACCTGCGTCACCCCTCCCAGTGTTTGTGGGGGGGTTCGGGTGAGCCCGCAGGCTCGTCACGGCCGCCGCCTGACACGGCCCCGCCCAGCCCACAGGCTGTGACCGGTCCTGCAGAGTCGCTGATGGACCCGGGGCAGGTGAGTGCCAGGTGAGAGGACACAGGTCCTCACCTGCTGAGATCCCCGCCCTTGTGACCCCGGGGTCTGTTAGGGAATGGTGGCGTCCCCAACTCGGCCTGCACATGAATCTGGGCCCCTGAGAGTCACTTTCCCCAGGCATCCTGAACCTAGGCCAGAAGTTATGTGGGGCGGATCACATGGGATAAGATCTGGAAAGGTGCCCGTGGCAGAGACCAGCATGTGCCAGTTGCTTGGAGGTGGGCATAAGGTGACAGTGTTGAGGGAAACGACAGATCTCCGTTTCTTCTGGTGCAGATAGAGAGCAGGGGGACTGGAGACAGGCCAGGAAAGGGAGGCTGGGGTGCTGGGCCTCTATTCTCAGTGTGGTGCAAGTCACGGGAAGTTTACAGCAGAGGAGGAGGTGATCTGAATCAGATCTTAACAAGCCTGTGGATGCTGGGTGAAGAGACTGGAAGATGGGGTGAGGTTGGAGGCCCGAAGATCACGGAGGAGGTGACTGCAAGTAGTCCCTGTGTGTGGTTTTGGTGGCTAGAGCAGGGAGGTGCCTGTGAGGTAGGAGAAGTGGTTGGCTCCTGGATGTAATTTTTAGGGTGGACTAGATTTCCTCATCACTTCATGACAAATAGATGGGGAAACAGTGCAAATAGTCGCTGACTTTATTTTTCTGGGCTCCAAAATTACTGCAGATGGTGATTGCAGCCATGAAATTAAAAAACGCTTACTCCTTGAAAGGAAAGTTATGACCAACCTAGATAGCATATTCAAAAGCAGAGACATTATTTTCCCAACAAAGGTCCGTCTAGTCAAGACTATGATTTTTCCGGTAGTCCTGTGTGGATGTGAGAGTTGGACTATAAAGAAAGCTGAGCACTGAAGAATTGATGCTTTTGAACTGTGGTGTTGGAGAAGACTCTTGAGAGTCCCTTGGACTGCAAGGAGATCCAACCAGTCCATCCTAAAGGAGATCGGTCCTGGGTGTTCATTGGAAGGACTGATGTTGAAGCTGAAACTCCAATACTTTGGCCACCTGATGCAAAGAGCTGACTCATTTGAAAAGACCCTGATGCTGAGAGGGATTGGGGGCATGGGGAGAAGGGGACAACAGAGGATGAGATGGTTAGATGGCATTACTGACTTGATGGACATGGATTTGGGTAAACTCCAGGAGTTGGTGATGGACCAGGAGGCCTGCCGTGCTGTGGTTCATGGGGTTGCAAAGAGTCGGACACGACTGAGCAACTGAACTGAACTGAGATTTCCTGATGTGTGGCAGGGAAATATGGTTGACCCTGAATATTTTTTCAGATGTGGAAGATGGTTCGAGGAGTAGATTTCAGAGGGAAAATAACTGTTTTGGCCATATTGTATTTGGAATGTCATTGAGACTGCCAAATTGAGATGTCAAGTGTATTTCATGCCAGGTCGAGACTAGAGATGTCCGCCAGCTAGAGGCTTGTGCTTGTACACTGTCTGCAGCTGTGAGCTGGGTTCAGGATGATGAACAAGCCTCTGAGTAGAGTGTAGACCTGGGATGAAAAAATGAAGCACGGGGTCTTCCTTGGTGGTCCAGTGGCCAAGACTCCATGCTCTCAATGCAGGGGACCTGGGTTCAGTCCCTGGTCAGGGAACTAGATTCCACCTGCCACAACTAAGATCCCACACAATGCAACTAAGACACAGCACAGCCAAATAAAAAAAAAAAGAAAAAGCACAGAAGTAAGGTAGGATGACAGTGGGGCCTGAGTTTAGATTGTTTTACCTTTCTACAGCTCACAGGGATTTGTGGCCATCCTCCTTACGTCCAGGGGGGTTTATTAAGCTGCTGTAGTATCAGGGACAAAAAGGCTCAGCCCAAGCTAAGAGTTGCCACGCCAAGAGTGGGGACAGCAGGTCAGGGATTTGTGTATTAGGAAAGGCAAGGACAGCTATGACTGGTGAAGGGACAGCATGCATAAGGTTAGAGCTGGAAGAGAAAAAGGGTGTTTGAGATTATTACTCTTGGTTCTGGGGTACAAGGTTGGAGCAACAGAGCCAAGAAGGGAGGCTTTATCTAGAGAGGTGATGGCTCTCTCTGTTAGTGGGAAGTTTTTGCAGTCAAGGACAGTCCAAGGTTAGCATCGGATCCTGCTTGCCTCTGCAAGCTAAGTGCATACTGGTAAATGAATACAGCAGAACGTGCCTGTGGTGTGGCCAGGGAGAGGGACAGTGGTATTGTAGGATGTGGGAAGTAGAGGTATGAGGATTGATGTGTACATGGTAAGGGAATGAGGCCTTATACAGAGGCTTAAGGAAGAAAAGAGAGCCCAGATTTTCTTAGATTTGGAAGGTGTGACCTGAAGGACACAAGGGAAGTTGGTTAGTAGGGAGAGGGGTGTCATGTGACAACTTAGAGCTCAAACAGCATCCATCTACCCACCTTCCTTTTGTCTCTCTCATTAGGATTGGTCTGGAAACAGTGGCCAGTGGGACTGTGAGGAGAGCAGGACACCAGTGGGGCCAGCACCTGTGGTCTTCTCGGAGGTGAGGGCCTGGTGAAGGGGGTGAGCTGCAGGCGGGTGGAGGGAGGATGGACAGGGGTCATGAGGAGAGGAGATGCCGGTGGGACACGGGGCAGAACTCTGAGTCACACATCAAGGGCCTGAATGTGCCCGCTGGACCGTTTTGTTTGTTTTCCAGCCTACCTGTTGGCCACCTGGCCTTGCTGTCTCCTCATGGGGGAGCCTGGTGGCCTTTGAGGAGGTGGCCATGCACTTCTCCAGGGAGGAGTGGGAGCTCCTCGATGAGGCCCAGAGGCAGCTGTACCACACTGTGATGCTGGAGACCTTGGAGCTCGTGACCTCACTTGGTAAGGCCCTCATGCCCTGCCCTGGCCTGGGGGCCAGCATCTGCCTTTTGTCTTCTCCCCATCCCCAAGCTGGACCAGGGACACTGCTTCCTACCCAGGTTTCCTGCTGTAGCTGCTGTGAGTGCTGGGCCTGGGCTGTGTGCACCCCCATTTCTCCCTGGGCAGCCTCATGAGGAGCCCTAACAGCTATTAGGTCCCACAGGGGCCTTGCGGGAGCAGAGGTTGGGGGTCGGGCATTCTGGCCTGAAGGGTCCTGCTCAACTTGACCAGTGCCTGACTGGCTGATCTAGTGTGGGGCCATGCCAAGGTTCTGCCCCTTCCCCAGAGACTTTTTTTTTAATGGCTTTACTGATATATATCATAACATTCACCCTTTTATTTATTTTTGTTTTACAAAAGTCAATTTTAACGTTCACCCTTCTAAAGTGTACTGTTTAGTGGGTTTTCATGTTTTCAGTGTATAAATGTCACCATACTCCATAGAATTCCTTGAAGAGAACATAGGCAAAATATTCTTTTACATAAATCATAACAGTGTTTTCTTAAGTCAGTCTCCCAAAGCAACAGAAATAAAAACAAACAAATGCAACCTAATAAAACTTTCATTTTCATAAGCAAAATGAAAATACAACTTAGAAACTGGGAGAAAATATTTGTAAATGGTATGATTGACAAGGGTTTTAATTTCCAAAATATACAAACAGCTCATACAACTCAATAACAAGAAAATAACCCCATTGAAAAATGGGCAGAAGACCTAAATAGACATTTCTCCAAAGAAGACATACAGATGGCCAGAAAGCATGTAAAAAGATGCTCAACACTGCTTATTATTAGAAAAATTCAAATGAAAACTAAAATGAGGTGTCATCTCACACCAGTCAGAATAGCCATCATTAAAAAGTCTACAAATAACAAATGCTAGACAGCACGTGGAAAAAGGAACCCTCCTACACTGTTGATGGGAATGTAAATTGGTGCAGCCACTATGGAAAACGGTGTGGAAGTTCCTGACAAAATGAAAACCAGAGCTGCCATATGATCCAGCAGTCTCACTCCTGGGCATATATCTGGAGAGAAAACAGCAATTCGAAAGGATAAGGTTACTGCAGTGTTCACTGTAGCACTATTTACAACAGCCAGGACATGGAAGCCACATAAATTCTATTGACAGATGAATGGAAAAGAGGTGGGGCAAGTATACGACGGAATGCTACTCAGCCATCAAAAAGAAAAATGCCACTTGCAGTAACGTGGGTGAACCTAGAGATTATCATACGAAGTGACGTAAGTCATAAGGAGAAAAGACAAGTACCACATGATATCTCTTACATGTGGAGTCTAAAATACAACACAAAGGAACAGATCTGTAAAGCAGAGAAAGTCTCACAGATACAAAGCACAGACTTGTGGTTGCCAGCACTGGGGGTTGGGAGAGGGATGGACTGGAATTAGGAAATACAACCTATTATATATAGAATGGATAAACATTAGGTCCTACTGCATAGCACAGCGAACTATAATAGGAAAGAATATGAAAAAGAACATATGTATAACTGAGGCAGTTTGCTTTACGGCAGAACTAAACAATAAAATTTTTTAAAATTAAGGATAATCATAAACAAATGGACTTTCCTGGTGGCTCAGATGGTATAGTGTCTGCCTACAACGTGGGAGACCTGGGTTCATTCCCTGGGTCAGGAAGATCTCCTGGAGAAGGAAATGGCAACCCACTCCAGTATTCTTGCCTGGAAAATCCCATGGATGGAGGAGCCTGGTAGGCTACAGTCCATGGGGTCGCAAAGAGTCCGACACAACTGAGCAACTTCACTTTCACTTTTTCAATAAACTAGTATCAGCATACTCTAATTTTAGAACATTTTCATTACCTGAAAAGAAACTCTGTACCCTTTAGCGGGCACTCTTCATCCTCCCTCATCCTGTCCTGAGTCCTAGGCAACCACTAATCTACTTTCTGACTGTACAGATTTGCTTATTCTATTAATAGATATTTTATACAAATGGAATTATACCATATGTGTTTTCTGTGACTGGCTTTTACTTGGCATAATGTTGTTGAGGTTCATCCATGTTATGGAACATATCAGTAATACTTCTTTCATTTTTATGGCTGAATAATAAAAAATTATTCACAGAGTTGGACACGACTGAGCACACACTGTACCCACAATGACTAATGATGTTGAGCTTCTTTTCATTCACTTTTTGCCCATTTGTGTATATATATCTTTTTTTGAAAAATGTCTTTTCAGGTCCTTTGCCTCTGAGTTCTTGCCTCTGGTGAGGGCCCAGTCCCACCAGTGAGCCTTTCACTCTAACTCTGCCCCACCTGGCCTATCGGCAAACCCTTGGCCCATTCCTGTATGTGTCAGTGACACATTTCTAAGGAAGTCACCCTTTTCACTGAGTGGAACACTCATGTTAACCAGAAATTTCTCGGCTTTCAGGCTGTTGGCCTGTGGTGGAAGATGAGGAGGTGCCTTCTGAGAGGAATGCTTCTGGAGAGGTGGTGTCACAGGTCAGAACTCCCAGTGTACCTCCTTCCATGCAGAAGGCTGACAGCTGTGACACGTGTGAGCCACTCTTGAAAGACATTTTGCAGCTGGACAACCATCAAAGACATACTGGAGAGACTCCCTGCACATGTTTAGCACATGGAAGAGAGTTCTGGTTTGGTGGAAATCTTCACCAGCATCCAGAGTACAATGGAGAAAAGCCCTTCCAATGGAACAGAGACAGGGACTTGTTTGTGAAGAGCTCAACAGACTCTCTGTCAGAGAAACCCATTACATGTGGGTTAGGTGGCCAGGATGTCTCAGATGGCCATGACCTGCTCCAGCCCCCAAGCTTGGATGGCAGTGGGGAGCCACATAGCAGCACAAAGGGCAGGGAGGCCTCACTGCACCCTTTCAATTCTGGGCAGCTCCCAGAGGTCCAGTCCTCACAGAAGCCCTTCAACTGCAGTGACAGTGGGAAAGCTTTCCAGAAGACTTCTGTCCTCCTCAGCCAGCTGAGTGCTCACTCTGAAGAGACACCATTTAGATGCCCAAGAGTTGAAAATTCCTTAGAGGAGAAATCAGCCCTTACTAGTGACCAATGGTTTCACACTGGAGAAACATCTCATGTATGTAAAGAGTGTGGCAAGGCTTTCAGTCACCCATATAAACTGAGGAAGCATCAGAAATTCCACACAGGAGTAAAAGATTATGCATGCAGCGACTGTGGGAAAACTTTCAGCCACAAACTCACCCTTATTCATCACCAGAGAATCCACACAGGAGAAAGGCCTTACGAATGCAGTGAATGTGGGAAAGCCTTCAATAACAGGTCACACCTCGCTCGGCATGAGAAAGTTCACACAGGAGAAAGGCCTTTCAAGTGCAGCAAATGTGGAAGAGCCTTCAGCCAAAGCTCCAATTTCCTTCGGCACCAGAAAGTCCACACCCACATAAAACCTTATGAGTGCAGTCAGTGTGGCAAAGCCTTCAGTCGCAGCTCTGCGCTCATGCAGCACTGGAGAGTTCACACTGGAGAACGGCCATTTGAGTGCAGTGAGTGTGGGAGAGCTTTTAACAACAACTCCAACCTTGCTCAGCACCAGAAGGTTCACACCGGAGAACGGCCTTTCGGATGCAATGAATGTGGAAGAGACTTTAGCCAAAGTTCTCACCTCCTTCGCCATCAGAAAGTCCACACCGGAGAACGGCCTTTCGCATGTGGTGAATGTGGGAAAACCTTCAGCAATAGCTCCACCCTCATTCAACACCAGAAAGTACATACTGGACAAAGGCCTTACAGGTGCAGTGAGTGCAGAAAAGCCTTCAGTCGCAACTCCAGCCTGGTTCAGCACTGGAGAACTCACACTGGGGAAAAGCCTTACGAGTGCAGTGAATGTGGGAAAGCCTTTGCTCACAGTTCCAGTCTCATTGAGCACTGGAGAGTTCACACCAGAGAAAGGCCTTATGAGTGTAATGAATGTGGGAAGTTCTTTAGCCAAAAGTCTATTCTTACGAAGCATCAGAAAGTTCACACTGGGGAAAGGCCTTATGAGTGCACTAAATGTGGCAAGTTCTTTAGCCGTAAATCCAGCCTTATCTATCACTGGAGAGTTCACACTGGGGAAAGGCCTTACGAGTGCAGTGCATGCGGAAGAGCCTTCAGCAGTAACTCTCACCTCATTCGTCACCAGAGAGTGCACACACAGGAAAGGCCCTACGAATGCAGCCAGTGTGGGAAAGCCTTTAGTGAAAGGTCCACACTTGTTCGACACCAGATAGTTCACACCAGAGAAAGGACTTACGAGTGTGGCCACTGTGGGAAAATCTTCAGCCGCCTCTGCAACCTTGCACAGCATAGAAGGATCCACAGCTGAGTGGAGCCTTATGGAGACGGTCTTTGGGAGATCTTCAGTCACATCAAGCTTCAGGCAGCAGACTACAGAGAAATTCCCTAATGTGTCACTGATGTGGAAATGCCTTCAGAAGCTACCCGGCCCTTTCTGAGCGGCCTAGGAACCTACATAGCACTGTCTCCCCTCTGGAGTGTAAACCTCTTTCTAGCTGCCTGTTGCCTCTGAGAGGGTCAGGGAATGAACTGACCCCATGCTGGTTGAGAGATTCATTAATAAAGACACATGACATCCTACACATTAACGTACCTAACAGTGCTTCAGGGTACATGAAGCAAAAACTGATAGAACTGCAAGGAGCAATAGACAAATTCACAATTATACTTTGGGATGTTCACACCCTCCCAGATAATCAGTAAAGGCGTGAAGACAACACTTACAACCAGCTTGACCTAATCAATATTTATAGAACTTCCTGTCCAAGAGGACAGAATAGACTTTTTTTTTCACATTCACATAGAACATTTACCAAAATGGAGCATAGTCTGGGCCATAAAAGAAGGCCTGATAAAGGGAAAAGAAATAATACACGGTATGGACCTTGGCTGTAACAGAATTCAATAAGAAATCAAGAACAGAATGATGTGTGGAAAACCCTCATTCAGAAACTGAATATCACACTTATAAATAATCCATGGTCAAAGATGAAATCAAAAGAAGAATTTGAAACTACTTGGAATGAAAATGAAAACAGCATATCAAAATATGCGGGATGTCCCTAAAACTATATCAAGGGAGACGTGTGTGTGTATATATATGTGTGTGTGTGTCCATGTATACTGGTGAAATATTAATAAGCCTTATGGATTGTAGAAGGATCATTAAATGCCAAGTTTTTTAAAGTTCCGACAAAAGAAGCAGACATGACTCAAGGCCATGAAGTTTTTCTTCACTGCAAGGTAAAAGCCAACTGCAGGGTCATGTGAGCCCCCAGAAGACAGACATAAGGACAGACTCGGGGGTCCTGAGGTATGGTGCACCAGGAGGGGCCTCACTCACACACTGAAGGGCCCTTCACGGCCCTGCTCACAGCCGCCAGTTGTGTGCTCTCTCGAGGGATGTCTGCCTCCCATGTCTTAGTCCATTCCACCTGATGTAACAAATACCGTAAACTGGGAGGCTTAGAAATAACAGAAATGTCTCACAGTCCTGGAGACCGGAAAATCCAAGATCACAGTGCCAGGATGTTTGGTGTCAGGTGAGGATCGTGGTTGACAGCCATCCTCTATGTCCTCACCGGGAAGGAGAGGGAGTCCTTGGGGGCCTCTTATGAGACCACTAATCCCAGTCACAAGGGTTCCTCTTTCATGACCTCATCAACCTCCCAAAGGCCCCACCTCCAAATACAGAACACTGAGTGGGTTAGGTTTTAACCTAGGTATTGTGGGGGGACACAGCATTCGGTATACCACCTTACTACAATGTCAGTTTCACGCAGGAGGGGCCTGTGGATTTCGTCCTGCCAGGGGAGTGAAGTCTGTAGGGCGCAGCAGCTGCTCACAGCCTGGGACGGGTGTGCCTGGACTCAGGTGAGTGCAGGACGGGGTAAGCACCAGTCTTTCCCTGAGGTCTCCTACCTTCTCACTCCCCAGGGTCAGCTCCGAGAGGGCTGTGATCTGGGCCAAGTACCATCCCTCAGGGCCACCAGAGATCCCCCAGTGTCCTACTGGGTGCCAGGCTTTTGCCTGAGCCCCGTGGTAGATGCATTTCATCTCCATCTGATGTGCAATACAGAGATTTAACGTGCAGAGGGACTGAAGAACAGGGTTACTGCGGAGCAACCGCAGCTCCAAGAGAAATGAAGCACAGGCAAGAGTGACAGTGACCGCTGCTACTGCTCGCTTTTAGGGGGGCAGGAAAATCGGAGGCGGCGACTCCAAGAACCTTTTCAGCCAGAAGGAGTGGCAGTGCAGAGGCACCCAGCAGAGGTGACCCATGGAGGGGCCATGGGGGAGAAGCAGGCCGAGAGGTCAGGAGACGGGTCATGCCGCCCTGTCGGTGAGGTGTCTGGTCAGTCTGCCCTAACCCCCACCTGCCTGGACATCTGGGCCCTATTTGGCCCTGCCAGACTTTGACTCTGCTCCATACAGACCTCCATGCTGAAGGTGAGAGTTTGTTGCTGAATCACACAAAGACGCCGGGATCCTTGGCCTCTGGAGGAGAATAATTCAATCCGGGGCCTGTGACAAGGCTTGATCGCTCAGAGCTTTTGTGTAATAAAGTTTTATTAAAGTATAAAGGAGATAGAGAAAGCTTCTGACATAGACATCAGAAGGGGATAGAAAGAGTACCCCCTTGCTAGTGTTAGCAGTGGAGTTATATACTCTCCAATGAATCCAAAGAATGTCTGGAGGTTGTAAAGATCTCACCAGACCTACTCCCATAATTTACATTTTAAGATAACAGAATTAGCCAGAAGGTTTAATCCAGAGACTGCCTTCAGGCAGGATATATTATTGTTACATAATCCTTGTAAAGACCAGACCTACCCCCATAATACTGAAGTGGTTTGCCATTCCCAGTGTGGTCCACTGGAGAAGGGAATGGTAAACCACTTCAGTATCTTTGCCTTGAGAACCCCATGAACAGTATGAAGAGGCAAAATGATAGGATACTGAAAGAGGAACTCCCCAGGTCAGTAGGTGCCCAATATGCTACTGGAGATCAGTGGAGAAATAACTCCAGAAAGAATGAAGGGATGGAGCCAAAGCAAAAACAATACCCAGCTGTGGATGTGACTGATGATAGAAGCAAGGTCTGATGCTGTAAAGAGCAATATTGCATAGGAACCTGGAATGTCAGGTCCATGAATCAAGGCAAATTGGAAGTAGTCAAACGAGATGGCAAGGGTGAACGTCGACATTCTAGGAATCAGCGAACTAAAATGGACTGGAATGGGGGAATTTAACTCAGATGACCATTATATCTACTACTGTGGGCAGGAATCCCTCAGAAGAAATGGAGTAGCCATCATGATCAACAAAAGAGTCCAAACTGCAGTACTTGGATGCAATCTCAAAAACAACAGAATGATCTCTCTTCGTCTCCAAGGCAAACCATTCAGTATCACAGTAATCCAAGTCTATGCCCCAACCAGTAACACTGAAGAAGCTGAAGTTGAACGGTTCTATGAAGACCTACAAGACCTTTTAGAACTAACACCTAAAAAAGATGTCCTTTCCATTATAGGGGACTGGAAGGCAAAAGTAAGAAGTCAAGAAACACCTGGAGTAACAGGCAAATTTGGCCTTGGAATGCGGAATGAAGCAGGGCAAAGACGAATAAGAGTTTTGCCAAGAAAATGCACTGGTCATAGCAAACACCCTCTTCCAACAACACAAGACAAGACTCTACACATGGACATCACCAGATGGTCAACACTGAAATCAGATTGATTATATTCTGTGCAGCCAAAGATGGAGAGGCTCTATACAGTCAACAAAAACAAGACCAGGAGCTGACTGTGGCTCAGATCATGAACTCCTTATTAGCAAATTCAGACTCAAATTGAAGAAAGTAGGGAAAACCGCTAGACCATTCAGGTATGACCTAAATCAAATCCCTTATGATTACACAGTGGAAATGAGCGATAGATTTAAGGGCCTAGATTTGCTACATAGAGTGCAAAAAAATTAGAGATGCCAAGGGAACATTTCATGCAAAGATGGGCTTGATAAAGGACAGAAATGGTATGGACCTAACAGAAGCAGAAGATATTAAGAACAGGTGGCAAGAATACACAGAAGAACTGTACAAAAAAGATCTTCACGACCCGGATAATCACGATGGTGTGATCACTCGTCTAGAGCCAGACATCCTGGAATGTGAAGTCAAGTGGGCCTTAGAAAGCATCACTAGGAACAAAGCTAGTGGAGGTGATGGCATTCCAGTTGAGCTGTTTCAAATCCTGAAAGATGATGCTGTGAAAGTGCTTCACTCAATATGCCAGCACATTTGGAAAACTCAGCAGTGGCCACAGGACTGGAAAAGGTCAGTTTCCATTCCAATCCCAAAGAAAGGCAATGCCAAAGAATGCTCAAACTACCACACAATTGCATTCATCTCACATGCTAGTAAAGTAATGCTCAAAATTCTCCAAGCCAGGCTTCAGCAATATGTGAACCGTGAACTTCCTGATGTTCAAGCTGGCTTTAGAAAAGGCAGAGGAACCAGAGATGAAATTGCCAACATCCAGTGGATCATGGAAAACCCAAGAGAATTCCAGGAAAACATATATTTCTGCTTTATTGACTATGCCAAAGCCTTTGACTGTGTGGATCACAATAAACTGGAAAATTCTGAGAGAGATGGGAATACCAGACCACCTGACCTGCCTCTTGAGAAATCTGTATGCAGGTCAGGAAGCAACAGTTAGAACTGAACATGGAACAACAGACTGGTTCCAAATAGGAAAAGGAGTACGTCAAGGCTGTATATTGTCACCCTACTTATTTAACTTCTATGCAGAGTACATCATGAGAAACGCTGGACTGGAAGAAACACAAGCTGGAATCAAGATTGCTGGGAGAAATATCAATAACCTCAGATATGCAGATGACACCACCCTTATGGCAGAGAGTGAAGAGGAACTAAAAAGCCTCTTGATGCAAGTGAAAGAGGGGAGTGAAAAAGTTGGCTTAAAGCTCAACATTCAGAAAATGAAGATCATGGCATCCGGTCCCATCACTTCATGGGAAATAGATGGGGAAACAGTGGAAACAGTGTCAGACTTTATTTTTTGGGGCTCCCAAATCACTGCAGATGGTGACTGCAGCCATGAAATTAAAAGACGCTTACTCCTTGGAAGAAAAGCTATGACCAACCTAGATAGTATATTCAAAAGCAGAGACATTACTTTTCCGACTAAGGTCTGTCTAGTCAAGGCTATGGTTTTTCCAGTGGTCATGTATGGATGTGAGAGTTGGACTGTGAAGAAGGCTGAGCGCCAAAGAATTGATGCATTTGAACTGTGGTGTTGGAGAAGACTCTTAAGAGTCCCTTGGATGGCAAGGAGATCCAACCAGTCCATTCTGAAGAACAGCCCTGGGATTTCTTTGGAAGGAATGCTGCTAAAGCTGAAACTCCAGTACTTTGGCCACCTCATGCGAAGAGTTGACTCATTGGAAAAGACTCTGATGCTGGGAGGGATTGGGGGCAGGTGAAGGGGACAACCGAGGATGAGATGGCTGGATGGCATCACTGACTCGATAGACGTGAATCTGAGTGAACTCCAGGAGTTGGTGACGTACAGGGAGGCCTGGCGTGCTGCGATTCATGGGATCGCACAGTCGGACACGACTGAGCGACTGAACTGAACTGACCCCCATAATTTACATTTTAAGATAACATGATTAACCAGGTTTAATCCAGAGACTGTCCTCAGGCAGGATCCATAATCCTAAAGAATGCAGAGGAAGAAAGAAAGTTTGTCCTGTTTCCTCTTTGAGAATTCCAGACCCCTCTCTCCTTGGGGACCCCTAGACTTCTTATCAACCTGCCTAGGAAATGACTCTCTCAAAGGCAGACAGTTACTACACACAGGATTACACACACATGGCCCAAGCAGGCCTGGGGTGGCGTGTGCCTTACGGCGCTGGAAACGCCGAGCAGACTGGCCGGGAACTTCCTGCCCCCGTGGCTGCGCCTCTCCTACCAGCGGGGTGTGAGAGGAACTGCTGCCGCTGAAGGCGGCAGCAGCCTTTATGTTCCAACCCGGACCCATGGCCCTGGCTGAGCACCACTCGGCCCCAAGCCTCCAGGTGGGGCTTGGCTCTCCCCAGACACGCCTCCACAAACGTTTTCTTCTTGACGTGAAGCACTGTTTGTAGACCCGAGACACAGTGACAACCACATACCAAGTTTCGCTGAACTGACATTTACCTTGTAAAAGAGTAGTTTCCAACATTTTAAAATCAAAGGGCCCTCAGCCAGCAGATCTGGACCTACATGTGGGTCAACAGCTTCCTTCCCTGGAGCCCTGTGATAGCAACAGCAAAAAGTCAAGGCTGCAGTGTGCAGACACACCAGGAACCCCAGCCAGGTCACGAAGGCTGCATCCCAGTATGGCGGGATCTTCTCTCAGCCCCAGGGTGACGGCCAGGAAGTGAACATGCCCAGAAAAGCTCTGAGGATCCAAGGAACCTGTAGGTTATTTGCTGACAGTGACCTTGGACACAGAACAGGCTTGAAATGCCTGAGAAACTGCCCGCCTCACCCCCTGAAACCACGTTCCCGGCACAGCCATGGATTCCTCTTTAGAACCAGCTCAAGCCTCACATGTGCCAGGCCCCCCGCCCCACAGGACTCCTGTCTGTGCTCCCGTGCCCACTCATTCTGCCCAGCAGCCCCTGCAGGACATACGGCCACTCTCAAACTTACCTCCATGTTCTCGGTTTCAGAGAGCTCAGCTTCTGAGCTGATTCTAGAAGCAGCTTCTCCTGGCTGGCACTGGAGGTTGCAGAACTTTCCCCAGAAACAAGGAGCCCAGCTGGTCCCTGTGCCCAGTCACACGGGGACCTTCTACCCACCACTCCATTCTCCAGGCAAGCTCTGGGCCCAGAGGTACACCTGACATCCAGGCCAGGGATCCACCCACAGAGCCCCTCAGTCTTCTCCCCGAGGTCTGAAGCTCCAGTGCAAACTCAGCCAACCTTGACTGGAGCTGGCCTCTGCCATCCTGCTGTCCCCACTGAGGCAGACAACAGTCAGGGACCTCCAGAGAAACAGTGCTCTCTATTCATGAGCCCAGTTTGGTTCTCAGTCCTCCCACACACACAGATCAGAGCCCACAGATTAAGGGTGGCGTACACCAAAAGGTCTTTATTAGACATTTCAGAACCGCTTGAGACAGTCAGTCCCAGGGCTGGATAAAGCCATGACAGGGACCAAACGTGGCATCCACAGAGTCCATAAAGATGGCTAACCTTCCCTGGAGGCCCCTGCAGCCACTGCTTAGCTACTCTTGGCCAGAGCTAGGTCCCATCCACACCTGAACTGGCTGTGGGGAGGGAATAAGACCCCATATGGAATCCAGCGCACATGACTCTCCCTTATGGAGGAGAGAGCAGCTTCCCGGAGCACACAGTCACTGATGCGCTACAGGAGCTGCCAGCTCGGAGGGGTGGGACGGCTCCTGTCACGGGAACTGGCAGTGGCCCAACACAGAAAGCAGCCGGCCGGGCAGGAGCGCAGCACACCTGCCCCAGTCGGTGTGGGCGTGGGGCGGCGGGTTCCGCTCGCAAAGGGCCCCTCTCTCCAGCCTCCCTTCTGGACTGAGAGCCTGAGCAGGCGCCAGCCGCGGCCGATGGCTTCCTGCCTGCCTGCCGGCCCGCTATGGCCTTCCTGCAGCAGGGCCCTTCCTGTGCTGGAGGAGGGTCGAGCCGTGTTTGAAGGCGCGACCGCGCTCGGGGCACTCGTGGGCCCGCTGCTCGGTGCGGCAGCGCTGGTGGCGGCTGCGGGAGGACCTGGCGGGGTGGGTCCTCGCGCGCAGGCCACACGCGTAGGGGCGCTCGCCGCTGTGGGCCTTCAGGTGCTGGCGCAGCCCCGAGCGGGCCGCGTAGGCCTCCCACACGCGCCGCAGCCGTGGGGCCTCTGCCCCGCGTGCACCCTCCGGCGCAGGACGAAGCTTCGGTTGTATCTGAAGAGCTTCCCGCACTGCCGGCGCTCGCGCGGCCCCTCTCGGGGGCGCACCTTCCGGGGCCGAGTGAGAGTGGACCGCACGCTGAAGGCCTTCCCGCGCTCGCCGCAGCCGTAGGGCCGCTCTCCGGTGGGGATTCTCTGGTGCAGGCGAGCGCGTCCTTGCGGGTGAAGGTCTCCCCGCACTCGGCACACTTGAAAGGCTTGATGCCAGAGTGAACCTTCCGGTGCTTCCTCAGTTTAGAAGGGTAACTGAAGGCCCTGCCACACTCGCTGCACACACGGGGCGCCTCTCCAGCGTGAGCGTTCCAGTGAGGAACCAGGGTTGAGTTTTCCGTGGGGCTGCTTCCACCTGCCGCGCCCCTGAAGGGCCTCTCTCCGGCGTGAGCAACGAGGTGGTCGAGGAGCCTGAAGGCCAGCCACTGCACCGGAAGGGCGTCTGTGCCGCGAGGCCGCCCTGCTGCCGCTGGCCAGCGGAGCCGGGCGGGCAGGCCTCACTGCACTCGGGGCTCCCGCAGGGCGCCCCCTCTCTGCGGGCAGCCTGAGACTGGAGGAGGCCTAAAGAGGCAGGGAAGGCCCATCCAGACGTCCCCCACAGACAGGGCTTCTCTGACAGGCAGACTCGGCAGCTCTCTCCGAGCTCGCGAGGGGCGTCCTCATCCTGCAGTCTACCCAGACAACCTGGGACAGAAGAGGCGGGCACTGAGAGCGGCCTGCAGGGAGGAGGCACCTTCAGCACCGGTGACTGTGGCACACGCCCACGGAGGTGTTCACAGACGTGCAGGAGGCTGCAGGGACAGGTTCAGATGAGGGGGGGCTGGTCCAGGGGAACAGGGCTCTGCCTAACCCAGAACAGGGGAACTGCAACAGGGGCGAGGGGACAGGGACGGGGGGACAGGGGCGAGGGGACAGGGACGGGGGGACAGGGGCGAGGGGACAGGGACCGGAGCACTGCAGGGAGGGGGCCCGGTCTTCAAGTCGTGCCCTGCCGAGGGCTTCAGCTGGGCCAGTGACGCTGATGGCAGCAAGCCCCAGCGAACAGGTGACTGGCAGCGGCCAGTGTCCATGGAGCGCTGACGGACACGCGCACCTCAGGTCACGTGCAGAGCAGGTCACAGTGGGCAGCTCTGCAGTGGCACAGAGCAGAGGGAGCAAGACAGAGGCCAGAGGGGTGGGTCATCCAGAGCCTCAGGAGAGACTGCCAGGCCACGCGGTGAGTCCAGAAGAAGGGCAAGGTGGGAGTAAGTTGTGGTCACTGGCCCCAGCACCGAAGCGCCAGCGCACACAGATGCGCATCACTGGAAGCAAGGCCTCCCCTAGCCCCAGTCACTGAGTCTGGGACCCTTCCTGGCCTCTGCTCTGCTGACCACACTGTCCACCGTGTTGGGCACCCAGGCCTCTTCCTCACCCTCCATGTGGGCAACCTTGGGGGACCCTGAGGGAGAAGAGTAGTAAGGCTGACCCACCCCACAAAAACGGACGCAGCTCGTGTCACCAGGGCAGCCATGAGGGAGGTCAAGTATTAGAACACGGGACTCTACGTTTTTTAAAAAAACTGTCGGAGGCAGCTGAATGTTCATTTGTTTTTTATTTATTTTTTTAAATTGAAATATAGTTGAATTACAGTACTGTATTAGTTTCTGGTATACAGCAACGTGATTCAGTTATATATGTGTATATCTTTTTCAGATTATTTTCCATTATAGGTTATTGGAAGATACTGAACATATCATGGTTTGGTTTACCACAATTTTCTAGAAGAGAACTCCCTGTGAGGCGAAACTGACAATAATTAAATAAAGAATTAAGACAATAATAGAGACTTCAATTTCTAACTTTCATAAATGGATAGGACCACTAGGCAGAAAAAGAAGGATATAACACTTGAATAACACTAAAAATCAACTAGACCTCAAAGACATCTATAGAACATGCTACTTAACAGAATACATAGTCTCCTCCATTCTGACATGCACATGAGACATTCTCCAAAAGAGACCATTTGCTAGGACATAAAACAAGCCTCAGTAGACTTCAGAGTAGAAAGCAACAACAGAAAAGAAACTGGGAAATTTACAAATATTTTAGAATTTTTTCTCATCATGGTTTATTACAAGCTATGAATATACTTTCCTATGCCATACAATACGACTGTGTTGCTTATCCATTCTATATATAAGAATCTGCATCTGCTAGTCACAGACTCCAGTCCACCCCCTCCTGCTCCTTGCCCCATCCCCTGGCCACCAGAAGTCAGTTCTCCATGTCTGTGAATCCAGAAAACTCACAAACTTATGGAAATTAAAGTACTCCTAAATCACCACAAGGAAAATTATAAAACACTTTGAGATAAATGAAAGAGAACACAACATACCAAAAGTTATGGGGAAAAGTCTTGCTTAGAAGGAAAATTATAGCAACACCTCTGAGCTGTCTTATTCACAACACCTCTGACACCAAATCCATGGGGGTTTTCCATACCATTTCTCCAACTCCAACTGGGTGTTTAAGGATTCAATTCAATTCTGACACCAGATATGTGGAATTAGCACCAGATCCCACAGGTTACAGGCTTGGTCTCACAAGACTGCCCCTACCTCAGGCATCAATTGAAGTCCCTTGCCTCCCATATTTCTGATAGCTGTAAATCTGGGATTCTCACAATTATTGATTCCTCTTCAGGTTCAATAAGTTGCTAGAACAGATCAGATAACTCAGGAAAAGAATTTACTTACTATTACCAATTTATTTTAAAGGCTATAACTCAGGAACAGCCCAGTGGAAGAAATGAAAAGGGTAGGGTATGCCAGGGGTGGAGGCTAAGGATGCAGAGGGTAAGAAGGATCCATGCCCTTGGTGGCACCATTCTCCTAGCATCTCAGATGTGTCCACTAACCCAGAAGCTCTCTGAACTGGTCATTTTGGAGTTTTTATGGATGTTTCCTCACATAGGCATGACTGACTGAATCACTGGCCATTGATGATTGGCCCAAACTCCAGCCCCCACCCCCCCGAAAAGTCAGGGTAGGGAAGTGAGAGGAGGAGGCTGGGAGTAACTGAAAATCCAACCTTCCAATCATCCCCTGATATTTCTGGTGACCAGCCCCTATTCTGAAGCTATCCAGGGGTCCCCAGCAACTGTCATTGTTCATCAGCATACATTAGCATCTCATTACTTCAGAGATTCCAAAAGTTTTAGGAGCTGCATGCCAAAGAATTGGGAACAAAGACAAAATACATATTTCTTATATTGTCACAACACACATAATAATAAAAAAGATCTCTATACATGTAACTGAATCACTCTGCTGTACCCCGAAACACTGTAAATCAACATTTCAATTATAAAATGAATTTTTTAAAAAAAGACCGTCAACCAATATCCTAACTTTATACTTCAAGGAACAAAAAGAAGAAAAGAAAACCCAAAAGTAGAAGGAAGACAATTAGAAAAAAAAGAGAGAGAGCAGAGATAAACTAACTGAAGAAGAAATAGAATAGCTGAAAAGACTTAAGAAAAAAAAAAAAAAACTTCCCCACAGGAAAAACAAAAAAAGCTAGGCTGAGATGGTGTCATAGGTTAATATTAACACAAAAATTAACGCCAATATTTCAGAAACTGTTCATAAAACAGAAGAGAAGAAGGGAACATTTCCCAATTCATCCATTGAAGCCAAAATTATCCTCATACTCAATCCAAATAAAGATACAAGAAAAGAAAATTGTACCACTGATAACTCATGAATATAGAAGATCAATTGCTGTAATACACCACATTAATAGAATAGAGGACAAATATCACATGTTCATTTCAATAGATATGGAAAAGCACTGTACAAAATCTAACAACTTTTCACAATAAATGCACTCAACAAGAGAACTTCCTCACCTGAATAGGGCATATGTAATAAACTTATAGCTAACATCATACTTATTAGTGAAAGACTGATGAGTGCTTTTCCTGTAAGAACTGGAACAAGGAAAGACGTCCACTCTTACAATTTATATCCAATAGCCAAGTTGGTTAGGCAAAGGAAGAAGTAAAAATATCTCTATTCACAGATGTCCTGACATCATAGAAAATACCAAACAAGCCACTGAAAGAGCTATTAGAACTAATAAATGAACTTGGCAAGGTTGCAGAGTACAAGATCTGTATAGGAAGATCAATTACATTTCTATACACTGCCGCTAAGTCGCTCCAGTCATGTCCGACTCTGTGCGACCCCAGAGACGGCAGCCCACCAGGCTCCCCCGTCCCTGGGATTCTCCAGGCAAGAACACTGGAGTGGGTTGCCATTTTCTTCTCCAGTGCATGAAAGTGAAAGTGAAGTTGCTCAGTCGTGTCTGACTCTTAGCGACCCCATGGACTGCAGCCTACCAGGCTCCTCCGTCCATGGGATTTTCCAGGCAAGAGTACTGGAGTAGGGTGCCATTGCCTTCTCCATTCTATACACTAGCAATGTATAATCTAAAATGAAATTAAGAAAAAATTCCATTTAAAAGAGCATTAAAAAAAAGATTAAAAGGGGGGGGAAGAGCATCAAAATGAATAAAATACTCAGAAATAAATTTAGCCTTGTATATTAAAAACACTGTTTAAAAAATTAGAGCTAGTGGGTTTCCCTGGTGGCTCAATGGTAAAAGAATCCATCTGCCAATGCAGGAGACAGGTTCAGTCTCTGGTCCGGGAAGATCCCACGTGCTATGGGGCAACTAAGCTCCTGAGCCGCAACTACTGAGCCTGTGCTCTAGAGCCTGGGAGCTGAAATTACTGAGCTCACTTGCTGCAACTTCTGAAGCCCATCTGCCCTACAGCCCACGCTCTGCGACGAGAGAAGCCACCTCAGTGCCTGCACATGGCAAGGAAGAGTGGCCCAACTGCCGCGACTAAAGAAAGCCCACCCGCAGCAACAAGATCCAGCACAGTCCAAAATAAATAAATACATAAAATTATTTTTAAAAAATATATGGAGCTAAATAAACAGAAATACATTCATGTTTATGGATTGAAAGATATTAAAGATGGCAGTCCTGGAATTTTCTGGAGATCTAGTGGTTAGGCCTTCACGCTTTCCCTGTCAAGGGCGCAGCTTCAATCCCTGATGGGTAACTAAAAGCCCACAAACCACTCAAAGCAGAAAAAAAAAAAAAAGTGGCTATCCTGCCCAAACTGATCTACTGATTTCAATTCATGGTTGACATCTGGCCCTATAAAATTTCTTTTGGAGGAGGAAGGCAAAACTCAGAGCACAGAGGGGCCAAAGCTTCAGCAAAGTCACACAGCCAGAAAGAGACAGAGCTGGGATTTGTTAGGCAAACTATAAACGTGTGAACCCCAAGCCCTACTCCAGGAGCCTGTGGGGCAACAGGTGTCAAAGCTGCCAATAGGGCTGCTCAGAGAGAGACAGGGAAGGGCACACAGACTCTGTGGGCTTTAGGATAAACAGAGCTTCCCATAGAGAAAAGGCAGAGGTGGTCTGTCTGCTGGGGAAAAGTGTGACTTACCTAGTGAGCCAATGAGTGCAAAGTTCTCCAGCATAACATCACGGTACAGGCTCCTCTGGGTCAAATTAAGGAGACCCCACTCCTCCCAGGAGAAATACACAGCTACATCCTCGAAAGTCACCGGGCCCTGTAATGATAAATTCCACTGAGTCTTAGGGTCAATAATGGGCAGAAAGACAACCAAAATATGGACAGAGAGGCACACCCACGCCCTTGACCCGTGCCTCAGGTCCCGCCACATCCCTCACTGCCGTCATGGTTCCCTGTGAGCCCCCACCACTCACAGGCCCTCATACCTCTCTCCTCTTAAGACCCCTGGCTCAGAGGATTCCCAGGGCCCCCAGTACCATTGGTGCCTCTCTCATCTTGTTGCTATTAAACTCTGCATCCAGCCCACAACAACAGGCTGCCATCGATGGACGCCTAGAAGCACACAGGTCCATCCTATTTCCTGCCAGTCAACTCCCTGTCTCCCAGGGATCACCATTCGGAAGCCACAAAACCCACGGTACCCTCTCTCTCTCAGGCCTGAGTACCATACTCCGAAGGCCCTCCACTTTGCCTTCCTGCACGCCTGGCACGTAACTGTACGGCAGCACGGTACAACCCCACACCCTCAGCACAGCCTCGCCAGTCCGCCCCACTGGCAGCTCTCGCATGCCACGGTGCACACTGGCGTCTCCCGGGTGCTACCACGGGGAGCAATTTCAAGTCCATCCTGCCTCGCCCCCCGCCCCGCCACACCTCCAACGGCCCACGGCCAAGGGTACCCCCCGGCTCTGCACAGAGGACCTCCTCACCCTGCAACCCTCTGTCGCCGGGAACCACACCACACACGTAGCTCCCAGATCCCCGTCCCTCCTCCGTCTCTGTCTCTGCAGACTGCCCTTCACCTGTCACAGCCTTCCTCACCTCTCACAGGCCATTCAGAGTCCAGGCCTGCTGGGTGGGGATTCGGGTGCTGAGAACTGGGGCGCACCTCCCACTCACCTGCGCCTCCTTGGCCATCGGAACCGAATGGCGGAGAGTTTCAGCAGGCTCAGCTGAGATCCGTACCCGCCAGCCCGCCCGAGCCCCCGGCCGACTGAAGACCAGGAGCCGCTTCAGGAGGTTCTCGGGGGACAACAGCAAGTCTCAGCGAAAGGGACTCCTGGCCGGGGTCACGGTGCGAGCAAAGGCGCGGTGACGGTCCCCGCGGTGAGAGCGCTGCCCTCAACGTGCCTCACAGCGCGGGGCCACGCCGGGAGCCCAGCCCCACTGCCCTCCCCGTGACGCAGGGACCGCCAGCGGAGGCAAAACGGACCCCCGACCCCAACGTCGCAAGGCCCGGCCGGCCGGCGCCGCCAGGTGGCACCTCCGTGTGCCTCCATTCGCTCGACCCCCGGGTCTCGCGTGGCCCGGCCTGGGGCGCGCGAACCACCTGTCGCGTAACTGACGTCGCCGGCTGCGTCTGGACCCGCGTAGCCGACGGAGCCCGACGAGGGGCGTTTCCGGGAGAGCGGCGGGGGCGGGCCCGGGACTTCCGGTTGGACGTTCGGACCTGGTCGCGGGCGGAGGACGGCTTTGTCCCACCCACCTGCCTTTCCGTTATTGGCAAATGTATTTGTTTGTTACAGACCAAAGAGTATAATTATACTGGTTTTGTCGCTTTTAAAGGAGGAAGTATGAATTTACGCTTTGTTGTACACGTCAGTCATTACAGGATACGACAGGATAGTTTGCTGCATGAAAAACCTCCTCGGATCCATCTGTTCACCCCTCCCTCCCCTCCCCTGAGACCTCGGCAATTTCACTCTCTCTAGTTGTGCCTTTCCCAAAATGTCATCAAGCTGGGATCATACAGCATGCACCTTTTTCAGCTGACTTTTTCACTTAGGAATACGCATTTAAGATTCCGCCATGCTTTCTTCGTGGCTCCAGAGCACAGTTCTTTTTACTGCTAAATAATACTCCATTGTGTGAATGTACCAATTTCCTTATTTATTTACCCATGGAAAAGCATCCGTTTGACTCCAGTTCTAAGCAATTACGGATAAATTGCTATAAACATTCCTGTTCCACTGTCTGTGTGGACATATTTTCAATACATTTGTGTAAATACCTAGGCGTGCGGTAGATGGATCACATAATAGGAGTGTATTTAAATTTATAAGAAACTACCAATTGTCTTCCTAGTTCAGTTCAGTTCAGTCACTCAGTCGTGTCCAACTCTTTGCGACCCCATGAATTGCCGCAGGCCAGGCCTCCCTGTCCATCACCAACTCCCGGAGCTCACTCGAACTCATGTTCATCGAGTCGGTGATGCTATCCAGCCATCTCATCCTCTGTCGTCCCCTTTTCCTCCTGCCCCCAATCCCTCCCAACATCAGAGTCTTTTCCAATGAGTCAACTCTTCGCATGAGGTGGCCAAAGTACTGGAGTTTCAGCTTCAGCATCATTCCTTGCAAAGAACACCCAGGGCTGATCTTTAAAATGGACTGGTTGGATCTCCTTGCAGTCCAAAGGACTCTCAAGAGTCTTCTCCAACAACACAGTTCAAAAGCATCAATTCTTCGGTGCTCAGCTTTCTTCACAGTCCAACTCTCATATCCATACATGACCACAGGAAAAACCATAGCCTTGACTAGACGGACCTTTGTTGGCAAAGTAATGTCTCTGCTTTTCAATATCTATCTAGGTTGGTCATAACTTTCCTTCCAAGGGCTATATAATTTTGCATTCTGGACAGCAGTAGAGTTCTGGTACAGCTTGTCAGTATTTTGGATTTTAGCCATTCTAATAGGTATGTAGTGATATTGTTTAAATTTGAAATTCCATAATGGCATATGATGTTCAGAATATTTTCATCTGCTTCTCTCTGCCATCTGTGCATCTTCTTTGGTGTAATATCCAAATCTCTTGTTTTCTCTTTCTTTGGCTGCACCATGTGGCATGTGGGAATCTTAGTTCCCAGCACCCAGTTCTAACCACTGGACCTCCAGGGAAGTTGATATTGCCCTTTGAAAATTGACATCAGAGCTTCCCTGGGGGTCTGTGCATGAGTGCTAAGTTGCTTCAGTTGCGTCCAACTCTGTGCAGCTGTATGGATTATAGCCTGCCAGGCTCCTCTGTCTATGGGATTCCCCAGGCAAGAATATGGGGTGGCTTGCCATGTCCTCTTCCAGGGGATCTTCCCAATCCAGGGATTGAACCCGTGTCTCTTATAGGTAAGTATGGTGTCATCTGCATATCTGAGGTTATTGATATTGCTCCTGGTAATCTTAATTCCAGCTTGTGCTTCATTCAGCCTGGCATTTCACATGATGTACTCTGCATATAAGTTAAATAAGCAGGGTGACAATCTACAGCCTTGATGTACTCTTTTCCCTATTTGGAACCAGTCTGTTGTCCTATGTCCAGTTCTAACTGTTGCTTCTTGACCTGCATACAGATTTCTCAGGAGGCAGGTCAGGTGGTCTGGTATTCCCATCTCTTTCAGAATTTTGCAGTTTGTTGTGATCTACACAGTCAAAGGCTTTGGCGTAGTCAATAAATCAGAAGTAGATGTTTTTCTGGAACTCTCTTGCTTTCTTGATGATCCAACAGATGTTGGCAATTTGATCTCTGATTCCTCTGCCTTTTCTAAATCCAGCTTGAACGTTTCATGTACTGTTCATGTACTCAGTTCACGTACTATTGAAGCCTGGCTTGGAGAATTTTCAGCACTACTTTGCTAGCATGTGAGATGAGTGCGATTGTGTGGTAGTTTGATCATTCTTTGGCATTGCCTTTCTTTGGGACTGGAATGAAAACTGACCTTTTCCAGTCCTGTGGCCACTGCTGAGTTTTGCAAATTTGCTGGCATATTGAGTGCAGCACTTCCACATCATCATCTTTTAGGATTTGAAACAGCTCAACTGGAATTCCATCACCTCCACTAGCTTTTTTCATAGTGATGCTTCCTAAGGCCCACTTGACTTTCCATTCCAGGATGTCTGGCTCTAGGTGAGTGATCACACCACTGGCATTACATGGGTCATGACGATCTTTTTTGCACAGTTCTTCTGTGTATTCTTGCCACCTCTTTTTAATATCTTCTGCTTCTTTTGGTCCATACGATTTCTGTCACTAATCGTGCCCATCTTTTCATGAAATGTTCCCTTGGTATCTCTAATTTTCTTGAAGAGATATCTAGTCTTTCCCATTCTATTGTTTTCCTCTATTTTTGCATTGATCACTGAGGAAGGCATTCTTCCTTCATTTTTTTCTTCCTCACTTTCTTCCTTCCACCACATGCTGGAGTCAAGATTGCTGGGAGAAATATCAATAACCTCAGATACGCAGATGACACCACCTTTATGGCAGAAAAAATGAAGAAAAACTAAAGAGCTTCTTGATGAAAGTGCAAGAGGAGAGTGAAAAAGTTGGCTTAAAGCTCAACATTCAGAAAACTAAGATTGTGGCATCTGGTCCCATCACTTTATGGCAAACAGATGGGGAAACAATGGAAACAGTGAGAGACCTTATTTTGGGGGGGCTCTAAAATCACTGCAGATGGTGACTGCAGCCATAAAATTAAAAGTCTTGTTCCTTGGAAGAAAAGCCATGGCCAAGCTAGATAGCATACTAGAAAAGCAGAGACATTACTTTGCCAACAAAGGTCCATCTAGTCTAAGCTATGTTTTTTCCAGTAGTCATGTATGGATGTGAGAGTTGGACTATAAAGAAAGCTGAACGCCAAAGAATTGATGCTTTTGAACTGTGGTTTTGGAGAAGACTCTTCAGAGTCCCTTGGTCTGCAAGGAGATCCAACCAATCCATCCTAAAGGAAATCAGTCCTGAATGTTCACTGGGAGGACTGATGCTGAGACTGACGTTCCAATACTTTGGCCACCTCATGCGAAGAACGGACTCACTGGAAAAGACCCTGATGCTGGGAGGGATTGAAGGTGGGAGGAGAAGGGGACACAGAGGATGAGATGGCTGGATGGCATCACCAATTTGATGGACATGAGTTTGAGCAAGCTCCTGGAGTTGGTGATGGACAGGGAAGCCTGGCGTGATGCAGTCCTTGGGGTAGCAAAGAGTCTGACACGACTGAGCTACTGGACTGCCTGCCTGCCTGACTCGTGGATCTTGCATTGGCAGGCATATTCTTTGCCACTAGCGCCACCTGGGAAGCAATGGTTTAGAATCCGCCTTGCAATGCAAGGAACACTGGTTTCATCCCCGGTCCAGGAAGATCCCATGTGCCTCAGGGCAGCTAAGCTCAAGTGCACCGCAATTACTGAGCCCAGGCACCTACAGCCTTGCTCTGCATCAAGAAGCCACCACAATGAGAAGCCTATGCACAACAGCAAAGTGTAGCCCCCGCTTACCACAACTAGAGAAAGCCCGCGTGCAGCAATGAAGAACCAACACAGCCAAAAAATAAAATAATCTTTTTTTTTTAGACCCAGCAGAGGCCCACAGTCCTCTCACAGCCCACGAGTACCCGAGAGCAGGGACCACAGCCTGTGTGAAGCCAGGCACACCCAAGGCCAAGTGTACCCCACCCCCACCATCCCCAAGTGAAGAGTGAGTTTCAGCAGGGCCAAGAGCAAGGCTATAATGGAAGCAGGATTCACACCCTCATCTCTTTGGCTCCAGAGTTCACATGCATGGCTGAGCTGGTTCCGCTGGCTGGGAAGAACAATCCACAGGCTGCTGTTCTAAAGGGTGGATTTCTGCTTATGTAGGATTTTATTCGTATGAAATGCCCACAATAGTAAATCCGTAGAGACAAAACAGTAGACATGGTTGCCAGGGATTACGGGGAAGGAGAAATGGGACATGACTTGAATCAGGATGGGGCTTCTTGAAAATGTTCTGGAATTAGTGGTGATGGTTGCATAACTATGTGATCATATTAACAACAAAATGAACTGCAGACTCTGGGCAAATTGTATGAATGTGTTTAGATTACATTTCAAGAAACCTATTATTAAAACTAAAAACAAGAAAATTTCTGGAAGATTCCTTGGAAAAGTCCCATATCCCATGTGGAGTTTAGCATGGCCACTAGAGTGGAAATACCCATGCCCAGTGAGCGGCACGCAGCTCTCAGGCCCCTCCTGGCTCCTCTGCCCCAGCCTCCGCAGAGACTGAGAGGGCAGAGAAAGCCACAGCGTAGGAGGACATGCCCAGCTGCCCTGCCAAGGAGTGTCCCTAGGGGAGACGCTCCCCATCCGAGCCTGCTTTCCCCTTGGGACGGAGGGTCCCAGCACTTCCCAGGTCGGCCAGGGGTTGGGGTTAGGGTTACGGAGAGCACATCTGAGTCACGCTCTTCCTTTATAATCTAATCTACCTGTGTTCGCATTAGTGTGCGTCAAAATTTATTAGATGAGCACTAGCTGAGCACCGAGGACCGCAAGGGCGGGGACGAGTCTGTCCAGAGCGCCGAGCCTCGCGCTCAGCGGAAGCGCCCCCGGTGTGATAAACCGGACCACTGCCTCCTCCAGCGGCCCCGCGGCCCCGCGGCCGGCTTGCCGAAAGCGCTCCGGAGGCCGTCTTGACAGCTTCGCTTCAGGTTCCCGCCCCTGACTGACGGCACAGCCGCCTCCCGCAGGCTCTCCCTCCTGAGCGCTGTGCGCGCTCGGGCCCGGGGGCGGGTAAAATCGCCAGCGACGGCCGCCGCGGGCGCCCCTCCGGCTGTCAGCGCGGGAGTGTCTCCTCCCTCCCACCGGCGCGGGGAGGCTGTGACGCACGCGCAGTCCCACGGAGCAGCGCGGCGAAGGCGGGCCAAGTTGCCAGGGCAACTGCGGTCACGCCCCCGGCCCGGAACGCGGCCTCCGATTGGTGCGCGTTGCTGACACCCCCTGAGCTTACCCCGCCTCGAACACCGCTGAGGTTCAGTTCAGTTCCATCGCTCAGTCCTTTCCGACTCTTTGCGACCCCAAGGACTGCAGCACGCCAGGCTTCCCTGTCCATCACCGGTTCCCGGAGCTTACTCAAACTCAAGGGAACATTTCATGCAAAGATGGGCTCGATAAAGGACAGAAATGGTATGGACCTAACAGAAGCAGAAGATATTAAGAACAGGTGGCAAGAATACACAGAAGAACTGTACAAAAAAGATCTTCACGACCCGGATAATCACGATGGTGTGATCACTCATCTAGAGCCAGACATCCTGGAATGTGAAGTCAAGTGGGCCTTAGAAAGCATCACTAGGAACAAAGCTAGTGGAGGTGATGGCATTCCAGTTGAGCTGTTTCAAATCCTGAAAGATGATGCTGTGAAAGTGCTTCACTCAATATGCCAGCACATTTGGAAAACTCAGCAGTGGCCACAGGACTGGAAAAGGTCAGTTTCCATTCCAATCCCAAAGAAAGGCAATGCCAAAGAATGCTCAAACTACCAAACAATTGCACTCATCTCACATGCTAGTAAAGTAATGCTCAAAATTCTCCAAGCCACGCTTCAGCAATACGTGAACCGTGAACTTCCAGTTGTTCAAGCTGGTTTTAGAAAAGGCAGAGGAATCAGAGATCAAATTGCCGACATCCACTGGATCATGGAAAAAGCAAGAGAATTCCAGAAAAACATATATTTCTGCTTTATTGACTATGCCAAAGCCTTTGACTGTGTGGATCACAATATACTGTGGAAAATTCTGAGAGAGATGGGAATACCAGACCACCTGACCTGCCTCTTGAGAAATCTGTATGCAGGTCAGGAAGCAACAGTTAGAACTGAACATGGAACAACAGACTGGTTCCAAATAGGAAAAGGAGTACATCAAGGCTGTATATTGTCACCTTACTTATTTAACTTCTATGCAGAGTACATCATGAGAAACGCTGGACTGGAAGAAACACAAGCTGGAATCAAGATTGCTGGGAGAAATATCAACAACCTCAGATATGTAGATAACACCACCCTTAGGGCAGAAAGTGAAGAGGAACTAAAAAGCCTTTTGATGAAAGTGAAAGAGGAAAGTGAAAAAGTTGGCTTAAAGCTCAACATTCAGAAAACGAAGATCATGGCATCCGGTCCCATCACTTCATGGGAAATAGATGGGGAAACTGGAAACAGTGTCAGACTTTATTTTGGGGGGGCTCCAAAATCACTGCAGATAATGATTGCAGCCATGAAATTAAAAGACGCTTACTCCTGGGAAGGAAAGTTATGACCAACCTAGACAGCATATTCAAAGAGACATTACTTTGCCAACAAAGGTCCGTCTAGTCAAGGCTATGGTTTTTCCAGTGGTCATGTATGGATGTGAGAGTTGGACTGTGAAGAAAGCTGAGCGCCAAAGAATTGATGCTTTTGAACTGTGGTGTTGGAGAAGACTCTTGAGAGTCCCTTGGACTGGGAAGAGATCCAAACAGTCCATCATAAAGGAGATCAGTCCTGGGTGTTCATTGGAAGGACTGATGCTAAAGCTGAAACTCCAGTACTTTGGCCACCTCATGTGAAGAGTTGACTCATTGGAAAAGACTCTGATGCTGGGAGGGATTGGGGGCAGGAGGAGAAGGGGACAACCGAGGATGAGATGGCTGGATGGCATCACGGACTCGAGGGACGTGAGTCTGAGTGAACTCCGGGAGTTGGTGATGAACAGGGAGGCCTGGGGTGCTGAGATTCATGGGGTCACAAGGAGTCGAACATGACTGAGCGACTGAACTGAACTGAACTCAAACTCAGGTCCATCAAGTGAGTGATGCCATCCAACCATCCTCCGTCGTCCCCTTCTCCTCCTGCCTTCAGTCTTTCCCAGCATCTGGGTCTTTTCCAATGAGTCCATTCTTCGCATCAGGTGGCTAAAGTACTGGAGCTTCAGCTTCAGCATCATTCCTTCCAAAGAAATCCCAGGGCTGATCTCCTCTAGAATGGACTGGTTGGATCTCCCTGCAGTCCAAGGGACTCTCAAGAGTCTTCTCCAACACCACAGTTCAAAAGCATCAATTCTTCGGCACTCAGCCTTCTTCACAGTCCAACTCTCACATCCATACAAGACCATTGGAAAAGCCATAGCTTTGACTAGATGGACCTTAGTCAGCAAAGTAATGTCTCTGCTTCCGATATGCAGTCTCGGTTGGTCATGGTGGCTCAGCTGGTAAAGAATCCGCCTGCAGTGAGGGAGACTTCCATCTCTGGGTTGCGAAGATCCTCTGGAGAAGGGAACAGCTACCCACTCCAATATTCTGGCCTGGAGAATTCCATGGACTACAGTCCATGGGGTCATAAAGCTTTGGACACAACTGAGCGGCTTCCACTTTCACTAGGTTGGTCGTAGCTTTTCTGCCGAGGATCAAGCATCCTCTAATTTCATGGCTGCAGTCACCATCTGCAGTGATTTTGGAGCCAAAGAAAATACAGTCTGTCACTATTTCCACTGTGTCCCCATCTATTTGCCATGATGTGATGGGACCGGATGCCATGATCTTCGTTTTCTGAATGTTGAGCTCTAAGCCAACTTTTCCACTCTCCTCTTGCACTTCCATCAAGAGGCTCTTTAGTTCTTCTTTGCTTTCTGCCATAATGGTGGTGTCATCTGCATATCTGAGGTAACTGATATTTCTTCTGGCAATCTGGATTCCAGCTTGTGTTTGTGTTTCATCCAGCCTGGCATTTCTCATGATGTGCTCTGCATATAAGTTAAATAAGCAGGGTGACAATATACAGCCTTGAGGTACTCCTTTCCATATTTTGAACCAGTCTGTTCCATGTCCTGTTCTAACTGTTGATTCTTGACCTGCATACAGATTTCTCAGGAGGCAGGTCAGGTGATCTGGTCCCATCTCTTGAAGAATTTTCCACAGTCTGTTTGATCCACCCAGTCAAAAGCTTTCATGTAGTCAATGAAGCAGAAGTAGATTTTTTTCTGGAATTCTCTTGCTTTTTCTATGATCCAACGGATGTTGGCAATTTGATCTCTGGTTCCTTTGCCTTTCCTAAATCCAGCTTGAACATCTGGAAGTTTTCAGTTCATGTACTGTGAGGCCTGGCTTGGAGAATTTTAAGCATTACTTTGCTAGCATGTGAGATGAGTGCAACTGTGCAATAGTGTGAGTATTCTTTGGCATTGCCCTTCTTTGGGATTGGAATGGAAACTGACCTTTTCCAGGCCTGTGGCCACTTAGGTCTGCGAGCAGGAAGGGTAAAGATGTTGGGAAACTGGCCTATGGAGGAGAGAGGTGCGGCTGCTGGGCCCCAGGAGGAAGGAAGAGTGAGGCTCTTCCTGGCGGAGCCAGGGAGTGGACTTGAAAGGAGCTGTTCTTCGGAAGGCTCTCTGGTCCCTGCTAGAGTCTATGCCCTGTCCTTCCCTCAGCCTGATTTCCCATCTCTAAGCTGGACACTTCTGCTCTCAGCGTACAGCGAGGGCCCCCCGTGGCCCTGTGCCCTCAACCTCAACATAAGAGGCTAACCCACAGCCGGAAACGGGTGTAGTGTGGCCAGAGGCCTCCTTGGCCCTCATGAAGAGAGGCCGGCTGGATCCTGGTGGTGTGGAGCGTCCTGCGCACCTTGTTTGCAAGGGGAGGAGACCTGGGAGGGCCTGGGAAAGGTTTGGGGAGTGGAGGGCCCAGTGGGCGTGCAGGGAGAGGTCGTGCGTCCAGGATGATGGCTGCCTCTCACCTTCTGGACACCAACTGCCCTGCCATGTCCCTAGTTCCGATGGCGCCTCCAGTGCGCCGGAAGTACAGAGCAGGCACTCAATAAACACTTGTGGAGAAATGAAAAATTCTTCCTGCAAGTTTACCATCTCCCGTTTTACAGAAGATAGAATAAAGTCTGATGGGTACAGGTCTCCCTGGCACCATGCCAGGCATTGAGATGCCCCCCCAACCATCACCCTCCACCCCGTGTTCACGGGCATCGGGACCATTAAGAGGAGGAGCAAGACTGGGGCAGGCGTGGAGGGTGCGCCCAGCAGGGATGGGGCGGGCCCGGGCAGGCCTGAAGAGCACAGCGCCAGGTGGCCACAGAGACTGCAGGTGTCCAGCAGTCCTGGCCCAGGTGGTGGTTTCAGGCAGTCCTTTTGTTCAAGAGGAGCGGGCGTGTGCACATCAAGGTAGTCATCAGCAAACAGGGCCGCTCAGCGACCCCTGAGCTCTGTCATCAGCTGCATTTACAGGAAGAGAGAACGAGGTTTCAGGCTCCCATCTGGGAGGGTAGAGAAGCAACCACTCCCCACCATTTGGAGGGGGAAGCAGGTTAGGACAAGTGTTACCAAAATGTGTGCGTGGGGGGTGTCTGGCTGCTCACCGCTCAAAAGCCAATAAGCAGGGCAGGTTGGTGGAAAGGAAAGTTTGCTTTATTTCAGATGCTGGCAAGTGGAGGAGAGGGTGGCAGCCATCTGTCCAAAGGCCAACTCAACCCTCTGACAAGCAGGCAGTGAGAGCTTTTATAGACAAAGTTGTCGGGGTGGGGGGACAACATGCAGAAACAGCACCATCATCTCTAACAGTCCGCTTCAAATTGGTCATCAGTGGTCTGACCAGCATCATCTTGGTTGTTTTAAGTACAGTTATTCCGTCCTGGGTGCACTTGTTCCCAATTCTTTGTGATCAATTCTCGGAACTGTGGCAGCTCAAGCCCTGGGTACAGTCTGGTCATCACGTACCTGGTGACCAACTTCTCCAGCTGGTGTGTTGGTGTCTGTAAGACAGCTCACAGGATATGGCTCAGAATGTTGTCTACAGCCCTTGAGAAAGAGCTGGAGGCCCTTGAATACACTTAATGACGGCATCACTATTATTTAGTCTCCTTAGACTGTTTTCCTTTGTTTCTCACTTCCCTGATTAAATTTCTTCTTGGACTAGACTTATCCACAGGCAAAGGGCAGGCAGATAACAAGGTCTGGGAGCAAGATCCTGCTCTGCTTCACAAGGAGGAGCCAGCCCTGCCAGCTGCCCTAAGCCACCAGCTCCCTCCCTCAGGTCCCCCTGCCTCAGTGCCAGATGACGCTCCCCTGAGCATTCTTTTTTTTTTTTAATTCATTTATTTGGCTGCACCAGGTCTTAGTTGCAGCATGTGGGATCTAGTTCCCTGACCAGGGATCGAACTTGGGCCCCCTGCATTGGGAGCTGAGAGTCTTAACCACCGGACCAGCAGGGAAGTCCCCTCCCCTGAGCATTCTTGAAGGTACTATTCCTCCAGGCAGCCTTCCTTGAGCACCTTCAGGCAGAAAGCATCATCTCTTTCTCTTCTGTGCACCTGACAGCCAAGGACCCCTTTCTGAGCACCCCCGGGGATGGGCCCACTTCTGCTCATTCTATGCCATCACCTCAACTCTTCCCAGCCTGTAGTGGAGGAGGTGAGGGATGAGGAGGTTGATATTTGAGACCCTATGAAAGCTGAATAATGGCCCCCGAATACCTAGAATGTGAATCTGTTACTTCACAGTAAAGATGGACTTTACAGAGGTGATGAAATGAAGGGTATGGAGTTGGAGATGTCCTCGCCTATCCGGGTGGGCTCACTGCAATCCTGGTGTCCTTTTCAGGAACAGTGCAGCAGGAAAGTGAGGAAGGGAACTACCATGTGCTGTTGGAAGGAACTGAGTCAGTGGTGATTTGTTGCAGCAGCTGGGCAAACCTATACAGACCACCAGTCAGCCCTGCTCCTGCCTGACCAGTCTCCTCCCTGTGGGCCTGCTGGGCCTGCTCTGTGACGCAGCACCCTGGCCCAGGCCCCTGCAGGCCTCATTGGCCCAGATGTTGGACAGGAACTGGTCCAGGGAGACACTCCCTCAGATGAAGCAGCAGATCCCATCGGAAGCAGCTCTGCTGACACACCTGGGTGAAGATGCCCAGAGCCAGGTGAACCGAGGTGCCCGCAGCAGTCCCTGCAGGGCTGTCCCTCCCTACAGGGCTATTCGGAACCCGTTGTGTGCCAGGTCCTGAGGACACACATGTAAACAATCAACCAGGCACCCCCATCCCCAAAGAAGTGACATTTCTCCCTGGAAAATGCTGGACGCCACTCTGCTGCACATCATGCCAGCGCTGGGTGATGTGAGGCAGACCGGGGCCCCAGGGCCTGCGGGGGAGACAGAAGGCCCTGGTCCAGTTTGTGTGGCGAGGGGCTGCCGTCTGCCCCACTGTGATAATTCAGGAAGGCTTCTGGGAGGAGGACCCCCTCCCTGCAAGCTGCCGTCCACAGGGAGGGCGGAGGCCCCTTGCCCTCTGTGCTGACGAGGTGCTGAAGGAGTCCTGGAGGAGGGCAGAGACTGACCCTGAGCATTCGGCGGGTGGAGATGCGGGGCTCATGGTGGAGAGAGGGGCCAGGAACTCTTGGGGCAGGCCAGGAATGTCGGGAGAGATCCCCACCGACACGGCCTGACCTGGAGGCAACCTTGGCTGCTCTGAGCCAGACCACAGCTGCCCTCACAAGAGGAGGCTTCTAGAGAACTCCAGAAGCCACCCCCCACAGGGGGAGCAAGGGCCCAGATGGGAGCCCATCTGGGAGGCCTGGGCCCCTCCCCGGCGGGCGCCAGCCCCAGCCCCAGCCAGGTGCCTAAGGCCGCCACGCAGGCCCTGCATGGAGACGGCTGGATCCCACCCAGGCCCAGCCTGCAGGCAGCAGAGTGGAAAACAAACTCCAGCCCAGGGACGAGCAGGGTGGTTGGTCCCAGCCACTCGCAGACGTGGCCAGGGACCCAGCGAAAGCCCAAAGGATGAGTCAAATCAGAGACCGCGGCCCCAGTGCCAGCCAGGGCTGAACATCCTCCTGGGGCGCTGATGACTCGGGGGACACTTCTGAGGCTCAGGGTTGGGGGGTGCCCCTAGCAGGGCCCTGAGGGATGCTGCCCAGGGGACTGGAGTCCCAGGAGAGATGGGGACCAAGGGCACCCCTGGCCGTTTCTGCCTCCCCGCGGGGCCTCGACACCCACGGGGCTTCTCCAGCAGTGGTCCATGGGGACTGCAGTCAGGGCTGCTCTTTGGGAGGGTCCCTGCCTTCTGAGGACGCCCGGAATGAGCCACTGGGCCTCGCTGGAGCAGGGCGCCCTTGCCCCGCGCCCGCCAAGGTCTCTGAGGGGATCAGGCGGAGCCTTGGGACTACCCCCGGGTCCCCACGCCCCGTGCCCGTGGAGTCCGGTCAGGGCCAGCCTCCGCCCCCCGCGCGCGCTCCGAGGGCCCAGCAAGTGTCTCTGTGTCCTTGGGGAGCCCCTCGGGCTCCAGCGCGTCCTCCGAAACCCCCGATGGGGCAGCGTCCGGGTCAGGACTCGAGTCCGGGTCGGGGGCCGCGGGGAGCGGCGTCCAGCCGGGGGTCCGGAGCGCCTGGGCGGTGGGCCGAGGCGGGAACCAGGAGAGGCCGGGGGCCGGAGCGAGCGCCACGAGCTGGGGCCGCGCGGGGTGGGAGGTGGTGGCGCGCGGGATGAGGAAGAAGATGTAGACGCCCGAAACCACGAGCCCCGCGGCCACCAGCACGGCCAGGACGACGGCCGCGTGGAAGAGCCAGGCCGAGCGCGCCAGCGACAGGCGGCGGGACAGCGGGCGGCCGAGGCGCAGCGGCGGCGGCGGCGGCGGCGCGCGGGCCTTGCGCGGCCCGGACCCGGGCGGCGGCGGCCGCAGGTAGAGCAGGCCGCGCCGGCGGTCGAAGCGCACGGAGCCCGGGGGCGCCGGCGGGGCGCGCGCGGGGCCGGGCAGCAGGCCAAGCTGCGTGGGCAGCGCGGGGAGCCCGCGGCGCGGGGCCAGGCGCGTGGGCGCGCGGCACACCGGGCAGGCCACCGCCGCGCCGCCGCCCGCCGTGGCCAGCGACAGGCGCGCCAGGCACTCGAGGCAGAAGACGTGGCCGCAGTCCAGGCTCTTGGGCAGCTTGAACACGCCGTCGAAGGGCGACACGCAGATGAGGCACTCCGCCGGGGAGGCGGGGGCCAGCATGGGGCCCGGGCTGCCGTCCGCTTCCTCCTCGCCGCCCTCGTCCTCATCCTGCCCCCTGCCGGGGGAGCGCGGGGTGCACGCGGAGCCCGCGGTGCTGGGGCCCGAGCCCCGGGGGGCCCGCGGGCGGCGGAGCCAGGGCGGCCGAGGGCAGGGCATCCGGGCCGGCCTGCGGGGAGAGGCGGTCAGCGGCCTGGCTCCGGAGGGACCACCGACACGGGGAAAGGCGGCAAGAGGATCAGAGCCGGGAGGAGGGTGCGGGGAGCGGCGGGGGATGTGGACCCGAGGCCGCCGGCGGGCGGGTGAGGTCTAGAGGCTGAGCACCGCGGCCTCAGAGCCACACTTGGGGACCCCCAGGCGCGAGCAGAGTGGACCTGAGGGACTTCAGAAAAGACCCGACGGGCTCCCAGGAGAGCTGGGCAGAGATAGACCCGGGGTGGGGGGACTACAGATCAAGGGAGGAGGGGAGGGAGAGGCCCCGAGCCTCAGGACGTCGGGCCGGCAGCCCACCAGGCCAGGAGGTTCCCCAAGCACAGACCCCAGCAGCCTCTTCCTGCCTACCTGGTGGCGCCTCCACCCTCGGGCTGACACTTCAGCGCGGGTTCTGACCCCATCCCTAGACCTGCCTGCAGGTGGACATTGCTCGCCCCGCCCTGTGGGCGGCGCCCGCCGTGGCGCCGCGCCCTCCAGGTTCCCACCAGACCTGTCCGACCGCCCCCAGGAAGGTCCCAACAGGACTGAGCGCACAGGCCTGACCTCAGCGGAGTGTCGCGGGTGGCTGGAGGCACAGGTTGACAAGGGCATGACAGTCCAGGGCCTGGGAGGGGGGCCCCTGCCACCTCCAGCCTTCCCCAGCTCCTGAACCTTCCACCCAGTCACTGTGGGATGAGAGCTATCAGGGGTACCAGTGCGTCCATGGGGGGAGACCTGGGTGGGGGACAGCATACCCAGAGCCACCTTCTGAGGTCCTGGGGGTTGAAGGCGGGCAGACCCCGCAGTGCACTGGACTGGGTCACTGCCATGCGGCCAGCAGACACGGGGAGACACTGTTGTAGTCCAGCACCCAGGCCCTGACCCTGGCTGCTCCCTGGCAACTCTCAGGGTGGGCTGCACCTCCCAAGTGCCAGCCCAGTGCCATCTCTGCCAGGACAACCCCACCCCTCTCATTTCCGACACCTGCCGGGACGGTCCAGGCAGCCAGGCCTGCAGCCCAGGGTGCCGCGGTTTCTGAGTCAGCGATGCTTCCCGAGCTGAGTCCTCCCTGGTGAATCCAGGTCCCCACAGGCCGAAGACACGCCAGGAATGAATGCGGCCAACTCCTCAGACACCAGGCTCAGCCCGCCCCTCACCCTCAGCTCCCACTTAGCTCCCGCCAAGGACAGACACGGGAGAAGGGGCCACCCCACAGGGCGAACACGTTTATTGTGGCCGCAGCCAGCGATCAGCGGTTGGACTTGGCCACGCGCTCCAGCTCGTCCTTCTTCTTGATGGCGTAGGAGTTGGAAGAGCCCTGAAGGGAGAGACGCTTGGCTCAACACGGACCCCCTTCCCCTTGGACCCCCGCCCCGCCCCCCTGCAGCGTCCTCGCCCACCTTAGCTGCGTTGATGAGTTCATCTGCCAGGCACTCGGCAATGGTCTTGATGTTCCGGAAGGCGGCCTCCCGGGCGCCAGTGCACAGCAGCCAGATGGCCTAGGGGCAGGGGGCCAGCTGAAAAGGTGCCCCCACACCAGGAGGGCCCACAGTTCTCGGGTACCGGGCCCCCTAACACACCCTGCCAACCACACTGCCACCCACAGGCCAACCAAGCACGGTAGTGGGAGCCCACGGTGCTGCCCAGAGCAGGCCGCTAGGGCTGGGATCAGAGAGAGGGCCACAGAAAAGGGTGTCAAAGGCTGAGGCCTGGGTCCCTGATGGCAGCAGATTTAAACCGGCTGAGACGGGGAAAGCAATGTGTGCTCCTGGCCCGGAAGCCTTGACTGGAAACAAACAACTACGAAGGGTGTGCTGGGGACAGCTCCACAAATTGGACCGGTGATGCAACGTAAACAGATTGCTGTTAAATTCCTTGCAGGTGACGGTGGGGACAGACTGAAGACACCCGCTGAAGTGGTAACAGAAAAACGGTCAGAACACCCGCAATGGGTGGGCTCCCACGCGGGCCAGGAAACTAGAAAACAACGTAAAATCAGACACCCAAATACAGCGGGCCCTTCAGCCACACGGTGACCAGAAGAGGCCGGGGCACGGGTGCACTCTGCGGGGAGGGAACCCTGGGAGGCTTCCTGGAGGAAATGACACTCAGGTAAAACATGCAGACAGAGGTGAACATCCCCAGTTGCTAGCCTCTGCCCCAGGCAGCATTCTGACCCAGCCTGGTGGCCGTTCCTGAGTGCCCACGTGTGCCCAAAGGCCCCAAGCCCACCTGATTCACACGGCGCAGTGGGGACACGTCCACGGCCTGCCGCCTCACTGTTCCAGCTCGCCCAATGCGGGTGGAGTCCTCCCGGGGGCCGCTGTTGATGATGGCATTCACCAGGACCTGCAGGGGGTTCTGGGGGGCGCAGGGGGACGTGCATGAGCCTGACGCCCAGCCCGCGTCCCTCCCCGTCCCTGGAGGGCCCCGGCATGCCTATGGCGGGGGTGCTGTTGGCGTCGGGTGCCTCAGGGTACTCTCCCCGCCTGGCCCTGGGCCCTACCTCGCCAGTGAGCAGGTGGATGATCTCGAAGGCGTGCTTGACGATGCGCACGGTCATGAGCTTCTTGCCATTGTTGCGGCCGTGCATCATCATGGAGTTGGTGAGGCGCTCCACGATGGGGCACTGCGCCTTGCGGAAGCGCTTGGCCGCATAGCGGCCCGCGCTGTGGGGCAGGTACTTGGCGTACTTCTCCTTGACAGCAATGTAATCCTGGGGCAGCGGAAGAGGGGACGGAGCGAGCTCACTCAAGAGCAGGAAGGACATCTGAGGGGAGCAGGAGGACCCAACACCCGCTTATGGGAGCCCCCACCCACCTGTGGGGCTTTGGAAGTGAGCCCCTGCCTGCCACAGAAATTAAAATCTAAGCAAGTGACCCTTGGAAGGAAAGCTGTGACAACCTAGACAGAGTATTAAAAAGAGACTTCACTTTGCCAACAAAGGCCTGTATAGTTAAAAGCTGTGGTTTCTCCAGTATGTACAGATGTGAGAGCTGGACCATAAAGAAGGCTGAGCGCTGAAGAACTGATGCTTTCGAACTGTGTGGTGCTGGAGAAGACTCTTGAGAGTCCCGTGGGCTGCAAGGAGAGCAAACCAGTCCATCCTAGAGGACGTCACCCCTGAATCTTCACTGGAAGGACTGATACTGAAACTCCAATCCTTTGGCCACCTGATGCGAAGAACCGACTAATTGGAAAAGACCCTGATGCTGGGAAAGATTGAAGGCGGGAGGAGAGGGGGAGGATAGAGGATGAGACAGCTGGATGGTATCACCGACTTAACGGACACGAATCTGAGCAAAGTCTGGGACACAGTGAAAGAGAGGGGAGCCTGGTGTGCTACAGTCCACGGAGTTGCCAAGAGTCAGATAAGAGTTAGCAACTGAACCACAAAGTGTCTTCACA
This sequence comes from Capra hircus, assembly GCF_001704415.2. Lineage (NCBI taxonomy): Eukaryota > Metazoa > Chordata > Mammalia > Artiodactyla > Bovidae > Capra > Capra hircus. Next base: position 67,090,135 of record NC_030825.1, on the reverse strand, counting down.
AGGCCACCAGAAGAGTACTTTCCCGATAGTGGGAGGAAGGCCGTGGAGAACTAAGGAGATGGTAGCTCACAACTCCAGTTTTAAAAGTGCCTTCACTCTTCACGGACATTTGGTATCGAATGATTCTTCGCTGTGCTGTGCACTGTAGGGTATTTAGTAGCACTCACCACTGACACCCAAACATGTGCCCAGACATTGCCTAGTGTTCCCTAAGGGCTGATGGGGGATCCATCCCAGAGAACCACTGTTTTAAAAAAACCATTCAACAATCTCGCCTATGAATAGATACAGGCCCCAAGACAGTATCTAGTAAACACTAAATCACTGGCGGAGGGGCTGAGTCAGAGGACTCCATGTACCTGAAAAGGACTATTTCTGACCGATTTCCAGGGTGAACCCTACATTAAAAAGCCACTCTACCGCATACAAAGGAGAACATATACAAACAATGGTTTCTACAAAACCAAAGACTGACAGGAAAGAATAGGATTCCGACACAGGCATGACAGACTGGAGTCTCGTCTGGAGAACCATCTGCACAAACAAAACTATACAGAGGGGTGTGCAGGCAGGGACTTGTACAAACTGTGAATACCAAGCACCCCAGCAAGCAGCTGGTTAAGCTGCTGGGCCCCATGGTAGAGTCCAATACAGCTCTGTAGTGAGATTTTTTTTAAAAATATTTATTTATTTGGCTGCACAGGGTCGTAGTTGCAGCATGTGGCATCTAGTTCCCTGGCCAGGGATTGAACCTGGGCCCTCCACTGGGAGTGCAGTCTTAGCCACTGGACCACCAGGGAAGTCTGATAGTGAGAACTTTGATACCATGCTGACCTCTGCTTCCCCAGCCTCTTGGAGAACACCAGGGAAAAGTGGAAAATTGTTTTTACATTAGTAAAGTTTTGAACCAAAAAGGCAAGAAGGAAAAAAACAAACAAAGGCAAACACACGTGACAGGCCATCAAGCGACCCGCCAAGACTGAAACACGCACTGTCTGGCCATTTTAGGCTTGCAAACCTCCTCCCACAGACCCATGAAATAAAACAGCTCTAGAAGACACTCCGAGTAAAAAACAGGTTTGAATTTTCTGTTGGGCTCAGTGCCTAGGTACTGTAATATACATGAAAAGTGAAAGTTGCTCAGTTGTGTCAGACTTTTTGTGACGCCATGGAATTCTCCAGGCCAGAATACTGGAGTGAGTAACTTATCCCTTCTCCAGCAGATCTTCCCGATGCAGGAATCAAACCAGGGTTCCCTGCATTGCATAGAAGCAACAAATAGTAATGCTGGTTGGGTGGCATCACAGTGGACGTGAGTTTGAGGGAACTCCGAGAGACAGGGAAGGACAGGGAAGCCTGATATGCTGCAGTTCATGGGGTCACAAAGCATCAAACATGACTTAGCCCCTGAACAACAATACTAACGCAGTCACAAAACATAAATTTCTTTTTATAAAGGCCCCACAAATGTCCTAATGAGCCCAAGTGTAAAACAATGTGGGGGCCAACACTGCAGTGGAGAACTCACATTTACCAATTTCAAAACCTATTGCAAAGCTATAGTAATTAAAATTGTGATACTGGCAAAAAAAATAAAAGGCATAGAGACCAAGGAAAGAGTTCAGAACCCAGAAATAAACCCTTCCATCTCTGCTGAATCGATAGTCAACAACAGTGCCAAGACTATTCAATGTGATAAATAGTCCCTTCAACAAATGGTGCGGGATACATACATACACCATATAAATGAGACTCAAGTAACATTTTATGGCGTAAATTTGTTAAGATGCACAAAACTCCAAAAGACAAAAATCAAATGTGCTAGGACAACTGGATTTCCTCACACAAAATAATAATTTGGGGCTCGTACACTTAAAATACTTGTGCACATGGGGGGACGTGAGCACCTGAGGGTTTTGGTAAACTTAGGGCTCCTGGAACCAACATGCCCTCAGACACTGAGGGACAACTGGAAAGTGTTTAGATTTTCAGGCGTTTGAATCTTTGTAATGTGACTCTTCTCTCCAGGGCACAACTTCTGAACTTGATGAATAATGCCCATTTTTATTTAATTCTAAAATATATAATTCACATGTTATAGCCTGAACGAAATAGTATTGCCTTTGCCATTTTCAATACTTGAGTAAAATAAGAAGCACCTTTAAAAAACAAAACGTATAACACTGAAAACTAAGTTTTCTGTTTATTTCACTACAACACCAAAAAACTAAACCACCTGTGGGATGTGATAATTACTGTGGAAGAAACCATCTCCTGGGAAAAACTGTAGCAACCTCTAACAGGATACAAAGAAAAACAGATATGGTGGGTGTGGTGGTCCAGGAATCCCTCCTTTACCTGTCCCATCTTCAACTCTACTAGGGAGAAAGGCTACAAGTTTCAAGTGACCCCGCCCCCAGCTGGGGAACATAATCGTAACACCCTCCACACCTGCAGAGAAATGTCATTGATCTGCACGTCATCGGTGCTCCACTTTCCAAAGAGCTTGATGTCGGGGGTCTCTGCTACTGCAGGTGCAGCTGTTTCCCACTCCGTCATCCTAGGGATAAAAATCGTCAAAGCGCAGGCATACTTATCACTGACTCTGAGGCCAGCTTAGAGCACACCCTGAGAAGTGGGAAATTGCCAGCAACCAAATAACGCTGGGAATATCTGGGGCCACCGTGTTGAATCCTAGAAAAACCACTCATCTGTCAGCAAGCCACACCTGTCTCTTACCCAGAAATCCTGAGGCCCAGAGCTGACAGGCACCCCCTCAACAGTTGCAGGGCGGCCCAGGGATGGGCAGGTTGAGTCCAAATGCCCTGACGCTGCATCCGCTAGAATTCAAACCCCAACCATGTTCTTCCAGAGCTCTGTGAACCTACAGATCCACAACGCTCCTCTCGACTCAGCTCCCTCATCAGTCAAGCATAAGAGTTCCGTGTTTTACCCATACAAAAGTTGGAGTCCGACCCCGAGGGGATCATTAGGGGCTGTTATTTAGGAGGAAGCGTCGCCAAAGTGTTATTCTTGTATGTAAGGAATTTTATTACGTAAATAAAGTACAACTGCAGAGACCAAGGCAACCGCCAGCAACTTCTCCAGTACGCCGCGAGGCAAGGCTACGGCGGCGGCGGGGCTGAAGCGAGAGGGCGAGGGTAACTTTCCCCGCGCCTCCATCCGGTCACCCGCACGAGGAAAGCCCCCAGGCGCGGGGCGCACCCACAGCTTCCGGAAGACCCAGGATCGCCCCTCAGACCCCCTACTCCGCGGAAGCCTCACCTGAAGACACAGCCGAGGCGTCTCTAGCGCTCGGCGTTGACCACGCGCCGCTCAGGCACAGACAGGAAGAGGCCGCGCACCGCGGGCCGAGGCCTTTAACTGAGGCGAGAACTTCCGGGTCAGCGAAGGTGGCGCGTGCGCATACGGACACGGCCTAGTAATAGACCAATCCGGAACGAGCATGTAAACGCGCCCTTAAGGCCAGACGGAACACGTATACATTAGGCGCATGCGTTCTCGCAAAAGTGGGCCCAGAGCCAGTCTGGCGGAAGTCCTACTTCCAGCCCTTGAAAGCTCGTCGAGGAGCACTTGCACAGGCGCAGAGGTCTCTTTGAGGCCAACGCCGCCATGTCTAATGAGGTCAGAAGTCTGGCCCGCGGAGATCGCTACACCTACACGCACCCGTTGCAGGCCGGGTCGGCTGAGTGGTGCCGGGACGTCTCGACTGCGCTCCTCTGTGGTCCCGGCCCCGAGCGTGTGGCCAGGCTCCACTCGAGTGTCCGCCACCCCCACACTCCCGCGGGGTTGCTTGGGGCCTGAGCCTCCGAGAGGGGACCCCTCGCTTCACCCCCTGCCGGGGTCCTCCCCCCCGCCCCCACGGTGTCTCTCCTTAGTGCCCGCGTTTCCTGTCCCATTCCGCGTGCGGGAGGAGATCGGGGAGGGGTTCTGGGGGACAGCTCCCTCCCTTTCTGATTCAGCTAGGGCCTGTGCTGTTAAGGTCTCTAGTCGAGTGCATGGGCCGCACCGTGATGGGTGCCCTGTCCACTCTGCAGCTGCACTCAGTGACCCCGGCGATCGGCGTGGAGAGCACGTGCCAAGAGTCACACCCCCAGCCTAGACCCTGGAGCCGAGCTGGGAGGTGGACGCCTCCTCGGCGGGCTTCGCAGACGCAGCGACTACCAGTTGTACACCTGTGCTGGCTGCAGATGGCAGGAAGCGGCACCTGGCAGAACTGAGTCTCCTGAGCCTCCTCACCTCCAAGTGCCCATCTCAACCTCGAAGGGGCTCAGCCTCGTGACTCAGGCGGTCCTTCATTTATCTCCAGCAACCCCACTTGTCCACTGTTCCGGCATATGCATTGCGGGTGCTCAGTAGCTGCGATGTTTGTTGACTGACTGACTGACTACTGACTATAAAGACTCGCTCCCACCCCATCTCAATTCCTGAAGCTTTTCAGAAACTCTGGACTGTCTCAATCGCAGCTCATGTCTTTGTCCAGGGGGGACACAGGCCTTGAAGCTGGTCTGCGCAGGGAATCAGACCTCAGGCTCTGGGGGGTGGAAGTCTGGGAGCTGCGCCCAGAGGCCAAGCCCCCCCCCCCCACAACCCTGCAGCCTGTGGCCTTCCCCTGGCCTCTGCCCTGCTCTGTGCATAGCAGCAGTTGCGCTTCCCACCATGGTCTGTGGGGATGGGGAGGGGCTGAGTAGCCTCTGTCTGGTCCTGGGGGACGCAGCTGGGGAAGTGCTTCCCAGGGGAAAACAGGGAGCTAGGAGTAGGCACTGGGCACCCTCACTCAGCAGGATCCAGAGGCCCCCCCCCCAACCCTGCCTCTTTCTCCTCAAAAGCTGACAAGGGCCCACCCCTCTGAACCTGTTTCCCCTGTCTGTGAAAATGAGAACTAAATCAAACAAGGTGAGTGAGGAGTCTGTGGCCTGGCCATCAGTGGTCACTGATGATGGACATCTTTATAGCCCTGACAAGAGTGACCACCGTGCAGTGAAGAGCAGGTGGGAGGACCTGCAGTAAAGCCCTCTGTGGTGGGGGGTCGGGGGTCACCTTGCTTAGCTGAAGATCACACACTATTTGCCAGGGCTAGGGTAGTCCCCGGAGAAGGCATTGGCACCCCACTCCAGTACTCTTGCTTGGAAAATCCCATGGACGGAGGAGCCTGGTGGGCTGCATATCAGTCCATGGGATCTCGAAGTTGGACACAACTGAGCAACTTCACTTTCACTTTTCACTCTCGTGCATTGGAGAAGGAAATGGCAACCCACTCCAGTGTTCTTGCCTGGAGAATCCCAGGGACAGAACAGCCTGGTAGGCTGCCATCTCTGGGGTCGCACAGAGTCGGACACGACTGAAGCGACTTAGCAGCAGCAGCAGCAGGGTAGCCCCACCTCTCCAGGTCCCGACACAGGCACAAAGTCCGGAGTCTGATCCTGTAAGCCTCGGGATGCTGGTACTCTGTTCTCCAGGCTGGAGGGGGCAAGGCTCTGCAAACCCCACCCCGCCCCCAATTCCTGGTGCAGCATGTGCACTCTGGGCTGAGGAGCCCTGGCCATTCTCTGTGCCCTGGTCTTCCAGCTGCTCCGTGAGGGTGGAATGTAAGGCTTGTTCTCCGTGTATCCCGAGCTGGAAGTACAGCCTCTGCTCATAGTAACTGCTGGATAACGATGGATGGAAGGATGGGTGTGGCGCGTCCCCAGTCTCGCTGCTCCCACTGTGGGCAGACACCGAGTCACTGGGTCTCCTTCCTCCACGAGACACCAATTTCAGACCCACAGTCCTGTCCCCTGTGCAGAACACCGCCTCACCTGGTTCTGTCCCTCTTCCTGGCCACCTCTTTTAATTTTATGTGGCTACACCGGTTTCATTGTGGCATGTAGGATCTAGTTCCTTGGCCAGGGACCCAACCCTGGCCCCTGCCTTGGGAGCACAGAGTCTCAGCCACTGGAGCACCAGGGAAGCCCTCCTGGCCACCTCTTAATCGAGGTCGGCCTTGAGAAACCCCTTCCTAATCCCAGGTAGGCATTAGGAATCTAGGAATCAGACCATTTGCTCTTCAGAGCAACTTTATTAGGTAGTCATGGAGGCCCAGAGAGGTGCAGTAACTCACCCAGGGTCACACAGCAAAAGGGGGCAGAGCTGGAATTCTAAGATGGTTGCCCCAGAACCTGACCTCTCCTCCCTCAGCTGGCCTCTCCACTTCTCTGCATCGTGTCTCCCCCAGTGCCAGGGAGCTCAGTACCTACAAAGTGCCCAATAAATATGTGTCCAATGAACAAATGAGTCCAATCAACTCTAGGCCTTTCCACTGGATCTGGCATGATTCAGAGAGGGGCTCTTTCTGCCCCCTAAGCTCCTCCCTTATTAAAGAAAAGGTTCATGAACCAGTAACCGTATAATTACCAAGGAAGGATGGTCTCTGATTTCAAACGGGCTCAAAGGAACAAATGAATGTGAACAAACAAGCTTATTTATCCTTCCTGCCACCACCCCCCACCCCCGCACATACACAACAGCCACACCCATCTCCTTGGCAGAGAGCAAGTTGATCTTTCCCACTGCCCTGGCCACTGAGCATCAGTTTGGGCTCACAGGGATGGGTGGCTTGTCCAGGATGCTTGTTATAGGACTAGAGCTCAAGGCAAGGGAGGTGCCTGGGCCCGCTCACCTGCTAGGCGGGCTAGTCTAGGCCCATTCCCCGTCCTCAGTTTGCTTAGTTGTAAATCAGGACCACATGTTCAGGGTGGCTCTTCGGAATGAGGGCCAGAGGGGTCAACAGGACAGAAAATGCAGGGCTGGGGTAGCGATGCCGGAGCAGCTGCAGACCTGTCTCCTCACTTGGCAGCACTTAGGACAGGGTATTAATAGGGGCTCTCAGAGGCTTGGATTAAGGATAAATCCAGAAACACATTTCGAACTTCCAAATATCCAGGCTTAGAGGGTACAGGATCTCAAATTTTGGAGGCCAGATGTATGAATTCAGAAGTCTCACAGAGACAGACACTAGAGGCTGCGATCTGGAGATGCAGGGCACAAATTCGGAGAGAAAGGGGCACCGGGACTTCAGGAGGGGGAACCCAGCTCCTTAACTGGGTGAGAAACGGATACATGGATTTGGGGGGTGGGACCCAATGTTCAGGAACTGGGGTAGAATCTGGCATCCGGACTCGTCGGAACTAGAGGCGGGAACTTAAGTTAGGCCGGAGCAGGAGGACCCGACCGTGGGGATTTCGCAGGGTCGGGGGCGGGGGGGTCTAAGGGCACAGTTCAAACGTTCGGGGGAGCTCCGGCCTCCCTCTGTCCTGCTCATGGAACCGACTCACAGCTGGGACCCACACCGAAAGCCCCGCCCTCCCCTGGGCACGACCAATCACTAGCGTGGAAGTGATTGACAGCTGGGTGACGCCATGTGTCTCCAAGGCGATGGCGAATCGCAGGAAGGCTACAGCTTTACCCGGCCGCTGGAGTACCTACCGCCGCCTGCGGAGATGGGCTGGGGCGCGGAAAAGGTGGTGGTCGCCACGGTAACCCGGAGGCCTGGCCAAGCCCGGAGACGATCGCCGACTCCTCTCCCGCCGGGTGCTCAGCCGCTGAACGCCGAGAGGGAGGCGGTAGCGCGTGGGTGCTGCCCTGGGGTGGGGTGGGGGACGCGCCCTTACGCCCGCAGCGGATGGGGCGGGGCCACGGAGCTGGGGTGAGGGTTTGGGGCCGATCAGCCCCCGGTCGTGGGCCGTGGCTGCGTGTCTGGCTGCATGGGTCCAGCCCAGGATGCGTGGCTTTCTTGTCTGGGCCTCAGTTTTCCCATCTGTGAAGTGGGGATGTAACTGGTGATGGAAGTAAAATCCAATGCTGCAGAAAACAGTATTGCATAAGAACCTGGAATGTCAGGTCCATGAATCAAGGCAAATTGGAAGTGGTCAATGTTATACTCCGAGCCCGTATCTCCGAACCAACTGAGAGAACAAGTCCACCACAGTAATGCAAGGGCAAGAAGGGAGTTTATTTCTAGCGCGCTAGGGCCCAAGTCTCATCCAGCACACTGGAATCTGACAAGAGCCCCGAACAAAGGAGTATGGCGGCTTATATACAGGCAGCTCTTTGTCTGTTACAGGGGTAGCTGGCCTTACATGATTGGCCAGGCAGGATGAGCGCATGTCCTGTCTCTTTCTGGTTGGTGTGTACGGGAAGTCTTCCTAATTTGGTCAAGGAATGTTCTGTTAAGGAAACATAACTCAGGTCCTGGGCTTAGTGTACCTTGCTGAGCTTGTCATAGCCGGAATTTGGCCCCTAACATTCCCCCCGTCCTTAGATCATATCGAGGAATCTTCCTCTTGGTTTTGAGACACAGTTTGATATTGTTGCCGAAGCACCAACAGCTGTACTGTGTTTATACGTTCTTTTACAAAAGCTACAAGTCTATTGATAACACAGGAACCAAAAGCGAGCATCAGCAGAAGCACTAGCAGGGGCCCCAGCAACGTGGAGATTAGAGTGGTCAACCAAGGGGACCGTTGAAACCAGGACTTGAACCACCCTTGTTGGGCCTCACGTTCCCGTTTGCGTTGGGCTAGTCCCTCTCTCACTTTGGCCATAGATTCTCTGACTATTCCTGTGTGATCAGCATAGAAACAACATTCTTCTCCTAGGGCTGCACAGAGTCCCCCTTGTTGTAGAAAAAGCAGATCTAATCCTCTTCTATTTTGCAGAACTACTTCAGATAGGGAAGTTAAAGACGATTCCAAATGACTAATAGATTGCTCTATACAGGTGATGTCCTCATCTATGGCCGCTCTCAGGGAGTTGAATCCCTGGCTTTGCAGGGACAAGGCTGTTATTCCTGTTCTGGCCCCAGCTATTCCAAGACCGAACATAGTTGCTATGGTTATGGCAGTAATAGGCTCTCTCTTAACTCTGTAAGTTCTTTCCTGAGGACTTAAGGTCAGCCTTTGGGCCCAGTAATCATATATTGTTTCTTCTGGCCGGTACAGAATTTTTGGCACGACCGCTACCATAACACAGAATTCCTCTCTGGGGTCAAAGATTGAGCTGTGTAAGCATGGAGTCAGCCCCGTGTGTGAACAGACCCACCATCCTCCCATCCGTGGTATTAGCCACCTGGCTACGGGCAAGTCCGTAGGCTCAACGACATGCGCACACAGTGGAGACCTCCCTGATGATACCTTGCCCATACATAACCCTCTTCCCCACACCTCTCTCATTGTCAGGCCTACTTTTCGGTCTCCCCATCGACACTGGGGAGGATCGGTGCCGTTGGCCAGGTCGTAAGAGGCGTTGAGGCCTACTGCCTCGTAATAAGGGGGAATTAAGTTGTAACATAACCAACAGGATTTAGTTGCATTAGGATGGGTCTGATTTAAGGTAGCATAAGCTGCCTTTACCAATTTCCATAGTGGATCTGTATGTCCGAGTTTAACAAGGGGGCCCGCCTCTGGGTCTTTTGTTGGTCTCTGTAATGTAGGTAGGGAGGTTGTCGGGTAGGGAGTTACATGGACCTGTTCAACGGGGTTTGGACCGATACTATACATTTGTACTGGTTCTAAAACTTGACTCACAACAATGATCCCATTATAAGTAGTCAGGTCATTTCTGGTCTGAAGTCCCCATGATATCCTGTTGACCCAGGCCTTCTCTTTTTTTGCTTTGTCAATGTTAAACCTTATCTTTACCTGGGCAAAGTTATGATCCTTTTCCCAATCAGAGTACAGAGGTATGGGTCCAGCAAACGAGAAGTTAAGCAAGTCCCGATTTCCTACATCCCACCGTCTATACCCTGGAGCCTCCGACCCATCATTGGAAGTTACGCAGTCCCAAGATTTACAATAAGAGTCCTGTATCCCCCCACAGATCTTCCAGTTGTGCCTGGGTGCACCTGGACATGCCCAGAATGCATGATTCCGGAGGTAGCCCCTCTTCCAGGGTACATTTACCACCGGCTTAAGGTCAAAGTATAAGTCTGGCCACCAAGTATTTGGTGGATGTATTGTGGTGGTTGAGTTAAGCATCTCACGTGCTAGTCCATTTTGCAGTTTCCAGGTGATTCTGACGGGTTAGTGCGGGCTTACGTTAGCAGCTTCGGAGCAGAGTAACATGGTCATCCATAAGATGGTCCAGACGATTTGTCTTGGTCCTGTCAGTGACGGAGCTTCAGCTTCAGGGGGTTGGACGGGTGTAGAGATGCTTCCCATTCTTTCTTGGTGTTTTCTTGTTCTGCTGAGGTGGCTTGGCATACGTGGTTGCAATGCACCCAAGGCCCGATACCGTCGACCTTTAGGGCAGTTGGGGTGGTAAGAAGAACAACATAAGGACCCTTCCATCTGGGTTCTAGTGCCTTGGTTTGGTGCCTTTTGACCCATACCCAATCTCCTGGGCCAATGTTGTGTGAGGGGACAGTTCCCTTATTCTGACCCACATGTAGTTCCCGGAGCAGTTTCCAGACACGAGAGTGCCCCTTGCTTAAGGCCATCAAGGCCTCTTGGAATTGTCCCAACGTGGGAGGCAGTAGTTTTTTCCCTTCAAAGATTGGACATATAGGGGGAGGTCTCCCATACAGAATTTCAAATGGGGTCAGATTAAGTTGATAAGGAGTATTACGCGCACGGAAGAGGGCGAAGGGAAGGAGGGTCACCCAGTCCCCGCCAGTCTCTATAGCCAATTTAGTTAAAGTTTCTTTTAGGGTCCGATTCATTCTTTCAACTTGCCCTGAGCTCTGTGGACTGTATTCACAATGTAACTTCCATTTGGTCCCCAGGGCTAGGGCAAGGCTCTGAACTATTTGACTCACGAAAGCAGGTCCATTATCAGAGCCGATGGTCACTGGCAGGCCGAACCTGGGAACTATTTCTTCTAAAATCTTTTTCGCCACCATCATCGCGGTTTCTCCCTTTGTAGGAAAAGCCTCTGCCCACCCTGAGAAGGTATCCACCAACACTAACAAGTACCGGTAACCACACTTGCCTGGCCTTACCTCGGTGAAATCTATTTCCCAGTGTTGCCCTGGTCCTTCTCCCCGATACCTCAGTCCTGCGTGTTGTCCTTTCCCTGGTCTCATTTGTTGACATGCCTTACAAGCATGGACTATATTCTTCACAGTTGTCTGGTGCCGGGGGAATCGCAGGCGCGCAGTTTGAAAGAGCATCAGAGTCTTTTTTTCTCCCAGACGAGTAGTCAAGTGTAAATGTTCACATAGTTGCCGTCCCAAATGAGTGGGGAGTATCAAGTAGCCGTCTGAGTCTCGGTACCATCCATCTTCACCTTTTTGAGGGTTGGTGTTTTCCCGAATCCAAGCAAGATCTGAGGATGAATACTCAGGGGTCGGGGGCAAAGTTCCCATACCTGGAGGTGGAAGTCCGATTGCCAACACAGGGGTGATGAAATCTTCATCAGCTACCTTTCGAGCTGCCAGGTCTGCGGCATGATTTCCTCGTGCCGTAGGGCTGTCGCCCTTCTGGTGTCCAGGTACGTGTACTGTTGACACAGCCCAAGGCATCTGTACAGCCTCCAAAAGTCTACGGATTTCAGGCAAATTTTTAATTTCTTTCCCTTCAGCTGTCAAAAACCCCCGTTCCCGATATATCGGGCCCTGGATGTGTACCGTGCCAAAGGCATAGCAACTGTCAGTGAAAATGGTTATTCTTCTTCCTTCGGCCCTCTCTAGTGCTTGAATCAAGGCAATTAATTCTGCCTTTTGTGCGGAGGTATCTGGGGGAAGGGCCTCAGCCCATATGGTCTGTCCAGAGTCATCTACTACTGCGGCTCCCGCCCGTCTCTGTCCATCTTTTACATAACTGCTTCCATCTGTAAACCATATTAGCTCACTGTTATCCAGTGGCGTATCTGTTAAGTCTTTCCGTATTGCTGTTACCCCGGCCAGTATCTCATCACAATCGTGGAGGGGGCTATCTCCCTCCGGATTGGGCAAAAGAGTAGCCGGATTTAGAGCACAGGGTGTTTGGAAATGAATCCGTGGGGTGTCAGGTAGCAAGGCCTGGTAGTGCATCAAGCGGGCATTAGAAATCCATTTACCTGGGGGTTGCTTTAAAACTCTCTCTATGGCATGAGGAGTGTAGACCAAGAATCTCTGTCCATAAGTCAGTTTATCAGCATCGTGGACTAAGAGCGCGGTGGCCGCGATGATACGGAGGCAAGGTGGCCATCCAGCTGCCACTGGGTCCAGCCTCTTGGAAAGGTAAGCTACAGGTCGCTTCCATGGTCCCCATTTCTGTGTTAGTACCCCTTTTCCTATTCCCCGCTTTTCATCTACAAATAATTGGAAAGGCTTAGATGGATCAGGGAGGGCAAGGGCAGGAGCTTCCAGCAAGGCTCGCCTGAGCTCTTGGAAGCCCTTCTTCATTGGCTCAGTCCATTTCCAGTGCTTGTTTTCTTTGCTCCCTTCATATAGGGGCCTAGCCTTTTCTGCAAACCCCAAGACCCACAACCGGCAATATCCCACAGTTCCCAGAAATTCTCTCACTTGCCTAGGGTTAACTGGCTCAGGGATCTGGAGGATGGTTTCTTTCATGGCCTGTGTTAGCCACCTCTGGCCCTGTTTTATCTTATAACCGAGGTATGTAACCTCTTGTTTGGCGATCTGGGCCTTTTTGGCACTGGCCCTGTAACCCAAAGTCCCCAAGGTTTGGAGAAGGTCACCTGTTGCCTCTTGGCAATTTTTCTCTGTAGCTGCTGCCAGCATGAGGTCATCGACATATTGTAATAAAACAATGGTAGGGTGCTCAACCCGATACTCACGGAGGTCTTCGTCCAGGGCCTCATTAAATAACGTGGGTGAATTTTTGAAGCCCTGTGGTAAGCGAGTCCATGTCAGCTGCACAGGGGTCTGGCCACCGTCTTCCTGCCATTCGAAGGCAAAGCTCTCTTGGCTCGCGGGGGCAAGAGGCAAACTGAAAAAGGCATCTTTTAAATCTAAAGCAGTGTACCAAATGTAGTTTGGAGGCAAGTTGCTTAGTAGTGTATAAGGGTTAGGAACCGTAGGATGAATATTACTCACCCGTTTGTTGAATTCTCGTAGCTCTTGAACCGGTATAAAATCAATCCCCCCAGGCTTTTTTACAGGCAACAGAGGAGTGTTCCATGGGGACCGGCACCTTTTCAGGACCCCAGCGTCTATGAGGCGTTGTATATGAGGAGTAATTCCTTGTCGAGCCTCTTGACTCATGGGATACTGCCTTACCCTCACCGGGAAAGCACTGGCCTTTAGTTCCGCAGTGATAGGGGGCCTCTGTTTGGCTAGCCCCATTCCTGCTGTCTCAGCCCAGGCCTGAGGGTATTTTTGAACCCATGGTTGTACTTTGGGGCTTATTGTCGCTGGGGCCTCTGGCAAATATAGTCTGTATTCATCTTTTAATGCCAGAGACAGAACTTGAAGAGTATGTCCAGTCCCATCTGAGACCGACACTTGTCCGTGGTCGAAATGAATTTGGGCATTCACTTTAGACAGTAAATCTCTTCCTAGCAAGGGTGCTGGACACTCGGGTATCACCAGAAAAGAGTGGGTTACCTGGTGGGCCCCCAAGTTCACATGCCGTTTTGTGGTCCATCCATATCGTTTAGTCCCGGTTGCTCCCTGTACCCAGCTACTTTTTTTAGACATAGGTCCATCTTTTTGGTTCAAGACTGAGTATTGGGCTCCCATGTCTACCATGAAGCCAACCGGTTTCCCCTCCACATTTATGGTTACCCAGGACTCGGGGAGGGGCGTCGAGCCCTGACCCCCCTAGTTGCTATCCTCTCCCGCATAGAGGATATGACTTTCTGGAGAAGGGGTCTTGTTCTTGGGGGTTCTGGGCCTCTCTTTCAGATTTTTCTTGGGGCATTTATCTTTCCAATGTCCAAACTCTTTACAAAACGCACATTGGTTTTTCTCAAGCTTATGCCTTGTTGTTTTCTCTTCAATTTTTGAGTCCATCTTTTTTCCTTTTTGGAACCTGTTTTTGTTTTCAATCCCAGCAAAAAATATCTGGGCCAGTTCCTTTTGATTTTTACGGTTTTCTTCAGCTCTAAATTCTCTTTCTTCTCATCTAATGCGGTCCTCTCTCTCCTCTGGGGTCTCTCTATGATTAAAAACTCTCTCAGCTGCCCTCACTAGATCCTGCAGGGATTGTTCACTTAACCTCTCTATCTTTTGTAACTTTCTTCTAATATCGGGGGCTGCTTGATTTACAAATGTTAACATAACTGCCGCTCGCGACTCATCTGCCTGTGGGTCCATAGGGGTATACTGTCTAAAGGCTTCCATTATCCTTTCAAGGAAGGCTGCTGGGCTCTCATTTGGCTCCTGCCTCACTGAATTTATTTTGGCCAAATTTGTTGGCTTCCTGGCGGCCGCTCTAAGGCCGGCCATAAGAGTCTGGTGGTACACCCAGAGACACTCCCTACCTTCAGCGCGTTTGAAGTCCCAGCTGGGTCGCACCAAAGGGAACCCTTCCTCAATAAGGTTAGGCTGTATCATGGGCCTCCCATCCACCCCTGGCACATTTTTCCGGGCTTTTGACAGGATCCGTTCGCGTTCCTCTGTAGTAAAAAGCACCTGTAACAGTTGCTGACAATCATCCCAAGTGGGATTGTGAGTGAAAAGGATAGACTCTAAAAGATCAATAAGACCCTGCGGTTTTTCAGAAAATGAGGGAGTCTGGGTTTTCCAACTGTACAAATCACTAGTGGAGAAGGGCCAATACTGATATGTCCGCTCTCCATCCTCTCTGGCTGGCCCCGCCCGGACCGGAAACGCCTGAACGGTGGAGGAGGGAACTTCTGGGTCTTCTCCCTCTGCCACGCTGGCCATTCCCCTTGTCCTTCCCCAAGTTCCCCGGGCGGGGCCCCCTTCTCGGGGAGGAGCTGAAGGCTCGGTTCCCCTCCAGGCTTCTCCCGATGAAACCTGTGGAATCTGTGGAAGCAGGGGCGGATGTGGATCCGCATACGGGGGTGGGGACAATTCGGTCTCCAGGTCTATCAGATTAGGGTACAGAGAAGATTCCTGGAAGACCGATTTCGGTCGATTCTCGTCCTTTTTTTCTTCCTTTTCTTCGGAAGCCTTCATGACTAGCACCTGTGGGTTTGGCGAGGTTAGAGCTGGGGAAGAGGGATGGGGAGGTTTAGGAGGAGCGAGAACAAAGGGTTTAAGCCATTCCGGCAGGTTTCTCACTAGATCCTGCCAGGCCAGAATGTAGGGAGTCTGGTCTGGGTGCCTGGCAGGACCAGGAGTGAGCACCCTCTCTTTAACGGCCTGGATAATTTGTGGATTGAAGGTTCCTTCTCATGGCCACCCGATATCAAAGGTGGGCCACTCGGCGGAACAGAAAGTCACCAGTTGGCTCTTCTTCACTAGTAACGATAGATTCTGAGCT
This sequence comes from Capra hircus, assembly GCF_001704415.2. NCBI lineage: Eukaryota > Metazoa > Chordata > Mammalia > Artiodactyla > Bovidae > Capra > Capra hircus. The sequence continues at coordinate 67,074,743 of NC_030825.1, read as the reverse complement.
CTAGACTTGAAATCAGAGAAGTGGTCAGTCATCAGAGACAATGGAGTAGAAGCAGTTTGCCCCGTGGGTACAGAGAACACGAATAACAATGAGACTCATGACGACAGTGCTGGCACAGAGACACAGGAACGGCACAACAAACAGGTACCCAATCCCAGCATGCTTTGGTCCTCTTTACACCGCCAGAAACCCCTTCTCTACGTGCACGTGTCTTACCGTCAGGACGTCCTCAGTGCCAGCTGCCCTCCCGGTACGCCACCGGGGACTCGGCCTCACGCTGGACTTGCCTCTGCACCTATACCCAGATGCCTCCCCAGTACGATACTGGGCCCCGGACTTAGTCTGGGCCTTTACAGCGTTAACACTGGTGCTCAGAGCTCATACCTCCTAACGAGGTTACCCCCTTCTACCAGGAGAGTTGTTCTCCCCGGTTGGAGGGAGATCCCGGACGAGCCCCCAAATGTTATACTCCGAGCCCGTATCTCCTAACCGACCGAGAGAACAAGTCCACCACAGTAATGCAAGGGCAAGAAGGGAGTTTATTTCTAGCGCGCTAGGGCCCAAGTCTCATCCGGCACAGTGGAATCCGACAAGAGCCCCGAACAAAGGGGTATGGTGGCTTATATACAGGCAGCTCTTTGTCTGTTACAGGGGTAGCTGGCCTTACATGATTGGCCAGGCAGGATGAGCGCATGTCCTGTCTCTTTCTGGTGGGTGTGTACGGGAAGTCTTCCTAATTTGGTCAAGGAATGTTCTGTTAAGGAAACATAACTCAGGTCCTGGGCTTAGTGTACCTCGCTGAGCTTGTCATAGCCGGGGTTTGGCCCCTAACACATGGGTCCAGCCCAGGATGCATGGCTTTCTTGTCTGGGCCTCAGTTTTCCCATCTGTGAAGTGGGGATGTAACTGGTGATGGAAGTAAAATCCAATGCTGCAGAAAACAATATTGCATAGGAACCTGGAATGTCAGGTCCATGAATCAAGGCAAATTGGAAGTGGTCAAACAGGAGATGGCAAGCATGAACATCGACATTTTAGGGATCAGTGAACTAAAATGGACTGGAATGGACGACTTTAACTCAGATGACCATTATATCTACTACTGTGGGCAAGAATCCCTTAGACTCCCTTAGAAGAAATGGAGTAGCCATCATAGTCAACAATAGAGTCTGAAATGCAGTACTTGGGTACAATCTCAAAAGAGACAGAATGACCTCTGTTCGTTTACAAGGCAAACCATTCGATATCGTAGTAATCCAAGTCTATGCCCCAACCAGTAATGCTGAAGAAGCTGAAGTTGAGCGGCTCTATGAAGACCTACAAGACCTAAAACTAACACCCCCAAAAATGTCCTTTTCATGATAGGGGACTGGAATGCAAAAGTAGGAAGTAAGAGATACCTGGAGTAACAGGCAAATTTCGCCTTGGAGTACAGAATGAAGCAGGGCAAAGGCTAACAGAGTTTTGCCAAGAGAACACACTGACATCCTCTTCCAAAAACACAGGAGAAGACTCTGCACATGGGCATCACCAGATGGTCAATTCTGAAATCAGATTGATTCTATTCTTTGCAGCCAAAGATGGAGAAGCTCTACACATTCAGCAAAAACAAGACTGGGAGCTGACTGTGGCTCAGATCATGAACTCCTTATTGCCAAATTCAGACTTAAATTGAAGTAGGGAAACCCACTAGACCATTCAGGGATGACCTAAATCAAATCCCTTACAATTATACAGTAGAAGTGACAAATAGATTCTAGGGATTAGATCTGATAGAGTGCCTGAGGAACTATGGATGGAGGTTCATGACATTGTACAGGAGGCAGTGATCAAAACCATCCCCAAGAAAAAGAAATGGAAAAAGGCAAAATGGTTCTCTGAGGAGGCCTTACAAATAGCTGAGAAAAGAGAAGCTAAGGGCAAAGGAGAAAAGCAAAGATATAACCATTTGAATGCACAGTTCCAAAGAATAGCAAGGAGAGATAAGAACACCTTCCTCAGTGATCAATGCAAAGAAATAGAGGAAAACAACAGAATGGGAAAGACTAGAGATCTCTTCAAGAAAATTAATGATACCCGGGGAACATTTCATGCAAAGATAGGCAAAATAAAGGACAGATATGGTATGGACCTAACAGAAGCAGAAGATAGTAAAAGGAGGTGGCAAGAATACACAGAAGAACTATACAAAAAAGATCTTCACGACCCAGATAATCATGATGGTGTGATCACTCACCTAGAGCCAGACATCCTGGAATGGAAGTCAAGTGGGCCTCAGGAAGCATCACTACGAACAAAGCTAGTGGAGGTGATGGAATTCCTATTGAGTTATTTCAAATCCTGAAAGATGCTGAAAGATGATGCCAGCAAATTTGGAAGACTCAGCAGTGGCCACAGGAGTGGACAAGGTCAGTTTTCATTCCAATCCCAAAGAAAGGCAATGCCAAAGAATGCTCAAACTACCGCACAATTTCACGCATCTCACATGCTAGCAAAGTAATGCTCAAAACTCTCCAAGCAAGGCTTCAACAGTACGTGAACCATTAACTTCCAGATGTTCAAGCTGGATTTATAAAAGGCAGAGGAACCAGAAATAAAATTGCCAACATCCGTTGGATCATGGAAAAAGCAAGAGAGTTCCAGAAAAACATCTATTTCTGCTTTATTGACTATGCCAAAGCCTTTGACTGTGTGGATCACAATAAACTGTGGGAAATTCTTAAAGAGATGGAAATATCAGACCACCTCACCTGTCTCCTGAGAAATCTGAATGTAGGTCAAAAAGCAACAGTTAGAACTGGACATGGAACAACAGACTGGTTCCAAATAGGGCAAGGAGTACGTCAAGGCTGTGTATCGTCACCCTGCTTATTTCACTTATACGTGTGTGTTTCCTCCGTCACTTAGCTCACTGCAGAACAAATGGGGAATGAAGTTTTCCCTTTTTAACTTTCCTTAAAGGTGAAAATCCTCTTCAAAGATTTCTTTCATTTAGCAAAAATAGATTCTAATGTAGATCTTTCTTCACAGCAAAGTGCCATAAAGCAAACTGTTTAAGAGTGGAGGATACATACATTGGGGTGCTTTGTTACTCGATCGTAGATAATCGCCCAGATGTTGGGACAAGTGGGCCACTGAAATGTTGTAAAAGCAAAAAAGGGATGCCTTCCAATTTCCTAATACCTACTTATGGAGAAGAGATGGGAAAGTTATGATCACAGAGGTATAAAGAGATGGCCCACAGCCCCAGACCCACCCAGACGCAGCGACAGGGAGCTGAGTGCCAGAAATCCTTTCCTTGTGAGCTCTGTTTTGCATCCTTTGTTTCCACTGGGCAACCTCAGTGCGGAGTTTCAGGTCACTCAGGGGTCTGCATGGAGCTGAATGGGGAGGGACAGGCCAGAGGCCCCTACTCGTTCCTGCAGCTGCGTCACTCTGCCCTGTTTCCGTCATCACACCGCCTCTCCAGCCTCTCTCTTAAACGGAGCATCGTGACCACATTTAGGGCCCTCCTGGCTAATTCAGGACACTCTCTATCTCCTGATCGCTTCTCAGATCTGCAAACACTCACAGGCTCTGCAGATTAGGATGTGGATCTAGTTGGAGTCTGTTATTCCGCTGACCACACACACACATGGCACTTTACACGCTGGCAGTTCCACTGTGGGGCTGGCACAGCCACCAAATAACAAGCACTGAGTGTGACTTTCTAGGAGGATGTTCAGGACAGCTGGTGAAGAGGGTGGGTCTGAGGAAGGTGGAGGTCAGCACAGGGCTAGGTGTCACAGGGGTGAGAGAGGACAGTGGGGGGGAGGGGAGAAACCAAGCCTGGAGAGGCCAGGAGTTGCCTCCTGACCACATACTTCAATCCACTGAACCAGCTGCCTTCAGCTCCTGCTTTTTTCTTTTTTTTTTTGTTTGCTAATCTGAGCAGCTTGTGGATCTTAGTTCCCCAACCAGGGATTGAACCCATGCCTGCTGCCTGGAGTCCTAACCACTAGACTGCCAGGGAAGGCCCTGAAGCTCCTTTCTTTACGTCTTTCCCCTTTTTACTGCTTTCAAGACTCTTAAGGAAATCCGGCCAAGTCATCCAGAATCCCTGTCACTGAAGTTTGCTTCTCCCCTCTTCGGAACGGCCAGCCTCTCCACTCCTCAGCTCTTCCATGTCCTGCAAGGAGGACTCCTGAGTTGGAGGCTGGCCCCAGGGTGGATGCTCCAGCCAAGTGCCCTGAGCAGGCTGATGCCCCATGAGCTGTCCTGGGACCTCAGGCGAGGCCGAGGTGGAGCCTGGGCCCCCAGCAGACAGAGCTAAGAGACCCCCTCCTGTGTGTGTGTGGCGGGGGGGAGCGGTGCCAGGACAGCTGGCCCAGGGCACAGGCTCCCTGAGCACAGGCTCCCAGGGCTGGGGCCCGGTGTGAGCCCTGATCCAGGAGCCTGATATTTCAAGGGACCTCATGCGGGAACTCCCTCTTCAGTTCCCTGTGTGGCCAGGGGTCTTGCCCCTAAAAACCCCCCTGTAGCCCACCAGGGCACTCAAGTACTTCTTGGGTGCTGCTCCCAGCATAAGCCCTAGGGGGCAGGGGTGGGACAGGAGGTCATCTTAGGCAACCAGCTTCTGTCAAGCAGACCCTGCAGCCAACCCCAGCCAAACAAGTCCCTCACACGGGTGCCCAAGCCCACCCTCCCCGACTGCCCAAGAGCAACAGGGCCTTTGGGAGGCGGGCTTGAGGCAGCAGATAATTCACTCCAGGGAGTGGCCCTTTCTGTGCACCCAGAGCAGGAGGTCCTTTTGCAAGAAGAAGCTCCTTCAGCAGCGGTGCCCCCACAGGCTTGAGAGGTCCCAATTCTGTAAGCCTGTTGAGCCCTGGGAGACCGTGTCTTCAGCACAAGAGTCTTCAGCTAGTGCTGGGGCCTGCCCACACCCGGGGGGCACCCACGCACCTTCCCTCTGCAGCCACTCTGGCAAGGCCTTCCTGTTCCACCAGGGTAGGCGCCCGGGCAAGTGGCCCTCTGCGTGCTGGTCAGCCACCGCTCCAACCTCAGAGCGTGGTGAGCCCCACCAACAGCTTCAAGCAAGCCCTGGCACTGCCGCTGGGCAGGGAGACAGGCCTCACTGAAGCAGAGCATTCGATGTCCAGACACCCACAAGGCTGGAGAAGGGGACACCAGTGGGAGCAGACCGTCGGGGCCGCTGAGTGCCACCCGGGGGCCACATCGGCCATCATCACGTGTGTCCGTGTGGTTGTGGCGCAGGAGTCCCGGGAAGGGGGGGCACCGACGCGGGCTACATAATGGTTGGGGGCCCTAATCGGCACATTCCGCCCAGCAGAGAGAGCAGGCTCAGCGTCACCTGTGGGGCCCCGGGGGTCGCGGCTCTGGAACGCGGCTGCACATACTAGAATCTGCCTCGGAGCTCTGACACCCAGATGCCCGAGCCCCGCTCCGAGATTCTGATTTCACCTCTGGGAGCGACCCGCTCACCAGGACGTTTCAGAGCAGCCCGGGTGTTTCCACCCGCGACCCTTCCACGCCTTTCCCAGTCCGTATGTCCCAGAAGTCTGACAGGGGACAAGGACTATTAAGCATCGTCCTGGCCAGTCACCAGCTTCTCCCGGGCTAGGTGAGCCCGGGGGTGCCAGGTCCCGGACGCCATCTCCTTGGCGACGACGCAGGCTCACTCCTTGCAGACGCCCGTTACCACGGCAACGGGAGTCCTTGGGCGGACGGAGAGCCAAGTGCGGCAGGACTACACTTCCCAGCAGCCCCCGCGAGCGGGCGTACCAGACGGCTCAGTGGGTCAAGAATCAGCCTGCAGTGCCGGAGACTCAGAGAGCCGGGTTCGATCCCTGGGTCGGGAAGATCCCCTGGAGGAGAGCACGGCAGCCTGCTCCAGTGTTCTGGCCTGGAGAATCCTACGGACAGAGGAGGCTGCGGGCTGCGGCCCATGGGTCCGCAGAGTCGGACACCACTGAAGGTACTGAGAGCGCACCCGCGGGGGCGGGTCCCGCCCGTCCTCGCAGCCGCGCCCGGCTCCAGAGCCGCGGCCCGGAGCAGGAGGGTGGCAGGCTCCGCGCTGCGAGCGGGCGGGGACGCGGGGACCCGCGCCGGCCACCCCGGCGAGTAACGGGCATCTCGCGCGTTCCCGCGACCCCAGCCCGCAAGCGGGGCGCCCAGGGCGCCTTCACGGCCGCCACCCCGGCTCCCACCCCAGCGCCGCACGCGCGGTCCCGGCGGGGGCGGACCGGGGCACTTACGGTCCGCGGGCTCCGGCCCGCGCGGGCACCGCTGTCGGCCGTTCAGTTCCGGGCGGGCCTGTCCTTTGTGTTTCTGGCTCCGGCTCCCGCGTTCGGGTCGTGGAGGCCGAGGCCCGGGCGGCTGCAGCCCCGGGAGGACGGGCGTGGGAGGGAGTTTGGCCGCACGCAGGCGGCGCTCCTCCCGCCCTGCTGTGCGTCCTGCTCCGCCCTCCCGTGCAGGGACAGACGCCAGGGTTCTCCGGGGCCCTCGGTGGGGGTGCGGTTGGCTTAAGATAAGAGGTGGTGGAGCCGCCCCCGGCCTGCCCTCCGCGCTTCAAAGCTGGCTCTGTTGATTTCCAGGAAAATCTTATCAGCACTAGGGGTCGTGTCCAGGTGCTGAGGACGCTGAGCCTCGCTCACCTCTTTCCCACGGAAGCTGGCATGCGGTTCTGCAGGACGCGGCCCTGGAGACGTTGGCCCCCCAGCCTCCCTGCGGGCCCGAAGGTCCTTGAGCCCTAATCTCATTCACCGGCAGCCAGTTAGGAAGGCTGGGCCAGCCCGCAGCGTGGAGGCCGTGGTCTCCCAGGGCAGACCGGGAGGTTACTGTCAGACACCTGGAACAACTGCAGTTCGCGGTCAGGGACAGGCTCCCGGCTGCCCTCGCCAAGCGCAGCCCCAGATCCTGGGTCCGTGGCTGGCAGGTGGTCAAGTACAGGAGGGGTGGCTCGATGGTGCAGCCTCGGAGCAGGGCAAGAGAGGCAGACACAGCCAGGCTCTGCAGCTTCCATCTGCCAGCTCTAGTGCTGGGAGGCCAGTTTCTGGCCCAGCAGACGTGCAGAGGAGCCACCTGTGGGGGCAGGGTGTCTGGAGGCGTCCTCAGCCCTGCCTCCTGTGAGTACACGGCCCCTTCCTGCAAGACGGGGCTGCAGCTTCCAGGTACCGCTGCGTCACCCGCGACCCTCTGTCCGGCATTGAACAGTCATCTGAGGGCATCACTGGGGGTCAGGAGAGGCCGCCTCCCCATGCAACCCACCCATCCCGTCGAGGGTGCTGGGCTGGTCTCTGCATGTGTGGCTACAACTGACTGGGCAGCTTGAAACAACAAGACTTGACTCAGTTCTACAGGCCAGGCATCTGAAATCAAGGTGTTGGCAGGGCCACAGCCTCTGAAGGCTCGGCACTCCTGTGGGGTCCCCTTCTCTGTGAGGGGCCGGGTTCACGCCTGGGTTGCAGCTGTGCAAAGAGAAGGGGTGGAGGGGTCCCCACATCAGCACTCATGGCTCCCTTGTGCGTGGGGACCCCAGATCCTCGCCTGCTGGCGTCCCTGGGCTGGCCCCATGAGTAGAGGGTCCTGGCAGCCGCCCCAGCAGCTCTGCAGTTGGTCCCCTGCAGGGTCAACCTGGCTTCTTGGAGGCAGACCAAGGAAATCTGTGAAACCTGCAGAGGCAGAGACTCAAGCAAGGCTGGGGTGGTAGCAGCCTGGGCCTGCCCTGCAGACCACCCCCCTGCAGAGAGTAAGGCTGACCCGTGAGAGGCGGACACTGAATGAGGTGGGCAGTGGTGGGAGCCAGGGCTCCAGGGTCAGACAAATTGAGCCGCACGTCCTGCCGGAGTCAGGCCTCGTGGAGTCACAGCTCCTCATCTGTGGTGACTGAAGTGCCCCGCGCTTGGCCTCCACAGGGCATTGCCCTGCGCCCCAGCACGCTGCCCATTATTCCCAGCAGGTGTCTCCATCTACCCACAAAGCATTTTCTTCTTGAAGCGAGTGGATTGAGACACACCTGGTTGAAGAGAAGTCTGTGCCCCGGGGAGAATGCTGTCAACCCCGCATTAATCTTCTGATGTAACAGCTGCTTGGTGTGCAGTCAGCTTGACCATGGACAAGAAGCTGATGTTTTATTTTACCTAACAATTCCCAAGACCTTGTTCTCATTGTAAAAATATCACTCAGACACACATGCACTTGTCTCCTGCCGGCGCAGTACTGTCCCTCTGGCCGGGGCTCGGATGACTTCCGGATGTTGGTGGGTGGGCCGGCCCCCGCCACCTCAAGTGGACACCCCAGCACGCCAAAGGCAGGAACACCTTATGCTGAGCGCCTTCTGTTTCTGAGATGCAATTCACAAAACATAACTGAACCATTTCAAAGTGTGCAATTCAGGTTGGTTTTTGTTTTTGTTATATTTTTTAGTTCATGTACTTTCTGTGCTGTGCCATCGTCATCACCACTAATTCCAGTACATTTCCACACCCGAAAATGAAACTCTGCTTACTAAGCCATCACTCCCCTTTGCTCCTCCCTCAGCCCCTAGCAACCACTAATTCACTCTTTGGATCTGCTTGTCCTAGATTTTTCATATAAGTGGAATCATACAATGTATGGCCTTTTGGCGTCTGGCTTCTTCCCCTGACCGTGATATTTTCTGTGGGCTGACCACGTACCAGTATTTCATTCCTTTTTATTGCTGAGTAATATTCCATCCTGTGGGTAGACCACAATTCATTTAGCCATTCATCAGTTGATGGACACTTGGGTTGTTTCCACGTTTTGGCAGTTAGGGAAAATTCTGCACTGAACATTAGTGTACAAGTGTTTGCTTGAACGCCTGTTTTCATTTCTCTCACGTGGAAATGCAGGACTGGACATGTGATGTGCTGTTTGACCACTGGGGCACGTCTGGGCGGCCGTCCGCAGTGGCCGGCCGCACTGTTTTCCGTTCCCAGCTGCCACACGAGGGTGCCTTCTGCACTTGCCTTTCCCGGGACAGCCTTCCCGCCCATCTGTCCTCGGCAGGGCAGACTCTGTGTGGGCTGGGTGCTGGATGCCCCTGAGCAGTTAAGCCGCAGTGGGTGACACGACAGGGCCTGCCGCCCACCGCTCTGCCTGTCCTGGCGTATGAGGGACGCCTTTTGGAACCCGCGGCTGGTCTCCTTACTTGCACAACAGGCTTCAAATTCTAGAGAAACACTTCCCTTGACCTCCCTCAGGAGTCACGGCTGCTGACCCCAGCTCCGTCGGCCTCGGCTGGCATCCACTGTGGGTTAGGTTGTTCCCATCTGCTGCTGGGGCGGTGGGCAGGTGAGCCCCTGGCTGTCTGTCCCCCAGCGCACCGGCTCCCCACAGCCCCGTTCTCTGGGAGCCGCACGGACAGGCGGCATGGCAGCCGGCCCACCTCCCGCCTGGGACGAGCATCCTCAGACTCCAGCCCATGAGCTCTGGGGAAGCGGAGCTTCTCCATCACATCCTCCCACATGGCGACGGGCGACCATCAGGGCCCTGAGGACAGTTCGGCGTGGGGCGTGGCATGCCACTGTTCGCCGCCACCCGAACATCCTCACGCCTACTTGGAGAGGGGGCTCCCAGCACCCATCCTTCGGTCTCAGAGCGTGGGAGGCACTGGATTTCCACGGAATTACCCGATCAATGCCACCAGTGTGGGGAGAGGCCTTCAACTCCCTGGGCTGAAGGCCAGGCCCACACAGGCCCGGACGGGACGGGAGATTGCGCAATGGCCGCGCGTGTGTGTGATGTGTGACCTGTGTGAGAACCTCAGGTCCTGCCTGTCCACATGGCCTCCTTATTTTTCTGGGGAATGCCTCAGACCAGCAACTTGCCGAACGCAGGACCAGATGGGACGCTCTTACTCGGGGCTTTTAGCTTCCGGATTCTGACCAGCAGCCCCAGACGAGCGGTTGCAGCTGAGCGGTTGCAGCTCCTGTGGCCCCTCACTGTCCTCGGGACGCGCCTTCCTCTGCAATCTCACCTGTAACCAATTCACCGTGGCTGACTTCCACTCAAAACCTTTTCCCCAGAGCTCTGACCACTGCTTCATCTCTGCTGCTGTAGTTGAGATTGTTTTAGTTTAGTTGCTAAGTCGTGTTGGCTCTTTGGGACCCCATGGACTATAGCCCTCCAGGCTCCTCTGTCTGTGGAATTTCCCAGGTGAGAATACTGGAGTGGGTGACCATTCCCTTTTCCAGGGGAGCTTCCTGACTCAGGGATTGAACCAGTCTCTTGTTGGCAGGCAGGTTTTTTGTGGTTGGGATATCCAAGGGAAAAATAACCTGCCCGCGAGGGCTGCCAGCGGGATCCTAAAAAGAAGCCGTGTCCAGTCCTGACATGTCCGGGGCCGAAACGTGCATCCTGACTGCTGCTAGTCCCCATAACTGCGTGTGAGAGGTTTGCAAAACTGACCGGAAGGCAGCAAATCCATTCAGCGCGGTTATTGACTGTTGCTGTGGCTGAGCCTCTGGGGGTCAAGGTTCGCCCTTTGCCCCTGGAGCCCAGCTTTCCGGGAAGGACGTGGGGGTCAGCCCCGCCGCCCTGGCTGCACCTTATAACCCCACAGACAGCCCCGAGGCTGCAGGAGGTGGACCATGTCTGCTCGGGCAGCCCTCCTGCTGCTCTGGGGTGAGGCTGGGTCCTGGGGTGGCTGGGGGCGGGGGGAATGGCAGTGAGGCCTAACAGCCAGGTCTCTGCAGGTCTGGCCCTGAGCCCGGTGACTGAGCAGGCGACGTGTGAGTAGGCTGGCCTGGGCACGGGGGGCACTGCGGGGTGAGCCCCCAGGTGGGTACCCGGCTCTGATTGCCTCCCCCATGCAGTCTTCGACCCCAGGCCATCCCTGTGGGCTGAGGCCAGCTCACCGCTGGCACCCTGGGCCAACGTGACGCTGACCTGCCAGAGCCCGCTGCCAGCCCTGGAGTTCCAGCTTCTCAAGGATGGCGTGGGCCAGGAACCGGTGCACCTGGAGTCCCCTGCTCACGAGCACAGGTTCCCGCTGGGACCAGTGACCAGCACCACCCGGGGCCTCTACAGCTGCCGCTACAAGGGCAGCGACGATTGGATCAGCCCTAGCAACCCGGTGGACGTGACGGGAGCAGGTGAGTGTGGTCCACGGCCTGGAGGCAGGAGGCGGGCTGCTGGGGAGGCTCCTCTGCCCACACCTCAAGCCCCCTGCGCTCTTCCTGCCGTCCGGAGCAGCCGGTGGCCTCGGGCAGTTCAGGTCCTGTCTCTGAGCCCAGTGTCCCCATCTGTAGAATAAGGGAGACTGGGCTTCCCTGGTGGCTCAGTAGTAAAGACTCCAGCTGCCAGCGCAGGAGAGGCCAGTCCAATCCCTGGGTCAGGAAGACCCCCTGGAGGAGGGCATGGCAACCCGCTCCAGTGTCCTTGCCTGGGGAACCGCACGGTCAGAGGAGCCTGGCGGGCTACAGTCCGTGGGGTGCCAAACAATTGGACAGACTTAGTGACTGACCAAAAAGAGGGTGATGTTTTCACCAACCCTAGAAGGCTGTGAGGAATAGATGATTGAATCCCCAGGAAGCTGCGGGCAGACCGGCCCCATGCCTTCCACTTGTATTCCGGGCTCACGCCCCTATCAAGACGTCCACCTCCCGGCTCTCTCACACTGTCAGGAGCTTGGAGGTCCAGCTCGGGCTGGGCCCCCATGTCTCCCAGCTCAGGCAGAGCCACCCGAGACCCCTGCCCCGCTGTGACCCCTGCCCCATCCGCAGAGCCCCTGCCCCCACCCTCGCTCTCAACCAGTCCCGTGTCCTGGATCACACCTGGCCTGAACACCACGCTGCTGTGCCTCTCGGGACTTCGAGGCGTGACCTTCCTGCTGAGGCAGGAAGGCGAGGACCAGTTTGTGGAGGTGGCTGAGGCCCCAGAGGCCACGCAAGCCTCCTTCCCGGTCCACCGGGCTGGGAACTACAGCTGCAGCTACCGGACCCACGCGGCAGGCACCCCCTCGGAGCCCAGTGCCACAGTGACCGTAGAGGAGCTGGGTGAGTGGGTGGGCCATCCCAGAGGGCTCCTGGGGGAGGAGGCTCCTGGAGGACGAGAAACTACCCTGGACCCTGAGCAGCCCCACCCAGGACGGCTGTGGGAAGCAGCGGCCTGTCTGGGGAGCGGCGTCGGAACCCGCCACCGGCAGGCTGTTCTGGGACAGAGGTCTGGAGGCTGGGACCCCCAGCGGCCGCCCCAGTGACACACCCCTCCCTGCAGCCCCGCCGCCGGCGCCCAGGCTGACGGTGGACAGGGAGTCGGCCCAGGTCCTGAGGCCGGGCTCGCCTGCCTCGCTCACCTGCGTGGCGCCCCTGAGCGACGTGGACTTCCAGCTGCGGCGGGGCGCGGAGGAGCAGCTGGTACCCCGGGCCAGCACCAGTCCGGACCGCGTCTTCTTCCTGCTGAGCGCACTGGCCGCGGGCGACGGAGGCGGCTACACCTGCCGCTACCGGCTGCGCAGCGAGCTGGCGGCCTGGTCCCGAGACAGTGCGCCGGCCGAGCTGGTGCTGAGCGACGGTGAGCCTGCGGGACGAGACCGCGGGGCTGCGAGAGCCGGGACAGAGCCTGGACGCGGGCCTGCCCGTGCCCGGGGCGCGCGCTCCCTCGCGAGCCGAGGGCGAGGAGCGCAGGGCCAGCTCCGGCGGGCCCTGAGGCCGCTGTGGAGGGAGCCGGGGGAGCTGCAGGACCCTAAGGACTCGGGCCCGGGGCGTAAAGCTCAGGAGAGGACGCGGCCGTCGGGGGGCTCGGGAGTGCTCCCTCCACAAAATGCGCCCGCGCCCCGTTTTCCTGCGCTTATGGACTAGTGCGGAGAGCGTAGGAACGTCCGCGTCCGGCGAGGACCGGACCGGGTCGGGAGGAAGGCTCGGGGGTGGGCCCCGCCGGCCTCCCAGGAGGGAGCGGGGCGGATCTTTCCGGGGGAGGATCCGGTTTGTGCGCCAGCCTCCCGCGCGCTCCCCGCAGGGACGCTCCCCGCGCCGGAGCTGTCGGCCGAACCCGCGATCCTGAGTCCCACGCCGGGCGCGCTGGTGCAGCTGCGGTGCCGGGCACCCCGCGCCGGCGTGCGCTTCGCCCTGGTGCGCAAGGACGCGGGCGGGAGCCGGGTGCAGCGCGTCCTGAGCCCCGCGGGCCCCGAGGCCCAATTCGAGCTGCGCGGCGTCTCGGCGGTGGACTCGGGCAACTACAGCTGCGTCTACGTGGACACGTCGCCGCCCTTCGCGGGTTCCAAGCCTAGCGCGACCCTGGAGCTGCGCGTTGACGGTGAGCTGCGGGCGCGGCCGCCCGGAGCCCCCTTCTCCCCGGACGCCTGTCCCGGGGTCCGACGAGAGGCTCCCGGGGCCTGAGGGGGTCGGCCGCCAGGGCCCCGGGGCGCCCCGCCTGGTGACCGGTCTGCCGCCGCCTTGAGCGCCGGGCAGGTGGGGCGCGTTGTTGGAGATCGTGGGGGGCGGATCCAGCTTTTAGGGTTCAGACTTCTAGCCGCTCTGGCACCGGCTCGTGCCTTGGTTTCCCTGCGCCACGCGCCTGTCGGTGGTCGTCAGATTAGGACCCCAGCCCTCCTGGAGCCCAGGTGCCTATGCGGAGGGTCGAGGTGTAATTCTCGCCGAGCCCCCGCCGGCCTTGGGTCTGTGTGCTCCTTGGATTTCCGCGTCCGGGCCTCTTGGGGACACAGTTCCCACCTCCGGGTCGCTGCCCCGGCTGTGCCCTCCGCGGAAACCCCACTCCACTGGGCGGGTGGCGTTTTCCTCCTGGGCGCTGCGTGCCCGTGATGGGGACCCCTGGGGGGCTCAGACCTCATGGCAGGTCTAGGGGGTGGGGCGGGGAGGCCCGCCAGCTACAGCGCAGTGCCCAGGGTCGGAGGGGCCGAGGGGACTCACCTGACCTCCCGCCGCTCGCCCAGGACCGCTGCCCAGGCCGCAGCTCCGGGCCCTGTGGACTGGGGCCTTGACCCCGGGCCGCGATGCTGTCCTGCGCTGCGAGGCCCAGGTGCCCGACGTCTCCTTCCTGCTGCTGCGCGCGGGCGAAGAGGAGCCCTTGGTGGTGGCTTGGTCCACCAACCGCTCCGCGGACCTGGTGCTGACCCACGTGGGCCGCCAGCACGCCGGCACATACAGCTGCCGCTACCGCACCGGCGGGTCCCGCTCCTTGCTGTCTGAGCTCAGCGACCCGGTGGAGCTCCAGGTGGCAGGTGAATGGAAGGCCCAGGAAGAGGGGGTTGCGATCCAGGCCTTTGCCCAGATGGTACCCTCCTCCAGGGCTGCGCTTTCATGAGCCCCTCCAGCGCTGACATTGGCTGGTGGGCCTAGACTCCTGGGGGTGTGTGTGTGTGTGCGTGTGTGTGTGTGTGTGTGTGTGTGCGTGTGTGTGTGCATGTGTGTGTGTGTGCGTGCACGCACCTAGACTGCTGGGTGTGTGTGTGTGTGTGTGCGCGCGCGTGTGCGTGTGCGTGCGCGCACCTAGACTGCTGGGTGTGTGTGTGTGTGTGCGTGCGTGCGTGCGTGTGTGTGTGTGTGTACCTAGACTGCTGGGTGTGTGTGTGTGCTGTGTGTGTGTGTCGGGGGACTGCAAGGCAGGGCGGGGTGTGGTCACCAGCACCTGTAGGGGGCGGTGGGGGCCTGTTTCCTCGCGGGCAGCTGACCAGTCCCTGCCCTGCTGAGGCCTCAATGAGGCCCGCCCTGACTCATTAGGGAGGATGCAGGGAGCCTTCCTCCCCACCATCACTTTTGTCCACTTGGTCCAGGAAGCTGACCCAGGGGCCGAGCCGGGTGCTGATGGTATCCTCGGGAAGTCCTTTCTCCAGCCTGCCTCCGATGCCTTGTGCTGCAGCGGGAAGCTGGAGTTCTCCCTGGGGGCAGGGGGAGTGGCCGCCTTTCCCTGATCCATCCCAGGAACTAATAAATGTGCAGACAGCCTTTAAGACGTGTCTCTGGCCCATGGTGGTCCAGGTGCGGGGGGCGGGAGCCCCGGGGCTGGGATCTGGAGTCCTGAAAGTGGGTGGGCTCTGGGCTGGATCCTGAGGATGGAGGCCCCTTCTCCTGCCTTCTCCCATTAAGCTTCCTCCTGCTCCCCAGTCCCCTCCGTCCAGCCCCCGCAAGTGTGGGAGGCAGATGAGGCTCCGGACCTCCTTGACTGGACAGGAGGCGGTTCAGAGGCTGCATTTTGCAGCTCTCTCTTCCCGGCTCCGGGAGTTGGTGATGGACAGGGAGGCCTGGCGTGCTGCGATTCATGGGGTCGAAAAGAGACGGACACGACTGAGCGACTGAACTGAACTGAACTGAACTTCCCGGCTCAGCGGCCACCAGGTGGCGATGCGGGGCTGTGTCCCGCGCCGAGACCGGGCCACCCACCCCGCAGCCCAAGGCCGCGGGAGGGAGGAGTCCTCTTTGCTCTTCCCCGCGGTCCCCTAACCGGACCGCTCCTGGACCACTGACCCGCCCTAGCCTGGCCCTCCAGGTGCTGACACACATCAGTTGTGAGTAAGGCTAGCATCATCAGCTAATGCTTGGTGAACTGTTTCTGCGAGAAATGTGCCTGTTTCTTGACCGGAGAGGTCTGATTGTCTGGCACGGAGTTGCTCATCGCACAGCTGTAGTCTCCGCATGCCTGCAGGGTCTGTAGTGATGCCACCTCTTTCATGACTGATGCTGTGTCCCTTCTCCCTCTCTGTCTAGCTAGAGGTTTATCAATTGTAGTTATATTTATCAAAGACCAGATTGCCTTAGAGAGTGCTCATTTTGGTACTCTTTTCTATTTTGTGACTCTCTACTTGTATCATTCCCTTCCTTCTACTTAATTCTGAATTAATTTCTTCTTTTTCATTTTCCTCAGGTGGAAACTTAGACCATTCACTTTTGGGGGTAAACATTAGCAACAGCTTAATATCAGACTTAAAAAGCGTTATCTTAGCTTAAATCATGGGAAATTATTTCTGGATAAACAAAGTTTGACCTTTGGCAGCTTCATCCATTACATCCAGTTGGTTGATGACACTGGTCAGTTCTTTGGCATCCTTACTGGTTTTCTGTTTTGTTCTGTTGATTCTAGTGAGAGGGGTGTTGAAGTCTCCAATTATAATTGTGAATTTGTCTATGATTTTCTTTCAGTTCTATCAGTTTCTATTTCCTGTTATTTTAAGGCTTTGTTGTTAAATGCATACATTTTGGAACTGTTATGTCTTTTTGGTGAATTGTCTCTTTATCACTATGTAACTTCTCTCTCTGTTCCTAGTAATTTTCCTTGTTCTTAAGTCTACTTGGTTTGATATTAATATAGCCATTGCAGCATTTTTTGATGGAGATGTCATAATATATATCTTTCTCCACTTTTTTACCTTAAGCTTACCTATATAATTACATTTATTTTTAAAATATTTATTTCTTTGGCTGCATTGGGTCTTAGTTGAGGCCTGAGGATCTTCATTGAATCATGCAGGATCTTTCCCTGGGACACATGAAGTCTCTAGCTGTGGCTTGGCGGCTTCGGAGCACGTGGGCTCAGTAGTTGTGGTACTCAGTTTCTACACAGCATGTGGGATCTAGTTCCCTGAGCAGGGATCAAACACGTCCCCTGGATTGCAAGGTGGATTCTTAACCCCTGGACCACCAGGGAAGTCCCTATATCATCATACTGAAAAGAGTTTCTTATTTTCTTTTTTAAAGAAATTCATTCTGGCAAGTTCTTCTAGTTGGCATGTTCAGATCACTTATATGTAATGATGTATAAGCCTATGGTTTGGTCTGCCTCTTGGTTCCTTTTGTTACCTGTCAGCTTCCCCTTTCCTGCTTTCTTTTGGGTTGGTTCTCAGCTTCCTTTTTAACTCATCTGAGTTCTGATCATCTGTCAGTTCATTTCAGTCACTCAGTCGTGTTGACTCTGCGAGCCCCATGGACTGCAGTATGCCAGGCTGCCCTGTCCATCACCAACTCCCAGAGCTTGCTCAAACTCATGTCCATCGAATGGCGATGCCATCCAGCCCTCTCATCCTCTCTCATCCCCTTCTCCTGTCTTCACTCTTTCCCAGCATCAGGGTCTTTCCCAATGAGTCAGTTTGCATCAGGTGGCCAAAGTATTGGAGCTTCAGCCTCAGTCATTCTAATGAATTCTCTTTGTATAGTCCTTTTAAAAGATTTCTCTTGGGATCACAATATGCATACTTAACTCTTTACAGTCTTCTTAGAATTAATATTTTACCATTTAAATGGGATGTAAGACCTTAATAAAGATTCCTTTCTTCCCCTGAACTCCTTCTCCTTTGGATAAACAAAGTAGATACACATCTCACGACAAAGAGGGTGTGGTAGGTGCTCTGAGTGCCGGGGTGGGGAGGAGATTCAGTTCCTCAGTGAAAGAGAGCAGGAGGGTGGGGCGGAAAGGGGGAGTCAGATGCCAGCAGTCAGGGCCAGTGCCCAGAGCCTGCATCAGGTGCTGCAGACGCGGGTCTCTTCATCCCCTCTCCTGACCGAGCCGGTCACTGAGGCTCAGGGGAGTCACTGACCTGCGGCCCCCACGGCGGCCTTTCCGCTCCCTGCAGCCTGCGGGGGCCTAAGGGCAGGGGGACGCGCATCTCTCCCCTCGCAGCCTCTCTCACCTCCTGTCAGTTGCTCAGCGTCGGAGCCTCAGCCATGCTGTGTACATCTGGGGCCCTCTGAGACACTGGCAAGATCTCCACCTCCCTGGGTCTCTCTCAGCTTTCTGCTCGGAACCTCACTCCTCAGAGGTCTCTGTTTACTCATGACACAGAAGGAATGAATTCGAGACAGAGGGAGAAACACAGGGAGAGACGGTGTCGATGACCAGGGCACAATACACAACTGTGTGGTGGGGGGTCAGGTTCACACGCCAGAGTCATCAGAGAAACAGGGAAGAAGGCTGATGCCTTGACGGGAACAGAGGCACAGAGGCTGCCACGCTGGTTCCAGGCACGGAGCCTGCAAGCAGGTCGGGGGCACAGGGCCGAGAGGGAAGGCAGAGCGCTTCCGGCCGCGGCAGCCGTGCAGCTGTGGGGCCACGGAGAGGGCTGGCTCGGCACACGGTAAGGGAGCCACGGATGCCGGCTTGTCTGGGCGCGGGGGCCCTGGAGGAATCGGGCAGTCTGTCCTGGAGGGCCCACAGCCGGGGGAGACAGCAACGTAAACGTCTGAGGACGACTCAGGCTGGAGCGTGGCGACCGCCCGTGGAAAGGCGTCGGTCACGCACTCAGCAGCTGTCGCTCAGCGCCTCCGGCCCGCGTGCTGGGGACACTCAGTGAGGCGCAGCCCTGCTCCTGGACGCTCAGTGTCCTCAGGAAAGACAAACTCCAAGCTCTGTGAGGAGTAGCTATGACATGCAGGAGGCTCAGGAGGCTCAGGAGGAGGCCCTCGGGGAGCAGAGAGCGCAGGTGGGGACATGGGGGAGGGACGGGGAGACATCCCGGGGGAGAGAGCGGAGGGTTCCAGGCACAGAGGCAAAGGCATGTCCCTGGGAGAAAGGATGGCTCCTCCAGGGAGTGCGTGTTCTGCAAGCAGGTGTGTGGGAGGCAGGGCCACAGGGGACGAGGCTGAGGGCCCGGCACCGCCAAGCCGTGAATGGCAGCTGACGGAGCCTCAGGTTCATCTCACGGGGCCGCGATCTGAATTATGTTCCCTCCACTGCACACACAGCAATATGAGTGTCCGTAAACACATAGGTAACTGGAGAGACAGCCTGGTACCCAAAGCCACTTATGTCTCGGCAAACTTGTAAACCATTCAGGAAGCTTTGCTGTAGAAGGTGACGCAGTGGAGAGCTTCCCGTGACTGTGGAGACACGATCAGATTCGGGTTGTGGAAAGAGCCTGCTGGAGGCCCGTGTGGAGAAGGAAACAACTGTGTGTGTGTATGTGGGGAAGTGTATGTAAGTGGCATGTGTGTGTGGTGTGTGTTGGTTTGTGTGTAGTGTATGTGGTGTGGGAGAAATGTGTATGTATGCAATGTGCTTGTGTGCTGTATGTCTGTGGTGTGTGTGATATAGGTATGTGCTGTGTATGTATGTATGTGGTGTGTGTGTATGTGGTGTGATATATGTGTGTGGTGTGTGTATATGTGTGTGGTGTGTGTGTGCATGTGGTGTGTGTATGTGGTATGTGTGATATGTGTGTGTGCTGTGTGTGTATATGTGTGGTGTGTATGATATATATGTGTGTGTATGCATGTGGTGTGTGTGATGTGTATGTGTGTAGTGTATATGGTATATGTATGTGGTGTGTGTGTATGCATGTGGTGTGTGGTGTGTGTATGCATGTGGTGTGTGTGATGTGTGTGTGTGCTGTGTGTGTGGTGTGTGTGATATATGTATGTGGTGTGTGTGTGGTGTGTGTGTGTGGTGTGTGTGTGTGTGTGGTGTGTGTGCATGTGGTGTGTGTGATACATGCATGCGCTGTGTGTGTGCATGTGCTGTGTGTGATATATGTATGTGGTGTGTGTGTGTATGTGGTGTGTGTGTATGTGGTGTGTGTATATATGTGGTGTGTGCATGCATGTGGTGTGTGATATATGTATGTGGCGTGTGTGTGGTGTGTGTATGCATGTGGTGTGTGTGTGTGTGGTGTGTGTATGCATGTGGTTTGTGTGATATGTGTGTGTGCTCTGTGTATGCGTGTGGTGTGTATGATATATGTATGCATGTGTGTGTGTGTGGTGTGTGTGTGTGGTGTGTGTGTGTGTGTGGTGTGTGTGCATGTGGTGTGTGTGATACATGCATGCGTTGTGTGTGTGCATGTGCTGTGTGTGATATATGTATGTGGTGTGTGTGTGTATGTGGTGTGTGTGTATGTGGTGTGTGTATATATGTGGTGTGTGCATGCATGTGGTGTGTGATATATGTATGTGGCGTGTGTGTGGTGTGTGTATGCATGTGGTGTGTGTGTGTGTGGTGTGTGTATGCATGTGGTTTGTGTGATATGTGTGTGTGCTCTGTGTATGCGTGTGGTGTGTATGATATATGTATGCATGTGTGTGTGTGTGGTGAGTGTGTGTGGTGTGTGTGCATGTGGTGTGTGTGATACATGCATGCGCTGTGTGTGTGCATGTGGTGTGTGTGATATATGTATGCGCTGTGTGTGTGGTGTGTGTGTGTGTGTGGTGTGTGTGCATGTGGTGTGTGTGATACATGCATGCGCTGTGTGTGTATGCATGTGGTGTATGTGTGTGTGATGAAGGCAGGAAGGTGTCAGGAGGGAGACCCCCTGCTGGAATCCCCGGGACAGGGGATGTGGGCCTGCAGGCGGTGATGACGGTGAAGGTGGAGTAGTGGAGGTAAAATCAACAGCCTGACGTCGGGTGGGCCGTGCTCGGAGTGGGCAGGGAGAAATGGATGCTGTGCAGGGACAAGAGCCCCCTCAGGACAGGGAAAGTGCCAGAGAGGCTGAGGGTCGGAGAGGGCCTCGTGGAAAAGGCAGCCCCCAGGCTGGCCTCGGAGTTGGGCTGGAGCAGGCGGAGAGAACAGTGTGTGTGAAGAGGTAGGTGGGCGCGGGCAGGCCCCAGTTACACAGGAGAGGGGCGGGCAAGGCGGGCAGCCACGCGGGCGTGTGAAGGCGAGCCTCCCGCCTGAGCACCTGGGGGCCCCTGAGTCCTGGCCTCAAGGACCAGCTCCCCCCTCGGATTCAGCTGTCCTGAGATGGCCCTGAGTGGGCAGCGGAGGGCGGCCGGGGGCTTCTGGGAGCTTCGCGGGCTGGCCTGGAGAGCCTCCTTCCACAGCCCTGAAGGAAGCGCTGTCCCCCAGCAGCCCCACATTCTGCCCGGAAGCCCCTGTCGTTTCAGGGACGCACCAGTCCCCAGTCCAGCTGTCCTGGCTCTTCTGGAATTCAGGTTCCTCGCCAGCGCTGCGACGCGGCGGGAGGCGCGCCGGTCACTGGAGGACGCTGGCGTGGAGGCGCAGGTGACCCAGGCGGGCCGAGCTGCGGCTGAAGGCCTTCCCGCCGCCGTTGCACCGGCAGGGCTCGCCGGTGTGCATGCGTGGCGCCCCAGGAGGGAGGAGCTCTGCGCCAAGGCCTTGCGGCCCTCCCGGCCCTGGCAGGGCTTCTCCCGCAGCGCGCCCGCAGGTGCCGCACCGCGCGGCGCAGTCGCTGAAGGCACGGCCGCAGGCGCTGCCCTCAGGGCTTCTCGGCTGTGTGCACGCACTGGTGCTGGGTCAGATGCGTGCTCTGGCTGAAGGCCTGGCCGCACGCGTCGCACGTGCAGGGCCGCTCGCCCGTGTGCGTCCACCCGCGCTGGCTGAGGTGGGTGCTGCGGCGGGAGGCCTTGCCGCACTCTCCGCAGGCGTAGGGCTTCTCACCGGTGTGCACCCTCCGGTGTTGGCTCAGGTGGGTGAGCCGACCGAAGGCCTTGCCACACTCCATGCACGCGTGGGGCTTGGCCCCCGTGTGCACCCCCCAGTGCTGGGCCAGGTGCGCGCTCCAGCCGAAGGCTTTCCCACACTCGCTGCCCGTGTAGGGCGTCCTGCGGGCCTGGCTCTTCTGGTGGGCCTCCGAGGGGCTCTGGAGGGTCTTCCCCCACTCTCCACACGGGGGGGGGGGGCTTCCTCCCTGAGCACGTGCCTGGAGGCTCTGTCCCACAGCCATCCGGTGGATCCCATCTCTCCTCAGAAGGAGTCTTCTCTCGGGAGGTGAGGTCTGGCCGCATGTGGGGGCTGTCCCCCAAGGCACCAGCTTCACAGCTGGGCTGGGCTGGGGGCCCCTCCTTGTAAGGCCCTGACGTTTTCCTGACATCCATCTGGTGGGGGCAGACTGGGCCCACGTTTCCCCTGAGAGGCTGGCCTGCCTCTCTGGGCCACCCTGGGATTCACAGTCACCACCAAAGGTGGCTCGCGGGGGAGTCCCTCCTCCCAGGGTTTCGGCAGCCCTGTCCCAGGGCTCCGACTCCTCCGAACCGCTCTGCTTACAGCTGGTGTCTGTGAGCTCAGATCCCAGCACCCAGCCTGCAACAGTTCGAACCACAGAGTCACCGCTTTTCCCATACCAGGCCTCCCCAACTCTGCTGAGCCCTGGCCTCACTCTGAAAGGGAAGGTGTGGGCCACTCCTAACATGTAGTCCCCTTTCCAAAGAAAAGTTTCTCACTTGGTGTCTTGGATGACAAAAGGGTACAGGGCTGTCCTCCAACACCATCAACCACCTGCGTCACACACATAGACGGCCAATGGGCACATGAAAGGGTGCTCATCATCGCTAATTACAAGAGAAATGCAAATCAGAAGTGAGACACCACTTCATACTGCTCAGAAGGGCATCATCAAAAAAGTCTACAAACAATAAATGTTGGAGAGGCTGTGTAGTGATAAT
Source organism: Capra hircus (assembly GCF_001704415.2). NCBI lineage: Eukaryota > Metazoa > Chordata > Mammalia > Artiodactyla > Bovidae > Capra > Capra hircus. The sequence goes on along the minus strand of NC_030825.1, from coordinate 67,052,439 downwards.
GTAAATCGACTTGTCCACTATGGAGAACAGTACGACAGTTCCTCAAAACACCAAAAACAGTGTTGCCATATGACCCAGCAATCCCACTCCTAGGCCTATAACCAGACAAAACTCTAATTTGAAAAGGCACCCCTGTGTTCATATTGTATTTACAACAGCCAAGACATGGAAGCAACCTAAATAAATGTCCACTGGCAGATGAATGGATAAAGGTGCAGTATATATACACAATGGAATATTACTCAGCCATGGAAAGAATGAAAGAAAACCATCTGGAGCAACATGGATGGGACTAGAGATTATCATACGAAGTGAAGTAAGTCAAAAAGAGAAAAATAAGTATCAGATGATATCACTTACATGTTGAATCTAAAGTAGACACAGGGACTTCCCTGGTGGTCCAGGGGTTAAGACTCCCTGGTTCCACTGCAGGGGGCATGGGTTCAATCCCCGGCCAGGGAACTGAGATCCTGCATGGCACATGTCGCAGCCAAAAAAAAAAAAAAGATACAAATGAACTTATCTACAAAACAGAAACAGACTCACAGACCACAGACGTAGAGAACAGACTTGTGGTGGCCACAGGGGAGGAGGGGTAGGGATGGACTGAGTTTGGGGTTAGCAGATGCAAACTAGTATACACAGGATGGATACACAACAAGGTCCTACTGTGCAGCGCAGGGACGACATTCAAGGTCCGTGAATAAAACATAATGGAAAAGACTATTAAAAAGGATGTATATGTGTGTATAGCTGAATCATTTTGCTAAACAGCAGAAATTAACACAGCATTGTAAACCAACATATTAAAAACCCTGTGTTATAGGTTTCTAGTCACCCCTCACTCACTACCTCCTTCTCAAACCCTCCATTCTTTAAGGCTCCTGATTTTGTCTCAAATATCAGAAGGAAATCCCCGGTGTTGAACTGATCTGACAGAGCCAGGCGCCTGAGGACATGCTTCCGGGACCGGCTCAAGCTCCATCCCACCCCCTCATTCCCTGCTGCTTGGACCTGGACGAGTCTGCAGAGGCTCAGTAGAGATGGTTGGATGAGGGAATCAATCCAAGCTGCAGGAGACTTGCCCTTGAAGCCCAGGCAGACACCTGGGGCTGTGGGTGGTGGGTGATGCCCACCTGGCCTCCCTGAGCCACCTGGGAACCCAAGGCCCACTCTTCATAATCTGCTGGGAAGGCAGCGCACACCTAAGGGGCAGCTGCAAGCTGGCCTGTGAACAGGGCAGGAGCGTGCCTGAACTGACCTGCTCTTGACGGGTACATACGGCACCCAAGGATGCTTGACTGGGCATTGTTTGCTGGACATATTCCAGGAAGGGCGTGGCTGGAATAACTGCCAGTTAGGTCCACAGTGGTGCTCTAACTCTGCCACTGGCCAGCTCCAAGGGTTGGGCAGTCGTGCCCTCACTTGGGCCTCAGTTTCCTCATCTGGAAGACGGGATACTATACTGCTTGCCTCTCAGGGCTGCTGGCCATCATCAGGCTCTTGTTCTACGCTAGGCTCCAACAATGGTGGGTAACTTCCATTGCCTCCTGTAAGCTTCATTCTGCTCTCAGAAAGAGGCAATGTGACCACTGTGTTCCAGGCAAGGAAATGCACACCCCGCCGAGGGGAAGTCTTGAGTAACTGGTACAAGACCACATGATTAACTCTGAGAGGTTGAGTAACTTTTACGAGATCACACAGCTAGCTAGTGGCCAAGTTGGGATTTCAGCTCTAGAATCTTCTCCTCCTCTAAGCCCACTGTGCGTGCGTGCTAAGTTGCTTCAGCTCTGTGCAACTTTTTTGCAACCCTATGGACTGTAGCCCACCAGGCTCCTCCATCCATGGGATTATTCCAGGCAAGAACACTGGAGTGGCTAGCCATGCCGTCCTCCAGGGCATCTTCCCAACCCAGGGATAGAACCCTGCCTCTCATTTTTCCTGCTTTGACAGGTGAGTTCTTTACCACTAGCGCCACCTGGGAAATCCCTAAGCCCACTGGTGTTCCACTAATTCCCCCAACCCCTCCAGCCTTACCCTTTTTTCCCTCTATTCCAGAAACACTGCACCACCTGCTCTTCCTAGAATGCAATAGTTCACGTCGTACCACAGGGTCTCTGCGTCCCACCATCCCTCTGCCTGGACTATGTTCTTTTCTGCTGTTTCAGAGCCATTTTGCAGTTTCTCTGAAGACTCTCCTGACCCTACAGGAGGATGTGGCCTCACACAGCCAGGAGGTGGCAGAGCAGGGGTTGGATGCACCAAGCCTCGAGGATTCTCTGAGCTCAAATTCCATGCTCTCCCTGTCCACGGCCCCCGCCCTGGTTCCTGGCATGCCCACCCCACCAAATGCTACCATCAAGAGGGGCCAGGCCCTTCCGGGACAGAGTCTTCCTCCCTGCCCTGGACTGTCTCAGGACTGGGTCTTCCCGGGGTCCCATGACACCTCCCTGGGCTGCAACATGAGTGAGTCCCTGAGCGACGGGGCCCCTCCTCTGACCTGGGGCAGGTCTGTCTCGACCCTGGAGGTCAGCACGGAGTGCGCCAAGCCAGAGCATCTGGACACATGGCATTTCTGCCCCCTCATCTGGCAGCAGCCTCCTGGTCTTTCTCTGGGGAACTCCCTTGCTTACATCAGTCCCTGGGGCTTTGGTCAGCCAAACACAAGCACGAGACCCCAGCCAGTTCAGTGAGGCTCAGCTTGGGGATGGTTCACTGTTGTACCTATGGGGTTTCCACATGGGTAAGATACAAGCATGAGACTGCTGGACCAACTATGTCTTAGGTAGCTTAAGAAGCTACTTAAGAATGAAGCTAACATAGGAAAACTCAACCGAGAAAGGAGAACCAGAGTCCTGAGGATGTCACCTGAGCTCCCCATACACAGCCATGAAACCTCCCTCCTTGGCTTCTGTCAGTTGGAGCTTGGCTTTTGGTCGCTGGCAACCTAAACAGAACTGCTTACCGAAACATGTGAGGGTTTTGGTGAGTGACCCCAAGTCCAAATCTGCACCCTTACATTCCAGCGCAGGCTTCGTCCCCAGTGCCCTGCGAGCCAGTCGCCCCCTCCCCCCCTTACCTCTCTTGTCCAGTGCCCGAGTCAGATCCTCCACCAGCACAGCAGCCCCCTCACCACTCTTGGGGCACTGAGCGCCCACCCAAGACTGGATCTCGGGGGGCCGCGTGCCCAGGAACTGCTCCAGCACCAGCAGCTCCAGCATCTGCTCCTTGGAGTGTATCTCGGGCTGCAGCCACTGGCGGCAGAGCTCCCGGAGCCCGGCCAGTGCCTCGGGAGGGCTGGACGCCTCCTCAAAGCAGAAGTGCTGGAAGCGCAGGCGTGCAGCCTCAGGGTGGACGGTGTGGCCAAAGCTAGATTCCTGGACCTGGGAGAGACTGGCCTCCTCCTCCTCCTCCATCTTCACCAGGAGAAAGCCATCCTGTTCCCAGGGCACTGGGCTCAGGCAGATCTTGGGCATGGCCATTGGGCAACAGACCTTCAGTGAGACACAGGATGGCTGGAGCCTTGGAACTGGGTTTGCAGGAAGATCAAAACTTGGTCATCCCATGACCTTGGGTCCTGCCGCAACACAGATGATCAAAATACTCAGGACAATGCCCACTGGGTGCTGAGAACTTTTCTAAATGCTTGCAGAGAGTAATTTGTTCAAAACTCACAACAAACTCAGGAGGTGGAAGCTTTCTTTCCATATTATAGGTATGAAAACAGACAGAAGAGAAAAGATTTACCCAAAGTTTCCCAGACAGTGAAAGGGAAGGCAGTTGCTGAGCTGCAGACTCCTGCAGCCTGACCCCTCAGACCGTCTGCTTAAGGCATACGCTCCTTTCACATATGGAGGGTCTGTCTCCTACCTCACACACACTCCAGTCCCCAGGGAGCCACCGGAGCATTCCTTTACTTTAATTGTTAATTATTTTGTAGCTTCTGAGATTAATACTTCGGTAACTAACATTCAGCCTTTCTTTGCTAATATATGTATCTCAGGCTATAAATTTCCCTATAAGCATAGCTTTAGCTGTTTACCCATAAGTTTGGTTTTGCATCTTCATTATCATTTAGTTAAAAATATTGTCTAATTTTTTCTTCTGGTTTCTTCCTGAACCATGGGCTGCTTAGAACTCTGCTGCTTCATTTCCAAACAATCCAGAGTTTTCTTTTTTTATTTCTTTAATTTTTATTTTTACTTTATTTTGGTTTACAATACTGTATTGGTTTTGCCACACATTGACATGAATCAGCCATGGGTGTACATGAGTTCCCAATCCTGAACCCCCCTCCCACCCCATATCAGAGTTTTCTAATTGTCCTTTTATTACCGATTTCCAGATTAACTCTAGTGTGCTCAGAAAATGTGTTTTGGTCAATTTTAATCCTTTGATATGTGCTGAGACTTGGTTTGTGTTCTGGTGCATGGTTAATTGTGGTCAATGCTCCACATACACTTAAAAATAATGATAAGCCATGTTAGGTAAGTGACAACAGAGAAAACTGGACTTCATCAAAATTAAAAACCTTTGTTATTTGAAGCACATCAAGAAGGTGGAAAGGGGAATTCCCTGGCAGTCCAGGACTCAGTGCCTTCACTGCCCAGGCAGAGGTTCAATCCCTGGTCGGGGAACTAAGATCCTACAAGCCATGCAGCAAGGCAAAAAAGAGTAAGAAAAGGCAACCCCAGAATGGGAGAAAATACCTGCACATCATATGTCTGATTAGGGACCTGTACCTAGAACAACTCCACAATAAAAAGACAAATGGTCCAAACTTAAAGAATGAGCAAGTGATTTGACCAGACATTTCTCCAAAGACATGCAAGTGGCTAAAAAGCACATGCTGCTGCTGCTGCTGCCGCTGCTGCTGCTAAGTCGCTTCAGTCGTGTCCGACTCTGTGCGACCCCATAGACAGCAGCCCACCAGGCTCCCCCTTCCCTGGGATTCTCCAGGTAAGAACACTGGAGTGGGTTGCCATTTCCTTCTCCAATGGATGAAAGTGAAAAGTGAAAGTGAAGTTGCTCAGTCATGTCCGACTCTTAGCAAACCCCATGGACTGCAGCCTACCAGGCTCCTCCATCCACGGGAGTTTCCAGGCAGGAGTACTGGAGTGGGGTGCCAGTTCCTTCTCCAAAAAAGGACATGAAGAGAAGCTCAAGATTATCAGCTACCAGAAAAGTACAAATCAACACCAAAATGAGATACCATTTTATACCTGCTAGGATGTAATACTCAAAATGACAGATAAAAACTGTTGACACTTAAGATATGACCTTGGGCACAAGGAGAATTGGACATTAATAAAACAGGACCTCAATCCTGACACTTTTCAGTGGGAGCTGGTGATTTCTGGCAAAGCTATGCTTAGCCCCTAACTCCACTGGAAAGCTCACTTCGTTCTCTTGTAACCTTGTCCTTGTCGTTATCCCAATTTCTCAATTCCGCTGTCCCTGTTAATCTCTTGTTCTAAAGTCCCCCTTAGTCCTGCAGGACCCACTTTAGCTGTCGTCTTCTCCAAGAGCCGGCCCAGCACCTGGGAGCAGGCTAAGTAGTCCCTTGTGTGCCCCGGGGCTCTGTGCTCTAACCATGTTTCCCCAGAGAGTCTGGGCATGCTGGAGACACAGTGCCCACAGCAAGTGCACAGGTAACAGGTGCTGAGCAAACGGAGGGAACAGGGAAGGTGGAATCTGATACAGGGAATCATTGCTGGGGGTCGGGGGTTGGTGCGCAGAGTGGGCAGGATTAACAATAAATGCAGTGACAATTTCCAACCTCCCTTTCGTATCCCTGAAACCACTTCAGGAAAATCCCTGATGACGGTATGAGATACATGGACACAGATCGTGCTCACTCCACCTCCAACTTTCTGACCTCATATACAGTTGAGAGCCTCTGTCCACAGCTGCTTGACCAACTCAGGGGAGCAGTTCTTTCACTTCTTGTAATTACGTTATCAGTACTTCTTAGTACCTGGCCTGACAACAGGCCAGGCACGCGGCAGACACGCAGCCGATGCACAATCTCATGACTCCATAGCCATCTGCTGGATTTAAACCCATAGAAGGTGCTAGGAGAGCATCCCAGCTGGGTGACTGCAGGTCGCAGAATTCCAGCTGCAGACAAGGCCAAGTGCAAAGCCTGTCACACGCCTGGTGAACTCCCAAGCAAATCATCCAGGCGTAGTCCCCCTGACAAAATCCCAGTCAAGCCCATAGTTATATGCATATGCCCTACCTCCGGCAGAGTCCCTCAGTCGCACCCCAAAATACGCCCAGGGACCCAAGGGTTCCTAGTCACTCACTCAGTCAAACACACGCCTTCGCACCATCATTCCCACAGTTACTCATAATCAACCTGCTTCAGGCAGTCAGATACACACTCTCAGTCACGCCTAAACTTATACAGTCATAGACACACCCTCTTACTCACAGCAGCACACAACCCAACGACAAAATCTCAAACAACTTCTTGGTCAGTTGCAAACTTGATCGGGTCAGTCAGACATCCTATCAGCTGACCAAATGCTCCTAGTCTTGTCAGTCAGAAACACGAGTCAAGACGAGTCAGACACAAACTGGCCAGTCAGCCTTCGTCGCAAGCAGCTGGCCCCGCACCTGACCAGTGAGTTCCACACTGCGTCTTTCCGTCCGTCGGTTCACGCGCGGCTCGGGGTCGGCCCCTCGCTCCCCGCTCGCGCGTGCCGGTCCCCTACATCTCAGGGCCACCTCGGGCGTTCGCGACTCCAGGGCCTCCAGTAGTTCCCCTCCAGCAGCAACCAGGTCGGGACCCCAACCCGACCCACCTCACCCGCAGGCGGGAGCACGCTTCCGGGAAGCGACGGGCAGGCGCTGCCGTGAGGAGCTCGCGCGCTCCAGCCGGGACCACAGCTCCCGGACTACAATTCCCAGAAGGCGCTACGTCGCCCGCCCCAGCAGCCCGAGCCACGCCGGGAGTTGTAGTCCAACTGGGTTCGTGAAGCGAGGGAACAGCGGCTGTGACTTTGTGGGGCAGTGCTGGCGGTGTGTGCATGGTCCCGCCCGAGGGTGTGCGGAAGGCGGCAGCGTGCATGGTATGAGAGGTGTGTGTGAGGAGGTGAGGGGCGGGAGAGGAGATGACCGGTGTGAGGGCCGGGGTGTGGATAGAGGGCGGAGGCTATGCATCATGCAAGTACTGCATGTGGGCCTCTGTGACCGTGTGGTCACAGCCTCTATACTTGCTTCGCTTTCCGTTTTCTTTCGCCTTTGAAATGTTTTAACGTTCTGTGGAGCTATAATTCACCTCCCCTCGGTTCACCATTCTGCTGCTGCTGCTGCTGCTGCTGCTGCTGCTGCTGCTGCCAAGTCACTTCAGTCGTGCCCGACCCTGTGCGACCCCATAGACAGCAGCCCACCAGGCTCTGCGGTCCCTGGGATTCTCCAGGCAAGCACACTGGAGTGGGTTGCCATTACCTTCTACATGGGTACAATTAAATGGTTTTTAGTTTACTTACAAGCCTGTGGAAGGATCACCACTTTGATCGCCCCCCAAAAATGTGAAAAGCAGAGAAGTGAAAAGCAAAGGAGAAAAGGAAAGATATAAGCATCTGAATGCAGAGTTCTAAAGAATATCAAGGAGAGATAAGAAAGGCTTCTTCAGCGATCAATGCAAAGAAATAGAGGAAAGCAACAGAATGGGTAAGACTAGAGATCTCTTCAAGAAAATTAAAGATGGGCTCGATAAAGGATGGAAATGGTATGGACCTAACAGAAGCAGAAGATATTAAGAACAGGTGGCAAGAATACACAGAACTGTACAAAAAAGATCTTCACGACCCAGATAATCACGATGGTGTGATCACTCAGCTAGAGCCAGACATCCTGGAATGTGAAGTCAAGTGGGCCTTAAAAAGCATCACTAAGAACAAAGCTAGTGGAGGTGATGGCATTCCAGTTGAGCTGTTTCAAATCCTGAAAGATGATGCTGTGAAAGTGCTTCACTCAATATGCCAGCACATTTGGAAAACTCAGCAGTGGCCACAGGACTGGAAAAGGTCAGTTTTCATTCCAATCCCAAAGAAAGGCAATGCCAAAGAATGCTCAAAGTACTGCACAATTGCACTCATCTCACATGCTAGTAAAGTAATGCTCAAAATTCTCCAAGCCAGGCTTCAGCAATACGTGAACCGTGAAACTCCAGTTGTTCAAGCTGGTTTTCAAAAAGGCAGAGGAATCAGAGATCAAATTGCCAACATCTGCTGGATCTGGAAAAAGGAAGAGAGTTCCAGAAAAACATCTATTTCTGCTTTATTGACTATGCCAAAGCCTTTGACTGTGTGGATCACCAGAAACTGTGGAAAATTCTGAAAGAGATGGGAATACCATCATGTATTCCAGAGTCATGTCCGACTCTGTGACCCCATGAATCACAGCACACCAGGCCTCCTTGTCCATCACCAACTCCCAGAGTTCACTCAAACTCATGTCCGTCGAGTCGGTGATGCCATCCACCCATCTCATCCTCTGTCGTCCCCTTCTCCTAACCCTCCTGCCCCAATCCCTCCCAGCATCAGAGTCTTTTCCAATGAGTCAACTCTTCACATGAGGTGGCCAAAGTACTGGAGTTTCAGCTTTATCATCAGTCCTTCCAATGAACACCCAGGACTGATCTCCTTTATGATGGACTGTTTGGATCTCTTCCCAGTCCAAGGGACTCTCAAGAGTCTTCTCCAACACCACAGTTCAAAAGCATCAATTCTTTGGCGCTCAGCTTTCTTCACAGTCCAACTCTCACATCCATACATGACCACTGGAAAAACCATAGCCTTGACTAGACGGACCTTTGTTGGCAAAGTAATGTCTCTTTGAATATGCTGTCTAGGTTGGTCATAACTTTCCTTCCCAGGAGTAAGTGTCTTTTAATTTCATGGCTGCAATCATTATCTGCAGTGATTTTGGAGCCCCCCAAAATAAAGTCTGACACTGTTTCCAGTTTCCCCATCTATTTCCCATGAAGTGATGGGACCAGATGCCATGATCTTAGTTTTCTGAATGTTGAGCTTTACGCCAACTTTTTCACTCTCCTCTTTCACTTTCATCAAGAGGCTTTTTAGTTCCTCTTCACGTTCTGCCATAAGGGTGGTGTCATCTGCATATCTGAGGTTATTGATATTTTCCCGGCAGTCTTGATTCCAGCTTGTGTTTCTCCAGCCCAGCGTTTCTCATGATGTACTCTGCATAGAAGTGAAATAAGCAGGGTGACAATATACAGCCTTAACATACTCCTTTTCCTATTTGGAACCACTCTGTTGTCCCATGTTCAGTTCTAACTATTGCTTTCTGACCTGCATATAGGTTTCCCAAGAGGCAGGTCAGGTGGTCTGGTATTCCCATCTCTTTCAGAATTTTCCACAGTTTATTGTGATCCACACAGTCAAAGGCTTTGGCATAGTCAATAAAGAAGACATAGATGTTTTCTGGAACTCTCTTCCTTTTTCCAGATCCAGCGGATGTTGGCAATTTGATCTCTGATTCCTCTGCCTTTTCGAAAACCAGCTTGAACAACTGGAATTTCACCGTTCATGTATTGCTGAAGCCTGGCTTGGAGAATTTTGAGCATTACTTTACTAGCATGTGAGATGAGTGCAATTGTGCAGTAGTTTGAGCATTCTTTGGCATTGCCTTTCTTTGGGATTGGAATGAAAACTGACCTTTTCCAGTCCTGTGGCCACTGCTAAGTTTTCCAAATGTGCTGGCATATTGAGTGAAGCACTTTCACAGCATCATCTTTCAGGATTTGAAACAGCTCAACTGGAATTCCATCACCTCCACTAGCTTTGTTCTTAGTGATGCTTTTTAAGGCAGACTTGACTTCACATTCCAGGATGTCTGGCTCTAGCTGAGTGATCACACCATCGTGATTATCTGGGTTGTGAAGATCTTTTTTGTACAGTTCTTCTGTGTATTCTTGCCACCTGTTCTTAATATCTTCTGCTTCTGTTAGGTCCATATCATTTCCATCCTTTATCAATCCCATCTTTGCATGAAATGTTCCCTTGATATCTCTAATTTTCTTGAAGAGATCTCTAGTCTTTCCCATTCTGTTGTTTTCCTCTATTTCTTTGCATTGATCATCCCTAGAAAAAGAATACAAGGATTTTTCCCTCCTGTGTGTTTTTGTCTTACTTCTTCATGGTCTATCATGCCAGGTGAGGTGGTCAGTACAAGAAACCAATGCACATCAAATCTGGTTCAGTTCAGTTCAGTTGCTCAGTCAGACTCTGTGACCCCATGAATGGCAGCACGCCAGGCCTCCCTGTCCGGCACCAACTCCTGGAGTTCAGTCAGACTGACGTCCATCGAGTCGGTGATGCCATCCAGCCATCTCATCCTCTGTCGTCCCCTTCTCCTCCTGTCCCCAACCCCTCCCAGCATCAGTCTTTTCCAGTGAGTCAACTCTTCACATGAAGTGGCCAAAGTGCTGGAGTTTCAACTTTAGCATCATTCCTTCCAAAGAAATCCCAGGACTGATCTCCTTTAGAATGGACTGGTTGGATCTCTTCCCAGTCCAAAGGACTCTCAAGAGTCTTCTCCAACACCACAGTTCAAAAGCATCAATTCTTTGGCACTCAGCTTTCTTCACAGTCCAACTCTCACATCCATACATGACTACTGGAAAAACCTCCACACTATTCAGCCTGCCTGTGAAGTTCACAACAATTTTCCCAGCCCTGTGATCATCAATGATTTCAAATTCTCCAGTGTAATAATGCTTCATCATCACAATTAGAAACCTGATGATGACTTTGGAGCAGAGTCTAATTAGCACCGGGCATTTACCTCTTTTATGCATTGTTGATACTCTTGAGAGTATCAGCTAGGACATTCATGTGCACCATTCTGGCAGCACAGAAAGATGGCAGAAAGGACATGAGGGGCAAGCGCGTGGCATTCTCTGTGTCCTTTTAGCTATGTATATGCTGCACATATACTCTTTTTCCTCTTCCTCTTGGCCCATATACAAGTATTAATGAAAGGAATTTTTTATGTATTGAGGTATGGGGAAGTCATTCTGACTTATAAATGACTTATCTTGATATTTATGCTAACTAAAACAGTCCACTTACAGCCTGTCATACACACACTATCTGCTTTAATCACCAAAGAAAATGGTGCACTTACCAGAACTAATGTCCATGTTAAAAATAAAGATTAGGAGAAGGATATGGCAACCCACTCCAGTATTGTTGCCTGGAAAAGTTCATAGACAGAGGAGCCTGCTGGGCTGCAGTCCATGGGGTTACATGACTGAGCACGTGTGCATGAGGGTGGAGTGAGATGAGTTGGTAGCAATAAACTGGTAGAACTAAAAAAAAAAAAGATTAAATGCCTTGCTTCTTGGGACACCAATGCTGGTCCTCCTTCAACAATAAAGCTCCCTTCCTAGGTGCCAAGGCCATACTGACTCACTGTTGATCTGGTGGTTTCTTGTTTTGAAACCTTGAATGAATGTATCCTTGCATTGTGTCATGTTTTTTGTTCTGACAAGACACAAAACCGCACTGAAACCATGCTTCAGTGGGGTGGTTTCTCAGTTATCTGAGATGCTGTCTCCCAGGCTATAGTCCTCAGTTTGGCTCAAATAAAATTTTTTTTCTATTCCTACTGTAGATTGGTTTATTGATTGGAAATGTGTGTGCTACAACTAGCTGGCAGGAAACTTCACGGGGCCTAGGATATCTTACACTCAGTTGGTCCTGTTAGCTCAACAAACACATGTACGAGCTCAGTCATGTTTGACTCCTTGTGATCTCTTGGGCTGTAGCCTGCCAGGCTCCTCTGTCCATGGGATTATCCCAGCAAGAATACTGGGGTGGGTTGCCATGCCCTCCTCCAGGGGATCTTCCCAATCCAGGGATCGAACCCACATCTCTTCTATATGATACAGGTGGATTCTTTACCACTGTCATATAAAACAGATGTGACCAAGACACACAGTCATGTGAACAATCAAGAAGGGGAAGACAGTGAACAATGAAACACACTCAAACTTAGTTTAATTTGAAAGAATTAGGTTTTGTTTAAATTTATTTTTTTAACTGGTAATACTTTTACATGTTTCAAAATTCTAAAAATATCAAAAGATATAGAGTGAAAATTATTCCTCATCTTCCCCCTCCCTCCAATTCTCCGCCCCAAGAGCAAGTAGTATGTCTGGTAACCTTGTACCCTTCAGATTCAGTGTGTTTGTGTATGTGTAAGCAATGGCTTCCTCTTTACACAAATGGAAACATATCATACAACCTGTTTTATACCTTTTCATAGACAATGTATCTTGGTGCTCTTTTCCACAGAAGTTAATAAAAACAGTCCCCATTTCAAGGGCTGGGGAAAAGTCAGCCAGTCCACCAGAAATCACTTAGCCAGTCCCATGTGGTGGACGCCAAGGCTGATTCTAAATGTTCACTTTCTGAAATCAATATCGTAGTAAAAACTACACAAGAAGTTTGTGTGGGTACAAATATATCTGTAGGATTCATTTCCAGCAAATGGCTTGCTATAATTTAGATAGCAACCAACAAAGTGACCTTCACAGAGGCTGGATCAATTCATACTCCCTCAGAACTGTGGATGAATCCCTTTGCCCCCTTTCAGATAAAAGTGAAAGCTTAGGTAAGATGGTGGGTGGAGATCACTCTGCTACAACCCTCCCGAATGGTAATTTAAAAATCCATCTTCACAGGCAAATGTTCACAATATAGTAAGAAGCACATTACAAGAGAACTTTCTAAACAAAAGATAACTATACATATTTTTGTGTGTATAAAATTTAATGTTCACTCTATGTATACACACATGTATACTTCAAGAAAAAGTTACAAAGAAAATTAACAAAACCTTAAGGTAATGAGCATCCCTGGATGGTGGAAGTATGAGGAACTAAATTTTAAATAAGCCTTCATACTTTTGTGTATTTTACTTTTGTGCATTTTCCAGGTTTTGCTACAAAGATTTTGCATTATTTTGATAAACTGATAAACCCATATACTTTCTCTAGTTTACAGCAATTTCCCCTGAGGAGTTTCTTATCTGACTTGGTTTCAAAGTATCTGTAAGGAAATTAGTAGGAATATGATGCCTAGAAAAAGTGACCCGAAATGAGAAATGGAAAATTCCAAAAGAGCTGCACTTCATGGAGAGGGCTGCAAACGCTGACGGTGACAAGCTTGTTCCCAGCTTAACCGATGAGGTGACTGGAGCCCAGCCCACCCAGTGCCCACCCAAAGAACTGTGGAGACACGACCCTTCTACAGTTGCCACTGTGCGGCCGCGGCGGAGGGCCGGGGCAGTCGCAGGCCTGGCTTCTGAGCTGTCCAGTTACCGCGGGGTCTCCCCGAGCCAGGGCACACTAGTGGTGGGAGCATTCCAAGTCTGCACCCCCACACCAACGACGGGGCTGCCGCAAGTGGAGGGCACTAGTGGCCAGGCTTCTCCTGGTCATCCTGCGTCAGTGGCAGCAGTGGGAAGGAAACGGAACAAAGAAGAGAGCCACGCTGCTTCCATGGTAAAATCAACAGGATGTCTATCAGTATCTTTTGGACTGAGAGATGGGGTGGCAGGGGCAACAATCCTCGAGAAAGGGAGCAGGGCAGGGGGCACAGGTTTGGGATGGAGAGTGGCATTTCCCTCTGGGTAGGCGGTTTCCCCAGCTTGCCGGGCATCCAGGGGGAGCTTCTGGCAGCACGCAGCTGCTGTTCCAGCAAGTTCGGAGACCAGGACCTGGGAGTGAGCAGCACACAGCCACGGTGTGGACTGGGGCATCTCGGGAGTGTGTGCTCAAGATGTGCCTCTGGGACAGCAGCCCAGGGGCCCCAGGAGTTGAGGGGAAGGCAAGAGGCCCCTTGAGAGACCGAAGGGATCTGGGTGAGCACAGTGCTCCAGCATGCCAGGGGACCGAGGACTGTGGGGGGCCTGGTTGGCAAGCGGGACAAGCCAGGCATTGAAGAGGCGGTGGCACCTGACCTGAAGGGGGAGTGCGGCAGATTCCTCCAGAAAGAGACTGGGAAGAAAGGCGGCAGGCACTGCCAGCTGTCCACTGTTAACCACTTCTGAGGCTTTTTCTCAGGTACAGTCTCAACCACAGAGGTTAGAGAAGCTAAGTGATTCAGTCTTGGCCAGCGAGACATGGAGGCATTGGATGGAAGCTTCTGAGTCATTTCTTTGAAACCTCACCAGTGATGAGTACTGGCCTGCCTTTCCCCCTCCTCCAGTCCTGATGATGGTGGGTGCGTCGGCTGAGGCTGCAGTGGTCTCCCTGTGACCACGAGGGACAGGCTGGGAGAGAAGACACTGACTCTGATGGCGCAGAGCCACTGAAGACACAGCCTTCAAGCAAAGTCGGATCTGTTTAAGCCGCTGTTAACAGGGTGCTGACTTCAAATGCTGCCCCCAACTCCTGGCTGTGCAACCTTGGGAAGGTTCTGTTCGTCCTGGGCCAGATTCCCTTATACATAAAACCGCGCCACCTCACAGAGGTGTGAGTCACTGCCTGTCTGAAAACACACCTCTTCTGAGCCACGTAAATAGGTTATTTGCTAAGAATGAAATGGAAGGTGGTGCAGGCCAAGGCGTGACGACAGAGGCGCTGCGATAGTGAGAGCTGACGGAGAAGTCCACACGACAAGCCCAGAGAGTGACAGGGTGGCAGAGACACACCCGAGGCTCCGAGGCATCCTGCGGAACCTCTGCAGGTGAGCTGCAAGGCTGGCTCTGCTACTGTGGAAACCCTACGGGTGTGACACTCAAGCATCCCAAGAACAAAATTGGACAAAGGAAAGTTCTGACAGGTCCTCACACTCACCCATCACATCTCAGCAGTGAGTTCTGACGGTCGGTCACTCTGACACTGTGCTTAGAACAGCCGCTGCACCGTTCCAGAATACTTCTTCCATTCAACTTGACACTCTGACAATCCAATATTCCTTCTGGGGGATACTTTTCTGGAACAATTTCTACAAGCTGACCTGTGCCATGGCCAATTTTCCTTCCTTCCAATCGTTGATGTTTATGTTTTGTATTTAACTTTGCTAGGATGCAACCACAGTGGGAACAGCAAACAAACAAAAGGCAACTGTGCTGTGTAACTGGGGCACAGAAGACAGCATCCCAGGGGCACGGGCACTCCCCTCTTTCATTCTAGGTTAGGAAGCAGGCAGATTAGGCCCTGTTTTTGCATCCTTTCTGCTGAGACACCAAGGATCACACCTTTGAACACAATGTTCTTTATACCAAGAACAGCATAGACAAAGAGCAGAAGGCTTTGATTTCCTCAGGAGTAAAGTTGGAAGAGAGCAAGATGATGAGCCAGGTGAAGTTTCCAATTGTGGACATGAAAATGGTCATATTACAATGTATGGCATCATATATAAATAAGCCACTTTCTCAGGCAGCTTGCTTTCCTGGACACTGACAGCTGAAAGAAAGGTCTTTTGAAGGTCAGCAGAGATCCCAGCAAGATGGTAAGCTGTGCTTGAGATGGGGCAGATAAACTTTGAGAACAAAACAGAGTCACATCATTCACAAAGGGCCCTCAGCATAGTCCAGTGGATCTGATGGGCAGGCTTGGGATAGGGACAAAATTTAGGTTATCTTGTTGTTTCCCCCAACATATAAAAGACTAAAAAAGAAAAAGAGGGGAGACCTATAGATTAAGAGAGACCTAAGTCAAGCAAATGTACTGTGTGATTTTTCTTTAGATCATGATTAGAACCAAACAGAAAACAAAATTTATAAGGAAACCAGGAATATCCACTAGATATTTGATGACATAGTAATTACTGTTATTTCTCCTTAGATGGTAATATAGTTTTACTCAAGATTTAATGAAATTAATACTTTTTCCTGCTTCATCACAGACATTCTTAAGTGAAACCATCCCCCCACCCCCCGACCCCCTTTACTGAAATGCCAGGGAAGGAAAAATATGGACAGTGACCTCGGGGCAACTTCCTTGATTCTGAGACTCTGGCAGTGTTACCCAGTGTTGGATTCGCACTATCAGTGTAAACATCAACTTAGTGAAAAAGGCAAATGATAGCTCAGAATGACTATAAAAACGGTTTTTGTCATCAGGGGCCATGCTTTTTAGAGATATTTTTAAAAACTGATAAAATGACAAGATTTCTGGTGCTGATGTAAAAATAATCCTATGGCCACAGGGGTGCCAGTGAAAATGTCTCAGCACGTGGAATGTCCAAAATAAAATGCTAAAATTACTCAGAAAAATAAGCGGATTCTCTTTCCTCACACCAACTACCAATGTTGCAAAACAGCGGAATTAATCACTCAAAGAAAACGTGCACGTGCTCGACGGCATGTGTTGGAGTCGAATGCAAAGGACGGTCAGCGAAGCCCTGATGAGCGACTTCCAGAGTCAGGAAGCTACCTCTTATGCGGGGCAAGGCTTCTCCACCTCAAGGCCAGGTGGCTCTTTGGTGACGGGGTTTTGCAGGATGCTCAGCAGCATCCTCGACCTCCCCCACAGGATGCCGCCGCTCCCCTCTGCCAGTCATGACATCGCCAAGTATCCCCTGGGGAACAAAGCCACTCTGAGTGAGACCCTCCATCGCAGGCAACATTGCCAATCTAAGGCCATGGTTTCTAACAGGAGCCGTGACACCCCCAGGGAAAGCTGTGGGATTTCACGGGGGAATCCTCTGTTGCTTGATTTGGGCATGAGTGTGGCTGCCAGGCCTGCTCTGACGACTCTCAAGTGCAGACATGGACCCCAGCAGCCATGGGTGTGTCTGCGACTCCTTTCCATAAATAGGAACTGCGGCTTGGGTTGACTCCACATATGAATTCCTGCATGTTTAGAATCTAGACAAAAGCTTCCAGTAACACAGCTGCCTCTGTTTTGTGCAAATCTTTCCCAAGCTTTAGTCACCACTTTGGTGATATCACAACCACACAGGCCTCTCCTCATGTGTCTGTGGGTAACCCCATGCACCAGATGGCAAGCCACAGGCAACGCCCCAAGTCTCCAGGCACGATGGTCGCCACCAGAGAGCGAGGCAGCAATTCAGCCGACGTGACCTACTGACAGTGTCTTTTGCTTTAAGTATCCTTTACAAAACAGGGACATATATGGGTTTTTCAACATTACACACGTGTGTAGGTTCCGTTACCTCTGACTTCATGTCTGAGTACTGGGTTTGAGACTCTGGACAATCAGTGATCTCAGGTGTTTGCAAGCACCACTGCCTTAGGAAATCTGAGGGCATTTCTACCCTCAGCCCCCTTCCAGAAATACACCGTGTGGACGTACCACATTTCTGTACCTGCGGTTCAACAGTCATCCGCCGCGTTCCTTCCCTACGTGGACTCCGTGATGTCAAACAGCACGGACGTGCCCACGGCGGGCTCTTCCACCCCAATAACGCGCACCGGGTTCTTCTCCTGCATGATCTCGTGGAGGTCAAACAGCGCCAGCGCCCTGCCGGCGGGCGGCCCCGCCCTCGTCCCGCCCCCAGGGCTCTCCTCCGGAGGCCCGAGCGGGCACCGCGCGAGGTGCGGGCCGCGGCTGCGGGCCTGCGGGCGCCGGCGGCCCCGGGCCCGGGGCTGCTCTCGGGTGTGCGTGATCTGGTGGCGGATGAGGTGCGAGCTCTGCGTGAAACCCTTGCCGCACTGGCCGCACCGGAAGGGCCTGTCGCTGCGCGGCGGGCCCTCGCCCGGGCTCAGGGGCTCGGGCCAGGCGGGCGCGGGCGCGAAGAGCAGCCTCTGGCGGCAGTCGTAGGGCCCGTCGCCCGCGTGCTTGCGCTGGTGCTGCGCCAGCGACGAGCTGTGCCGGAAGCCCTTCCCGCAGCGGCTGCACTCGTAGGGCCGCTCGGCCGTGTGCGTCCGCAGGTGCAGGAACAGGCAGGTGGTCCGCGAGAAGGCCTTGCCGCACACGCTGCAGGCGAACGGCTTCTCGCCGGTGTGCGTGCGCCGGTGGCGGCCCAGCGACGAGTTCTGGTTGAAGGCGCGCCCGCAGTCCTGGCAGGCGTAGGGCTTCTCGCCCGTGTGGATGCGCCGGTGCACCGTGAGGTGCGTGCTGTGGCAGAAGGACTTGCCGCACTCGGCGCATTTGTAGGGCTTGTGGCCCGTGTGGATGCGCTCGTGCTGCACCAGCGACGAGTTCTGGCTGAAGGCCTTGCCGCACTCCTTGCACGCGTAGGGCCGCTCGCCCGTGTGGATGCGCCGGTGCACCGTGAGGTGCGCGTTGTGGTTGAAGGCCTTCCCGCAGTCTGCGCACTTGTAGGGCTTGTCGGGCGCGGGGCCACGCGCCAGCTCCGCCTCCAGCACGGGACGCGCCGCAGCGGCCGCCTCGCCGCGCTCGTGGGAGCCCGCCTCCTCACGGG
Source organism: Capra hircus (assembly GCF_001704415.2). Taxonomy (NCBI): domain Eukaryota; kingdom Metazoa; phylum Chordata; class Mammalia; order Artiodactyla; family Bovidae; genus Capra; species Capra hircus. The sequence goes on along the minus strand of NC_030825.1, from coordinate 67,034,059 downwards.
CCGAGCTCGGACCCCGAGATTCCGGCACACGCGCGCGCTCCAGCCTGGAGACCTCCGGCAGCGGACCGGGGCTCTCCCCGAGTCTGAGACTTCCGTCCCGAACCGGGGCTTCCTGGAGTCGCCGCCAATGACCCTGGTCCTGCTCGGACCCCCGGACCCCGCCCGCCCGTTCCCAGTCTTCCCCCGACGTGGCGCGACGCGGCGCCTTCCCCAGGAAGCCTTCCTGCCCCTTCTCCTCAGGAAGGCCCTGCTCCCGGGCTGGTGGTCGACCCTCCGGTCCAGCTTCCTGGCCTGAAAGAAAACCGAAGAGCTGTGAGGGGCCGATGGACACTCCCCGGGACGGTGTCCTGCCTCCCAGTTCCGCTCACATTGACCGCAGCGCTCCGTCTGCAAAGCTTCCCTCACTCATTCTTTCAACAAAGACTTTTTGAGCACCCGTCATGGGCCAGATACTGGCCTAGATCAGGAGCTGGCCAAAGACAGCCCCCAAGCTAACCATGCTAATGGGCGGATGCTGAAGCAGTCAGGTGTCTCTGTCAGTCACAGAGGGGCTGCTGGCAGGCGATTTTGTGGGTGACACGTAGTCCACTCATCAGCTGGCTTTAAAAACCTCAGCCCTGGGAGATGATGCTGGGTTAGCTGGGTGGGTCAGGAGCAATCCCCTCAAGCTTTACAAACAGGAGGAGGTAGAAGGGAGAGGCTGGGCAGGGGGCCTGAGCCAGGGAAGCTGAGGCAGCTGTCAGCCTGCAAGGACACAGGGACTTCTGTCCAATGACCACACGGAACTGGACTCTGCCAACAACCTGCCTGCATCCAGAGGCACAGCCTTCCTGAGCCTCCCAGGAAGTCTGCCATCTCCACTCCCAGCCCACTGATACCTTGCCTTTGGCCTTGTGGGGGCCGCGGCAATAAACCAGTTGGGTCTGACAGAACTGAGAGACAATACGTTGCCTTAAACCTCTGTGTTTGTGGCAATTTGCTACAGCGATGATAGAAAACAAATACGGAGATTGAACATTGCCCACAAAGCCTAAAATACTGTCTGGCCTGAGGTGCTGGGGATAAAGCAGTGACTCTGAAGGACAGAAAGCCCAGCTGGGGAGGCAGACACAAAGCACAGGAGGCGGCGGCTCAGGGGGACGAGGAGCTGTTTCAAACCCGGGTGTGACAGGTCAGATTCCATGTGGAGGTGCCCTCTCACCTGTGGGACACCTGGCGAGGAGCAGCCCCTGATCCCGGATCCTCCAGAAGCCGAATCGCCCCTCAGGCAGGCAAGGCGCTCCCTCCTCCCAGCACAGTGACGCACCACTCTACCGACTGACTGCACGCTCAGCCCCTGCACACACCTATTCCCGGGAAGGCAGGGTAGCTTCCGGAGGCTGCAGGGGTGGGTTTCCTGGTGGCTCCAGAAGCGCCTACGGGCCTTAGCCCTCCCCCTCACCTCCAGAGCCAGCAGCGGAGCATCAGGCAATCCCCCTCTGACATCTCCCGTCCTCATCCTGCCTCCCTCACAAGAGGGCTGCTGGGAGGTCACAGGCTGGCCCAGCAATCCAACAGATGGGCTCTGGGATTAGGACATGGACGTCTTCGGGGCCAGCGGGCCTGCCCACCCCCAGCTCGAACCTCCTGACCTACTGCAATTCTGGCCACGGCACACTCTGTGTTCATGCACTCAGGGCCCACCTCACCACATCAGAATGTCCACAGGCAGCTCCCAGAGCTGACAGGAAGCAGGTTCTCAAACCGGCCTCAGATGCAAGGCAGTGCGGGAGCGCTGGCCGGGGAGAGGGGCTGGAGGGGCTCAGGCTGGCCTGGCAGCCAGCGCATCTCCTCACCTCCAGACCCCAGACTGGGCTCCACGCACAGCACCCAGAGCGGGTCTTCTAACACACGAGTCAGCCCTCGCAAAAGCTTGTACAGCAACGTTCACAGTAGCACTATCCAACAGAATCAAAAAGTAGAAACAACCCAATGTGGTCCACCAACCCAATGTGGTCCATCCACACAGTGGAATATGATTCAGGGATGGAGAGGAATGAACTACTGAAGCAAAGCACAACATGACTGAATCTTGAAAACATGATGCTCCTTGAAAGAAGCTGCTGCTGCTAAGTCACTTCAGTCGTGTCCGACTCTGTGCGACCCCACAGACAGGAGCCCACTGTCCCTGGGATTCTCCAGGCAAGAACACTGGAGTGGGTTGCCATTTCCTTCTCCAATGCATGAAAGTGAAAAGCGAAAGTGAAGTTGCTCAGACGTGCCCGACTCTTCGCGACCCCATGGACTGCAGCCCACCAGGCTCCTCCATCCATGGGATTTTCCAGGCAAGAGTACTGGAGTGGGGTGCCATTGCCTTCTCTGTTGAAAGAAGCTAGACACACACAGACTATTACGTACTAAAGTAAGTTACAAGGATATTTTGCACAACAGAGGGTATTCATCCAATGTTTTATAACTGTAAGGGGAGCGTAGCCTTTAAAAACTGACTCACTACACTGTATACCTGTATTTACATAATGTCGCACATCAACTACATTCCAAGAAAAAATGAAAGCCAGACACCGAAGGCCATGTTAGAAGACTCCACTTAAATGGAGCATCCAGAATATGCAAATTTCCTGATAGAAAGTGGATTAGTGACTGCCAGGGGCTGGGTGGGATGAGGTGATGAGCGACTACTGTCATTTAAAGAGAAATATGTATGTGGTCTTCATCCCTGGGCCCCGGCACACAGCTCCCAAAACCCTTGCAATTTCCTTAGTGAGAGAGGTTAGGACTGTCTTTTGTTAACTGTAACAAATTCCCCTCAACCATGAGTTTATGCTGAGAGGTGACTCTTGATGGGCCCTCGACAGCTTCAGGATGGGATGCTTTATTCTCTCTCCCGACACCTGCCTTTTCATTTATACCCTTTATACTACCATTTATGAAGCACAGTAAATACAAGCAGTGACCTCCTGAGTTCTGTGAGCTGTCACAGCACACTACTGAACCCAAGGGGGGCCGTGGGAAGCCCGGGTTCACAGCCCGTCAGCCGAGGGATGGGAGACCGACTTGTGGCCCATGTCTGAGGAGGGGCCAGTCTAACAGGCCTGAGTTCCTAAGCTGTGAGGCCTGCACCAACTCCAGGGAGGCGGGTCAGAACTGGACTGAACTGTTGCGACACCCATCTAGTGCCTGCAGAGTTGGACAATCGGTTGCTGATGTGGAAAACCCCACATATTTGGCATCAAGAGTCTTCTATGGGTAGAAACAAGCCAGGGTACCTCTAGCGGGTGATTTCTGGGGAGCTACAAGGTTCTGGAACTACACAGTGGTGATGGATGGACAATCCATGAACCGGAGAACCGTACACTTTACACGGGTCAATTTTATGGCAAGCTTGGGACCGGGCAGCTAGAAGGGAGCTGGCCAGATGGGTGAGAGCTACCCCAAAGCCTGGGGGAAGGAAGGCTACTGTCTGGGGCTGAAGATAAATAGGCTCCACGGCCAGAGGAGACAGCGTGCTTGGCAGTCCCATCCCGGGTGGGGGCCACGCCATGTGTGGAGGGACCACAGGCTGCCTGCGGATGGTGTCAGAGGGGAGCGGACTGTGGGTCCAGCTGCTTATGCTTCCCATGGCCAGAGCCCACGTCCTTCGAATGTAGTCAGCGCACCAACACACCGGCCCAGGGACTGACGCCAAGCCGACCCCACCCCCGTCTCCGAGCAGCAGGGCTGTCCCCCTCCTCAACAACAACATCTGCAGCTGGAGAAAGGGGACAAATACGACCGGCGCCACGCTTCCCAGCTCCCTCAGCACTTGCGTGGAGCACGGATGTGGCGTCCAAAGCTGCTGCAGCCGCACCCAGCCCAGGGAAAGGCCAGCAGAACTGGGAACCCCAGCCCCGGCGGCGCGGGAGTGCCGAGCCAGCACCGGCACGATGCCCCCGGCTCTGCCTCGTGAGGGGCCCGCCGCTCCCGTGCTGACGGCGCTGGGCCGGCTCCCAGGGACTCACGGCTCCCACGAGAGCAGAGGCGCGCACGGCACAAGTGCACAGACCGTGGACGTGCAAGAATGAAACGGAGAAGGTGAAGGGCAGGTTCACACTCAGAAATCACCCCACAGGAAGGACACGCCACACGCTGCTGGGAAAGGAGGAAGTGCTGGACTCTGGCCGCTCGAGCAGAGCCGGCGTCTCTGAGCTCAGAGAAGGGGGGCATGGGTGAGGGGAGCCCAGAGCACCAGGAGCACTGCAGGCAGGGGTGAAGGGCGGGGCCCAGGCCCCTGTGGAGAGAGGGCTCCAGCGTCCCTCTCCAGAGGGGAGGCAGCTCCGAGGCAGCTGTCCCAGGAGGACCAGCTCTCAAGGCTGGCCTCTGGCTTGGTCGGGGAACTTGGATTTGGGGGCACTGCCCGGAACCAAACTAGGAAAAGAGACTCACTGTGGCTTAGGGCAAACACCTGCTTTCTCCTGGGAGCCTGGGTCTTGGTCTGTGCCAGGTGGAGGATGCCCGCATGACCAGACCCCAATCAGCCCCTGGCCCAGAGCCTACACAAGCCTGCCTAGTAGCCACACTTCCCATGAACTGTTACAGCGTACTGCCGGGGGACTGAGGGGGCCCAGGGGGGATCTGGCCCCGACTGGCCTCTTCCCTTTGCTGACTTTCCTCTGGGGACCCCGACACATTACCCCTCCCAAGGGGCACAGCCACTCCCATCAGCGCTCCCCCTCGGCGGGCTCTCACCTGGACGGCAGCCCTGGGCGAGTCCTCTCTCCGCCACCCACAGCTCAGCCCCTTGCTCCAGCTGGGAGATGACGTCTGGTTTGGGAAGCTCAGGCCCTGCAAACAGAGGAAGACAAAGGTGGTGTGGGTCTGCTCTGGAGAAGATGAGAACTAGTCCAGGCTCCAGACCGAGGCTCCTGACCATCAGGGGCCGGGGCGCCACATCAGGTTCTGCATCAGGACACACAAGGGCAGAGTCTACAACCCACATGTCCCACAGGAGTGAGAATTCAAGCTCCGTGGTCTCCAGCCCGAGGTCAGCTCGTCTCACGAGAGGCCCGGCAACCCATGAAGAGTGAGTCAGCACGGGAATCTGGTCAGCAGCGGGGAAAGCAGCCTCACCCACGGAGAGCAGATGCCCAAAGGTCTCCAGCATCACGTCTCGATACAGGGTCCTCTGGGCTGGGCCCAGCTGCCCCCACTCCTCCTGGGTGAAGTCCACGGCCACGTCCCGGAAAGTCACCGGCTCCTGAAACATCACACATGCTCCGTCACCCGGACTGTCCCCATCAGTGTCCTCAGGATTAGGAGGAGGGGCGGGGAAAATAAAGACAAGCAGGCCAGTGTCCAGGGAGCGCGTCCCGAGCAACGGAGTCAGGTTTCCCGGGCCTTGCTGGGCTCCCGCCTGGGGTGGGCTGTCGGCCAGGATGCGAGAAGGCATCTGGGCAAGAGCAAAGCCAACCAGCCCACAGCCAACCGTGGACAGGCACAGGTGCTGACAGAGACCAGTCTAAACTGCTGACTTGCAGATTCGTGAGCCAAAGAAACAGCGACTGTTGTGTCTAAGCCCCCACACGTTGGGATAGTCTGTTATGCAAAAATGGCTAACTGACACACTAAGAAATCCTCAGAGTCAAAGCAAGGCTTATCCTCCTCCCCGAAAAGAGGGGTGTGCAGTTGGAGTTAGAAATTCACTGCCCCTCAGACACTAGGCAGGCTCACAAGTGACTGAAGTGGCTCACATAAGGGCCTGTGAGGGTACTTAACCTATGAGAGGTGGCACACGAAGTGATGCTAACACGCGCCCTTTCTGAAGGGGTAGCTCGGACTCAGAACCAATCAACTGTGGCGAAATACAGGCCTCACGTGGTCAGAATGTCCAGTCTCTCGTAAGAAACTGAAAATTAGGCCACATTTTATGAGGGGAAAACTTTTAGTCCCATGTAAAAGAATAAAGTTAAGTCTCCTATCTCACGCCATATATAAAGTTTAACTCAAATGCATCAAAGGCATAAATACAAGAGTTAAAACCATTAACCTCTTAGAAGAAAACATATGGCTAAATTTTTATAACTGTATCTCACAAAGGATTCTTAGCTATAACAGCAAGAAAACAAGCAATAAAGTAAAAAAAAAAGGTAAACTGGACTTCATAAAAATTAAAACCTTTTTTGTTTCTAAGGGACATTAACAAGAAAGTTAAAGACACTGGTATGATGGGAGGTGTCGCAGATCATCCCTCTCCTAAGCGACTTGTATTCCGGAGATACACAGAACTCTTAAGACTCAACAATGAAGACAATCCAATAAATAAGCAAAGACTCTAAACAGGTATTTCTTCAAGAAGATATAAAAGAAAATAAACAATCAGCTAATAAGCACCTGAAAAGATGCTCAAGGTCATTCACCACCAGGGAAACGCAAGCAAAATCACATACAAAAGACTTCAACTTTCAGGTGGTATTTCCTTTAAGAAAAACCACAATTAGATTTTTAAATATTTAAGACATCATAGTACAGGTGGCATGTGGTTCGACCAAAAATTACGCAGCAAAGCTACAGAACCCTTTGGTTGGGACCAAGGTCTCTGCTCGTGTCCCCGCGTCCTCGCCTCCCACTCTGACGGTCCTCCAGCCCTGAAAGCTCGGTCGCTGTGCCTCCGGCCGCCATTACCTGCCCTGCGTGCAGCGCCAGTGACCGTGCTGGGCCCGCTGCGGGCTGGCTGTCTAGGCCACAGACCTCTCAGTGACATCCCATGAGTCCCGCATGTCTCCTCGCAGAATCCCAGCAGTAGCCCACTCCTCGCTGTCTTTGAGCCTCCCCGTTGCTTCACTGCAGACCCCTGCAGCCCTCCTCCTGCTCTGCACTGCGGGGCCCGGCGGGATGGGCTTTGTCAGACCTGCTCCCTCCATACATCCTCCCCAGCTCAGCAGGCTGCCCTGGCATCGGCCAGCACCCAGTCACTGGACTCCACCCTGGGCGTTAGCTTGCTCTCAGCGTCTCTTACTCCCACCCGGCAATGCCTGAATGTATTTTTCAAACCCACGCCACTCCTGCTTAAAGCAATTCAAACAGCTCCTTCCTTTCGACAAAGGATGACCCCCTTTAGCCTGGCCATGGGTAGCTGAAAAATGGCCCCAAAAGATATTCAGATCCTAGTTCTTGGAACCCGTGAATATTACCATAAATGGCAAAAGGGACTCTGTGGATGTGTTAATCACATCCCTTAATGGGTTTAAAACCCATTTAAAACCCTTAAGGGGTTTTAAAAATAGGGAGATTATCCTGGAATATCGAGGTGGTCCTTACATTCAATCACAAGTGTCCTTCTGAAGGGAAGGTATTGGGAGACTGAACTACAGGAGGCAGAAGATAATGTGACCACTAAAGCAAAATGAAGGTGGACAAAGGGCCGTGAGCCGAAAATGCAAAGTCTATGGCTCTGATAGGTGACAAAGGCAATGCAAGGCCAGCGGAGAGCCTGACAGGAAAGGCGCAGCCGCCCGCACCTGACCTCAGGCCCTGACCTCAGGGAAAGTGATTCCAGACTCCTGACCTCTGGAACCCCAAGAATCAACAGATTAATATAGATTTCAACCCTTCACATGCGTGATAATCTGTTGTGGCAGCCAAAGGATGCTAACACACTGGACCTCAAAGCCCTCTGCTTCCGGTCCTCGGCTCCCGTGGTGGCAGGCCTCCAAGATGGACCGCAGTGGTCCCCAGCCCCCGTGTAGCCTCCTCCTATACTGAGCAGATCTGACTTATGTAACTGATACGATAATTCAGAGAGTGAATTCTGAGCCCAGGTCACAAGACACTGTGGCTTCCACCGAGCCTTCTCTTGGGTCACTCCCTTTGTGGGAAGCTGGGCGCCATGTTTTAAGAGCGCCCAGACAGCTCCAGAGAGAGTCCCACATCAGAAGGGAGAGAGGCCTCCTGCCAACTGTCACGGATGAGCCGTCCTAGCAGTGGACCCTCCAGCCCCGGTCAAGTCTTAGGTGACAGCAGTCCAGGCTGACATCTTAACTGTCATGAACCCAGGCCAGATCCACCAGCAAAGTCACTACAGGATCCCTCTCATCGGAAACTGAGGTAGTATTTATTGTTGTTTTAGGCCACTGTGTTTCTCATTATTTGTTACCCAGCAACAGATAACAAACACACTCTCTCTCAAGCCTCTCACTGCTGACAGATTCTCTCCTTGACTGAACTTTAGTCTGGCTCACAACCCTCTTCCCAATAAGCTTTGACCTTTGGGCTTAGGTGTCCATTTCTGCATCATTCAGTTTTATCAAAAATCTGGTCCCATTGGTTTCTTGGGTCCCATTGGTCCCAAGAATCCTACCCTCCATAATCTGATCACTCTTGATATCTTTTCAAAGTCCTCATCCCCCACAGCCCTCCAAGCAACATCCCATCATTCGCCCTGATTCAGCAAGAACCGTTTTAGGTCGGTTTAGCAAGATATGCAGATGACACCAGTCTAATGGCAGAAAGTGAAGAGGAACTAAGGAGTCTCCTGATGAGGGTGAAAGAGGAGACTGAAAAAGCTGACTTCAAACTCAACATTCAGAAAACCAAGATCATGGCATCTGGTCCCATCACTTCATGGCAAACAGATGGGGAAACAATGGAAACGGTGACAAACTTTATTTTCTTGGGCTCCAAAATCACTGCAGAGGGTGACTGCAGCCATGAAATTTTTAAAAGATGCTTCCTCCCTCAAAGGAAAACTATGACAAACCTAGACAGCACATTAAAAAGCAGAGACATCACTTTACCAACCAAAGTCCATATAGTTAAGTGAAAGTATTAGTCACTCAGCCATGTCCAATTCTTTGTGATCCCATGGACTGTAGCCCACCAGGCTCCTCTGTCCGGAATTCTCTTGAATTCTCTCAAGAATTTCTCTTGCCTGGATCAGGCAAGAATACTGGACTGGGTTGCCGTTTCCTTCTCCAGGGGCTCTTCCCCACTCGGAGATGGAACCTGATCTCCTGCATTGCGAACAGACTCTTTACCAGTAGTCATGTATGGATATAAAGAAGGCTGAGCGCCAAAGAACTGATGCTTTCGAACTGCGGTGCTGGAGAAGACTCTTGAGAGTCCTGTGGACTGCAAGGAAACCTAACCAGTCACCCTAAAGGAAACCAACCCTGAATATTCATTGGAAGAACTGATACTGAAGCTCCCAATCCTTTGGCCACCTGATTCAAAGAGCCAACTCATTGGAAAAGACCCTGATGCTGGGAAAGATTGAAGACAGGAGGAAAAGGGGGTGACAGAGGATGAGATGGTTGGATGGCATCACCAACTCAATGGACATGAGTTTGAGCAAACTCTGGGAGATAGTGAAGGTCAGGGAAGCCTGGCATGCTGCAGTCCATGGGGTCGCAAAGAGTCAGACAACAACCAAAAATTACCTCTACCCCCACTATAAAAATACCACGTTTGCTTGTTGTATTCACAGTTGAGCGCAGTTCTATACTGAAGTCTCTTTCCCCCTATTGCAACTGTGCCCAAAGAAAACCTGTTTTTACTGCTTTAACTATGGCCCAGCTCTGATACTCTTTGACACTGCTCACTCTCTGCCCCTTCCCCAGGATCCACAGCAAAAGCAAACAAAAACGTGGTTGCATCTCCTACACATTTGCAACAGTCTCTGAACACTATGCACACCTAGGATTATCAACAGTCTCACTTGGCATACCAAATCTGAAATAAATGCAAAAGCCGGTAGGCAAGGACAGAAGGACAGAAAGTCTGGAACTTAAGGAATTATACATTTCTTTCGGTTCCTGCCACGTGGAGTCAGCACTGTATGGAGAACACGGGCAGCAGCCACTTTGTCTAGAAGGGCCGGAGCTTTCAAACAGGCGCCTTCCCAGATGCCATTGGAGACTGCTCTGAACTGAGTCCCCGACAGCCCGGCAGGGGTCAGACCCTGATAGTCGCTCGCGCCCCAATAACGCGGTGTGTCCTTACCCAGGAGGCGGTGCCCGGGGTTTCGGGGAGCGGGACTCTGGGTGGGTGTCGGCTGACTCCGCACGCTGAAGCATCTCTACTCCAGTTTCTAAGACCCATCCTCACGGTGGACGGCCTTCGGGGCGAGGGGCAGGGTATCGGCGGGGGGCCAGCCTGGTGCTCGGGAACGAACCCAAATCCTTTCCCTGAACGGAAAGGCCGGAGGACTCGCGGAGCACGCGCACTCGGGGACGGGAAAGCCCGGGTTCGAACCCAGACGCCACCCCTCACCAGCTGGGCATGTCAGCGTACCCCAACCTGGGCTCCAGTCTCCCCGTCTGCGCAGAGGATAAGGCCCGACCCTGCCCACCGTGCGCCGTGAGGGCTAAAGGGGTAATACCCGGCCCGAGGCCCGCTGCCAACGTTGTTTCTGTTACTATGACTGTTCCGCCGTACCTGGAGCCGTTCTGCCGGCGGCCCCGTAGCCATCGCCAGCGCCGCCGCTTCCTCCTCGGGGTCCATCCTAGGCTGACAGGTAGAGGACTGGTGCCCGAGGCGACCCTGAACACGAGAGCCGTCCCCGCCACAAGAACCGCAAGACTCACAGCCCGCTGGACAATGGCGGCCGCGCCGGGGACACCGCAACTACAAATCCCAGAAGACCGTGCGGCACGCCGCAGCCCCGGCCAATGAAAGCTTTCGTTCGTCAAGCCTTCAACCAATGGGAGCCCGCTGGCTTCGGGCCAATGGGAGCTTCCTCCCTGTTGCCCTGCGGCCAATGGGAGCCTCCATCCTCCGGCCTCCAGGCTCCGCAGGCGCGCACCGCGCAGAGCCGCGGGCCTGAGTGGGCGGGGTTTCTCTGCTCGTGGCTGCTGTGCTGCGGCTCGTCGTCGTGGGGGAGTCCTTCTCCCAGTCCAGCCGTTCCGCAGCCTTCGCCCCCGGGTCCCCGCCTCCAAATGCCAGTCTGTGCCCCGCGGCCCCTCTTCCAAATGCCAGTCGGCAACCTGGATTGCCACAGCCCTTGAAATCCGGGGTCTGCTCTTCCAAGCCGGAAACACGGAGGAGGAGGGCTGGGGCTTTCCTAGTTTCTTTCTGGATTGTATACTGTCGTTGTGCTCAAAATATTTCTATGCTTCAGAATAACACGAACGTTTAAACGTTTGTTACTGGAAACATTTTGAGGAGCAGTTACCCAGAGCGGGCACCGCTCGAGATCTGAAAGCTGATCTTGTTCTGTTTCTCGATTGGGGGTGTTCACTCCCTTGCCATGGGTCATATCCCGGAGTTTGTTAGAGTCTGTTAAAAAATTACTAGAAAAGAAGGAAAAAGCAGATGTTCACCAGGATGCAATCAAATAAGAATATTTACTTGACCATTTACTGTATGCTAGGAACCAGGCATACCAAGCAGAGGACAGAGACCAGGATGCAACCAAATAAGAGTATTTACTTGCCCATTTACTGTGTGCTAGAAGCCAGGCATAGCAAGCAGAGAACAGAGGTACTTGCCTGCCCTCACAGTGGTGCTGGTGTAGAGGGGAGCAATAAAGCACAAACATGGCAAAGGGGTGAACAGCCACGGTCACTGCGGGGATGGGGCAGGCGGCCTCCAAGGGACCTGAAGTTTCTGCACTCTCTCCCGCTCCTCTTTTCTGCCCTTGAATCTCCGCTCCTCCAGTGACCCCTCTGCTCTTTGCTGGGCATCCTCCCTGCAACCCTATCTGGGGCCCAAACCCAAAAGGTCTGCAGTACCAGGAGGAGCATGTGGTCAAGCATCTTCCTTCACCACAGAAGGTGCCTATGGAAAGCACAAATCAGGTAGCCTCCAAGGAGACCAAATCTGGCCTCTATCAGGAACCCGGCAACATTTCCTGGCAGTATCCCTTTCTCTACAGTCACGGACTGATGAAACATTAGATAGCATCACTGACTCAATGGACATGAATTTGAGCAAACGCTGGGAGATAGTGGAGGATGGAGGAGACTGCGGCGCTGCAATCCATGGGGTTGCAGAGTCGGACATGACTGGTGACTGACTTTTCTCCTGGTCCTGTTGAATCTTGGATATATGATGTTTTCCTGTTACTTTGATTGTTTCTTTTCTATTACTTGTAGTTTTGTTTTCTTTATTATAAGTGTTAGTCTCTCAGTCGTGTCCAACTCTTTGCCCCATGGGGACGGTAACCTGCCAGGCTCCTCTGTCCATGGAATTCTCCAGACAAGGATACTAGAGTGAGTAACCATTAATTTCCAGGGGATCTTCCTGATCCAGGAATCAAACCCAGGCCTCCTGCATAACAGGCAGGTTCTTTACCATGGGTTTTGTCTATTTAAGTAGTTCTCAAAGTGTGGACTAGGGACAACTTGGGAGATTCCTGAGATCCTGTCTATGAGTCAGTGAGTTCCAAACTAAGTTCGTGATAATACTTCCCCCCCATTCCCATTTCTCACGAATGTATGGTAGAGGTTTTTTTTAAGCTTCTGAATGAACAATATTGGGGCAGACTGAAGGTGTCAAACAAAGCTGGATACTGGTTAACTTGGTGAAAACAAATTTTATTCAGTAACTGCTGACAGAGGAGGCAATAACTGAGCTCCATTTGAATGTGTACGGAGGTGATTGGGCTTTTAAAAAAATAATAATTTTATTTATTTATTTGTTTATGGCTGTGCTGAGTCTTCCTTGCTGTGAGGGCTTTTCTATAGTTGCAGTGGGCAGGGGCTGCTCTTTGTTGGGTGAGCAAGGTCCTCATTGCCGTAGCTTCTCTTCTTCCAGAGCACATGCTTCAGGCGTGAGGGCTTCAGTAGTTGTGGCCACCAGGCTCTAGACTGCAGGTTCAGTAGTTGTGATGGGGGCTTAGTTACTCCACAGCATAGAGTATCTTCCCGGGCCAGGGACTGAACACGTGTTTCCCTCTTTGGCAGGCGGATTCTTTACCACTGAGCTACCAGGGAAGCCTGAGACTGGGCAGTTGAAAGGGAGAATGAGGGAATCAGAAGGGGGAGTGTGGGGGCTCACATGGAAAACCACAAAGGGTTGCTCAGTGTAAATGTGATTAGGTCAGCTGCATCAGATGCTGGGCATTCTTGAAGTTAGGATTCTGTCTGTTATGCCCAGAGTCCGAGTCCCCAAAACTGAGAGAATAAGACGTCCACAGCAATGCAAAAGCATAAAGGGGTTTTATTGCCAGCCTGAGCCAGGGCTCCCGTCTCATCCAGCGCAGTAGAGTCTTGATGAGAGCCCCCAGCCCAGATTTACAGCAGTATTTCTAAGTTTAGAACAAAGACAGGGAGTTGGCATGGGTTGATTGGCTGCAGGGGTTTCCTGGTATTTCCTGATTGGCCAGTCATCATCCCTCTGATTGGCCAGACTTATCATCTCTCTGATTGGCCAGAGTTACCATCTCTCTTATTGGCCAGAGTTACCATCCCCAGAAGCATGGCTCAGGGATTATTTTTGGCCTAGTGCACCTCTCTGAGCCTGTCATGGCTCTGGTGAGGTTGTAACACTGTCCTCCTGGAGCCTGGAGACAGAGGCCCCATCCTTCCTGGTGGTTGCATTTCTAAGGAGTGGCCTTCAGGTCCTTGAGAAAGACACTTCAGAGTTAAAGGAGATACAAATGCATTTCAAAGGGACAGAGAAAGGTTGAAAACTGCAAGCCGTTTTTCGTCAGTGCTCTAAGGTGACTCAGTGGTTAAGAATCTGCCTGCCAGCACAGGAGACACGAGTTTGACCCTTGGGTCAGGAAGATGCCCTGGAGTAGGAAATGGCAAACCACTCCAGTATTCTTGCCTGGGAAATCCCATGGACAGAGGAGACCGACGGGCTTCAGTCCAAAGGGTCACACACGGGCATGCCAGGTCAGGAGACTATTCTCAGGTGATGGCTGGGAAAAACACCGTAAATTCTCCTAGCAGAATTTCTTAAGACATAATAACGAGAGGTTGGGATCTCCCTAGCAATATAACCTTATGCCGCTGGAAGTCATGGTGGACTTTGGTCGTCTCTTAATACAGGCATTTGGACTGAGTTCTCTCTCCCTGCGCCCCTTGGCACTGCGAGGCTTGCGGGATTTTTAGTTCCCCGTTAGGGATCAAACCTGGGCCCTTGGCAGGGAGAGCATGGAGTCCTACCACTGCACTGCCAGGGAATTTCCTGGACTGAGTTCTTATTTGCTGAGGGTTCTGCAATCCTCAAAGGCATAAATCGTCGTGGAAATCCAGATGCCTTCAGTCAGGCCAAACATTAAAGAGATTGCAAAAATAAAAAGCAGTTTCCTACCTTGCTAGCTGGGTGACCTTAAGCAGGCTTTGCACCTCTCTGAGCCTCAGATACCTCAATTGGAATGTTAGCTACCTCAAAGGATTGTGATGAGGGCTAAACAAATTAATGATACATGCAAAGAACTTAACATAAGCCTAGCCCAAAGTCAGTGCTTGATATATAATACTTGCTCCTGGCCCAGAGCAGTTGATATGTAGTACTCCTGCTATGAGGTGTATGTGTGTGATACGTGAGGTGTGGTGGTGACTGGGATCCCTCACGCTGCCAGGTATAGGCTCCTGCCAAGAGGTGGCCAGACGGAGAATCCTCCAGTGTGGATGGATGAAGAGGCCATTTTCCAGAGGGGATGGCTGGATGGGGGCCTCAGTGTGCAGTGAGCACAAGGTGGTCCCTCCTCACTGACTCTGAGCCCAGCACTGTGCAGAGGGTTTCCACATGTGCAGGAGACACAGAAGCCACCCTTGCGTTATCTGCATCTCCCCCACCTCCAGCTAGAGGGCTTTTCCCACATGTCCCATGTCTGAGAACAGAACGGGGCATGGCTCGGTGACATGAGAGAAGCTTCATTTCTCCTCCAGAGATGAAGGGGAAAGATCACGGTGCGGCAGCACCCCTGCAGGTTCACTAAGAGTTCTGCTGATAAACTCAACCTGGACATCATTCAGAATGCTTAGTGTTAACATATATATTTGCATTTTATATTCAGGGTGTCTATAGGAGGAAAAAAGGGTGCTAAGCCTGGAGCAGTGCAAATGGGATTTACATCAATGTGATGGAGTAACTGCTGAGGAATGTCGGCTGGGGTCCAATCTGTTCCTGGAATCCAATCTCAAGCAGGAATTGTATGACCCACATGCTACATCCACGTGTGTAGATAGTTAAGTTCAGCTCAGTCACTCAGTCGTGTCTGACTCTTTGCTACCCCATGGACTGCAGCACGCCAGGCCTCCCTGTCCATCACCAACTCCCAGAGTTTACTCAAACTCATGTCCATTGAGTTGGTGATGCCATCCAACCATCTCATCCTCTGTCGCCCCTTCTCCTCCTGCCTTCAATCTTTCCCTGCATTAGGGTCTTTTCAAATGAGTCAGTTCTTCGCATCAGGTGGCCAAACTATTGGAGTTTCAGCTTCAATATCAATCTTTCCAATGAATATTCAGGACTGATTTCCTTTAGGATGGACTGGTTGAATCTCCTTGCAGTCCAAGGGACTCTCAAGAGTCTTTTCCAACACCACAGTTCAAAAGCATCAATTCCTTGGTGCTCAGCTTTCTGTGATTTTGGAGCCCCCCAAAATAGTTTCCCCATCTATTTTCCATGAAGTGATGGGACCAGATGCTGTGATCTTAGTTTTTCAATGTTGAGTTTTAAGCCAGGTTTTTCACTCTCTGAAACTTTCATCAAGAGGCTCTTTAGTTCTTCTTTACTTTCTACCATAAGCGTGGTGTCATCTGCATATCTGAGGTTGTTGATATTCCTCCCAGCAATCTTGATTCCAGTTTGTGATTCCTCCAGCCCAGTGTTTCTCATGATGTACTCTGCATAGAAGTTAAATAAGCAGGGTGACAATATACAGCCTTGATGTACTCCTTTTCCTATTTGGAACCAGTTTGTTGTTCCATGTCCAGTTCTAACTGTTGCTTCCTGACCTGCATACAGATTTCTCAAGAGGCAGGTTAGGTGGTCTGGTATTCCCATCTCTTGAAGAATTTTCCACAGTTTGTGGTGATCCACACAGTCAAAGGCTTTGGCATAGTCAATAAAGCAGAAATAGATGTTTTTCTGGAACTCTCTTGCTTTTTCAATGATCCAACGGATGTTGGCAATTTGATCTCTGGTTTCTCTGCCTTTTCTAAAACAAGTTCAGAGCTGCAGTTTAGTTTTGGTTGCACTGGGTCCTCAATGCTGTTTGCAAGTTTTTCTCTAGTTGAGGCAAGTGGGGCATACTCTCTAGTTGTGGTCCAGGGGGTTCTCACTGCGGTAGTTTCTCCTGTTGAGGAGCATGGCTCTAGGGTGCATGGGCTTAGCTGCCCTGCAGCATGTGGGATGTTCCTGGGTCAGGGATGGAATGCGTGTCTCCTGCATTGCAAGGTGGATTCTTAATTGGACCATCAGGGAAGCCCCCAGAGCTGCAGCTTAAACAGCTTAGTGGAACAGATACTATAAATACTGTTAGCTGTATTCATGTTTAAAGAGACAGAATGGCTTGAGAAAAATGGATTGACACAGCAGGCCTGAGGCTGCAAGTTTTAGGAGATCCTGTGTGCAAGCCTGAGCTTCCCAGGTGGTGCCAGTGATAAAGAACCCACCCTCCAATGCAGGAGATGTAAGAGATGTGGGTTCAATCCCTGGGTCGGGAAGATCCCTCGGAGGAGGGCATGGCAACCCACTCCAGTGTTCTTGCCTGGAGAATCCTGTGGACAGAGAAGCCTGGTGGGCTTCAGTCCAAAGAGTCGGACATAGCTGAGTGACTCAGCACACACGTGTGCAAGCCTGATCTCGGCTGGCATCCGGGAACTTGGCCTTTAGTGTTGTCTGTACTGTGCCTAGACTGTGGAGACAATTTCATTCACACTGAGCATCTGCTGGCCTCCTGGGGGTCTGGATTGTGGTACTTGCTGGGCAGGTGTCTGCTTGCCTGGTGCCTGCTGTGCTTTGTATGACCCCTCAGGGGAAGCACAGTGTTGAGAGCTGCACACAGATTCACCCAGACTTCGCCTGCCTTTTCCCTTATGATCCAACTGCCTGCATCCCTGTAACACCACTGCCGTAAATCTCAGCCATGAGCACAACTATATGCTGAGTCTCATGAATTCCTCTAGAAAGTCTCCTGATGTGGGAAAGGCCTTGCGAACCCACAACAGTTCCACTGCTGGCTGTATCGAAAACATATTCAGCAATATTTTGATATCTCTGTTTAAAAGCAGGAAGAATGAACTTCTGTTAGAAGGAGCCCCTGGGTCATATGTAACACAGGTGTGGCATTTTGGTTTATGTTAGTTTCTCAGTCGTGTCTGACTCTTTGCTGCCCCATGGACTGTAGTCTGCCAGGCTCCTCTGTCCATGGAACTCTCCAGGCAAGAATACTGAAGTGGGTTGCCGTTCCCTTCTTGAGGGGATCTTCCAAACAAGGGACTGAACCTGGGTCTCCTGTGTTTGTGTGCTCAGTCGCTAAGTCGTGTCCGACTCTGCAATCCATGGACTGTAGCCCACCAGGTTCAGACTACGTCCATGGGATTTCCTAGGCAAGAAAATTGGAGTGGGCTGCCATTCCCTCTTATATTTAGGGGATTAAAAAAAAATAAGCCACAAACATGTGAAACCAACAAAAATCAAATAGATACACGGATATACAATTGTGAGATTACTCTTTACAATGTTAAAATGGGTCCAGGGACCTCTCTGATGGTCCAGTGCCTAAGACTCTTAATGCAAAAGGCCTGGGTTCGATCCCTGGTTGGGGAACTAGATCCCATATGCCACAATTAAAATTTTGCATGCCACAACTTAGAAAAAATAAAGACCCCAAATGAATATCAAAGATCTCACCTGATAAAACTAAAATCTGGTTTTTAATTAACTAATTAAAAAGACTGGCCCAGCAAGCTGTTCATTCTAACAACTCCTTTCATGTGTATCTTATGTTATGTTCCAATTTGGAACCACTGGTCTCTGGGTATGAGAACCATTTGAGAAGAAAGGTATCAGGTTCCTATTTCAAGTGAGCCCGCTTCCTGGCCCTGGAAGTGTCTGCTGTATGAAAGGGTAAAACCCTTCCCAGAACAGGACCTGAAGCACTCATGTGTACACAGCAGCTGCTGTCCTTCCATTCCTTCCTGCCCCCTACAAGCATCCTTGTGTGATTCCCAGAGGGCGAGACAGAGGAGCTTGGTGTGCTAAAGACCATGCGGTCGCAAAGAGTGGGACAAGACTTAGAACTAAAGACTTAGCAAGGTGAGAAGGCAGAGATGAAAGCATCCGCAGATGGCTGGGGCTGGTTAATGGCACACTTGGCTTTGGGATGAAAAGGGGAAGAACTAACAATGATGATGAAGGTCCTTGGAGTGGCAAAAGAAGGAAGCCCTTGTTCTGAAGCACAATACAGCAGATTCTCTAGTCCCTCAGAATTGTTTTCCCCTTTGTCAGAACATAACTCATTCTCTACTCTATTTTTTTGCTGGCCCACAGCCAGATACTTCAGTTCAGTTCAGTTGCTCAGTCGTGTCCGACTCTTTGCGACCCCATGAATCGCAGCACACCAGGCCTCCCTGTCCATCACCATCTCCCGGAGTTTACTCAGACTCATGTCCATCGAGTCCGTGATGCCATCCAGCCATCTCATCCTCGGTCGTCCCTTTCTCCTCCTGCCCCCAATCCCTCCCAGGATCAGAGTCTTTTCCAATGAGTCAACTCTTTGCATGAGGTGGCCAAAGTACTGGAGTTTCAGCTTCAGCATCATTCCCTCCAAAGAAATCCCAGGGTTGATCTCCTTCAGAATGGACTGGTTGGATCTCCTTGCAGTCCAAGGGACTCTCAAGAGTCCTCTCCAACACCACAGTTTAAAAGCATCAATTCTTCGGGACTAAGCCTTCTTCACAGTCCAACTCTCACATCCATACATGACCACAGGAAAAACCATAGCCTTGACTAAATGGACCTTAGTTGACAAAGTAATGTCTCTGCTTTTGAATATACTATCTAGGTTGGTCATAACTTTTCTTCCAAGGAATAAGCGTCTTTTAATTTCATGGCTGCAGTCACCATCTGCGGTGATTTTCGAGCCCCCCAAAATAAAGTCTGACACTGTTTCCCCATCTATTTCCCATGAAGTGATGGGACCGGATGCCATGATCTTCGTTTTCTGAATGTTGAGCTTTAAGCCAACTTTTTCACTCTCCTCTTTCACTGCCAGATACTTGAGAGGAGAAAATCTGGAGTCTCATGGACCGCCCTTCAGTGAAGCTGACTTTCCTGCTCCACCTGTGAGTCGACAGCTCTGCTGGGGCGGCTGTGACCTCCACTGCTGCAGCCCCTCTTCACGAGTTCCTGACTGCAACCTTTCCCACTCTGCACCTCCAGGCGCTGTCACCTCACCAACCTGCAATTAACAGCCTCCCCTACTTGCTTCACCATTGTGGGTTTACATTTCAGCCTTTTTTATGGACGGCTTCCCAGGTGGCTCAGCAGTTATAAATAAATAAATAAATAAACAAACCTGCCTGCGAAAGCAGGAGCCATGGGTTTGATCCCTAGGTCAGGAAGATCCCCTGCAGAAGGAAATGGCAACTCACTCCAATAGTCTTGCCTGGAAAATCCCATGGACAGAGGAGCTTGGTGGGTTACAATCCACAGGGTTGCAGAGTCTGAAGCAACTAAGCCCACATATATATATTGTTTTTTAATATGTTGCTGAGTTGACCTTAATCAACCATCTGCGCACAAATTTTTATGTGCTGTAACATTTTGCATACATACTGTTTTTGGTCCTGTTTTCACTTCATTTGACATTTTTCATATTGCTCTGGACTCACTTAGTCAACCTAACTGAGCAAGAAAGTTAGAGCACAACAGAGGCCCTGAAAAACTGAGTCTACTTTTAACTAAAATAAAAAACATTTTACAAAACTTTCCATCCTTAGCACTCCTTCAATTTGTGTTTATTGCTGGCTTACACTGAGCATCAGTTCAGTCAGTTCAGTTGCTAAGTTGTGTCCCACTCTTTGTGACCGCATGAACTGCAGCACACCAGGCCTCCCTGTCCATCACCAACTCCTGCAGTTTACTCAAACTCATGTCCATCGAGTTGGTGATGCCATCCAGCCATCTCATCCTGTCGTCCCCTTCTCCTCTTGCCCTCAAATCCCTCCCAGCATCAGGGTCTTTTCCAATGAGTCAACTCTTCGCATGAGGTAGACAAAGTATTGGAGTTTCAGCCTCAGCATCAGTCCTTCCAATGAACACCCAGGATGGATCTCCTTTAGAATGGACTGGTTGGATCTCCTTGCAGTCCAAGGGACTCTCAAGTCTTCTCCAACACCACAGTTTAAAAGCATCAATTCTTTGGTGCTCAGCCTTCCTCACAGTCCAACTCTCACATCCATACATGACCACTGGAAAAACCACAGCCTTGACTAGATGGACCTTTGTTGGCAAAGTAATGTCTCTGCTTTTGAATATGCTATCTAGGTTGGTCATAACTTTCCTTCCCAGGAGTAAGCGTCTTTTAATTTCATGGCTGCAGTCACCATCTGAAGTGATTTTGGAACCCCCCAAAATAAAGTCTGACAGTTTCCACTGTTTCCCCATCTATTTCCCATGAAGTGATGGGACCAGATGCCATGATCTTAGCTTTCTGAATGTTGAGCTTTAAGCCAAAATTTTCACTCTCCTCTTTCACTTTCATCAAGAGGCTTTTTCGTTCCTCTTCACTTTCTGCCATAAGGGTGGTGTCATTGGCATATCTGAGGTTATTTATATTTCTCCCGGCAACTGAACATGGCTGGCCCCAAATTTCATCTCTAACACCATCTTCCTCATGTAATGGTTTCTTCTTAGGTGGACTATTTAGAGGTCTGTGTCAAGAATATTTTTCAGTTCACTACCGTTTCCGGGAATGTGTTACTGGGACAATGTCTGATTGAGATTGGTTGGTTGTTTGGACTACAAAAGATTATCTGGTGGGTACAGCTCCAGTCTGTGTTTTCTAATTCCTGCTGAGAGCTCTGGCAATGTTTTTCATCAGTGGTCATATTCATAGCTTCTCACCTAACTGCAGAAGTAAATATATTTTAGTGTCCAAACAAGTCCTTCATGCTGCTTTTGGAAACTGTGGGCTCCTGAGTTTTACTGCTAGAGATTCTGATTTAGTAAGCTGAGGGTAAGCTTGGTAATGTGCAGTTCAACACACACACTCCAAGCAATTCTGATACCTGCAGTCATTAGACTACAGTGACAGTCATACCTTGGTCATCTCATGTCTAGTAAAGAAAGTCTGGCAGTGAGCTTT
Source organism: Capra hircus (assembly GCF_001704415.2). Lineage (NCBI taxonomy): Eukaryota > Metazoa > Chordata > Mammalia > Artiodactyla > Bovidae > Capra > Capra hircus. The sequence goes on along the minus strand of NC_030825.1, from coordinate 67,012,818 downwards.
TTCATCTTGACTATTCACAGGGTTTCTTCCCTACGAGTCTTCTCATGTTGAAAAAAAGACGTATTATAACTGAAAGCTTTCCCACACTCATTACATTCATAGGGTCTCTCCAGTATGGTTTCTCTGATGCCTAGTAAGTTGGCTAAAGGCCTTTTCACAATGTTTACATTCATAGGGTTTTTCCCCTGCGTGTGTTCTCTCATGTTTTGTAAGGGTTGATCGATCATTCGAGGTTTTCCCACAGTCAATGCACTCATAGGGCTTTTCTCCAGTATGTGTTCTCTGATGTTCAATAAGGTGTGATCTCTGACTAAAGGCTTTAACACATATGTTACACTGACTGGGCTTCTCTCCAATGTGCATTCTCTGATGCAGAGAGGAGCCCTTTGGCTGAGAGCGTTTCCACAGTGACTGCATTCATCAGGTTTCTCTCTAGCACATGTTCACTGATGCACAAGCTGATTCGCTGCTGAAAAGCCTTCCCACAGTTGTTACACTCATACAGTTTCTCTCCAGAATGAACTCTCTAAGGTGAAAGAAGGTAAGAGCTCCCAGTGAAGCCTCTCCCACACTGATGACATTCAAATGGTTTCTCTCCAGTATGAGTTCTCTGATGTTCAATAAGGTGAGAGATCCCAGTGTAGGCTTTATCACATTGATTGCATTTATATGGCTTCTCTCCAGTGTGAATTCACAGATGCCTAGTAAGTTGAGTGCTTCAAATGAAGGATTTACCACACTATATTCATATTCATAGGATTTCTCTCCGTGTGAGTCCATTTATGTGTGACAAAGTCACAGCTCTGACTGAAAGACTTTCCACAATGAGCGTACTCATAAGTTTTAAGGCAGTGTGAATTATTTGATGTACCAAAAGGTTAGAGTTCCACCTGAAAGATTTTCCACATTCACGACATGTATATGGTTTTTCTCCAGTGTGAGTTCATTGATGCCTAATGAGTTTGGAACTCTGGATGAAGGATTTTCCACATTGATTACATTCGTTGGGTTTTTCTCCCATGTGAGTTTTCTGGTGTACTACAAGGTCATAGCTCTGCCTGAAAGACTTTCCACATCAAGTACATTCATAGGGCTTTTCTCCAGTGTGTTCTCTGGTGTACAAGCTTAGAGCAACAGCTGAAAGATCTTGTACACTGTTTACATTCATATGGCTTCTTTCCAGTCTAAATGATGTCACAGTAAGTAAAAGATGAGGCCATGTGGGAGGCATCACAGTCGTCCTTATATGTGAGTAGTGCCTCTCCAGGATGACTTATTTCAGTCTGTTCAAGGCATTTGTCACAACTGAACTGACTCTCCAAATGCGTTGGCTTGTGTTCATTAAGAGACAAGCTATGATTAATGTTTCCATAGTTCTTACCATCTTTGCTGTTCTCTGCTGAAAAAATTCTATTAAGAAAACAAAAGGAGGTACCATAGTTGAAACATTCACTATTGACAGTATAATCATGAGGCTTTTTATTTCCTGTTTCAAAATCTGCAAGTTTATTCAAGTAAATAATCTGCCAGAAGGCTCTAGCACTTTGATGATCTTCACAGGGCTTCAGATCAGCCCAGTCTTTCTAATGATTAATGAAAACTGAGTTCAGTTTTAACTTTTTACCCTGTGAGTTGACCTCATGGAAATATGTTCTTGTAGGTAATGTCGGAGGTAGAAGGCTTAAACTCAGATAATTTCCCTAAGCTCAGGCTCACAACTCCCACCTTGAGTAAAACGTCTCTCTGAGGTGAGTACTGTTTGATTCAGAGTCCTACTGGTTCTTCCCTAGCTGGTCCTGCCAAAGGTGCATTTCTCCTAATGACACCAACCTGGGGCCCTTCTCCTGAACATGGTATTTCATTTCCATGTGATAAGATGGCCCTTCCACAGCAATATCCTCTTCAGACAGACTCTTTCAAGTGTAGTCTTCCAGTCTGAAAGAAATCCAAATGGCCTGAATTACTGGAAAAGCATTAGAAGGGGAGGGTGGGATAAAACAGACCACCAAGTATTAGAGATATATCTTTGGGTCTGTTTCTAATCTATGGACTGTAATTTCATGCAGAATGTGAAATGGAGGGATGGCTCAGCAAACAGGAAATCAGTGTGTGTGTGTGAGTCCCTCAGTCGTGTCTGACTCTTTGTGACCCCATGCACTGTGGCCCGCCAGGCTTCTCTGTCTATGGATTCTCCAGACAAGAATACTGGAATGGATAGCCATTCCCTTCTCCCTGGGATCTTCCCAACCCAGGGACTGAACCCAGGTCTCCTGCATTGCAAGCAGATTCTTTACAATCTGAGCCAACAGGGATGCCCAGGGATTATCTGGGTGGGCCCCAAATGTTACCACAACTGTCCTTATAAAAGGGAGGCAGAATGAGACTTGATACACACAAAGAAGACAATCTGACCACAGAGCAGAGGCGTGAAGGTGCTGGCCTGAAAGACTGAAGTGATGTGGCCACTGACCAAGGAATTCCCCTAGCCACTAGAACCTGGAAGAAAAAAAGGAACAGCTTTTCCAATGAAGTCTCCAGAGGGAGAATGGCCTGTGTGCACTGATTTCAGCCCAGTGATGCTGATTGTGACTTCTAGCCTCCAGAGCTGTGGGAGAATCAATCTGTGTTGTTTTACATTACCCAGCTGGTAATCTGTTAGAGAAGTCACAGGAAACAAGGTCCTAACATGTGCCTCGAACTTATCACTCACACTCAGTCTCTTTCCTGGTGCTGGATCTTAAAATGAGACCCCAAATACCAACGATGATTTAATATTCTTAATGGACCATTTCTACCATTGGTTCAGTCTGCCCACAGAGAAAAAGAAGGGTCTCTTTAACCATGCCAGAATTGATGCCACAGACTCCCCAGAAAATTACTGGGGTCCCTGAGGCAGTGTGCTTGGCCAGTGGACTCCACCAGCTGACAACTTCTGAGGTTCCACTTCCCTGGTGGTAAGCCAGGAATAAGAATGCTTAGCTAACAAGTGTTACTTTGAGGTGAAAATGAATCAGTTCGTGAGCCTCCCGCAGTGTCTGCTGTATAGGGCACCATGTTAGACATGGTTTTGCTGATGTCACCACCCCTGTTACTGTCATGAGAGGGATTCCTCCATCTGTTGAAGATACTGTGCTCAGTTTCTCAGTCAGGTCTGACTCTTTGAGACCCCATGGATTGCAGCCCATCAGGCTGTTCTGTCCATGGTATTTTCTAGGTAAGAATACTGGAGGGGATCCCCCTCCAGGGGATCTTCCCAACCCAGGGATCAAACTCGAGTCTCCTGCATTGCAGGAAGATTCTTTACTGTTGAGCCATCGGTAGTAGGCCTCTAATAAAGAGTGCAATGGGCTCCCAGTTCAGAGCACTCAACTGAGTCCTCCAAGATTCCCCCTTCCCTTGTCACTCTGCCCACACAACTGCCCTTTTTAGGTGGGTAGCCACCCACATCCAGTAATATTAAGGCCTCTCTCCAGGTTCCCATCCTTTTCTCCCATGCCTGCCAAGGAGACAAGCATCCTCCATTTGGCAAAGTATGACTTCCAGGAGGATGTTTTCCTTGTGCCAAACACAGACCTTCTTTCCCTCTTGGGGAAAGCCTTAATCTCTGCCCAACACTCCCATAAACACACTGTCCTCCTTCCCAAGACCCTGCTGTGTTCCCTTAGGGAACACAGAGATTCCCTTGGAATCTCTGATGAGAAGTTTTCAAATGAAACAAAAGCCTCATGAAGGGGAGTGAAAGAGTATCTGGGGATGAAGGGAAGGAGAAGAATCTTTGCATGGCTAAGCTATGTCTAAGATATGCCTGGCTGTTGAAAAAATGGGCCGAGGAGGTTAAAATTCTACAGCAGTATCTGCATCAGAATCTTGAAATAAGGAAGACAGGCTGTGTGGGTCAGCCAGAAAGTAACGTCTAGGGTAGAAGAAAGACACTGCTGTAAAATGAATTCAGAACGATGTCATTTGAGTGCCAAGGGTAAGTAAAAGTAGGTAAGACTTCCAAGAAAGAAACAAGAGAGGCTGCGGACATGACAGTTATAGGGCAAGAAGGAGCAGGAACACATGGGATAAATCAAACACCTCTAGGCTGGCAGAAGGTGGTGTGATGGACATACATGCTGCTTACTGTTAAGTGAAAGCAGCCTCTCAGAAAGGACCATGTATTGCATGATTCCAACTATAGGATATTCTAGAAAAGTAAACTTGTAGAGACAGTAAATTAATCAGTGGTTTCCAGGAGTTAGGGTGGAGGGAGGGATGAACAGGTGGAGCACAAAGGATTCTTAGGGCAGTGGAACTACTCTGTACACTACACCAGTGGATATATAACATCACATATTTGTCTAAACCCACAAAATGTACAACACCAGAGTGAATCTAATGTAAACTATTGACCTCTGATGGTAATAATTAATTGATGTAAGTTCATCAATTGTAACAAATGTAACACTGAATGCAAGATATTAATAATAGGGGAAACTGGATGGGAAGGGTTGGCATAGAGAAACCCTGTACTTTCTGTAAGGATGAAACTGGCTCTAAAAAATAAAGTTTATCAGTTAAAACAAAACCACAAAAAAATCAGAAGCAGCTCAATTAGTCGGGGAGATGACCATGTTCTAAAATAGACTGTAGTGATAAATACACAAGCTGCAGCTATATTAAGAAACTTTGCATGCTTTATACAGATGAACTGTATGGTATGAGAACTTTTAATATTTCCATATAGCTCCAAGAGAAAAAAAAAATCCAATTAGGCTGACATGCAGGGTAGGTGGTGGGCCTATGGGATGAGGGGAGGTGGGAAAGCAGGTCCAGGAATGGTAATTTAGTAGGAATCCTTCCGGAAGCCATGGATTCTTACCACACCTTGGGATCATTTCGAAGTTCTGAAAATGTCCAACATGGAAGATGGGTGGACACCCAAATGGCAGAGCAAAGACCAGCAGAAAGGGGAGGCCTGAGGAGCTGCCACCCTGGATGGAAGTTATGATGAGGGGTTTGAGGAAAACAGGAGGCATGAGGACCTGGGAATGAGACGCGGTAGCAGAGAAGTGAAGACCAAAGGGAGATGGGGACAGAAGTGAACTCGTGTGGGAGACACATGTTGACAACAGCAGCAAATGTCTTCTGTGGGTGGGCTGGGCAGAGACAGCCTGACATGGATGAGAACGTGGCTGCCACACTGGACATGAGGTGGCAGCAGAGAACACGTGAGCAAACTTTCTACAGGTGGTCTCTCTCTCCTTGGACTTTAACTGCTGGGCTGTTGGCTTGTTCTCACCTTGGGGAGGTCCCTGCCCCACTCTCCATTGGTCCTCCCCTTGCTCCAGGTAGGAGATCACATTTAGTTTCGAGAGCAGAAGTCCTGGTCAATGGAGGAAAAACAGAGGGCTTGGTCTTCTGCTGGGTGACAGGTCGAGCTCTCACCCCTGGGGTCAGATGTGGATGGACTAGGAGGGGCCCCCATCCTCCCGAGTAGACTCCCCACACCCTGAAACACAAGCCACAGACTTGCCCTGGAGGAGGGATAAGCAGCAATACCCAGACCTGCATCTCAAAGGGACCCACTTCCAGCACCTTCTGGGCCAGTCCAGGAGTGCCTGAAATGAGCTGTGCCTTGGGTCTGGCGATGGGCAGTGACTGCCTTAACTAGGGAGACCAAGTGACTACACGTCTTGAGAGCCACCTCAGGGTACACTGTCCTCTGGGCCAGGTCCAAATGTCCCCACTCCCCCCATGTGAAGGTCACAGCCATGTCCTTGAAGCTCACAGTTGGCTGAAACATCACTGGTGTTACCATGGAGCCCTGCTTTCTTAATGAGGAAGCTGGGGATAGGACAGCACAGGGGAGGGAGAACCTCTTGCTCAGATCAGACTCAGACCCAGGTTGAAGGTGTTTTCATTTTTCTCTGGGTATCTCCTCTACTGCTAGTTGCATCGGTGATCCTGATTTTCTGCTTTGGGAACAATGGGGACCTGTCTTGGAGATCTTCACCCCCAGCTTCTGTACAATATCAGATTGGAAATCAGGCAAAGAGGATGCTCTAAATCAGGGGTCAGCACAGCCATAAGACAAATCAGGGCTGTGGTGTGTTTCTAGGAAGCTAACGCCATGAGCTCAATTGCTTCCTCGTGAAACCACATGTGAGCCATCTAAGGGTGCCTTTGGCGCTTTATGGGCACACTCTCAGCTGCTCTCCTGAGTGGTCTCAGTAAGGGTCAATGGGCCAGAGTAGCTGACTGTTTCTGGAGGCTCAGCTCTATTCGCCCTCAAGGGTCCACTGAGCAAACACCATGAAGAAGTCTAAAGAGACCCGGCCCAGAAACCCAGGTTTGGGGAATGCCTGGCTCATTCATGTGGGAGCCCGTGTACTTCACCCCAAGGCACAGGGCAGCATTACAAGAACTCTCATGTGCGCTGACGTGAGGAGGTGGGTGTTATTCCTGGACGCATTCTACCATGGAGACTGCCATGGAGACTAAGGCAATGAGAACAAAGGTCTCCAACTCGCCTGGGATGGGATCTGCTGAAAATATGCCTCCATTTCCTCCTCATATCTGGAGATGCTGTTGTGAAGACAAAAGTCCTCAAAAAGCAGGGCTAGGGTTGGGGGAACAATTAGGGATTTAGCCCCTACCTCAGTGCCTCCACACTCCCAAGTCCACCCCCATGCCCAAAGGCAAGAGCAACCAGTGCCAGCTGAGGACTAACCCCTGGTGAGTGTAAGGCAGGGAGGTGGGGCTCTGACCACATGATCTCCCTGTTCAAGGCTCTGAGGTCAGCCAAGATGGCTAAGCTCTCTCACTGAAGAGGGCCAGTCTGCCTAGCTCTGGGCCTGGGCTGTCATAGGCTCAAGGTAAATGTCTTGAGGCATGTGCTGGGGTGTCTGAACCATGAACCCAAAGACACAACAGTACCTCAACACTCAAATAAAGGAGGGGCCAGTTTTTCCTATCATCTCAAGATACTAAATAGAGAGAAATGGAGGCAGTGTCAAAACAACTGATTGTACAATTTTTAAAAATATCTCAGTGAAACATCAGCCGGTTTCTAAAAATTGAGGTGGGGGAAGGGGACAAGGAGCATATGAAAATTCCCAGGAAGACAACTAAGGGTACTCTGTGACGGGGTATCAAACTTTTGGACCTGCTGTGATGCTGCCCAACTGGCCAGAAGCCATACCTATTATCCCCTGCTTCCCTTAATGCTGCCATTGCTCCCCATACTCTGCTTATCTTATCCCAAACCCTTCCCCATGTTTGACTCTCTCTCACTCTGTGTACTAAAAGCACACCCATGCTGCATGCTTGCAGCCATGCACACACACACACACACACAAACACACACACACACATGTGTACACCACACCTAAGAAGACTGCTCAAGGCTCTGTGTGAAGCTATCTTGTTCTGACATTCCTGTCCATTCATGGGCAATCTACAATGTGTGTTCGTTTTCACCCTCAGGTCCTCTTCTTCCTTGTTGGAGACATCCAGGGCGAGGGCTGGGAACACCTCCCCTCCACAGCCAGACTGCCTGCATTCAAAGTCCTACCTCCACCAGTTGCCTCTGGAGGACCCCGAACAGGCCTCCTCAGCCTCTTGGGGCCTCATCTGCAGAAGTCTGGGAGGAGAGCAGGCCTGCTTTCTGGTGCTGCTGTGATGATTACAAGAGTTGCATTTATAGAGTTTAACACTTGTGCTGACACACAGTAGAGGCCACAGCAGATTTAATTCTATTGGTTACACCTGGACATAAAACTCCTTTCCCTCATGCTCGACCTCTTTCTAGAGGCCTCTCTTTCTCCTTCTCTTTCTAGTTTCTTTTTTTCCTGCCAGTGAGGGGGTGGGGGTTTCAAGTACTGCCCCAGGCCTTATGCCCAGCCCAGACCTCCCTCCCAGGCTCCCTACCACTGCCATTCTCTCCTCCATATCCAGCTACGCCTCTAAACACTTGATGAAATAAAAAATCGTATTTCATGGCAAAACAAAAAAATTTAAACTCTTTCGTTGCTCATTTGGGCCTCCTCCCTCCCATTTAGTGTGCATGGTGCATCCACATTAACCATACCTGCTTAGGGGACAAACTTCCTTCTTTCTAAGGGGTCACAATGACCTACTATCCACTTTGTACTGCAGGGCTGGATTATATCAACTGTCAATTCCTCATCTGACACATGGCCCTTTGTCTCAAAAAGTATATAACTGTGCTTTGACCTCCAGGGTGGAACAATCCTCAGAGCTTTCTGAAAAGCTGCTTCCTGAGTTATGATCCAAGGCTTGAATAAAATGTCCCATTTCTCTCTTAGAGCAAATATTGATTAATGTCTTCGTCCACAGACTCAACACAGCTGATAGCGTCCAGGGTTCCCTCATCCCTTGCACTGCGGCCTCCATCCTGGCTCCTCACTAGAACCGGAAACTCAAGAGCCCTCCTCACACTTTCTACTCCCTCGGCACTGCCCCTCCACTGAGCCATTCACCGCCGGATTCTACTTACTGAGGCTCTGAAACCCAAACCCCAGCCCTCGCGCACCCGGCAATTCTATGGCCCGCTCTCCACACCTCCAGTCACGTTCACCTCTCCAGCCCCTTCTCCACCCAGGCCAGCATCACCAAACACGACCAACACGGGCCCCAACACCTAGGTCCGGGGTTTGCCGGTGCTTTTTGCTCTGCCAAGACTGCCTGTAATTCTCTGTCCACCAGGACAACATACACTTTCTCTTCAAGCTGAGTTCGAAACCCACGTACCAGTGGAAGAACTGTGTCCACGTACTGAACTCGGCAGGGCTGTGGGGCACAGGGGAGCCTCCGCGCTGGTTCCCCGGCCAGGTTCAGCTGAGCGCGCGACTATTGGCGGCACTTCCGGTAGGTGGCGGAAGTGCGCCCGCTGGGCGCGAGGAACTACAACTCCCAGAAAGTCGCGCGCCGGTGGCGGTTTTTCTCGCTCAGGTGGCAGTTTCTCCAGTTGCCGCAGCAGACGTTACACCTCGCGGCGGCAGCACAGTGGCTTTTGGCGTCTGGGTGTGGAAGTCGAGAGAGACCACCTGCCGAGGAGCACGGAAGACGTTTTCACAGAGCCCGCTAGAGCAGGGGAGTCGGCCACAGCGGGTGTTTGGCAAAGGCTCAAAGGCCGGCCGGCCAAGGGGAGGAGAGGGCCTCGGGTGGGCTCTGAGTGTGGAGTATGAAAGTTGGAGGCCGGCTAACTAGCAGTGCGTCTTCGTGTGTGATGGCTTAGGGAAGCTTGTTTGGCTTTCTCCAATTGGTCCTAAATAGGAAAAGGAGTGCGTCAAGGCTGTATATTGTCACCCTGCTTATTTAACTTCTATGCAGAGTACATCATAAGAAATGCTGGACTGGAAGAAACACTAGCTGGAATCAAGATTGCCGGGAGAAATATCAATAACCTCAGATATGCAGATGACACTACCCTTATGGCAGAAAGTGAAGAGGAACGAAAAAGCCTCTTGATGAAAGTGAAAGAGGAGAGTGAAAAAGTTGGCTTAAAGCTCAACATTCAGAAAACGAAGATCATGGCATCTCGTCCCATCACTTCATGGGAAATAGATGGGGAAACAGTGGAAACAGTGTCAGACTTTATTTTGGGGGGGGGGGCTCCCAAATCACTGCAGATGATGACTGCAGCCATGAAATTAAAAGACGCTTACTCCTTGGAAGGAAAGTTATGACCAACCTAGACAGCATATTCAAAAGTAGAGCCATTACTTTGCCAACAAAGGTCCATCTAGTCAAGGCTATGGTTTTTCCAGTGGTCAGGTATGGATGTGAGAGTTGGACTGTGAAGAAGGCTGAGCACCAAAGAATTGATGCTTTTGAACTGTGGTGTTGGAGAAGACTCGAGAGTCCCTTGGACTGCAAGGAGATAGAACCAGTCCATTCTGAAGGAGATCAGCCCTGGGGTTTCTTTGGAAGGAATGATGCTGAAGCTGAAACTCCAGTACTTTGGCCACCTGATGCAAACAGTTGACTCATTGGAAAAGACTGATGCTGGGAGGGGTTGGGGACAGGAGGAGAAGGGGACGACAGAGGATGAGATGGCTGGATGGCATCACAGACTCGATGGGCATGAGTCTGAGTGAACTCCAGGAGTTGGTGACGGACAGGGAGGCCTGGCGTGCTGCAGTTCATGGGGTCGCAAAGAGTCGGACACGACTGAGTGACTGAACTGAACTGAACTGAATTGGTCCTAGGTGGGACAGGGGCAAAAATAGGGAAACTGGCAGTGAGCAAGTCCTGACTGTTTTGGACCTGTTGCTACAGAGATTGTGGGTCAGAGAGTTCTGTTCTATGTGGTCTGACCATTGTGTGCATATTCAGCCTCACTGCCTTGTGGGGCTGAGACCACAGACCTGCTGTCCCGCCCTGGCTCCTCAAGGTGGGAGAGACCACAGGAAACCTTCCTAGGGTGGCCTTCTGGCCGGAAGTATTCTGGCTCTTCATGAAAGAGGTTATCTGTGATAAGCTCTTAACTGAATACTTTCAATATTTAGACATCACTTAAAACTTCACTAATTTATAATTTATGCAGAGTACTTTCATAGTTCCAACATGAAAACTACAGACACGAAAGTGTACTAAGAGAAGCCTAGCCTCTTTGGCTTCTCATCCCTGTATCCCTGTCCTCTCCCATTGGTAATTATAAGTTTTGGGTTATCCTTCCGTTTAAAAAGTATAAGCAATAGATTCTGTAAGTGTATCCATCACTCTTCCTTGGGTAAAAGCTTCGCCACTATGCATAGTGTTGAGACACACTTCATTGTTTTCCACCTAACCGTTTGGTGGGAGATTGTTCTGTGGCAACTGCCAGGGCACCATTGTGTGTTCGGACTGCAATTCCTTCCACCAGCCCGCTGCTGGTGACACATAAGCTGCATGGCTTTACGGACGGTGCTGCAATGGATATTCCTGTGCCAACATCATTTTGCATTTTTGCCAGTGTAAATTTAGAACAGATGTCTAGAAGTGGGATATTGGGTCAGACGTAAGTGTGTTTCTAATTTTGCCTAATTCTTTTTCTTTGGAGTAACACTTGTTTCAGCTCAGTTCAGTTCAGTCGCTCAGTCGTGTCCGACTCTTTGCGACCCCATGAATAGCAGCACGCCAGGCCTCCCTGTCCATCACCAACTCCTGGAGTTCACTCAAACTCATGTCCATAGAGTTGGTGATGCCATCCAGCCATCTCACCCTCTGTCATCCCCTTCTCCTCCTACCCCCAATCCCTCCCAGCATCAGAGTCTTCTCCAATGAGTCAACTCTTCGCATGAGGTGGCCAAAGTACTGGAGTTTCAGCTTTAGCATCAGTCCTTCCAATGAATACCCAGGATGGATCTCCTTTAGAATGGACTGGTTGGATCTCCTTGCCGTCCAAGGATTCTCAAGAGTCTTCTCCAACACCACAGTTCAAAAGCATCAATTCTTCGGCGCTCAGCCTTCTTCACAGTCCAAATTTCACATCCATACATGACCACTGGAAAAACCATAGCCTTGACTAGATGGACCTTTGTTGGCAAAGTAATGTCTCTGCTTTTGAATATACTATCTAGGTTCAGTATGTGAACCGTGAACTCCCTGATGTCCAAGCTGGTTTTAGAAAGGGCAGAGGAACCAGAGCCCTTATAAACTGAGAGGTGTTGAAAGAGGAGCCAGTAATAGTAGTAATAAGAATAGTAATAGCTTAAGAGTTTGCCAACTACCAGCCTGGTAAAGCACACATGTGTATTGATTCAGTAGTCCTCTTAGCAACCCTAAATTAACTTCTGCTTGGAACAGATAGGAAAACCGAGGCACAAAGAGGTTAAGTAATTAACTTGAGTGGCAAAGCTGGTAAGCAAAGCCCAAGATTTTGAACCCAGGTCATCTTGCTGCAGAGCTTCCCCCCCCGCCACAGCCCCTGCCCCTGCAAATATATGCCAGTTCTAGACCAGTCTGACTTGGAAATCTGAGATTCCCTCCATTCCTGGTTTGGTCTTGGCCATGTCTCCTCTTCTCTGAAAGATCAATTTTCTCATTGTGCCAGGGGAGCCCTCAAAGTTGGGGTGTAAAAGCTGAGTGTTGGTGTCACTGGCAGGGACCACTCTGCCTTATGTGATGAGTGGAGCCTGTAGGCAGAAACCCAGCACCCTACCCAGGAACAGATGGAACACTGCTGAACAGCTCTCCTACCAACCGGACCCTGCAGGCTTGGGTGTGCTTGTAATTCCAGGAACAATCATTGCTCTGTTGGGCAGCGCCTCACGCAACTCCAGGGGGTGCCCCTCCCATGCAGAACACTGCTCTCATCTCGTTCTTTCCTGTGGGGAGCCGCATTAGGCATTACTGACAAAATGGAGGCACGGCCCTAAATCCCCTCCCTTTGTTCCGTAGGCACGGACCCGGAATGAAGGAGTTAGGCTTTGTGATTCTGACTTGTTTTTTTCTTTCCTCGGCTGAGTTGACTGAAGAGAATATTAAGGTGTTTATTGTTTTTGAGAGGAGCATGAGAAGGCATAAAGCCTTCTGCAGCTGTGCTCAAAGAGTAATTCCTAAAGTTGATCAGTGTTTCAGGGTGAGCATGGAGGCCACGGCTTGAGACCATGGGAGGGATTGCTATCTGAAGCCTATTTGTGGGGAAAGTGTTTATGGCAAAGGAGTTTGCTGAATGTAGGGCTTAGGAATAATTTAAATAGAAACTAAAGATTTAAGGGACGCTGTAATGTTAGCATATTTTACTTAGCTTATAGAGATTAGGGACTTTAGAGATATTTATAGCTAGAAGCCCTTTCTTAGAAATAGTGAGCTTAGGATACTAGGGGCAAACAGGACACAGAAATATAAGAATTAAACTGAGGAATGTGGTGTGCAGCCCAGACATTAGCATGAGTTACAGTGTATTCACAAAGACACATGAGAAAAAGGAGATGAGAGAATTGCTGAGGAAGGAACTCCTTTTGAGGGGCAACAATGATTTTTGGAGAAAAAGAAATCTGGGTCAATGGGAACTAAAAATATCAAACCTCTGACCTAATGCTTTTATAAAAGTATATAAGAGAATCATAAGCTTGAAATAAACAGGCAGTCCAAAAAAAACTGAGAGGCTGCCTCAGTTTCTCGCTGACACCACTCACCCCTTCAGCTTGAATTTATGGCTGCTGGAGCTGGATTCTAGCACTTTCCCATTTTGTGAGTTTTTAGCTTTTCTTTCTTTTCGTGTCATGAAAGGAACTCCTGCCTTTGGCTGTTCCCACTGAAAAGGCAGCAGGGATATTCTCTGCCACTTGATAACGTGCTTTATCAGAGGATTACCTCTCAGAGGTAAGGAGACATGTCAGCCACCTGTTGCTGCATTCTGTGTGAGTAAATGCTAATTAACCTCTAAGTACGATCTCTAATTCTGTCTCATCACCAATGTGGTCCTGATGGTACACTTCTGTTAAGATGTTAACAGGGCTGCCTGTGAGAATGCCCACTCTGAGACCCAGCCCTGTATTCCTGGAAACAGCAGCAGTGGAAGAAGCCTCTGCTCTTGTGCTCCTGGAAATACTTCTTTGCTAGATGTCCTATTTAAATAGTTTGAAAGTGGGCACCTCACACCCACTTAACACCTAAGATGCACCTTGGAGTAGAGCCAAGTGAACCTGGCAGAGGGCTTCTTGTTGCTGAGGGCTTGATTTCAACAAACAGTAGGATCCAATAGGGAAGGAGCTTTTGGACCCATCACAGAGGTGGGAGCAAATGCCATTCTCTTTATGAAGTTACACTGTGGTGTCAGAATGGTCAGGCAGGCACTCTCATCTCTGAAGAGCTCTGGTTAATTTCTAATGTAGACACACACTGCACATTAGGGAGAGGAAGTGCAAACAATTTTAGTGTTAGCTTTTTCTTGTTCCTCCCTGAAATACAGAGTTTCTTTCGTTAAGTGAAAGCAGCAAACACTGACTACCAGGAAAACCATAGCCAGCTCGTGGAATGGATCCCAAGCTTGTTGCATGTCAGACACTCACACTCAGGAGATGGGCAGTGGTTGAAGCTGTTCCCTTCTGAGACAGGCTGGGACCTGACCCCTGGGATCCTTTGCTGCAGGGCCTGCACCTGGACAAATGGTCTCTTTCAGCAACAAAAAACTAAGAAGCTAAAAGGGACTAAAACTAGCTGTGTGCCTACACAGTTGGGGCACATTATCAACGACGAGATACAAAAAGACCAAAAGCTGAGCGGAAGCAGCGCGCTGGCATGCGCCCTGTGCACGGCGCCTCCCAGGGGCTGGGCAGACCGGCTAAGTGAGCCCTCCAGCCCGACTCCTGGGCACAGCCCTGCTCCCTCGCCACATAAGGAGCCAGCTGTCTCCTCCTCAGGAAGCCAGCAAAGGTAGCTGTTGCCTGTTTTCCCTCCCTGAGCAGCAGCACGAATCCCAATAAAGCCTTGCCTGAATTTTTTGTCTGGTCTCTTATCTGGAACTTTCTGTGATGAGATTCTTCAGTGGATTTCAAGTCCCCTCCAGAGGAACTACTGGATACTCTTAATGGTAAATCCCTGGAACCTAAGAATGATAGGAGGTGTGGTTGTCACACACTTTTTACTTCCCAGAAGCCAGGTACACTTAGCTTCTCAGTTCCTTATCCTGCTTCTTCCTGATATCCTCAAAGGAGGAGATAGTCCACACGATTCTATTTTTGTTCTGTTCTTTTTGAAATTTGTTAATTATCATAGGAGTGTTTAAATATTTTAAAATGGGACCAATCAACTATTTACCCATCCCACTTTTATTCTTGTCCATGTGCAAACATTTTTTTAAACGTTATGACAGCATAATCATGTACATAATGTCTTTTTCACTTCATATAATTACAGAATCTGCATAAACATTAGAAACTACAGACTCTGCATAAAACAGACTAGAAACTATGTAAATACCCCCAAATGGTAAAATATCTAAGTGAAAAAGAACATTGATACTATAAGTAAAAAACATTGACTCTACATTTCCATCAACTGTTTCAATCTTTAATCATCCAAGGAAACATTTACCCACATCAGTGCCTATTTTATTGTCCTTGTTCCTTCTCAAATCTAGGCCTCACTGCTATTAAGAACACTGTCTAATTGATCACCTTTAGTAGGATTTTCTTTTAAGGAGTCCTATAAAAGCAGAGGAGCAGAGATTGACCATATGTTATTACACTAAAAACTGTTCAGTTCAGTTCAGTCGCTCAGTCATGTTCGACTCTTTGCGACCCCATGAATCGCAGCACGCCAGGCCTCCCTGTCCATCACCAACTCCCAGAGTTCACTCAGACTCACGTCCATCAAGTCAGTGATGCCATCCAGCCATCTCATCCTCTGTCGTCCCCTTCTCCTCCTGCCCCCAATCCTTCGCAGCATCCGAGTCTTCTCCAATGAGTCAACTATTCGCATGAGGTGGCCAAAGTACTGGAGTTTCAGCTTTAGCATCAGTCCTTCCAAAGAAATCCCAGGGCTGATCTCCTTCAGAATGGACTGGTTGGATCTCCTTGCAGTCCAAGGGACTCTCAAGAGTCTTCTCCAACACCACAGTTCAAAAGCATCAATTCTTCGGCGCTCAGCCTTCTTCACAGTCCAACTCTCACATCCGTACATGACTACTGGGAAAACCATAGCCTTGACTAGACGGACCTTTGTTGGCAAAGTAATGTCTCTGCTTTTGAATATGCTATCTAGGTTGGTCATAACTTTTCTTCCAAGGAGTAAGCGTCTTTTAATTTCATGGCTGCAATCACCATCTGCAGTGATTTTGGAGCACAAAAAAATAAAGTCTGACACTGTTTCCACTGTTTCCCCATCTATTTCCCATGGAGTGATGGGACCGGATGCCTAATAGTTTTCTTCAAGGATGCAACAAGGGAAGAGCACCAAGTGAAAGCATTTCTTCACTGATTGTATGCATGAGGTTTTTTTCACTATGAATTCTCTGGTGTTCCATAAGTCAGATGGTCTGCTGAAGGCTTTTTCATGTTACATTCATGTGGTTTTTCCACCTATATATGAATTTTCTGATTCACAATAAGATAAAAATCTCCGTCTCAAGATTTCCCACGTTGGTTACATTTACAGAGATTCTCTCCAATATGGATTCTTTTATGTCCAATAAGGTGAGAAGACGGTAAAGCGTCTGTCCACAATGTGGGAGACCCAGGTTCGATTCCTGGGTCAGGAAGATCCCTTGGAGAAGGAAATGGCAATCCACTCCAGCACTATTGCCTGGAAAATCCGCTGGACAGAGAAGCCTGGTAGGCTACAGTCCATGGGGTCGCCAAGAGTTGGACACGACTGAGCGACTTCACTTTCCATTGGGAATACTGTTCCCATGACATTTATGAGGTTTTTCTCCAGTGTGAGTTCTCTGAAGTGACACTTCAAAGTGAGAACTCCAACTGAAGCCTTTCCCAACTGATTACACTTTCACATTGAAGAGAAAGGCTTCTTTCTCTTCAGTGTGAGTTCTTTGATGTGAAATTACATCAGAGCTCTGAAGGAAAGATTTCTTATATTAATTGTATTCATTAAGACTTCTCTCCATTCTTTGATAGACATTAAAATAAATGAATGAAAGACTTCCCACATTGACTGCAACAGAACAGTTTTTCTTCAGCATGAGTTTTCTGATGCCTAATTAGTTGAGAACTCCTGCAGAAAGCCTCCCACATTCATGGCATTCATGGAGCCTTTCTGTAGTACAAATTATGTAATGTCAACAGGTGGGAGCACCAGGTGGAAGACTTCCCACCATTGATCATATTAGTTCTTAGGTATGCGTTCTTTAATATGCAACCAGATGAGAACTCCACTTAATAGATTTACCACACTAATCTTGTCATAGTCTCCAGTATGAGTTAAGTCCAATAATTCTAGACATAGACACACACCTCCAATTTTTAGTGTCCTTTGAGGGATTGTTTCAAACTTGACACTAACCTCCAGTAGGTCTTGACATACACAAATATCATAGACAACACTGGAAGCGGCAATTGGGAATGAAGAGCAAGGAGAAGGAAGACCATATAATTTGGTGGATGAAGATCCTGAGGAATTGGTCATCCATTAGCTCATTCCATACTCTGAAAACCTCCACTCTCATACACCAAAGTCCTTATTTGACCCTTATTAGAGCCCTGAAAAATTGCTTTAATCCTTTATGTTTCACCCTTGCTGCTAAGTCACTTCAGTCGTGTCCGACTCTGTGCGACCCCATAGATGGCAGCCCACCAGGCTCCCCTGTTCCCGGGATTCTCCAGGCAAGAACACTGGAGTGGGTTGCCATTTCCTTCTCCAATGCATGAAAGTGAAAAGTGAAAGTGAAGTCACTCAGTCGTGTCCGACTCTTGGCGACCCCATGGACTGCAGCCCACCAGGCTCCTCCATCCATGGGATTTTCCAGGCAAGAGTACTGGAGTGGGATGCCATTGCCATCTCCTTTTCACCCTTACCTTCTTCTATTTTCCACTGGCCATATTTTTCCAATTACAATCTAAGCCCCTAGGGGCTGGAAGATGATTCTCACGTGGCCTTTGAATTCTTTTCTGAAAGCATTCAAGGCCTGCTTATTGAGCAAATAACTATGTGTAGATCTCTTGGCTCTGCTGCTCACCGGCTCTGTCCCCACAAATAGGAAGAAGACTGCCAGCCTGGGAAGGTTACTGTGCACACCAAGAAGATGCTGACTCCACATGGGAGCTCTCCTGGTTGTCTAGATGGTTGGTATTCATTAAATTCCAGCTCCAAAAGAACAGCTGTAATGGCGGTTGTTTCTGTGTTCTGTGATCTGTGGATATGAGGTAGAAGAAAACCAGATCTTGGCTTCTCCATTTTCTGCAGCCTTCAGCTGACACAATGTAATAAATCCTGCATCACTTTATGCCATGTTAAGTGTGAACTCTTACATTCACATCAGAGATGAGTTGTCTCTGGCCTTCTGAAGCAGTCAGCATAGGACATGAAGTTACCCACAGCCTGAAATCTTTCCCAACTGAGCCTTTATTACCTTCACGTTTCCTTCAGTGACAGAGTGGTGAGCACAGAGGCTCCTACCACGAGACTGGGGCACTGCTGGCCCTCCTGGTGGCATCAGCCACCATTCCCTGGTTGATCATCCTCTAGCTCACCATCCAGGCTGCTCATATAATCCTGACAGATGTCCATTCATCTGAAGGAGGCTCGTGCAACACCCGCCCTCCTATCTGCTGATCAGGCTCCCAGAGCATTTCCTTCACCTGCCTCCCCACACACTCCCCTTACGCACTCTGGGACAAATTCCCGAGTCCACCCAGGGCCCTTCCTTTTGTTTTAACATTGCTTCTTTTAACTAAGTCATTAGTGAAAAGATGTTTAAATAGGTGGGAAAAAAACACAGAGACCCTACTACAGAAATATATAGTTTATTTATCCATGTTCTCTTTCAACCCTTGTCCATATGCATAAACACTTTACCAGAAACATCAGTGCACAGACTTCTTGGTATCTGTTTTTTTAAACTTACATTATAAGCATTTTCAGGTTTCACTAGTTATCACTCTTAACAACCAATGAACAAACAAATTAGAACAGCAAATCAACTGAGCAAACACCCAGGAGCGAGCGATGTATTCACGAGCAGTGACTCCACACGGGTTTTCGTAAGTGCAGGGCGGTGTCCCTGGTCGTCCTTGGGTCTTGAGAATCTCATCACCAGAGACTTTCCATTCGCATCCGAATCCCAACCAGGTTTCCTCAGGTGACACTGCTGCAAAGGTGACGCCTCCTCACACGGCTTGAGGGCTGGGAGGCGGGCTATTTCTTCTTGCACTTCACCCTGCTGTGCGTCTTCTGGTGCCCGATCAGGTGCGAGCTCTGCGTGAAGGCCTTTCCGCACTTGCTGCAGGTGTAGGGGCGCTCGCCGGTGTGCGTCCTCTGGTGCCGGATGAGATGGGAGCTCTGGCGGAAGGCTTTGCCGCAGTCCGGGCACGGGTAGGGCTTGGCCCCGGTGTGGGTCCGCAGGTGCTGGGAGATGGCCGAGCGGTCGTTGAACGTCCTCCCGCAGTCGTGACACACGAAGGGTCTCTCCCCGGTGTGCACCCTCTGGTGCTGCCTGAGGGAGGAGCTCTGCACGAACGCCTTCCCGCAGTCCCGACACACGTAGGGCTTCTCTCCCGTGTGGATCTTCTTGTGCACCGAGAAGTACCTGGGGTTCCGGAACGTCTTCCCGCACTCGCTGCAGCGGCACACCTGGCTCCCCTTGTGGATCCGCGTGAAGGTGACCTGCGGGGCGGCCCGGGGGCAGGGCCTGCCGCCCGCGTCGCCGCCGCGCTTCGGGGGCAGCGTCGCGCGCGCGCCGCGCGTCCCGGTCTTGAGCCAGGGCTCGCGCTTGCGCAGGCGCTTTCGGGGGGCCGCCTTCCGCAGGGGCCCGCGGCCGCGGCCCGGGCCTGCGCTCGCCGGGGGTCGGGGGCTGTCCCCGGGCGGCTGCGGCCGGAGGGTGTTTTCCGAAGCGTGGGCCACCGGTTTCAGCGCCGCGTCCCAGACCCCCGGAGCCGCGGCCTGCAGAGCCTCTGCGGAGGTGGAGGGCCGGGCGGCAGCGGCCGAGGCCCCGTCCTCCTCCTTCAGGGCGCAGGCGGGCCCCTCCTCAGGAGGCCCGGGCTGCGGTGTGAACTGCTTGCTGTCCAGGGTCGTCTCCCACCCTGAAAGAAACCCAGACGTGTGGACCGCGCTGAGAGAAAGTGCTGAAAAGGGGGGATAGTGCGACACAATCAGATATCCAGAAGCTTCCTGCCGCCCCACGTGCAGCCGCGCAGGCTGCGGAGGGAGGCGGAAGCACTGAAGCAGCAGAGCTCGCAGAGGGCTGGGCGGCTGCGTTCTCATATCCCCTCGGGGTTTGGACAGCAAATCAGTCCTTCGCTGGACCCGAGGCTGGCCCTCTAGGTCTACAGCGTCAGCTGAAGGCCTGGAGGCTGCAGGGCAGTCTCGAAGGCACACATAGGCCTTGCGCGGGGCCCAGAGGAGGTATAAGCCTGGAATTAGAGCCTCTGGGGCATCCCAGTCCTGGGGACGGTGGCGGGGCCTTACCCACAGACACCAGGTGTCCGAAGGTCTCCAACATCACGTCGTGGTAGTCAGTCCGCTGCGTTGGGTCCAGCAGCCCCCACTCCTCCGTGCTGAAGTCCACAGCCACGTCCAGGAAGGTCACTGGATCCTGCAACATCACACACCTGTCTCAGCAGGAAGGTCAGAGTCCTTGGCAGGTACAGAAGAGAGGCTGGCGGGGACATTCCGGCAGAGCTCACTGTGCTGGCACTCCCCAGCTTTGCGGGTTTACTGGGAAGCACTGCCTGAGGCCTGTAAGACGTCCAGTGAGTGTGCGCTGATGAAACCAGAGTCTGGGGCCAGACTGGAGTTCCTTCATAAGGACTGCAAGTGCCACAGACTGCTCCCTCTTTCCCCGTGACTTCCCACAGGGGACTACCCCTCGGGTTGCCTCGGGGTGGGGGGGCGGGGGGGGGCGGGGCAGCAGACCAGCTGCAGTATGGTCAGCCCTTTCGAGATGCCGACCAGGACTCTGGGAGTAAGAGGGCTTCCGCTGCCCTATGTCTGGGAAGCACTCTGCCCACGATGGGCAGAGCCTGCTTGAGAAGCAAGAGGCTGGAGCACCTGAATACAGCCATACCTGCCTGTACGAAGCCTGAAGCCTGCCTCAGACCACTCGTTACACGAGACCACTTCTGTGCTCAAGCCAGGTGTCAGCCCTGACCAAGGCCATATACACACCATCACTGGCCACTTTCTGGGCCTCAACAGTCAGTAAAACAGGACCAGTCCTATTTTGTCTACACCCTGGCTCTGGTTATTTTGAAGCAAATACCAGGCTTTGTTTTAGGTATAAACACCCAAGTCTGTGTTTCCAGAGAATGAAGTCTCTTGTTTTAACTGAGATCAGCAGTCATCTGCATGCAGGGCTCAAGGCTGCCTGCCTCTCACTTGGCCCCTCTTCCCCTTCCGTCCAGATTTCCTGACTCTGGGTCACTGTGCCCCATCATGGTCTCCAGCGACACTATGGACACCGGAGGGCAGGCCTGCCGGGGAAGTCAGGAGCAGAGGAGGAAAGCGCGACTCTCCCCACTCACCTCAGGCAGTGCCTTCGCGGGCCAGGTAGCCGTGTCCTTCTGCTGAGCTGCGGGAGGGAGCGCGCCGGGGGGGCCCTGGGTGGGCAGTGCTGGGAAGAGACGTCAGCACAGGGTTAGCAGGGCAAGGGCAGCCCACCTCTGGCTCTGGGACTTCTGGGGCCAGCACACACCCGCAGCTCATCCCATCAGTGCCCCCTTTGACCTGTGCCCAAACCCCACTTTTGTGACCACAGGGCACCGGCGTCCCTCCTGCTGGCCCCTCTCCCTGCCGCTCCAAGGACTGTTCTGGAGCCAGGCCCTCCACTGAGGCAGCCGAGTCACCGCCACACCACCTCAGCAGCTGGCTTCTCACCTTCTCAAACACAGAGACCCACTGCTGGCCTCTGAGTCTCCCTCCCACCCTCCCCCACCCCCCATGTAGGGTGGGAGTTTCTCTGGCTGCCAGGACCAGACTCACTCCCTCAAACACACCTTGATGCAATTTTTCCAAGTTTCTTCCACCTTAGAAAACAGCTCTGCCCAGCTCTGTGATGCTTTGACGTGACTCTCCCCCATGTGTCCCCACATGGTCCTTACGCTTGTATAATGATGATGCGATCCCGCCGCTCCCCCCACCACTATCAAGGGGACACGTGATATGACCCAGGCTGGGCCACCAGGCTGTCGCTTCCTCCTGGCCAAAATGACTGCATCAGGGACAAACCCTGGCCCCCAGCCAGTGAGAGCCAAAGAGGCAACTGCTGGAACATATAGGAAAGAGAAATCCCATGCTGGGAGCCCTACATGGAAACAGTGTGCATTTGAGTGCAGCTACCAGAGGGATGATCCAGCAGAGGGCAAGCTCTGGAGACGTCTGGGACCGCTGGGTCTAGCCACGCGTGAACCTGAATCACTCTGGAAATATTCAGTGAATTGTATTTCTCCCTTGAACCACTCTGCAAGGGTTCATAGTGGTCACACCCAAGTTCAACAGATATGCTGACCAAAAATGCAGGGTTCCTTGGACAGCCTATTCCATCGTCCTCTGTAATACTAATTGGTTTCGTTCGCCCCCGTGGTGTGACATGGACTCACTGACTTTCATCTTATGAGCTTGACAGCCGTCTTCCTGGCACCTGTATTAGTTCCCTGGTGTAACAAGCTGCCATGTCAGTGGCTCAAAATAACACAAATTTGCTGTGTGACAGTTACGGAGATCAGAAGTTTGACACAAACTCAAGGGGCTAAAATCAAAGTGCTCCCAGGGCTGTATTGCTTCTGGAGACTTAGGAGAATGTATTCCTTGCTCCTTCCAGTTCCCGGACGCTCGCTGCTCATGACACTTTCCTTGCAGCACCCCTGCTTCAGCTGTCACCCCTCCTACTCTGACTCGGACCCTCCTGCCTGTCTTCATAAGGATCCTCGCAATGACCTTGGGTCCTTCCAAACAGTCCAGGCTAACCTGTCCATCTCTAGCTCCTTAGCGTTATCACACATGTGAGTCCCTTGTCCCTTTCGCCATTTGAGGTTCAAGGGGTTCCAATGTGGAGATCTTTGGGACCCTCAGCCTGCTGGCCACAGCACCCCAGACTCGGTACCCATGGAGAGACCACTCCTGCGGCTGCCAGCCCCGCTCCCTGCCCACACCTGCTTCTCCAGGAAGCCCTGTTCTCTGGATGCCACTCTCCAGGCTCAGATTCCCTCCCTCCTCCTCAAGCATCAAAGTCAATCAGTCAATCATTCACTCCCTCAAGAAGCATCTTTCAAGTACTGGTCACGGACATAGAAAATGGAGGTGAGCAGACAGGTGCGTGTGCTCTGTAGAACTCAGCCTATGAAAATCAAGGCTCATCAAGGCTGGATCCCCAGTACATCCCAAGCTCGTACCACCTCCCTGGCCCACCGCTACTGTCACCACTCTAGCCCACTGCTGTCAGATGCATGCTTATTTGTCAGACTCCCGTCTTTCTTGCTAGTTTGGAGGCTTGTTGACCTCACGAGCCCATGAGTCCTGTCTGTCTCAGTCATCACCTTATTCACAGCCCCCAGTGAGTGTGTGATGTTAGAAGCCCTGCCAGAAATACGTATACATACACCTGTGTGACGGAAATGGATGCAGCAGGGATCCCAGAAGGATAAAAAATAAAGCACATTATCTGCGGGCCTCCCTCAGAAATGTGTGGAGAGCTCATTAAAGAAGGCAGTGCCAGGGTGGGAGGGAGGTTCTAGAGGGAGGGGACATATGTATACTTATGGCTGATTTACATTGTCGTACAGCAGAAACTAACATAATTATCTTCCAATTTTAAAAAAAGGGACGCAGTGCCAGGCCCCACCCCAGAGTTTCAGCAGCTTTGAGGTAGGGCCTGAGGCCTTCCATTTCCACAAACAGGTCCAAGGATGAGGCCATTCTCAAAATTCTTTGATCTAGTGGTAGTGACAGGTATGTCAGCAAGGAAACATCTAAAGTAGGAGTCCCCAGTCCCTGGGTTGCAGACAGGTACCAGCCCAAGGCCCGTTAGGAACCAGGCCACGCAGCAGGAGGTGAGTGGCGGGTAAGACAGCAAAGCTCCATTGGCTGATCCCCATGGTTTCGATTACAGCCCAAACCACACCCTCCACATCTGTCTATGGAAAAACTGTCTTTCACAACATTCCTTGGTGCCAAAAAGGTTGGGGACGGATGATCTAAAACTCTGATTCCCCAAATGGGGTTGGGGAAGGGGAGCAAGCAGATGCCCTTGCCCTAGATGGAGTGGGCACCACCCTTCTGCCACCCGTCAGGAAGCCTGGGTTCCTTTGCTCCCACCCTCAAGACACCCTCCCAGGAGCAGCCATCTCCCCACCCTTCCGTGGAACTCACTTCCCTCCTCAGAGATCCAGGTCGCGTCCTCCACCAGGGCCACCGCCTGCCGGCAGTCCCCCGGGTGCTGCGACTCCACCCACTGCCGCAGCTTCTCGGGCAGCGCGCCCAGGAACCGCTCCAGCACCAGCAGCTCCAGCATCTGCTCCTTGGAGTGCGCCTCAGGCCGCAGCCACTGGCGGCAGAGCTCCCGGAGCCGGGCCAGCGCCTCGTGGGGACCAGCCACCTCCTCAAAGTGGAACCCCCGGAACCTCTGCCGAGCCATCTCAGGATCAGCTGTAGGCTTATCCAGATGTTGAGGG
The DNA here is from genome assembly GCF_001704415.2 of Capra hircus. Taxonomy (NCBI): domain Eukaryota; kingdom Metazoa; phylum Chordata; class Mammalia; order Artiodactyla; family Bovidae; genus Capra; species Capra hircus. The sequence goes on along the minus strand of NC_030825.1, from coordinate 66,988,546 downwards.
GGCTCCCTGAGAACCTCTGGGCTCAGGCCCTCATCTTCAGCATACAGGGCCCGGATCTGGGCATTCCGGGGAGCAGCCACCTCCTGGTTCAGGGTGAGGACTTCAACCACCTCGATCTTCATCAGGGGATTCCCGGCAGGAAAAGGATCCAACTGAGGGTCCAGCTGAGCCTCAGGACGCTCTGAAAGTTGAAAACGATGGGCGAAAAAACACACGAAAAGTTTCGCAATGTTTTTAGCCACCAGGAAAATACAAGTCAAAAACCACTGTGAAATATCACTTCCCAGTCTCTAGGATGGTGACTGTCAAGGATGAGTGGTAAGAACTGTTGGTGAGGATGTGCACGCTGGTAGTAGGACTACAGAATGCTACACTGCTTTGCAGAACAGTCTGGTAGCTCCTCAACAAGTTACACAGAGAGTGGTATCATGATACACGGGTTTCGATCCAAAAGAATTAAAAACACATGTCAACACAAAAACTTGTATAAGAATGTTCACAGCAGCATTATTCATAATTGCCAAAAAAGGAAAACAACTTAAACGTCCATCAAATGATAAATGAATACACAAAATCAGATCTATCCATACAATACATTTGTCTTTGGCAATAAAAAGGAATGAAGTTTTGATCATACCACAGCATGAATGAACCTTGACAACATTATGCTAAGTGAAAGAAACCAGACACAAAAGGCCACATATGTATGGTTCTATTTATATGAAATGTCCAAAATTAACAAATATAGAGAGACAGAGAGTAGAGTGGTTTCCAGGAGATAGGAGAGTTGAGGGGGTTGGGGGGTGACGGCTTCTTTATGATATAGAAACTGTTTTGAAATGAGATCATACTGATGGTTGCACAACCTTGTGAATATAATAAAAACCACTGAACTTTACTTTCAAAGGGTGAACTTTATGATATATAAATTGTATCTCAACACAGAATAACAACAACCACCAAAAAAAACCCAAGAGACAAGAACCATGTTGCTATATATGCCTGCAGCCATGAGGTGAACTGAACCTGATCCCACCTCCATGGGGGCCAAGAATGAAAATATCCGGGAAAGGCAGGGATGCTGGGTCTTGGAATAGAGTCCAGAGAGCATTTGCGAAACAAAACTCCAGGATGGCCTTGAAATGCTAAGGAACTTGCACAAAGCAACAGGAAACAAGAAAGTTCTCGACAACTCCAAGAAGAAACGCAAATTCTGAATGACTTAAAGATTCAAAAAATAAATTTAAAAAGGTAAAATTATGATTTACTTCCATTTAGACTTGTTTTATAAAGACAGAAATGGCATGGCTGATATCAAAAGCAAACCTGTACTTTCACCGTTGCTATTGTAAGTATTATAAGTGGTTAAGCACAGCTCTACTTGGAAAGGAATTTATAGCATGAACTCAAAGCCTGACAATGGATGCCTAGGAACTTTACCAGACGACTCTGCTTATATCAGGGAGCCATCCAGAGATGAAGACACAACTTCTGTGATACCAAGAGAATGGACACACAGACAAAGGCCAGCCAAAATGAAAGTGAAAGTGAAGTCACTCAGTCATGTTTGACTCTTTGGGACCCCATGGACTGAAGCCTGCCAGCCTCCTCCATCCACGGATTTTCCAGGCAAGAATACTGGAGTGGGTTGCCATTTCCTTCTCCAGGGGATCTTCCAGGCCCAGTGATCAAACCTGGGTCTCTGGCAAGAGCCACCAGGCTCAGTGGTAAAGAGTCCGAGTCCCCCTGCCAATGCAAGAGACATGGGATCCATCCCTGATCCAGGAAGACCCCACAGGCTGTGGAGCAGCTAAGCCTCTGTCACAGACAATCAGCCTGTGCTCTAGAGCCAGCAGCCGCAGCTACGGAGCCTGTGTCCTACAGCCGCAGCTCCACAATGAGAAGCCCGAGCACCGCACCAGAGAGCAGACCCAGCTCTTCGCCTCTAAAGAAAGGCCAGAGCAGCAACAGCGAAATAAAAGCATTATAAAAAAAAAAAAGCTGGCTGAGGGGCCCAGTGGACAAAGCATTTACCTCAACTGGACTCATCAGCACAGCCATCCCAGCCAAGTCGGTAGGCAGAAAGGCCCCAGCAGGGCGGCTCCTGTTCCAGCCTGGAGACAGATTTTGGCCAAATGGAGCCCACGCTGAGCCTCTGATCTGCCTCAGAACAGCTGTACCAGCGCCTACCCCACTTGCTATACCTCAGTGCGGCCCAGGGTTCCCAAGATCCCCACCAGGCAACTGATCTGAGTACACAAAGAGTTCACAATGGACGCCTAGGAACTTTACCATACTAACCTACTTATGAGCAGGGAGCCAGCCAGAGATGAAGACATGACTTCTGTGATACCCACAGAATGAATACACAGATAAAGGAAAGCCAGTATAAGCCAACAGAACTCCCAACTACAACTTCTGTGGCAACAAGCCCAGCTCTCAGGACTTGGTTGATAACTTCCAGTTTTTCTTTCTGACCCCCAAGCCAATAATCTCCAATCAGAACCTTCTCTTTTTTTCACCATGATCTTCCCCCTCCCAATCTGCTTGACTCTCAGTTCAGTTAGTAAAGAATCTTCCAGCAATGCAGGAGACCCCGATTCAATTCCTGGGTCAGGAATATCCCCTGAAGAAGGGATAGGCTACCCACTCCAGTATTCTTGGGCTTCCCTTGTGGCTCAGCTGGTAAAGAATCCACCTGCAATGCGGGAGACCTGGGTTCAATCCCTGGGTTAGGAAGATTCCCCTGGAGAAAGGAAAGGCTGCTGCTGCTACTGCTGCTAAGTCGCTTCAGTCGTGATGGACTCTGTGCGACCCCAGAGACAGCAGCCCACCAGGCTCCCCCATCCCTGGGATTCTCCAGGCAAGAACACTGGAGTGGGTTTCCATTTCCTTCTCCAATGTATGAAAGTGAAAAGTGAAAGTGAAGTCGCTCAGTCGTGTCCGACGCTTAGCGATCCCACGGACTGCAGCCCACCAGGCTCCTCCATCCATGGGATTTTCCAGGCAAGAGTACTGGAGTGGGGTGCCGTTGCCTTCTCCGAATGAAAGGCTACCCACTCCAGTATTCTGACCTAGAGATTTCCATGGACTGTGTAGTCCATGGGGTGGCAAAGAGTCGGACACGACTGAGCAACTTTCACTTCACTTCACTTCAAACACAAAGGATGGTGGTTGACCTCCCCTGCTAGGTTCGGCTCTTGAGTAATAGCCTCTGCATGTCCTCTTTTGAGCGGGCTTTCTTTCCACAACACTCACTTCCTGAGCAATGTGGTAAATGATGGAGTAAAACTGGAAGACACAGGAGTATTCAAACACAGGTCAAGAAAACTGTGAAAGATCCCCACGTGAGCATTATAAAATTAGTACACTGATTTGAGGGGGACCAAGACAACACTGGAATGTTCCTGTCACATGCAGTAAAAAGTAGAACAGGAAATTACTGTTAAAAACGACTTCCCTACCGAGTTTATGCTTAACCTCTCTTACCAAAACCGTATTCCCCTTCTTGTCCCCTCTAACTTCAATTCCGTGCTAACTGAACATCAATCAACCAGTGTCAGATGACCAAAACTGCTGTGATCAATAGCATCGTACTTTAATACAAATTGAAGCTGTCTGTCCAGGGCAAGATGAGCTAACAGATCCTGGAGCCATGGATCACCTGGCCAGAGACGTCATGTGAGTCATCTCAAGCTGCAACGCTATGGAGCCCACCAGGCTCCTCTGTCCATGTGGGTTCTCCAGGCAAGAATACTGGAGTGGGTTGCCAGAAAACAGGATTAAGAAATGTCAAAAAAACAATGATTAACCCCAGCCTCTGCAATCTTTCCCTTTAAAACACTCCTAGGATTTGTCTCCACAAAAGTTAGAACTGGACAGGGAACAACAGACTGGTTCCAAAGAGGAAAAGGAGTACGTCAAGGCTGTATATTGTCGCCCTGCTTATTTCACTTCTATGCAGAGTACATCATGAGAAACGCTGGGCTGGAAGAAGCACAAGCTGGAATCAAGATTGCCGGGAGAAATATCAATAACCTCAACTATGCAGATGACACCACTCTTATGGCAGAAAGTGAAGAGGAACTAAAAAGCCTCTTGATGAAAGTGAAAGAGGAGAGTGAAAATTTTGGCTTAAAGCTCAACATTCAGAAAATGAAGATCATGGCATCTGGTCCCATCACTTCATGGGAAAAAAATGGGGAAACAGTGGAAACAGTGTCAGACTTTATTTTTTTGGGGCTCCAAAATCACTTCAGATGGTGACTGCAGCCATGAAATTAAAAGACGCTTACTCCTTGGAAGGAAAGTTATGACCAACCTACATAGCATATTCAAAAGCAGAGACATTACTTTGCCAACAAAGGTCCCTCTAGTCAAGGCTGTGGTTTTTCCAGTGGTCATGTATGGATGTCAGAGTTGGACTGTGAAGAAGGCTGAGCGCCAAAGAATTGATGCTTTTGAACTGTGGTGTTGGAGAAGACTCTTGAGAGTCCCTTGGACTGCAAGGAGATAGAACCAGTCCATTCTGAAGGAGATCAGCCCTGGGATTTCTTTGGAAGGAATGATGCTGAAGCTGAAACTCTAGTACTTTGGCCACCTCATGCGAAGAGTTGACTCGTTGGAAAAGACTGATGCTGGGAGGGATTGGGGTCAGGAGGAGAAGGGGACGACAGAGGATGAGATGGCTGGATGATATCACTGACTCGATGGACGTGAGTCTGAGTGAACTCCGGGAGTTGGTGATGGACAGGGAGGCCTGGCATGCTGCGATTCCTGGGGTCGCAGAGTCGGACACGACTGAGCGACTGAACTGAACTGAACTGAATAAACCTTTACTTTGCTGCCAACTCCCGCTGTTGGAGTTTGGCTTTCTACGCCTGGCGCACACGAGGTCAGTTATATTACTGTGGAGTAACTGCAGCTGCTTAAAAAAAAAAAATCTGAAAGCGACTAGGAGTAGCGGCTGCTTGTTCGCCGTCTCCGTGCTTTCCCTTGCAGTCTGTGGCCACCCAAGCACCTGCCGCGTATGTCGCCGCGCACTTAGCAACGGCGGCCGCGGAGCTGGTTTTGGCAGAGCCCGTGGCCACACCAGACGACTGTGTACGAAGTGCGCCTGGCCCCTCCTCCCAAGGGTGAAGAGTTTAGAGGCCTACGCTCCCCCCACATCCGCACCGGCTCCTCTCCCAGTTCTAGGAGCTTAGAACCGCGACTTCCGGCCTGGACGGAAATGCGTCTCGCTCCCGCCGTACTACAACTCCCAGGAGCCTCCAAGTCGAGGGACTTCCGGCGCCGCCATACTGAGGCTTTGGGGTCCTCTGAGGCCTTTGGCAGGATTGCGGCTCACTCGCCTGTCACCTCCTCCTCTCGCTTTCCCTTTCCCGGCCTCCCTGGGTCAGTGCGGCGGAGCCTCCATACACACCTTCCCGAGCTGCAAGTCTGTCTTGTTGGGTGACGCTGGGTGTCGGGAGCGCGGCCACTTTCCTCGAGAGTAACGAGCACCTGGATCCCCGATCCATTTTCCTTCCCCGCCCCTACACGCTTTCCCTGCCTCCTTAGGGCTTTTTTGTCTGCCTTTCTCCGAATTTTCTGACTACACACCTCCACTCGGCAGCGGCCTCCACGGACCTCACGGGTTTTGCCCATTGCTGGCGCGTGATCCGACGAGTCAGCTCGGGGTCAGAAGTCGCCCAGTGCCAGCTGGGGCCGCCCATCCAGACTCGCCTTGGGCGCGCCAGGGTTGAAAAACAGCTCCTGCGCCACGCTGTCACCTAATGGCCGCTGCCCGGTCACTCCTTTCCTACTTTTAAAGGACTTTTTCCTTGATGAAAATTATGACAGACATTCGACCTTCCATTTCCAAACCCTTCCCCCAACTTCCTCTCAAATAAGGCTTTGAGTTAGTTTCATGTGGATGCTTGCCTGCCTTAGTTCAAACCTGCGTTATCTTTAGCATTTATTTAGTTCCCTTCCTGTTCCTCAGGATTTCTGGAGGCTTATTCCCGCCTCGATAAACATGAGTTTGAGTAAGCTCTGGGAGTTGGTGATGGACAGGGAAGCCTGGCGTGCTGTAGTCCATGGGGTCGCAGAGAGTCGGACCCGACTGAACTGAACTGATTCCCACCTCCCCGCCCAGTTATTCTTGACTTGAAGAGTTTTCTCTTTCAATTACAGCTCTTAAGGCTTGGAATTTCTCTCTGAGGATAACAAGGTGGGCCTCCCTAGGGGCTCCGTGCTGGGCCACCAGCACCATTTTGAGCAATAATCATGCCTTAATTCTCCAGATTGCCTAATAGCTTTTTAATTTATGAAATTCCCGTGTTTTATTCCTTGGTTAATCAGAGGAATTTTTATTCAGTGCTTTCTCCCTTAAAAACAAGTGTTTGGTTTTTTTCTATCCTACTTTATTCCCTCTAACCCCACCACTTCTTTAATCTGGGTCATATATTTACTCCTCCTTACCGTTGTGGGCACCAAGGTGTTTTACTTTTTTGCTGAGTCCAGTGTACCCGCCCTCCCTGCTGTAGCAACCCTTCAGGTGGACACTGGTTACGCAGTTATCATAAACACCTACTGGATGCTGTGCAGTACCTGAAATGGCCGTGGGTAAGTGTCACTCCAGGCACCTCAGTCCTCTGTCTCATCTCAGGAACAACTCCCCAGTCCCTCTAAAGGTAACCCTCAATGCTGTCTGTATTGGCCCCACTTGACAGAAAATGAAAGCTCTGTGTACTAGCTAGCAAGCCTGAACCTTGATCCACACTTCACTCAGGCGGGGCTGACTAACCTACCCACCTGCCTTGGGAGCTGCATAAAATGATTTCTCAGCACAAATCCCAAGTGCTGGCTTTCAACCCACCAGCTGAAAAACCCGGGGGGTGGAGGGTGGGGTAGGATTGGGGGAATTTAGTTCCCCCACCTGCAATTCCTTATCTAGCTAGGGGGCTATTTTACAAATTCACTGAGCCTTTGGGCAAGGGGCTTAATCCTTCTGGGTCTCAGTTTCCCCACCCTAAGTGAATAGGGACCTCCAGGCAGGTACTGAGTTGTAAAGGCTGATGGGAGCTGTTTTCTTCTCTCATGCTCTCTCTGCTACCTTCAGGTAAGCTGTCTCTCTCACAGTGCCCAGTTTTATAGTGAAAGCTTTGCTACCAGACCACAAAAATAATAGTAACTAATTACAATGTCCTTCTACCAGCTTGTTGGCGGGGCAGGGGCAGCTCTCCTCATCCTTGTTGCACCCTCCCTTTGTCTAGGATGCCCTCAGCTCACCCTGTCTCATCCTTTCCCCATTTCTTACTCCTCAGCTCTGGACATCTTGCTACATCACCTTCTAAACGTGTCTCCCCTCACTGGCCTGCTGAGGCTGCTAACTGGGTCTCACGCATTGGAAACTCCTAAGCCAAGCCCGGAGGAGGATGTGCCAAAGCTGTTGATGATTACACAGTGAGTAACAGCAGCTACCATTTCATGAAGCCCTCCAAGGACCTGCCTGGGCTTTTAAAACACCACAGCCCCATTAAGCAAGTGACCAACTTTTACACAGATCCACGCTGGGAGAGGCTAAGAATCTGCAGAAGGGAGCACCTGGGAACCAAACCCTGTTCTTTTATGCCTTTTATACCACTTCACATAGCTACAATCTTTTCCTTGAATGTGCCCAAGAGTGTCTCATCCAGAAGTCACTGCACTTGCTGCCTGCCTGCCCGGTGATGTCTTTCCTAACATCTCTGCTTCTCCTTCCCCATCCAGCTCTCAGGTCAGATGTCATCTCGGAGCTATCTTCCCACCCAGTTCTAAACTAATATTGCCCACCCGTGCTTCTCCACTCCTGTATCTTCCCCATATATAGACTCTACTGTTTCATTTTTCTTCATACCATTGATTGCCATCTTTAAGTATCTGGCTCATTAATTTCTCTCTCCAGCCTGTCTAGAATAGCACTGCTCAGTGGAACATTCTTTGGAGAAGGGAATATTCCAGATCTGCACTGTCCAACATAGTAGCCATTAGCTGCAAGTGACCAGTGAACATTTGAAAGGCCAGCACAATTGAGGAACTGAACTGGTAAGTTTGTTTTAGTAGGTTTACATTTACTCATCAACACAGGCTAGTAGCTTCTCTGGAATGAGTGTAAGCCCAGTGAGAGGGGGCCTTTCCACCCTGTTTATCATGGTGACCCTTCCCTATAACAGCACTTGGCATTTTGGCAGGTGTTCAGGCAGTATTTGTTGATACAGCACAGCTTCTAAGTGCTTTGATGAACAGTGCACCAAGACATTTGGGCCTTTCAAAGGCTTATGCTTGTCCATATTTCAGATTTCAGGAAATCTCATTGGCACTGAAATTGTGTCCATCTGTAAGTTATGGGAAGATAGCTGCTGCTGCAATGTTCCCATCTTTCACTTGGAAGCCTAAGCATGTCATGGGGTAAGAGGACCCTGGTTTAAACCCCCACCTGCTTCTTCCCAGACAGCCCAGGTCAGGGACTTGCCTTCATGCTCCCACAGCATGAATGGGGACGTGGAGTTTCTCTGGGGCTGCTAGCTGGAATAATTATAGGACTTAAGAAAGCGACTTCATGCACTTCTAGCCTTTTAACCCCTCAAAAGAAGTCAGTGTTTTTACATACTTAAGTCTTACATGGCCCTCTAACATAACCTTCTCCAAATAGAGCCTGCTCATTCCTTACCAATTTATTCTTAGGTTCCATTTCAAAAAAGTATCAATAACAAAGTCTTTCCTCTCTGTTGAAGTGGTTATTCCTGCTTTAAGCCACAGGTATTAAGTTTCTGTATTTTATACTCTGTTGCAGCTGCTCAACTCTTATAACTATTTCAGAGGATAAGTTTTTTTTTTAAACACATTATCTAAAAATAGATAAAACAGGTGTTCGTTATTACAAGCTACAGATATTTTCTCCTTTTCAATATTTTCCTCATTTTGTGCTTTAGTGAGAACAGTGCTGTGTACAGGTTGCAGAAAGGACCCGTTTAACAAAGCACTTAGTGTTCTGTCATTGAGTAGCTTATGTTCTTTGGAAACCTATCTTTTAATAGGAAGCTAGAAAATATTTACTGCCTGGGTTAATACAGAGATGCAACTATTTATCTACTTTGTTCTTAAGAAAAAGTTGGTTTTAACATTTCTCTTGGGCCAACTTTACACTTTTCCAGAAATCTTTCCATCTTATTGTTTGTTCATTCCTGTACTTAACAAATACTTACTGAGCACCTATGCTGTGTCAGGAGCTGGTGACGCAGCAGGAAGATGACAGTCTTCCATTTTATGAGCATAGTTACTTGCAGGACCTCTGAGAGTGGAAGGTCACCCTCCCACCCAATTTCCTTCTCTGGACACAATCACATCCTATAGTTTCTCTATTCTCCCAATGGTAACAATTGGCATATTAATACCTGGTGTATGTTTGCAAGTATATTTTTAAATGAAAAAAAAAAAAAAAAAAAAAGACATTGGTATCCTGGACGTCTGTACATCTTTATATACGTTAAGGTGGACTTCCCTGGTGGCTCAGATGGTGAATCTGCCTGCAATGCAGGAGACCCAGGTTTGATGCCTGGGTTGGCAAGATCCCCTGTTGAAAGGAATGGCTACCTGCTCCAGTATTCTTGGCTGGAGAATTCCACGGACAGAGGAGCCTGGCAGGCTACAGTCCATGGGTTGCAGAGTCGGACAAGACTGAGTGACTAACACTTTCACTTAACACGGTCACGTTAAACATAGATAGGTATCTATGTTACAGGTATATATTTTTAAGAAACACAAATACCTCATGGTGATTGTTTCATATCAGTACATAAAGCTGGCTTATTCTTCATTCTTTGGCCATACCACATGGCAAGGGGATCTTAGTTCCCCAACCAGGGACTGAACCCACACCTCTTGCAGTGGAAGAGCTGAGTCTTAAGCACTGGACCACCAGGAAGTCCCAAGCAGGCTTATTCTTTGACAGTTGTTTAAAACACTATAATGGGAACATGTATGGTTGAATATCTGTGTAGTTTCCTTTCTCTGTATAGGTTTCTAATTTGCCATTTATTTACCCTTACCTATCCAGAAAATGGGCTCTTTTTCTCTTCTTCATTTCTGACTTACTACTGCTTTTATCTTATTTTTCCTCAGGACTCTCAGAAGTTTTTTTCCTCCTCAAAAAAGGTTTGAGTCCAATGCTTGCTTCATTTACTTTCCTTCTTTTTCAGTTAATAGTTAAAGCACTTCAGGTCATGAAATTACTCCAGAGACTGTACCTAGACGCTAGGGAAAGTGGTCCTCAGATAAGAGGATTAAGGTTACATGGGTCCTAGAGAGCAAATGGATGGTAACAGAGAACATGGAGTATTCTTGAATAAAGACTGCACAGTATGTGAGCACACCCTGATAGGCTGGATTCCTGCCAAAACGTGTTTGATAGCCATTCAAGGTTATAGACTTTTGACCTTGTCCCCAGGAGTGCAACCATTTCAAAGTTCTTTGTAGCACTATTTTAAGATTTCTTTTATCATCCTCTTGGAGCCTGGCCTAGTCTTCAGACTTTCCTGTTTGAAGATATCGTCGTCTCTTGTAATTTTTCTAACTGTTTATTCACTCAACAGTTTCCTGAGCTGTAACGTCAGTTATTTCCTAGCCACTGGGGACATGCGAAGGAGACTGAAGTAAGGATGGCTGGCTCACTCATGCTACTTAACATTTGTTCTAGATGCTCAGATAGATAATAGAACCCAGATTGGAGAAACAGAACCTATTTTACTATATATTCATACAGTTGACCCTTCACATCTGTCTGTACTTCACAATTTTATTGTATTTTTTAAAGTAACATGGAGTGCTTCACGAATGGCCTGTTATCCTTGCACAGGGGCCATGCTAATCCTCTCTGTGTTGTTCCAATTTCAGTGTGCATGCTGCCGGAGCAAGCACTATACCGCACCATTTCTATAAGGGCCTTGAGCGTCTAGATTTTGGTATCTGTAGGAGCCCTAAAACAATCCCCCATGGATATCAAGGGATAGTCCTAATGTGATAAGGTTTTAGGGTTTGTCTTTCTTATGACAATCTGGTGTAAAAACAGAATGAGACGTTTCATTTCTGTTATTCAGGGTGGGTCTCTTTGGTCTGTTTCTCTGTTGTTCTGTCAAACAAGGGGAGAGCTAAGATGAACGACCTGCCTGCACAGATTACACTGAGAATCTGCTCTCATATGAGTCCTCTGATGCTGAACACGGTGAGGACTCCTACTGAAGGGCTTCTGGTCAGTGGGTTCTGTGACTCCTCATGCTTAACACTGATTACATTCTGAGACACTCTTCAGTATCTACTTCTGTGATACTGAAAACAGCTGTTTATGAAACCTCTCCACAGCAACCATTTCTCTGTGATTTCAGAGTTCTCAGATACAATGACTTGATGTAAGAACTTTTCCAAACGGAATACAACTGGAATTTTTTGTCTAGTATGAATTCTCTCAAATCAGGCTATAAGTGTTTCCTGCTATGATTCCTGGATTTCTTCCATTTGAGTTCTCATATTGAAAAACACGTGATGAAAAGGACTTCCTCCATTTGAGGTTTTTCCATGTGAGTCTCCTCTGTGAGCTGAGCTAAAACTAGGCTTTCTCACACTAAACATATTTACTCTTGTTCCTAAAAGAATTATCCTTTGTATAAAACAAATGATTTCCTATGTCCCCCACATGTGGGTTTTATAGCCCATGTGAGTCCTCTCAGGCTACACAAAAAATCTTGAGAAGAATTTCCTTCTATTCCTCCCAACAATACAATCTTCTTGTACTAGCCTTTGTTTTTCCTACTAATGTCTATACTAATTTGAGTTGCCACATTCATATTTGCAGGGCTCTTCTGCTTAAATTCTTGACAAATCAAAAAAAATGTAACTGTCCTGCAGGCTTTCCTACAATCATGACCTTCAAAATAGTGTCTTTATTCCATTGCATTGTCCCTAATGTTTGATCTATATAGATTATGTCTCAAGATATTCCACCCAAGCCACACATATGGTAGGTAATACTTTCCTGAAAGAACATTGAGAAGGCTTAAGATGTGAGTGCCATCAAATATTTCTCCACACTTCTTACCTTCACAGCATCTTTTCAAACTAGTGCCTTCTTGAAGATTAATTCCATGTCTTAAGCATTTACCCAGGTTCCTTTCTACTTCGGCCACTGTCTGTGCTGCCATTTTTGCTGTCATGGAGGGCTAAGACACGTGCAGACTGGGCTGTATTCATGAGGCCTAGCTTTTGTTCAGTTTGTTCTCTGCCTTGAGGAGAGGCACAGCTCCATCAGTGCTGGGAGAAAGGGACCACTGAAGGAGACGGTTCTCTTAACAGTAAGCAGGCCATTCCAAACACCTAAGACTCCCATGTTTCCATGCACTGCCTGGACCTCAGACAGGGGCATGCCACTGGCTTCACAGACCTTTACTTGGGTGTTTCTAAGTCGCCTCCTATTCATACTCCATTAATAGAACCAGTCAGGACATGGTACAGTTGCAAAAACATGTGAATTTAGGTGGAAGCTCTTAGGTAGTTCTTTGTACAATTGTTCCATTTGCTTAAAATTATTTCAACGTAAAAATAAAAGCCAAAGAAAACCTATTTCCACCCTTCAAAAGTCTTGGCCTTTACCAGACTTCCATGTCACTGACCAATGCCAAAAATGCCAGAGTAGTAATACCTCTGTTTTTAGTTCAGTCGCTTAGTTGTGTCCGACTGTGACCCCATCGACTGCAGCACTCCAGGCTTCCCTGTCCATCACCAATTCCTGGAGCTTACTCAGACTCATGTCCATTGAATCGGTGATGCCATCCAACCATCTCATCTCTGTTACTGCATTTTAAAAATGAGATACTGATACATTTTAAAAGTGTGCATGAAAGATGCGTATAAAGACATACATTAGAAAGAATAGTCATAAGAAATCCCCTGAAGCCTTCACCTGTGAGCAGTTCTTTGCAGCTTCCTTTCCTGTGCCCTCCTGGTCAGTTACTCAACCGGCCCCATTGGATCCACCTCACAAGAAGAGGAGCCAGCTTCTCCCAGCCCTGTTGCTATTCTCTTGGGGGCAGATATTAACCACCTCTTCCCTATGTACTACTACCGCAGTCCCCCGCCTGCTCACATCTGTGCCCTTCTGTCCTCAGCGGTAAAAAGCACAACACACACCTACTCAAGGAAGATGAAACCCTCCTGACAGTGGAGGCCCCAAACTTAACTTGCCTATCAGTACACCTCAGTTACTTCCTTCCAGCCTAATAAGTGACTTTCCGTTCCCAGAATGTGCCACCCTTGCCCCATTCTCAGGGGAACCCCCACTGGCGTTTCTGCACCAGGAAGCTCTTCACCTCTATTCCTGCCCATCTGCCGACTTTCTGTTCTATAGGCGCTGGCTTAAAGTCTTGGCCCTGCAGTGTCCCCTGACCCCACCGCTAGAGTAATTCCCTGTTGCTCCCTGCTCTACACCATGCTCTTTTCCTTCTCTGTCCACACCACTAGTTACCTGGCGTGGCCCAGTTACATCTGTGCAGCGTGTTGGTAGACGGTGCTCCTCTGTGAGACGGAGGAGTCTACAATCACAGGGATTACACTAGGTCTTTGGCTTACTACCAAGTACATACTTTCTCTTTTTTATATTGCATAGGACACAAGGGGCCTTCTACAAATATTTCTGAGGTCAAGGGGAGACAGTGGAGGAAAAAACATCGCATTAAGGATTCTTTGGAACGCAGCATAAATATGTTAGGCACCTATCACCCCAGGCCTAGCTTGTGATACAGGATCTTTCGTTCTAGGACACCACCCCTGAATCTCCCATCCCCTGGGAAGCCAGCTTTTCTGACACTGCACGTAACCATAAGTGCCCAATGCCCCCCATGGCAGCTAGATTTAGGAAACTTGCCAGATCATCCAGAGATGCATGGCTAGAAGGTCATCATCACCAAAGCTGCAGGCCAGGTACAGATTTCACAGCTGGACACTGAAAGTTCCAGGCAGTTTCAGAGCCACTTGCATTAAAGCGCAGAGAACAAAGCGGGAACACAAGAAGCTCTGCTGACAAAGGCCACACACACTGATGCAGAGGGGCCCAAAACGGCAAACACAACACCATCCACCTCCCCAACATAATTCATGAACACTGATGCAGAAATCCTAAAACAGCTCACAGACATCAGGACATTACTACAGGGCACATCTATAAGTATTAACTGTTCAGAAAAGCTCCATCATCACCTTGGAGGGCTTTGGAGGGGGAAAATTGGGGCTCTTACTAATTTTCATTTACTAGAAAGGGTGAGATGACTGTTCCTTTATCCAGATAAAAAGTGATATGAATCAAAGCAGAATCCAGAAACTGTCCCTGTCAAGTCAGAGACCAGATACTTAAAATCATCACATTCTCAGCCCAGTGTTTTGGAAGTAGTAGCTGTGAGGAATACAATTACCTCCTCACCTACCTTGAATGCAAAAGAAGTAAAATACTACTACTGTATACTTGCCAATAATATGACTCTGTACTGAGGAAATTAGTGATGACGTAACAAAACTGTTACAAATAAGAATTTAGCAGCAGGATAGGTTCATCTGCAGCAGCTACGCAGGACTGCAAGGGAGGGGTAACCTGAGCAGATAAGATAGCAACTGGAAGGCATGCCCAACCGCAGGTGGAAAGCCTGACTAGCGCGGTGAGGGGAGTGGATCCCTCCTTGTACACCTGTGGCAGAACTTGACTGAGACCAGTTCTGATCAAATTTCTGGATGAAGTTAAATGTAATATACATTCTAACAGCATTTTCTCAATGAATCCTGACAAGCTGATGGTAGGTATTCATCTGGTTGAGAACAGATAACAGGTTTTTTTAATTAAAAAAAAAAACAGAGGGCCTACCGTTTATCCAAGATTGTTATAAAGCTACAGTAAGTACAGTAATACGGTGTTTACTAAGATACTGACAGAGATCAAGGGACCATAAGGGGCCAAGAAGGCCTGCACGCAACAGTGACTATGCGAGATGATAAAAATGGTGTTTCAATAATCAGAAAATGGCACTGAAAAAACTTGTGCCCCACACCAATTACATAAGGAACCCAGTACATGAAACAGCTTAACAAAACCCAAAAGTACCAGAATAAAGTATTTGTACAATCTGCCCATGTATGGCATGAATAAAGACAGATCTGAAAGGAAAAAAAAAATCTGAAATCATAAAACTTCTTTATGGAGACTAAAGGTCGGAGATACATATTGGACTGTTATCTGCAGTGTTATTATGCATAATATATGGTAGAGTCCTCCCCAGCGCCACACACAAAAGACAAACAACAGAAGGAAAAAAAAGGAAAATAGAAAAACTCACAAAAGCAAAAGTACAAATAATCTGTAAACTTAGAAACCAAACTGAATATATCTTTTCCTATCAGATCTGTAAACCTTAAAAACAGGACTATAAGTCACCAATCTATCTTACGCAGCTATATGTATTTTAAAGGAACTTAAGACAGCAACTTGTTGCTACCAAATTTTTTCACTTACATCTTGGTTGATTTTACATTCTATTTCTAGAAATGCTATCTACACAAAAAACCCAAATTGTATGCAAGGATTTTTTTTGCAACAACTTGAATGTCCATCAAGAGAAGTCAAAGTCAAAAGTCTACACTGCATTTGTGAATGAATGATGCAAACCTGTCTCCACTGAGTATGGTCACACCCCCCAAAACATAAACTTACATAAATGTAAACATTAAATCTGGCCAAAGCCACACACCAGTTACCAGAGATTACCAAAGGGAAGGGCAATAGACCATGAGTGAAGCAGGGTGAGGACGCCCCTCCTGCCAACCTGGCACCAGCAAGAGGTTCCCATTCAGCCAAGCAGTGCCCCCGACTGAAGCCGAGGAAGATGCAGAGCTTGATTCAGTGTGTTTGCAGCTGCTCCTCCCAACACCCCGCTAGGGGTTTGCCCCCGTCCACCTCCTTTGCTGACACTAGTTCCTGCTAACCAGGACTCCCACACCAGGACTCCCGTGTGCCTGGTTCTCACCTGAAAAGGTGTCTTGAATTCCTCTCTCCACCGACCAGAGCTCTTCCTCTTCCTCTAACTGAGATACCACATCTGGCTTGGAAAGCTGATGTTCTGCCCAAGGGAAAAGAGACAGTGCTTGGGGGTCTGTGTTCGGGAGAAAGCACTTTCCTGCTGTAGCAGTTCTGTCCCTGCGTTCTCCCTGGTAGACACGCCTTCTGGTCGAGGGCAGTGTTGCTAACTCCACCCATCCCCTGCGCCAGCTGCTTCCTTTTCTGGATTCTCTTGACTGTAAAGGAGGTAGTGGGACTTGGTTCTGGTCAGTAAAACACTAAGGGAAGTCTGTCAGCTGGGGGCTTATGGCATTTTTGTTTGTTTGTAGTGTGCCAGCTATAGAAAGAGAACTAATCAGGGCTGCCCTGGCGTTACTTTCTGCCTTAAACTTGGATGGACATAATGCTTGGCATCAGTCAGGCACATACCAACCTAAGAATGAAAGCTTCACACTAACCATGCAGATGGGAGGGGGCAAGGCCTTTGATGATGCACCTGAGCTGTCAGACACTGACACCACGTCCTGGAATTCTTGTTACAAAAACAGGAAGCATCCATCAGCAGTTGGAAACATCCCCCATAGGCCCACATCCCTGGTATTGAACACCTCTGAGGGGTGGACTTGGTAAAGTTTCAAAAGTTGTATGTAAAGTTGCCCTTTCCCTCAGGCTCCAGGGCCTTGATCCTTGAACTCAGATCCCTGCAGGCTGAGCCAAAGCAGACACACACTTGAAAGGCACCACATTCGGGCTGCAAAGCACAAATCTTTATTGACGCAGAGGCCGGCCTTACCCACTGAGACCAGGTTCCTGTAGTTCTCCAGCGTCACCTCCCTGTACAGGGACTTCTGTTCGAGGTCCAGCTGGCCCCACTCATCTGGGGTAAAACCCAAGGCCACATCTTCAAAGGTCACTGGTTCCTAAAACCCACAGGTGCCTGTTCAGCCAGGGCCTGTTGTCACCCGTGCTGACAGGAGGAGGAGGAGGGTGACTGAGCACATGTAGGCACAATTAACAAGGTGACTCGAGCATTCCAGATACATCAGGAGTTCCTGAATTTGAAAACCCAAACCCAAGCTTGATCTTATCAGGTCACAGCAAGTAGGGCAGCCCATGAGGTCAGAAAACATTGTTCATTCTCTGAAAACCTTTCCACTTCTTACTAACCTGAGGATTCCAACAGTGATATCAGGTGTATCCTTTCTCCTACGGAATTCCGTGAGCTAAATCACCCCACTTCAGCCTTTAGCCCCCATCCACTGGCTATTCTGCTGCTCCTTCACCTGTCAGGGGCTCACCCCCACCTCTCTTCACCCAGTGACTAAGCTTTAATTCTAAAGTACCACTGAACCCTAAGTGAAGCCTGATTCCTGCTTACACCTGCCAGTGGCTTTTCCCCCGTTCCGTTTAAAAGATAAATTAGAATCCCCTGCTATTTGTCCTCTATTCTATTTGCTCCCTTGGAAAGCTAAGCAACTTGCTATCCCTCCACCCACTAGGGTCTCTCCTCCTCCTACAGTCACTCCTCCTCCTACAGTCCCCCATCCCTTACCTAGATGCTAGGGGACCTGGGGGTATCCCAGGAAACGCGTGTGCCTGCATCACCCCTCCACCCCCGCTCCCAAATCCAGCGGTAGACTCTGAAACTTATCAAGAAACCTCTACTCACACGGAACCAATCCGTCGGAAGCCCGGAGGCCATAACTTCCTCTTCCTCAACGAGTCCCGTGGGAGTAGGCAGAGTCCTAAGAAGGTCGAATTTGGGAGGTGGAAGGGGCGTGAGGGTTAGACCAAGGCCCCCGACCCCTCGGCCCAATCAACAGGAAATGACAGGTCTAACTCCAACCTCGGAAAATGCTCTGAAAAGTCGTCTCCACCTGTTCTCGAACAGCCAGAGGGGCAACTTCCCAACCTCCTCACCCAGATGGAGCCGGCCCCTTACCCAGCTCGCAAGCGCCCGGATGGGGTGGGCCCGCCTCGCGCCCCTATGGGCCTCAAGTCCCCGATTCTCAACTGCCCTAAAGGCCCCACAGCGGAAGGACGGCAGACGACGCTGGCTCTGGGCTCCTGCGATTGAAGGGTTGGGGCCGCAACTGGGCGCTCCCCGCGGAGCAGCCCTGGAACACAGCCCCCGACGGGCGCAGGTTTCGCGCCACACTCACCCTGCGCGCGCGCGCCGTACAATGGCGCCTGTCAGCCCCCGGCTAACTGCGTCAGTGCGTCCACTTGGACTACAACTCCCAGAGCCCCCCGCGGCGCGGCGCACCCCGCGTTGTGGGCGGCGGACATCTTGGCGGCCAACTCCGGCGGTAGGCGAAGCCCGGGTCGCGGAAAGAGCGCCCTCGGTGATCCCGCTGGACAGGAGGAGGCCTTCGAGGGGCAAGTCGGGCCGCTGGTGGGTCCCAGCACCTGCATGGGCGGCAACGCAGGCTGAGAGGGAGCCTCGCCAAGCCCCGAGGGCTGCAACGCGTGGGACGAATGGGAAATGGAGAAAGGGAAGACGGGAGGGGCGGGGCCGGGAGTGCTGAGGGGCGGGGCGACTCCTCACACCAAACGTGGAGCGAGGAGGGACGGGCCGGAAGTGCCTTGAGGCGGCGGTGAAGTTGGTCCCCCTAGGCTCCGCAGTCAGGAGTTGGCCTGCAGTGCAAAAGACACCGGAGAAGGCAATGGCACCCCACTCCAGTGCTCTTGCCTGGGAAATCCCATGGATGGAGGAGCCTGGTGGGCTGCAGTCCACGGGGTCGCGAAGAGTCGGGCACGACTGAGCGACTTCACTTTCACTTTTCACTTTCGTGCATTGGAGGAGATGGCAACCCACTCCAGTGTTCTTGCCTGGAGAATCCCAGGGACAGGAGCCTGGTGGGCTGCCGTCTATGGGGTCACACAGAGTCGGACACGACGGACGCGACTTAGCAGTAGCAGCAGCAGCAAAAGACACAGAATACGCGGGTTCGATCCCTCGGTCGGCAAAATCGCCTGGAGCGGAAAATGGCAGCTCACTCCAGTATTCTTGCCTGAAAATTTCCATGGACAGAGGAGCCTGATGGACTTCAGGCCAAAGGTTCCGATACAGTTGAGCACAAAGTCCTGCCAAATTTTGGGGAAGAAGATACTAAGTGTGTATTCACATCTAAGGGACAGGAAAAGAGGTCGGGTTGGGACGGTGGGACGTGTTCTGAAGGGGTGACTGAAATCCTCCCGAGCTCCTGGGAGGAAAAGAAGTAAGGGCCTGCTGTGAACTGTGCGGGTGTGAAAGTGTTAGTCGCTCGTCGTGTCCAGCTCTTTTGACCCCATGGACGGTAGGACGGTAGCCCGCCAGGCTTCTCTGTCCGTGGGATTTCCCAGGGAAGAATACCGGAGTGGGTTGCCATTCCCTTCTCCAGGGGATCATCCCGACCCAGAGATGGAATCCGGGTAGACTCTTTATGGTTTGAGCCACCAGGGAAATGTGCAGAAGGTGAGGTTAGATGGCCTCCAGGCCCGGGGAGGAGAATGGGGTCGGGGCTGACTGTCCACTCAAGTTGTGGGAAGGGCAGAGCAAGTGGAACCAAGGCAGGAGAGTGGGGGGAGGGTTGTTCACGGGCAAATCAGAGCTGGACGGAAGTTAAGGCGGTGATAGGTTTTCTTCAATGAACTTGCAACGGGGGAAGGGGGAGACTCCAGTGTAGAACAGCTCAGTTCTGAATACAACTAGAGTAAGTGGCGATTTATGGCCTAGGAGTAAGGGGAAAGGTACCAGTAGATAGAAAATTAGGAGAAGGAGACATCGTGTCTGGGGGATTCTAGCTGGACAAAGCTAATAGACTGTTTTAAGGAAGGCAGGCCAGGGTGATGATGTATCACCTGGGGGAGAGAGTAGGGGTGAGGAATTTGATCAGATATCAAGAGTAGGGGAGTCTTCATAAACTGACTTAGGATTCTTGCTCAAGTGGGATTCTATGAGAAAGTACAGGTATGGGCCTTACTGGGGAGAAGGTTCAGAGTAACCTTGCTAACTGGCTAAGCAGAGAATCAGGGAGTTGGTGTGGTGTGGGCTGGACAGGAAGGCTCCTCTGCCCTGGGTCCTCATCTGTGAGCCCGGTGCCCATGTCTAGGAAATGGAAGAAGTCTTTCCCTGCCCAGGACCTGGTGTGTGCCCCTCTTCCTTGAGCCCAGTCCACTCTCATCTTTCTTTGGAGCCCAGGACAAAACAGTCTCATGGCTCCCTCCGAGTCCAGTATCTGGTGTCCTTCCATCTTCCTGAGGTTCCAGGGCCCAGGCTCTGATGTCCTCTCTCCTCCTTGATGCTTGGGACTCTGCTCCTGAGGCCCAGGGCCCAGTGCACGCTCTCTCCACTTCCTAGCAGGCTCAGCAGCCTTGTGCCTCCATGTGAGTCGTCCTGTCCACTGCATGCTATGCTTATTCCAGCAGTTTACACGTCTGTGGCCACCATGGAGAGTACTCACACGTGGGCCGCACATTGTTCATCTTACTGCAGTTGAGACGGTGTGTCTGTTGACTTGGGCCTGTTAGCCCTGAGTCACTAACCATGCGTTTCCCTGAATTTTTCTTGGCTGTTATAGGTAAAACAGCATCCCCATTCATTAAATAATTCACGCCTCTTTCTCATATTTTCACTTAAAAACAATGGTGTTCTGTAGCAGGGCAAGGCGATTAGCCATATTGTTTTCTTCTGGTTATGGCTAGGGGTCCTTCTAGTAGTTCACTGTCAGTTTGATGGAGGTTTTACCATCTTAAGGAAACGGGCCTTCTTGGAAGTTCTTTCAGTTCTCTCTGTTTGTATACTATGGAGTAAAAACATGATTTTAGGTTAAAAGGTGATCTTAAGTATATTATTTAAGATTGACTCATGAAACTCACTTTAGTAGAACTTTTAATAATAAATTGCATGCTCTTTTTCCCAGTTAGCAAATTAAGAATGCTATTTAATTTGCTGTAGCTTGATTACATTAAAAAACATTTCTGGGGGGGTTTCCTGGTGGTTCAGTGGTTAAGAATCTGCCTGCCAATGCAGGGGACGCAGGTTTGATCCCTGGTTTGGGAAGATCCCAAGTGCTGCAGGGAAACAGCCCATGTGCCACACTACTGACACACTACTGACGCCTGCTTGCCTAGCGCCTGTGCTCCACAACAAGAGAAGACACTGACTGCAGTGAGAAGCCGACTCATTGCACCTGGAGAAAGCCTGTGCACAGCAGCAAAGACCCAGTGCAGCCAAAGATAAATAAGTAAATAAACACATTGTTGGATGAATGTTAACTGTTATGTACGTAAAATGTCAAAAATGTTACGCATCCTACCTAGATGTCCATCAGCAGACGAATGGATAAGAAAGCTGTGGTACATATACACAGTGGAATATTACTCAGCTATTAAAAGGAATGCATTTGAATCAGTTCTAATGAGGTGGATGAAACGGGAGCCTATTATACAGAGTGAAGTAAGTCAGAAAGAAAAACACCAATACAATATATTAATGCATACATATGGAATTTAGAAAGATGGTAACGATGACCCTATATGCGAGACAGTGAAAGAGACACAGATGTAAAGAGCAGACTTTTGGACTCTGTGGGAGAAGGCGAGGGTGGGATGATTTGAGAGAATAGCACTGAAACATGTATATTACCATATGTGAAATAGATCGCCAGTCCAGGTTCGATGCATGAGACAGGGTGCTCAGGGCTGATACACTGGGATGACCCTGAGGGATGGGATGGGGAAGGAGGTGGGAGCGGGGTTCAGGATGGGAAACGTGTGCTCACATAGCTGATTCATGTCAAGGTACGGCAAAACCCACCACAATATTGTAAAGTAATTAGCCTCCAATTAAATAAATTTAAAAAAAAGTTATGTATCCTGTTTGTATACAGGGCCCCAATCCCTTGTTCAAAACCTTCAGAGCCGGAAGTATTTTGGAATTAATAAGCATTTGAATCCACATGTGACATGCCACATGTGACATCCCCCACAGGTCTGGGGCAGCATCTGGGTGTATCTGTAGCAAAATATATAAGGGGTCACAGTAAATTGGAGAAAAACTGTAAATAGCTGTGTTGTGCTCAGTCACTTCAGTCATGTTTGACTCTTTGTGACCGTATGGACTGTAACCCACCAGGCTCCTTTGTCCATGGGGTTCTCCAGGCAAGAATACTGGAGAGAAGTTGATGGTTCCTCCTCCAGGGGATCATCCCAACCCAGGGATCAAACCTGTGTCTCCTGCATTGCAGGCAGATTCTTTACCCTCTGAGCCACCTGGGAAACCCTACACAGCCTTGTTATTTCAGCTAAATTTTGCAGATGCATAATAGGGGAAGAAACTTTCTTCATTAGAAAAGGTTTTAGAATTGCAGAAAAGGCATTGTGGATCATTTATGAAAATGGCTAGATTAGCAATAATAGTTTCATTCAATTGCAGGGTTTAATTTGCACTTCATCTCTCTTTGTATACTCTATATAGTTTAACAAGCATGTTTATTGAGATACTGAATTGTTGAAATAGTATTCTTTCATATGCTTTTAAAATCAACAGTGCACTACTGGGTGAATAAGAGATATGAAACTATATATTGACCAAATCACTGTAGCACCTGGTGGCATTCAGTCCACTCAACAGTGGACCTGTGATTTGGTCTCCACTCATCATTGTCTTAGTTCATCACACAGAGCATGTCAGATTGTTTCATGTGAAGGGGAACATGAGTTTAAAACTCATTTAAAAAGAGAAGAGGAAGAAAGATGTACATTTTTGTCTTTAAAACATGAGCCTCTAGGACACTTCTCCGAACTCCTCAGAGCTTGAGAACTTCAGCTTGGAGAAGCAAGGAATACATCAGTCAGCACATTACCTGTAAATTATTAGCGTCACAGCTGGTTCCCCAAACAGACTGGGGTCGTGACTACTGCGCATCTGTTCTATGCCCGTTCTCCCCAAGATAAAGGGTGAGTTCAAAATCAAGATGATCCAGACTGGGTGTAGCACACGGAGGAAAGGTAAAGAATCTGAGCTCTGAGCAGAGACAGACCACATGCAGCTTCCAGAAGTGATCTGTTTCAAAGAGGAGTGTGGGAAGTCCACGGAAACTGGACAAACCAGTAAGTCGGGTTTGGAGTAGGGTGTGTTTGGCCATAAATAACTGAAAATCCAGCTATCATAAACACAGTTTCCTCACAAATGAACGTCCTGGGACCGGCTAAGCTGCCAGTGTCGCCCAGGACCACACTCCCACTTTCCTGCTGCTCCTAGTGCGGGAGTGTGTCACCCTTCCTGGCCACTGGAGGGTAGACAAAGGGGAGGCCAGCAACCTGCTTACTGCTAGTCCTTTGGTTATTCAGTTTCTCAGTCGTGTCCCACTCTGGCAACCCCATGGACTGCAGCATACCAGGCTCCTCTGTGCATCGCCAGCTCCCGGAGCTTGCTCAAGCTCATGTCCATCGAGTCAGTGATACCATCCAACCATCTCATCCTCTGTCGTCCCCTTCTCCTCCTGCTGTCAATCTTTCCCAGCATCAGGGTCTTTTCCAGGGAGTCGGCTTTTTGCATGAGGTGGCCAAAATATTGGAGCTTCGGCTTCAGGATCGGTCCTTCTAAAGAATATTCAGGGTTGATTTCCTTCAAGATTGACTGGTTTGATCTTGCAGTCCAAGGGACTCTCTCAAGAGTCATCTCCAGCACCACAGTTTGAAATCATCAATTCTTCAGCACTCAGCCTTCTTTATGGTTCTGAATGCCACCAATTTCTACATTTCTCTTAGGAAATTGACCTTTTCCTCTCCAGTGAAAACTGACCTTTCTTCATTCTCTTGCCGGTTCACTCTTCTGTTCAATAACCATGGACTGATGTGCACATCCAAAACAGAAGACCATATCTGCTCTCAGCAACCTTAAGTTTAAGATTTCCGGGTGTTCTTACTATCACAAGTAAGATAGGAAACAGACCTAAGGGCTATAACTATTGGAAAAGAAAATATAAAAATGCCTTTACAAATAGGTAACAATAGAATACTTGGGCTTCCCACGTAACACTGGTAAAGAATCTGCCAGCCAATGTAGGAGATGTAAGAGGCTTGGGTTCGATCTCTGGATCAGGAAGATCCCTTGGAGGAAGAAATGGCAACATTCTAGTATTCTTGGCCTGGAAAATTCCACAGACAGAGGAGCCCAGCGGGCTACAGTCCAAGGGGCTGCGAAGAGTCAGACACAACTGAGCATCTGAGCACATTATCGTATGCACAAAATCCAATTGGAGATTAAAAAAACAAGATGGCAGTAAACAAGGCAATAAGAAATAAAGGTATGTGAATCAACACGCATGTAACATACAAAATCTTTACAAACAAATACGCTGAAAAGGAGATCCACAGATGAAGCATAAAGACAAATGTCTGGGATTAATTTGTTGGGAAATGCAAGGAATCTACAGAAAGAGACGTTTCTGGAAAGAATTACAAGTAAAATTGTATAAATGAAGATGAATATCATGCTCCAGGTTGGGAAGGCCGACTATAAATCGCAGACCGTCACTGGGCTCAATACAAGAGCAAGTGGGATTACAGGACCACAGTGGGTGCTCTGGGCGCCTGGCTCCTGGACTAGGCTCTATGCTTCTTTCCTCTTGAAAATGTGATGAAACTCACCACCATCCTCACTGGGAAACTACTTGGATTCAAACTCATTTTCTCTAAGAAATGCCCCCAGAAAGTACAAGTGCCAAAAAATTCTTTTCTTTCCTGTAAATTTAGACTTCAAAGCCATCAACGGCATGCAGTAATAATCATATAACTTTTCTCATGTGTGTGGTGGTGGCTGCAGGGGTTTCATCTTGTTCAGCAAGTTGGCACAATTTTTTTAAATTGAAGTGTATGGCTTTTTTCCAGCACTTTTTTTTTTTTTTTTCATCCAGAGAGGACTTCTGTAACCCACTATGAAGACTCAAGGGGATACTGCGCCCATGTCTGTGTGTGTAACTTGATGAATCCACCATAGGCCCTTGGTCCCATGTATTATCACATCATATCCTTGGAGCCTGCAATGTCTATTTGTGTCCTCTGTGGCCCCTTGGCAGTGCCTCTGAGACTGCAGCTGAGGTAGCTTGGCCCATCTTGCTTACCACAGTGAGTCTCTGCTCCTTGTGGTGTGTCCACCTCCTGAGAAAGGACTCCGAGTCAGGTAAGCAGGGGTCAGCCTGAGCCTGTACAACCTGATTACCTGGGATGACTTCTTCTAGGAGTCCCTAAGGGGCTTCCCAGGTGGTGCTAGTGGTAAAGAATCCACTTGCCAGAGCTGGAGATGTAAGAGATACGGGTTCGATCCCTGGGTCGGGAAGATCCCCTGGCATGGGAAATGGCAACTCATTCTTGCCTGGGAAATTCCCTGGACAGATGAGTTTGGCGGACTAGTCCATGGGGCTGCAAAGGGTCGGACACAACAGAGCACAGCAGTGCAAGCCAAGTCTGTCGCTAAACTGGCTCAGCATGACTAAATGAGATTGGAGAGCAGCAGTTGGTTGGGAACAAGAAAGAGTTATTGTGCAAGATGGGGTTTTTTTTGGCCACAAGTTGCAGAATGTGCCATCATACATTATCTTACATCGCATGCAGCCCAGAGACAAGAGCTCCCAGGGTGGGTTGCAGGCACTGTCCATCGCCTGCTCATCAGTCCTCAGTATATTGTCTTGGTTTTTCTGGAGGTTCCTGTTCTCATGGTCTCAAGGTGGTGGTGGTTTCATGCATCGCTTGAAGCCATACAACATTTGGCTGAAGATATTGGCACCAGGGAGTGTTTGTTTCCTTTGACACTAACAAATTGCCACAAATTTTGTGGCTTGAAACAGCAAAAATGTATCATCCCACAGCTGTGAAGATCAGAAGGGAAAATAGACCTTTCCAAGCAAAATAAACATGTTGGCAATGCTGCCTTCTTTGGAGTCTCTAGGGGAGAACCAGCTTCTTCGCCTTTTCCAGCTTCTAAAGACTTGCTGCCAGTGGTGTCAGTTCAGTACAGTTCAGTCGCTCAATTGTGTCCGACTCTTTGCGACCCCATGAATCGCAGCATGCCAGGCCTCCCTGTCCATCACCAACTCCCAGAGTTCACTCAGACTCACGTCCATCGAGTCGGTGATGCCATCCAGCCATCTCATCCTCTGTCGTCCCCTTCTCCTCCTGCCCCCAATCCCTCCCAGCATCAAAGTCTTTTCCAGTGAGTCAACTCTTTGCATGAGGTGGCCAAAGTACTGGAGTTTCAGCTTTAGCATCATTCCTTCCAAAGAAATGCCAGGGCTGATCTCCTTCAGAATGGACTGGTTGGATCTCCTTGCCATCCAAGGGACTCTCAAGAGTCTTTTCCAACACCACAGTTCAAAAGCATCAATTCTTCGGCACTCAGCCTTCTTCACAGTCCAACTCTCACATCCATACATGACCACTGGGAAAACCATAGCCCTGACTAGATGGACCTTAGTCAGCAAAGTAATGTCTCTGCTTTTGAATATGCTATCTAGGTTGGTCATAACTTTCCTTCCAAGGAGTAAGCGTCTTTTAATTTCATGGCTGCAATCACCATCTGCAGTGATTTTGGAGCCCCAAAAAATAAAGTCTGACACTGTTTCCACTGTTTCCCCATCTATTTCCCATGAAGTGATGGGACTGGATGCCATGATCTTAGCTTTCTGAATGTTGAGCTTTAAGCCAACTTTTTCACTCTCCTCTTTCACTTTCATCAAGAGGCTTTTGAGTTCCTCTTCACTTTCTGCCATAAGGGTGGTGTCATCTGCATATCTGAGGTGATTGATATTTCTCCCGGCAATCTTGATTCCAGCTTGTGTTTCTTCCAGTCCAGCGTTTCTCATGATGTACTCTGCATATAAGTTAAATAAGCAGGGTGACAATATACAGCCTTGACGTACTCCTTTTCCTATTTGGAACCAGTCTGTTGTTCCATGTCCAGTTCTAGCTGTTGCTTCCTGGCCTGCATACAGATTTCTTAAGAGGCAGGTTAGGTGGTCTGGTATTCCCAACTCTTTCAGACTTTTCCACAGTGTATTGTGATCCACACAGTCAAAGGCTTTGGCATAGTCAATAAAGCAGAAATAGATGTTTTTCTGGAACTCTCTTGCTTTTTCCATGATCCAGCGGATGTTGGCAATTTGATCTCTGGTTCCTCTGCCTTTTCAAAAACCAGCTTGAACATCAGGAAGTTCATGGTTCACGTATTGCTGAAGCCTAGCTTGGAGAATTTTGAGCATTACTTACTAGCGTGTGAGATGAGTGCAATTGTGCGGTAGTTTGAGCATTCTTTGGTATTGCCTTTCTTTGGAATTGGAATGAAAACTGACCTTTTCCAGTCCTGTGGCCACTGCTGAGTTTTCCAAATATGCTGGCATATTGAGTACAGCACTTTCACAGCATCATCTTTCAGGATTTGAAACAGCTCAACTGGAATTCCATCACCTCCACCTGCTTTGTTCATAGTGATGCTTCCTACGGCCCACTTGACTTCGCATTCCAGAATGTCTGGCCCTCGATGAGTGATCACACCATCGTGATTATCCGGGTCGTGAAGATCTTTTTTGTACAGTTCTTCTGTGTATTCTTGGCATCTCTTCTCAATATCTTCTGCTTCTGTTAGGCCCCTACCATTTCAGTCCTTTATCGAGCCCATCTTTGCATGAAATGTTCCCTTGGTATCTCTAATTTTCTTGAAGAGATCTCTAGTCTTTCCCATTCTGTTCTTTTCCTCTATTTCTTTGCGTTGATCGCTGAGGAAGCTTTCTCATCTCTCCTTGCTCTTCTTTGGAACTCTGCATTCAGATGCTTCTATCTTTCCTTTTCTCCTTGGCTTTTCGCCTCTCTTTTCACAGCTATTTGTAAGTGGTGTAGCATCTGTAAGTCTCTCTCTGACTCTGACCTCTGCTTCATCATCACATCGCCTCCACTGACTCTGATTCTCCTGCTTCTTTTCTTTCTTTCTCTCTTTTTTTTGAAGATAATTGGAGGGTTCTTTCTTTTTTTCTGTATTTGCTGCATTGGGTCTTAGTTGCCACGTGCGGGATCTTCCTGCCATCATTCAGCATCTTTCACTGCAGCGTACAGATTCTCAACTGTGGCACGCAGGCACTGGAGCATGCGGCTTCAGGAGCTGTGATTTGTCGGCTTCGTTGCTCCGCGGCGTGTGCGATCTTATTCCCCAACCAAGGATCAAATCTGCATTCCCTGCATTGACAGGCAGATTCTTAACCACTAGACCACCAGGGAAGCCCCTCTCCTGCTGCTTCTTAAACAAGGACAACTGGGATTACATCGGCCCCAAGATAATCTCATCTCAAGGCCATAAAATTTAATTGCACCTGCAAAGCGCTCTTTGCCCTGTAATGTAACAGTCACTGGCTCCAGCTATTTAGGGTGTGAACAGTTTTGAGGAGCTATTCCCTGCCGACCACAAGGAAGGAATTCATTATCTTCTCGAGCCCTCTTTCCATAGACTTTCTCAGGCCCCGTTGGCTAGGGTTGATGCACGTATCCATGTCCTGCCTCTGATAAAAGCTGGAAAAGGGTGGCTCATGTGTTGGCATCTGGAGCTGACCTCTTCTCAGCAGTGGGCACAAAAGTCAGCTTGGAGGAAACTCATCTGCCCCAGAACCCTCTCCTCCAGTTGGGTTGTAGGGCCCCTGGAGAGCAGCTGGTGCTGGAAAATGCCCGACTTGCTAGCAGCAGAAATCTGGACCACATCTTGTCCATTGTAAATAATGCTGCAATGAACATGAGGGGTGCATGTGTCTTTTCAAATTAGTGTTTTTATTTTCTTCGGATAAATACCCAGGAATAGACTTGCTGGAACATATGGTATTTCGATTATTTTTTATTTATTTTTTTTGTCCATGCCAAGTGGCTTATGGGATATTAGTTTCCCAACCAGGATTAAACCCGGGCCATGGCAGTGAAAGCGCTGAATCCTAACCAGTGGACCTCCAGGAAGTCCCCTGATTTAATTTTCCGAGGCACCGTCATACTGTTTTCCACAGTGCCTGCACTGATTTACATCCCCAGCCATGGTGGATGAGTGTTCCCTTTTCTCTGCGTCTTTGCCAACACTTACTATTTGCTGTCTTTCTGATAACAGTCATTCTGACAAGTGTGAGATGACATCTTGTGCTCTGCTTTTCACTTCCCTGGTGACTCATGATGCTGAACATCTTTTCAGGTGCCTGTTAACCGTCTGTTTGTCTTTGGATAAATGTCTATTCAAATTCTCTGCCCTTTTTAGTTTGTCTTTTCCTTTTAAAAATTGTGTTTATTTACTTGTTTTTGGCTGCACTGGGTCTTCTCTGGGGCCCAAGGGCTTCTCTCTCGTGTGGCCTGTGGGCTGCAGAGCACATGGGTATGTCTGTTTAGTCCTGCCTGGACGCTGGCTGTGCCCCTGGAAACACGAAGATGCAGGCAACTCTTTATGATTCCTCTCTTAAACTTAGTAGTAGAATGCCAAATGTGAAACAGTCGTGAGTTAGTATAAAACAGTGTAATTTGTCCGATGTGACAGGACTATGCAGGAAAGAAATGGATGGCATATTTTTCAGCCCTCTTCTGTGAGTAGCATAAAATTGCACGTATATTAAATCCCTGTGATGCTGAAGGATCCGTGGTCTCCGCCTGACACTCAATGGGATGGCTCCCTGGCTTTCATATGATACAAAAACGGGTGTCGCCACTGGTAACGTTTCCATTTTATTACCGATCGCGTCATTTCCATGAGGCATTGTCCCTGAGGCCTAGACCCTAAGGCCCACTAAATGATGTTTCTGCAGCAAATCGAGGGCATATATGGAGCATAACTGCTCAGACTGCACCGTCCGTGCCTACGGGGAGCTACAAGCGCACAGTCGCATTACAGTCAGGGCTTCCGTTGTGGCTCAGCGGTAGAGAACCCACCAGCCAGTGCAGGAGACGCGGGTTTGATCCCTGGGTCAGGAAGATCCCCTGGAGGAGAAAATGGCAACTGGCTCCAGTATTCTTGCCTGGAGAATCAAATGGACAGAGGAGCCTGGCTGCAATCCATGGGTCACAAAGAGTTGAACGTGGCTTAGTGATTAAACAACAACAGCCTATTTGTGGGTCAAAGATAACTCGTGGATTCTGCCTCCTTTTTAGTTTCTTTATGATGTCACATCGAATGAAATTCCAAGGAACAGCTTTTCCATATTGATTATGTTCAGTGAGTTTCTCTAATCTCTATGAGTTTCCTGGTGTCAAACGACATGAAAGCCATAATCGAAAGTCAGCCAACCTTGCCTCTATCCTGTTCTCCAGTGTGAGGCCTCTTGTGCTGGATAAAGAGAGAACACCTCCCGAACATTCTTCTGCGCTGTGTACTTGTATGGGGTTTTCCCAGTATGAGTCCTCTGATGTCGCAGCATAGTGCTGAGCTGTTTAAAGCCTTTCCCACAACGCATATATCCACAGGTTTCTCCAGTGCGTTTGCTGCGGTGCTGAGTCAAGGAGAAGAGCGTGAAAGCTTTTCCTCGATGAGTGTGTTGTAGGGCTTCTTCACAGACCCTTGTAACATAGAGCAGTCACTCCTTGAAAATAATTTCTTGAATTCACTGCAAATATGAAATATCTCATAAGTATAACTTGTCTCATACGCAATAACGGATAGTTTGTGCCTGTATATTTATAGGATTTTTCTCCTGTATAAGTTCTAAAATGTACTGAAAGGCAATCTTTCTCCTACGCTCACATATTTGTAAGATGTGTCTCCTGAGAGAATTTGTTCGTGGTTTTAAGGGCTGAGCTCTGTTCATATTTCTGTAGTCTCGATATATTTGTATGATCCTCTTGAGTATGACTTTTTCGACGTCACTGAATAGAGGAAGAAGGAAGGACAGTCCTAATTAACTTTTCCCCCGAATGTACTGTTCTTGCTCCCATTGTCTTGAAACAGTGTTTCCTCGGGGGCCATGTGTCCACCTGTCTCTCCTGGGTCTCCTACAGCTACTGGAAGCGAGCCTTGTTCCTAGTCTCTGCCAAATGTGGAGGGATGTCTTTCATCCTTCATGAATCTTTCTGTTCTCAAGAAGCACATGATTCTAGGAGAAATGCTCTGCTTTCTGGTTAATTCTTTGCTTTTGAATTGGGTTTCCCAACCTGGAAAAAAATGTAAGTGCTCAGTGCTCAGTCGCGTCTGACTCTTTGTGACTCTATGGACTGTAGCCCACCAGGCTCCTCTGTCCATGGGATTTCCCAGGCAAGAATACTGGAGTAGGTTGCCACTTCCTCCTCCAGCGGCTCTTCCTGACCCAGGGATTGAACCCACGTCTCTTGTGTGTCTCCTGCATTGGCAGGTGGATTCTTTACCACTGCACCACCCATATGCAAATAGAGACATTTATGTATAAAGAAGGTTGAGTGCTCAAGAATTGGTGCTTTTGAACTGTGGTGTTGGAGAAGACTCTTGAGAGCCCCTTTGACTGCAAGGAGATCAAACCAGTCTATCCTAAAGGAAATCAGTCCTGAATATTCATTGGAAGGACTGATGCTGAAGCTGAAACTCCAATACTTTGGCCACCTGATGCGAAGAACTGACTCATTTGAAAAGACCCTGATGCTGGGAAGGATTGAAGGCAGGAGGAGAAGGGGACCACAGAGGATGAGATGGTTTGATGGCATCACCAACTCGATGGACATGAGTTTGAGGAAGCTCTGGGAGTTGGTGATGAACAGGGAAGCTTGATGTGCTGCAGTCCAGGGGTCGCAGAGTCAGACATGACTGAGCGACTGAACTGAACTGAACTGAACTGATGTATATTACACACACACAAACACACATACACATACATATATGTCACATATATATGCCTCCCCACCTGCACAGGGATACTTTGCAAGTCACTAGCAACACGTCAGGACATGTAATCCTTCTTCAGGAAAGGCAGTGAAAATTTGGGACCAACAATTCAACTAACTAGTTTTCAGCCAATGAATATTCATTAAGTACCTAGTATCTGCCAGGTAGAATAAAGGTTAAAAGAAAGAATGAACTGAGCATGTATCTGGTGGAAACATACTCCAGGCAAGGGGGAACAGCATGTGCAAAGGCCCTGAGGTGGAAGCGTATTGTGCATGTGAGCACCAGGGTGGCTGCAGCTGAGGCAGAAAGAAAGGTGTGGATGATGAGCTCAGACAGGCAACTGAGCTGACCTGGCCACCTCTCAGGCTACAGTATGGACTTTCCCCTCTGAGAGAGTGGCAGCCCTTGAAACTTCTGAGCAAAGGAGGCAGGTGGCAGGAGAACCGTCTGGCTGCTATGGGGAAATTGAGTTGGGAACAAGGACAGCAGGGAGGCTGACGACAGGATCACCGTAAGAGATGCTGGCTGTTGGGCAGGCAGACAGCTGCATTCTGGGTAGGGGTCAGCATGATGCTGGCAGGACATGCTGTCCAGTCACAGGCAGGATCTGAGTTAGGGGAATCCAGACACCAGTGAAGACTTGGCCTGCACCAGGCAAAGGGTGGGAACGCTAGGAGCCCAGACAGGTAGCACTGTGAGAGGAGGTGGAATTGAGGGCAGCACTCGCATTTGGTTTGGCACCAAACTTACGGTTACCAAAGGGGGAAGAGAGGGAGGCAGGGATGAATTAGGAATATGGGATTAGCAGATTCAAACTGCGATGCATAAAACGGATGAGCACCGAGGATCTACTGTATAGCACAGGGAACTGTAGTCAGTGTCTTGTAATAATAACCTGTTGAGAGAAGGAATCTGAAAAAAGTCACCGAATCACTTTGGTTTTCACCGGAAACTAAGGGCGTCCCAGATGGAGCCAGCGGTAAAGCACCCGCCGGCCGATGCAGGGGACCCGGAAGCCTAGCCAGCGGGCACTCTTCACCCGCTTCTGATGTCTCCTCCAGAAGCTTTCTCTGTCCTTCACGGTAACAAGACTCCTGCCACACGAAGTTCTGACTGTCTGAAGCCTGGTCCCTGGTCCCGAAGCTAAATCTTTATCTTCGGATATCACGAATCCAACATCGTTCACCGTAAACTATCATCTTGATCCCTGAGTCAGATGCCCTGGAGGAGCGCATGGCGACCCACTCCAGTATTCTTGCCCAGAGAATCCCATGGACAGAGGAGCCTGGCAGGCTACAATCCATGGGGTCGCAAAGAGGCGAACACAAATGAAGTGACTCAGCAGGCACGCACACATGAAACTAAGGCAATATTGTAAATAAGTTGTATTTCAAAAAAAAAAAAAACTACAATCACCAATATGAAGGCAAAAAGCTGTAAATATTGGGCGAGATTCTTTGAGAATTGTTTCCTTAACCTTGACTTTAGCTGTTTAGGGATGGAGCCTGGTCTCCTAGGCCTCCCAGACATGTCCTGCCTGGGCTTACTCTGAGGGTCACCCCCCCCACACACACACATTCATGCTGGAAGAATAGCAATTTATTATTTTTTGTATATACACGAATGATTTTTTTTGGATTGTTTTATACACATACACAAAACTGCGATCTTTTCAAAGCACACTTTCTAACTGCTTGTTATATTATTTTTGTATGGTGATTTTTCCACAGCACATACATTCATTCGCAGTCCTAATCCATCAAAAAATCCTTAACTAAGTGTCACATCAAATCCCAAAATGCGTAGCTTCTGTTTAGATTTCTAAGTAAATAACGGTACTGCTAATTGATACTGAGTTGCCCTTATCTGAATTTGAACATATTGTTCTTAAAAACAACAAACGAGGGATGGCATAGAATTATTTCGGCAATGTGCGCAGTACACAAAAATAGGGCCGCACAATAATGATGTCCTCGGATGAAAGCCGTAGGCGAAAATAAATGTCGGGCACCCACACTGATCGCCATCAATAACTGAGTGAGCAGATGCGGCGAAAGGCCATCTCTGCGCCGATGCACTTCTCTGGAGCCCCGCGCAGGGCGGGCAGAGGGCGCCCGGAACCCGGGGCCGGCCCGGCGGGCGGCGGGAGGCGCGGGCGGCCGCGTCGCGCGGGGCGGGGGCCGCGGAGCCGCGCACTTCCGGTCCCGCCGCGCGCACGCTCTCTGGCGGGAGCATGGCCGCCGCCGGCGCCGGCGCCGCCGACCTGCCTCGGCGCCGCGGCGTCCCCTCGAGGGCGGCGAGCCTGGGGCGGGGGCGGCGTCCGCCGGGCGCGAGAGCGGCGCGTCGGCCGGCGGCAGTGAGGGCGGCCGCGGGTGTGCAGGCGCCCGGCCTCCTGCGAGCGAGGATGCCCCCGGCGGGAGTGGACGCCCCCGGCGAGTCTGGAAGCGCGTCTGCGGGTGTGGACGCCCCCGCTCCGGGTGAGAACGCCCCAGCCATTTCCGTCGCCGGGCCCGGCGGTTCCGCGCGCGGGAGGCGCCAGCCGGCCCTCGGCAGGGACCGTTTTGCCCCTGCCTGCTAGGCGTCCGGGCCCGGCTGCTGGGCGACCCCCAGGCCCGCCGCCCTTCCCCTGCCAGGGGGCGGGCGAGCGGGTGTGGGCGTCGGGAGGAGTCGGGCCACGGTGGCCCCACTGCGCCCGCGGACTGGGAGGTCTCCCACCGCCCGGCGGACCAGCCGGTGTCAGACCACCTGTGTTTCACCACCTGAGAGCTGCAAAGTCAGGTCTTGCCGGGGTTCTCAGTGGAAACCGCGTTTTCCCACCTGTTAGTGGCCTTTTCACTTTCCTCTTCCTTGACCTTTTTTTTTTTTTGGGTAATATTTGTTTATTTGGCTGCTCTGGGTCTTAGTTGTGGCATGTGGAATCTAGTTCCGGGACCGGGTCCGACACCTGAGCCCCCTGCTTTGGGAGAGTGAAGTCTTAGCTACTGGACCACCAGGGAGCTCTTCTTTCTTGGTTTAGTGGTTCCTTTCCTTAGCTCTTCTTCACCAGTAGGTTAGGGTAAGTTTTTCTGCAGAGCGTGAAGTGAGTTACTCGTACGTCCTTATTCTAATCCATTAACACCTGCTCTGCTCGCTGTGTGCCCCATATTTGCTTTCTTTGTCCACCCTTTCAGCTCCACTAATCTTTCTGTGTTGTTGCCCAGTTGCTAAGTCGTGTCTGACTTTGTGACCCCATGGACTACAGGGCACCAGGCTTCCCTGTCCTTCACTGTCTCCCAGAGTTTGCTCAAGAATCTTTTGGGGATACATTCAAAATAAATGACAGATTATTATTATTACTTACCCCCTCAAACACCTCACTGTGCTTAACATCAATTAGAGTTCAGTATTGCTCTTTACATTTTCGAGGGAAAACTGACTTTCAGTGAAATGCACCACTCGATGAGTTGTGACAAATGTAATTCAAACTTTTATCCAAATTACCATTACCCCAAAAGATCCTTTCAGTTGAGTTCAGTTCAGTCAGTCGTGTCTGACTCTTTGCCGCCCCATGGACGGCAGCACACCAGGCTGTCCATCACCAACTCCAGGAGCTTGCTCAAACTCATGCCCGTCGAGTCCGTGATGCCATCCAGCCACCTCAGCCTCTGTTGTCCCCTTCTCCTCCTGCCCTCCATCTTTCCCAGCATCAGGGTCTTTTCCAGTGAGTCATTTCTTTGCATTAGATGGCTAAAGTATTGGAACTTCAGCTTCAGTGTCAGTCCTTCCAATGAATACTCTGTACTGATTTCCTTCAGGATGGACTGGTTGGATCTCCTTGCAGTCCAAGGGACTCTCAAGAGTCTTCTCCAAAATCACAGTTCAAAAGCATCAGTTCTTCAGTGCTCAGCTTTCTGTTATAGTCCAGCTCTCATATCCATACATGACTACTGGAAAAACCATAGTTTTGACTATATGGACCTTTGTCGGCAAAGTAATGTCTCTGCTTTTTAATATGCTGTCTAGGTTGGTCATAGCTTTTCTTTCAAGGAGGAAGTGTCTTTTAATTTCATGGCTGCAGTCACTGTCCACAGTGATTTTGGAGCCCAAGAAAATGAAGTCTGTCACTGTTTTCACTGTTTCCCCATCTATTTTCCCTGAAGTGATGGGACCAGATGCCGTGATCTTAGTCTTTTGAATGTTGAGTTTTAAGCCAGCTTTTTTACTCTCCTCTTTCACTCTCATCAAGAGGCTCTTTAGTTCTTCTTCACTTTCTGCCGTAAGGGTGGTGGTGTTTGCATATCTGAGGTTATTGATATTTCTCCTGGCAATCCTGATTCCAGCTGCGCTTCATCCAGCCTGGCATGTCACATGATGTACTCTGCATATAAGTTAAATAGGCAGGGTGACAATATACAGCCTTGACATACTCCTATATCTTTTGTCAATTAAAAAAGTTTAAGGACTTGGGTTTATAAAAACGTGTTTGAATGCCAAGCTTTTCAGTGTTTCCCACCCACAGCCAGTAACTTTTCCCCCTTCTGTTGCTTGTCTCTCTCTCCTACCCGACTTTTTATTTTGAAAGGTTTTGCACTTACAGAAGTGTTGCAGGAACAGTTCAGTGAGCACTTGTAGAGCCATCCAGATGATCAGTCATTAGCACTTTGCCTCATTAGCTTACCTTCCTTTGCTCCCTGTCTCACACACACATGCTGTGCTGTGCTGTGCTTAGTCGCTCAGTCCTGTCTGACTCTCGCGGCCCCATGGACTATAGCCTGCCAGAGGCCTCTGTCCATGTGATTCTCCAGGCAAGAGTATTGGAGTGCGTTGCCATGCCCTCCTCCAGGGGATCTTCCCAACCTAGAGATGGAATCCACATCTGCCTCATTGCAGGTGGATTCTTTACTGTCCAAACACATAAAGACACACTCTTTTTTGTGTTTTACAGACAACCCAAGAAGATGAAAGGTCTGTTACTCACAGGATGAGACTTATTTTGGGAGAGCAGGACAGGCTTCCTAAAGTGATCCAAAAAAATCAAGAGAGACCACGCAAAAGCTTGCTAGGCTTTATTCATTTATTAGTGAGAAGCTTGTGGGATCAGTTAGGGATTGAACTCCAGGTCCTCGGCATTGAAAGTGCAGAGTCCTACTCACTGAACCATCATTGAAGTCTTTCTCTGGGCTTTTATAGTGATTAGAGAATGGAATTGGGATGATGGTGGCCTTGCATTGATTGGGGCTTGGATGGTTTGAACTTCCTGCCAACTGCGAAGAGAAAGCACTTTGCTCTCTCTTTTCTTTTTCAGGCTTCTTGTTCGTTCGCCTAGTTTGCAGAAGAATGGGCGGTAGGTGGTGATGAGGATGGGAGTTGAAAGCTGCCAGCAGTCAGTCATCAGAAATGAAGTCAGACTGTTGATCGCAGTTGGTACTCACATGGGTAATTTTATTAGGACAGGGCTAACATTAGTGGCAAACAGTTTATTTTTGTTAAAGAATGTATCATTTGAACAAGTAAACATTATCATGTTTGGTCCACAGAGATGTCAAGAACCATGCAGATGGCATCAGACAGCTGAAGTCTGGCAACCTCTGATGTCAAACATCCAGTCGTCGGGGTTAAATGAATTCCTCTGCAGGGTCATAGAGACTGGGGGAAAAGCCCTTCAGAGGTGAGTACCTGGGAATGAAATTCTCCGTAAGCTTTATTTATTTCTGTATTTTTTACTTTACACTATTGTATGGAATTCTCCATAAGCTTTAAATCTCAAGGTACCAGAAACATGCCAGGTGGAGTCTGGACCAGTAATTCTGACTCCCAGCAGTTTCAGTACCTGCTTTTTTTTTCTTTAATAATTGTATTAAAGTATAATTCACATACCATAGAATACACCCTCTTAAGATACACAGTTGTGTTTTTAGTAAATTCACTAAGTTGTGCATCCATTACCAATATCAGTTTTAGAATATTTTCATCATCCTCTGAGAGGAAATGCACGTCAGCATTAGCTCTCACTTCCCATTTGCTCCATTCCTCTCGGGCCTAGGCAAGCACTGCCCTACTTCCTGCCTCTGAATTTGCCTATTCTAGACATTTCACACTGATGGTCATACACGGTGTAATCTGTTGTTTTGGCTTCTTTCACTTTACAGTGTTTTCTAGGTTCATCCACATGGTAACGTGTTAGTACTTGGTTCATTTTTACAGATGAATAATAGTCCATTGTATGAATATATTAAATTTTTTATCCATCCATCAGATGATAGCCATCTAAGTTGCTTTCATAGAATAATGCTTCTGTGAACATTCACATACAAGTTTTGTGGGGTTTTTTTTGTGGACATATGTCTTCATTTCTCTTAGATAACCTAGGAGGGGAGCTAATTGTAGCCATCCTGGGGGTGTGAAATGGTATCTCGATGTGGTCTTGATTTATAATTCCCTGATGGTTAATGGAAGGGATTGGGGGCAGGAGGAGAAGGGGACGACAGAGGATGAGATGGCTGGATGGCATCACTGACTAGACGGACATGAGTTTGGGTAAACTCTGGGAGTTGGTGATGGACAGGGAGGCCTGGCGTGCTGCAATTCATGGGGTTGCAAAGGGTTGGACATGACTGAGCGACTGAACTGAACTGAACTGATGGTTAATGATATTAAGCTTCTTTTCATTGTGCTTGTTGGCTGTTTGTAGATCTTCTTTGTAACACTATCTGGATCTTTTGCCCATTTATGAAATGGGTTATTGATCTTTTTATTATTGAATTGTAAGTATAGTTTATTTATTCTGGATACCAGTGCCTTATCAAGTATATGATTTTCAAATATTTTATCCAGTCTCATGGATTGTGTTTTTAACTTTCTTAGTAACATTCTTTGAAGAACAAACAGGTTTAATTTTGATTAGTCCGTTTTATCTCCTGTGTCACTTGAGCTTTTGGTGTTATATTTAGGTTTCTGAAGATTTATGCCTGTGTTTTTAAGACTTTTATTGTTTTGGCTTGTATATTTATGCTTATGATGCATTTTGACTTAATTTTTCTGTAATGGTCACTCTTTAAGATCGATAGTTGCAATGTGCCTTTTACCATCCTGAAAAGAATTCTATGGATAATATTAAAAATCCATATAATTTTAAAAAGTAAATGTAAAGAATCAATAAAAGGCATTTGTATTAAAAATGTATTTCTGTATTTAAATGCTTGGCACAGGTACCTATAGGAAGAAGTCTGGTGCTGGAGATTATAGGTTTGGATTAAGAGAAATAGGACAGTCAGAACTCATTGTCCTCAGTGAAATTGAATGAGGGGAGGTGTGACTGGATCCTGCTGGAACATGAGTGTTGTGGGTGGATCCAGACCAGGTGTATTAAATAGGAAGGGAGGAACGTACCTTGGTGGAAGCAGGTTCTAAGCACCTCACTCAGTTAAGGCAGCTCAGGCTGTCTGGATGGTCTGGGGTGACAGGTGTGGGACCCATCACCCCCTCCACTGTAACCTGCAGCAACATCAGGGTGATTTGTTGCAGAAAACAGTTCTCCACACAGAGCTGAAGTCTCAGCATGTGCTGGGGCACCGTTCAGTGTAAAAAACCTTAACGACCACCTTCTTTGGTGGCCATGGGGAAGAGAAGGCTAGGGGAAACTAGTCATGCTGGGGCTCCAGAGAAGTGGTTGTGAATATCTGAGGTCAGGTCACAGGAAAAGTGTATGTGTGTGGAGAAAACAGAGAACTCCCCAAATTTGTGAAGAGCATGAGGATGAATTTTTTACCACATAATTTTTGTATCATTGTACTGCCAAAAATAGCAATACACAGATATGTATGAGGGTAATAATAGATTTTAAAAACAACCTTAATTAATGAAATTCAGTTCAGCTCCTTCATTAATTACCCTAATTTAATACTGTCGCCCTGAAGTCTGTCTTAATGTCCTCCTATATACTTGAGATAATTTGTTCTGTTTGCAGTAACCGCCAGGGCACTTCTCACCACCTCGGGGATTGAACCCAGGCCCACGGCAGTTAAAGCGCTGAGTCCTAGCCACTGGACTGCCTGCTTTCCTATTGGCCACCCTAGTAGGTGTAAAGTGGCATCTCACTGTGGTTTTGATTAGCGTTTCCCTAATGACCAGTGCTGTTGAGCATCTTTTCATGTGCTTACTGGCCATGTGTGGGTCATCTTTGGAGAAATATCCATTCAGATCCTTTGCCTATTTAAAAAATTTGGGTTGTCCTGTTATTATTGGGCTGTCAGAATTTTTTTTAATACCTTCTACAAGTCCTGTATCAGATTCATGCATTGTAAACATTTCCTCTGATTTGATAGCTTGTCTTTTTACTTGCTTAGTGCTATGTAAATCTCATTTCAATAGAGGAAGTGTTTATTCTAGATAAAACGGACATTGCTTTTGCTCCTCAAGGCCTGTTGCCTTCCACACTTCCACACAGTCGTGATCACAGCTTTGGTAGGCATGTTGCCAGGGCATTTTAATATTTTTACTTCGAGAATATTTTGTGTGTCAAAATTTTCACTAAGTGGTATCGTCTTATATATGATAACATATATCTGACTTACCTCATTTCTTTTAAGTGCACACACTCATCCTCCCCTTAAACACATGCAGGGAGGTGCTCTCCATCTCTTGTTTCCACAGGACAGCTGTAGGACACCCAGGCTCCAGTCTAATCAGAAGGCCAATTTGGAAACATGCAGCCTTAAAATACTTTATCAGTTTATTGACATAAGGTAAAGGGGTCTACTGCTTTAATCTGAGAGCATTTTGATTATGAGTTTGGGTGAGATTTGTTCAGATTACTTTATGAATTGATTGAGATGGGGTGTAGGGAGTGTCTTCTATGTTGATCTGAAAATGTGGGGAATCATATCAGTTCAGTTCAGTCGCTCAGT
Source organism: Capra hircus (assembly GCF_001704415.2). Taxonomy (NCBI): domain Eukaryota; kingdom Metazoa; phylum Chordata; class Mammalia; order Artiodactyla; family Bovidae; genus Capra; species Capra hircus. The sequence goes on along the minus strand of NC_030825.1, from coordinate 66,947,712 downwards.
CGTGTCCAACTCTTTTCGACCCCATGAACCACAGCACGCCAGGCCTCCCTGTCCATCACCAGCTGCCGGAGTTTACCCAAATTCATGTCCATTGAGTCAGTGATGCCATCTAACCATCTCATCCTCTGTCGCCCCCTTCTCCTCCTGCCTTCAATCTTTCCAAACATCAAGGTCTTTTCAAATGAGTCAGCTCTTCGCATCAGGTAGCCAAAATATTGGAGTTTCAGCTTCAGCATCAGTCCTTCCAATGAACACCCAGGACTGATCTCCTTTAGGATGGACTGGTTGGATCTCCTTGCAGTTCAAGGGACTCTCAAGAGTCTTCTCCAACACCACCGTTCAAAGCATCAATTCTTCGGCGCTCAGCTTTCTTTATGGTCCAACTCTCACATCCATACATGACCACTGGAAAAACCATAGCCTTGACTAGATGGACCTTTGTTGACAAAGTAATGTCTCTGCTTTTTAATATGCTGTCTAGGTTGATCATTACTTTCCTTCCAAGGAGTAAGCGTCTTTTAATTTCATGGCTGCAGTCACCATCTGCAGTGATTTTGGAGCCCCCCAAAATAAAGTCAGCCACCGTTTCCACTGTTTCCCTATCTAATTGCCATGAAGTGATGGGACCGGATGCCATGATCTTCGTTTTCTGAATGTTGAGCTTTAAGCCAACTTTTCCACTCTCCTCTTGGGTGTAGGGGTGTCTTCTATGTTGATCTGAAAATGTGGGGAATCATGTCAGTAGATATTCTAATGTTCCACAGTCCTTGCTTTCCTGGGATAAATCCAACGTTGCCATTTTGATAACTTTTTTCTCTTTCTTGATTAAATCCCCCTTTTATGATGACTATCACCTTGTATGGCTTCTTATTTTTTAATGATTATATTCTTGTCAAAAATGGTTTCATGAGTTGTTTCATGTAACAGACTCTCGCTCTTCTTCACCTTCTTGGATGTTTACTTGTTTCTGTAATTTTTGCTTTTGCCTTTCTCATCACCTCCCTGCCACCTCCTGTTGGTTTTCTGTGTAGCTTCTTAACTTTGAACAATGATCTCACTAGCTTGCAGCCTTCTCTTTAAAATACAAGCATTAGGGAATTCTTCGGAGGTCTGGTGGTTAGGACTTTGCGCTTTCATTGCTGAGGGCACAGGTGCAGTCCCTGGGTGGGGAACTGAGATCCTGCAAGCAGTGCGGCTCGGCCACAAACAAACAAACAGACAAACCCACCTCAGCCCTCTCCCCAGATGCCCAAGCACTAAAGACCGACATTTTCTGCCGAGGAGCTACTTTAGCTGCGTCTTCCTCTGCCACGTGTTTTGAGCTGGGTCGTCGTCATCAGTTGTTCGGTGCTCTGTTTTCTAAGTCCGTGCTTGCTAACTTTCATCAGGATTTCTATTTGATCTGTGGATTACTGAGAAACACGTTTTCACTCTTCCAAATAAAGAGGGTTTTTAAAAACTTAATTATTTTGTTGTGTATTTGGTGCTCATTCTGTTTCTGTGTTTTTTTCCCCCTTAACTTTAAACTTTTTATTTTGTGCTGGGATATAGCTGATTAACAATGTTGTGGTATAATAATTTCAGGTGAACAGCGAAGGGACTCAGCTGTACATATACATGTATCCAGTCTACCCCAAGCCCTGCTCCCACCCAGGCCGCCACATCTTCTATTACTGGTTTTTAACTTGACTACATGTGTAGTCAAAGGACTGTGGTCTGGCCTTTGTTGAACCTGTTCTTTGGCCTGGTCTATGGCCAGCATAGCGTATGTTCCACTTGCGGGAAGCCTTTGGCTCTGATGGTTGGCAGTGGTCCTTCATGCAGCTGTGTGGCCAGGCTGACTAATTACATTCTCATGGGTGTCTGTATTCAGTCTTTCTGTATTTCCAATTCGGAAGGAGGCCCTTTAGACCCACCCAGTATGGTTATATTTGCTGACCTTGCTGTGTGTTTGCAGGCAAAATGTTAACGTAGACTGTTACGGAGCCCTGTTGTCATCTTTGAGGTTTGTTGTTGGTTAGCAAAGAACCAACAGTCTCTGTTTGGAGAGCATGTGTCTGCTCGAAACTTTGGTTTTGTCTTCTGTGTTGTTTTGCTTTTGGTGTCTGTTACAAACACACTTTTTTTAACACAGTCTGACACAGTGTCTTTATCTTACCCATCAGAGTCATTTATTGTTATTGGTGATGTCCTGTTTTATACTTTCTATTCTAATGTGTCCTTTCTGAACTTTCACCCTTGCCGCCTTCTGGATCAATCTGGGTTTTTTGTTTGTCTTTATCTTTTCCTCCTGTAATAGGATTTTTCCACTGCAACACTATTGACCTCTGGGTCTGGTCACTCTGTTGTGAAGGGCTGTCTTGTGTTTTCAAGGGTGTTCAGCAGCATCCCTAGTTTCCAGTGGCATCTGCTCCCCAGTCGTGTCAACCAGAGCTGTCCCCAGATGGTGCCTGGTGTCTTTTGGGGGTTGAGAACCACTGCTCTGTGGACTTGGAAGTTTTACAGGGAGGTTGATGACAGATTTCGGAATGTCAGAACTTTCAGGAAAGTAGGCCCGTGCTCTGTCCAGTCTGTAAAGGCAGAGTTCTGACCACAGAGGTGGGTTGAGGACTGCCTGTTCAGTGCTGATGTAAGACCATTGTTGGGTGTTGCTCTGGAATATGTGCTGACTGCTGGTGGGGAAGGGTCACGGGGACAAGCACAGAGTGGCTGAGACGGTGCTCCCGGGTGAGCGGTGACACGGCCCCTGGTCTGCCGTGCCTCAGACTAGTCCTCTTAGTGATCATCACCCCCAGCACCGTTCCTCCTGTCTGGTCTCTGGGAAGCGGGAAATGCCACATGGTTCTTCTTGAACTTGCTCTTGGCTCTGTCCTTGACTCGTCGTTTCTCCGCCTTGTTCATATATGAATTTCAAAAAGAAAACAAGTGAAAAGACAAACACACACCTGGCCTGTCACCGTTTTCATTCCTCTTGTAGCTCAGCTTTGTGTACTTAAGTCTGTCTTTTTCACTCTTTACTTTCCAGCCCGGGACACGAGATTGAAAATGACAGCTTGGAATGTGCCTGAGGAAGGGCTGTCCTGTGACGTGGAGATGGAGGCATTCGGGAGAGAGGCTCCTCGTCTCTCCACTCCAGGGCCCAGCTGGGACTCTGAGAACCCAGAGGGACGTTTGAGGCGATCAGCCTTAACTCAGGAGGAGCCAGGGGCCTGGGAGGCAGCTCCTGAACATCCTGGGTTTGGGAAGCATTTGAGCGTGAGCGCAGATCTTCCACAACGTCAGAGAGTTCCTGCAACAAATGGTTTCCGTGTACGTGGCTCAGATGTTAAAAGTCTGGATTGTGACCCAGCTTCACATGCTGGTCAGAAAAGCTACGCAGCTAAGAGAGCGGGTGACAGGGACTCCTGTGGGAAAGCCTTCAGCCATTCCATAGAAGTGACTCAGTTTGGAAGAACTCAGACCCGAGAGAAGCCCTATAGATACGCTGACAGTGTTAAGTCTCTCAACCACTTTACCCCTCTTGGCCAACAGAAAATCATGACCCGAGGGAAGAAACTGTGTGAAGGTGAGGACTTTGGGGACCTTTTCACCCTGAGTCCGTCTCCTAGTGAAAGCAGGAGTGGCAGTCCTGGAGAGAAGTTGTATAAATGCGCCGAATGCGGCAAGTGCTTCAAGCGGAACTCTTCTCTTGTCCTGCATCACCGAACTCACACTGGGGAGAAGCCTTACGCCTGTGATGAGTGTGGAAAGTCCTTCAGCAAGAACTACAACCTGATCGTGCACCAAAGGATCCATACAGGAGAGAAGCCCTACAAGTGCAGCAGGTGCGGGAAGGCCTTCAGTGACGGGTCAGCTCTGACGCAGCACCAGAGAACCCACACCGGGGAGAGGCCTTACGAGTGTCCGGAATGTGGGAAGACCTTCAACCGAAACTCGTCCCTGATCCTCCATCAGAGGACTCACACGGGGGAGAAGCCATACCGATGCAACGAGTGTGGGAAGCCTTTCACGGACATCTCCCACCTCACCGTGCACCTCAGGATCCACACTGGCGAGAAGCCCTACGAGTGCAGCAGATGTGGGAAAGCCTTCCGAGACGGCTCATACCTCACCCAGCACGAGAGGACTCACACGGGAGAGAAGCCCTTTGAGTGCACAGAGTGCGGGAAGGCCTTCAACCGCAACTCCCACCTCGCAGTGCATCAGAAGATCCACTCCGGGGAGAAGCCCTTCGAGTGCACAGAGTGCGGGAAGGCTTTCATCGAGAGCGCGTACCTCATCCGGCACCAGCGGACGCACACTGGCGAGAAGCCCTACGGCTGCGACCAGTGCCAGAAGCTGTTCAGGAACATCGCTGGCCTCATCCGGCACCAGCGGACGCACACTGGCGAGAAGCCCTACGAGTGTAGTCAGTGCGGCCGGGCCTTCAGGGACAGCTCCTGTCTGACCAAGCACAGGAGGATCCACACCCGGGAGACGCCATACCAGTGCCCAGAGTGCGGCAAGCCCTTCAGGCAGAACTCTCACCTGGCGGCGCACCGGAGGCTCCACAGCAGGGAGGGCCCCAGCCACTGTCCCCAGCGTGGGAAGACGTGCCGGAGGGGCTCCGCCCTCACCCGACACCAGCGCTCCCACCCCGGCCAGCAGCCCGTGGGCGCTGAGGGAACCTGGGCCACGCGCTCTCCCGACTGACTGGCTCTCAGACACCTTCGTGTGGGAGGAGGGCCTCCAGGCGGGGCTCCTCCCTGCAAGGGGAAAGCGCTTCTCCGAGCCCTGCAGCGAATCGACAGACGTGAGATGTTCCCTGGCCACACTGTTCAGTCTGCAGGCTCGGGAACTCCTGGAGAGAATACAGGGTGGTGATAGGCGTGGCCAAGGCGTCATGGCTGACTCCCCCGTACCACGTGTGACAGCGCACCTGCGTGACAGTGCGCACACTGGAGTGAAGCCTGCGCTCCCCTGGAGAAGCCGCCTGCCCGAACGTTGGCATCCCGGAACTGCAAGGCTCTTCTGTAATCAGGGTGAGGGGTCCGTGACAGGGAGTGTTTGCCTCGCGGTCAGTAGGCAGACTCCTGCCAGAGCCCAGTGAGGGGGACTGTTGGCTGGAGCCCTCACATGCTTTATCTGTATCAGCAAAAGCCTACACACCACTACACCCTGCGGCGACTGCAGAGTTAGGCAGATTGCTGTTTGAATGGATTCCCACGCTACTGTCCTGCCAGGTGCTGGGGACTTGTTTCAGCAGGGGCAGCTGGGTGAGGAAGTTGCTTGTGAATGAACAATGATGTTTCTTCTAAGAGGAGACTGAGCAGATTCCTCCAAGAGGGAAGGGGCTGCTGCTCAGAAACGCGAGGCATTGCTTTAGTTGTTGAGCCAAGCAGACAGAAAACACCGAGTTGGCGTGTTGGTGTTGTCACCCCTCATGGTTCACTTGGGACGCTCCTGATTTGTGCGGCCATGCCGAACCATGATGGTAAAGGTTTTGTTGTCGTATTGAAAATGCTTATAATACGGCCAGCAGCTGAAAGCATAAAATCGACTTGCATAGCTGCAGCCATGTAAAGGCACACACACGTACAGGTGTAGGTTGGAAGTTGATCACAGAGAAATAAACGTCGTTTTTCTAAGGGACTGTTGACTGTGTGTGATTCTTCCTCCATCACAAATCATGTGGTGGTGGTTCAGTAATTTGTTGAGAAGTGAAAAGGTGGGGTTTCTTTGGACCGTTTTCAGACCAGAAGTGCCTGGATCAGGGTCTCAGGGCAGTTTATGTAAGAATGGATGGGGGAATGGAGGAGGGGTATCCAGGGGGAACCCCTGCCCCCCATGGATGGGAGCGTCCAGGCATAATCTGCTCTGGGTTTAGCATCCACAGCTCGGGGCATGAGGATAATTTCTCTTGTCAGAACCTGGAGGATGAGAGGGTGTTCCCGTGGAAGATGGGAGTAGGCCACAGAGAGGTCTAGGAGGACCTGGGGCTTCCTTCCTAGGCTGAGCAGCACTGTGACCTGCTGCCACTGGTCAGGGTGGCCTCAGAGCCCCGGGTGGTTCTCGTCGGGGGGAAGGCCACTGAGGTAATTAAGGCTGTGAGATGGTAAATCTGCATTATATTAAGCTGCTGGGTTTGTGGTAGAAGAGCTGACTCACTGGAAAAGACCCTGATGCTGGGAAAGATTAAAGGCAGGAGGAGAAGGGGACAACAGAGGATGAGATGGTTGGACAGCATCATCGACTCGATGGACATGAGTTTGAGTGAGCTCTGGGAGATGGTGAAGGACAGGGAGGCCTGGCGAGCTGCAGTCCACGGGGTCACAAAGAGTCGGACACGACTTGGCAACTGAACAACAACAAAGCCGTGAGATCCAGTGTCCTCAGCTTTGCCTTCCTTTGTCCCAGCCTCTCTGGCTCCAGACCCTGTTCTTCTGGAACAAGGGGACGTCGTGGAGATCAGAGAGGCCAAGCTCACAGAGGCTGAGTGGAAGCCGGAGGGCCCTCTCTCCCAGCCGCTCCCAGGCCCGTCCACCCTGGCTTATCAGCATCTCCCCCCATCATCAGTGCACCCGCAGCCGCCCCAGGGAGGCCAGAGGAGGAGCAGGGTGGGCACCCAGGCTGCCGCCTCCCCGGGAAACGAGGATGAGCCTGGTCCTGAGCTGAGGCTGGAGGTGGGGGAATTGGAGCTCCCCGAGATCAGGGAGGGGCTCTGACACAAGCCCTCCCATCGCCTCCTGGGAGGTCCTGGCCAAGTGGCCCCTGACCGCACGCTGCCCCCCGACCCACTGCGGCCACTGCAGCCTCCTCCCTGCCCCTCTGGCTGTGCCCAGCGTGCTCTTGCTCCCCTCCTCACCCTTCCTGCTGCGTCTGTGTTCCCGGGCTTCCTGCTCCCACCAGCCAGGACTCCCGATCTCATCTCCTGCATGGCTTTTGTCGATGTCTGTCTGCCCTGTTGTGGCCCTGCCACCTCGAGCGCAGGCGCGGAGCCCGTGTGCGTTGGAGGGACAGAGGAGCCTCGGGGGACCAAAGGACTGGTCCTCAGCGCAGGTGGTGGGCAGTGTCTGGGGGGCACTTCGGGTGTCTGTCCTGGCATCTACAAGGGAGAGGCTGGGGTGCCGTGCAGCACCCTGCGTGCCCAGGGCGGGCCTGGCCCCAAGAAGGTGGGCAGTGCTGCGGCTGCAGAGCCCTGGGCCGGGTGGGAAACAGGGCGTCTGGGCAGAACCAGGACGGTGCTCCCCAAGCATCTCGCTGTGGGCCTGACGCGGAGGGGCCGGCCTTTCTGGATCAGGAGCCTCAGTTGTGGAGCTGGTTTCCAGATGTGCCTGCATACAGGGGAGGGCGGGGTAGGGGACCATCAGGGCCCTGCTGGAAAAAGATCCTCAGACAGCACCGCTGCGGGCGAGACCTCCCTCGGCGGCGTCCCTGCTCATCCTCCCCCAGCCCTGCTGGTCTCAAGAATCCTACCCCACAGGGGTCTTCAGTTGGGACCCCACCCTGTTTTAAAGACATGCTAAATGTATTTGACATTGGACACATTTCCCAAGATCCTCAGTAGAGATCTCCACTTTGACCTCACGCATCCGCCCACCACCTGTCCTTCGCAAATGCTGGCCGCTGCAGTGATCTCCTGCCGTGTACTAAAACCAGCCCAGAGCGTGGTCACTTAAGGACAGCAGTGTTAGCTACTATCATTCTGTGGACTGACTGTCAGCTGGGCAGCCCTTCTGCTGGGCCGTGTCACCTGCAGGCTTGAGTCAGGCTGGCGTGTCCTGGGTGGCCTCCCTCACCCCCTGGCAGTTGGCGTTGGCCCTTGGCACAGAGCTCAGCTGAAACTGTTAGCCCGGGTTCTTGTTCATGCTGCTTTACTGCCTCACGGTGTGGCAGGCCGCTGGGTTCAGGAGGGAGCACCCAGGAGGGTAGGCACTGCGACATGGCAGCCCTGTCCAGTGTTCTTGCCTGGATCATCGCATGGGCAGAGGAGCCTGTTGGGCTACAGTCTACGGGATCACAAAGAGTCGGACACGACTGAGCGACTAACACAGCAAGTACTGTCGTGCGGGTGCTTATCAAGCCTCTGCACCATGTGTGCTGATGTCCGGTAGACTATATAGGTCACGTGGCCAAGCCACTGTGCGTGTGTGTGGGTGTGGGCGGGGGTGGGCTCGGGCATAGCAGGCGGTGTACCCAAGGGCACAAATCACAGGAGCTGTGCATCGTTGGGGTCTCAAGCGTAACATTAGTTACAACATGGGTGCGTTTGGCCCTTCCCGGTGACAGTCCTGGTTCAGACCGTCCATTGCCAGCGTCAGCTCACAGTCTGGGCTGAGTGGCCAGCTCTCACGGCGGTAGGAGCCCTTCCACTCGTGCTTTGGGGCCAGCACTGAGTCACGTGGCCGCTTTAGCGATAAGGTGGGCAGGGAGCGAGGGTCTTCCAGGCAGCCACGCGCTCAGGGACTCAGAGATGGGAAAGCAGACTGGGGACCACCCTGGCCTGCGCCATGACCCTCAGCGACTGATCCTGCCCGAGTCCACGGCTCCCTCAGTTCGTCAACGATGGCGTGCCTTTGCCCACTCCTCCCCACGTGCCCAGACCCTCCATCCTCACCCACACCTGCTCCCATAGCCGTCTCCTTCTCTGAGCCCCGTGAGTCAGGGCCACTCACATGACCTTGTTTCAGGCAGCAGGAAGCGGAGGGAAAGCAAAGAGAGCATTTGAGATGCTCGCGAGAGAAATTCTCGGTTGCTCCCTGGGGGCACTGCCATGTGGGAGGAAAGCCAGCTGCAGAAGGTTCTGGATCCTCACGAGGGGGACCAGGCCTTCTCACCATAGCCCGCAGGTTGTCAGTCATCCCGGAGCCAGCCAGGAGAGGAGCACAGCTGGGGAGAGCCCGCCTGCCCATCCCCCCAGGCACCCTGCAGCAAGACTGGGGAAGAAAGAGGCCCTGCGCAGAGGGTGTGGGCGGGCAGGGCCCCAGGGTGTCTCCAGCAGGAGCAGCCGCCAGCAGTGCCACATGAAGAAGGCACCTGCTGTGGCCAGGCAGGACCGGGGCACTTCCAGCCATCTGCTGCCCTGCAGTAGGTGAACCTGGGTGGGGGCCGGGGGTCCCAAGGGAAGCCAGGGGCCTGCAGGCCCTGTGGGGGACCTGTGGGGGACCCGCCATCTCACAGACTGCAGCAGAGAGCTCTAGGTGGGCAGGGCTGCTGGGAACTTCCACTTCTGCCTGGCCCTGGTCGGGCACCAGGAGACCATGAGAAGGAGAGAGTCTGTGCGTCTGAGAGGGCCCTGGGCCTCACTGGGCTGCACGTGGAGCCCGGACCGGCGGAGGCTTGGTGGGTTCCAGAACACGTGGACGTTGACGTTTGCCCCGTTCACTCTGAGGCAGAGACGAGCCACTTTGCTGTACGTGCTGGCACAGGACAGCCGCCTGCCTGAATGTTCCGAATCACACAGCGGGTTCCTGCGAAACCCTTGCCTGGTCTCCTGTGGTGTCTGTGTGTGTGGGCAAGTCCGCCTGTTTTCTAGATGAGCTAATGTGGCTAAAGCAGGTAGAGCCCTGGAAGAGCTGCGAGGAAGCCCTCGTCTTGCAAACACAACTAAAGAGGGCTGACCTTGAACACAAGCCATCCAGAACGAACGAAGACTCTGCTCTCTTCTAACCCACTTGAGCACCACCCACACAATGGAACATTGGTCTCTGTGCAAAGGGTAGACTCGTCTGAAAGCGTCATCTGCCAGCTCTTTCTCCAAGTCAGCCTTGTTTCTGTTCCTCTTGGTAGAACTTCTGAAGGCTGTTGTTCAAGGAGAAATCTTGCCAGCTGTTTTGGCCTTTTCATAAACACGTGATGTCACATTCACGTCTGAATACTCAGTAGCCTACTATTTTCCAGTTTAACTCACATGTCTTTATAGGTATGGAGTGGCTTATAAAGATCACAAAAACACTCAGAGCCTAGTAATGGAGTGTTTTCAAACCATGTGTTTCAGCTCATGAGTGAGTTGTGAAATCAAATCAGCAGGTGACCACTGACATTACAAAGTAATGACAGAATAAAAAAGTCAAAATTCATAATACAGTAAAGGCAAATACTGTTTTATGAAACTTTTCAGCCATATATCTAAATATGAAAACTGGATGCCATGTAAAATGTGTATTTTACTTGGCAGGGAGTGGGGAGGATTGTGATTTAAAAAACTGAGAACGCAAGTAAAGGTTGATGAGCTCTGTCTGCGTGAGCAAGGGGAACTTAACTCCTTGGGCTGCGTAAGGTGATCTTTTGGTTTCTGCATTTAGCCTCAGATTGCAGCATTGTTGGTTTTTTTGGCCTGAGCATAAACTTAACTGCTTTCTATAGATTGTTGCCTATTTCTGTCAGTTTTGGGGCAGGAAGTCTGTTGTTCAGTTGCGAAGTCATGTCTGACTCTGCAACCCCATGGACAGCAGCATGCCAGGCCTCTCTGTCCTTCACTACCTCCCAGAGTCTGCGCAAACTCATGTCCATTGAGTCAGTGATGCCATCCAAACATCTCATCCTCTGTCACCCCCTTCTCCTCCTGCGTTCAATCTTTCCCAGCATCAGGGTCTTTTTCAGTGAGTCAGCTCTTCACATCAGGTGGCCAAAGTATTAGAGATTCAGCTTCAACGTCAACCTTCCAATGAATATTCAGGGTTGATTTCCTTAAGGATTGACTGGTTTGATCTTTCTGTCCAAGGGACTCTCAGGAGTCTTCTCCAGCAATACCGTTCTGTTGTAATCATGCCCAAATCACAGGGGCTTAACATAATCGAGGATTTATTTCCTCATTCACATCCCCGTCTCGTAGTTGCTACTGCTTGAGTGTTAGTGGGTTCACACAGAGTGTCAGAGAGTTTGTTTAGTCCCTAAGTCATGTCTGACTCCGCAAACCCCATGGACTGTAGCCCACCAGGCTCCTTTGTCCATGGGATTTCCCAGGCAAGAATACTGGAGCGGGTTGCCATTTCCTTCTCCAGGGGTTCTTCCCACCTCAGGGATTGAACCTGTGTTTCCTGCATTCGCAGGCAGATTCTTCACCACCGAGCCATCAGGGAGGCCTGTTGTGTCAGAGGGTGCCTATGTTCAAAGGGACGGGGGAAGGTAAAATCACATAAAAGGCCACCTGGCAAGATGGGAATGAATTCCAATGTGAAGGAAACGCTTAACTACCTTCTGTTATGGACTGAGTCGTGTGCTGCCATGCTCCCCCTCCCCAGTTCATGTGTTGAAGCCCTGACCCATATTTTAGAGATAGGGCCTTTAGGGAGATAATTAAGGTTAAATGAGGTCATACAGGTGGGGCCCTACTTCCATAGGACTGGTGGCTTCACAAGAAGTGGAAGAAAAAGCAAAGATTACTCTCTCTTGCCAAGTGTGCACAGAGGAAGTTAGAGAAAAAGGTCTCACCAGAAACCAACCCTGACAGCACCTTGATCTTGGACTTTTAGCCTCTGTAACTCTGTAACTCCATAACTTGGACTTCCAGCCTCCAGCAATAAATTTCTGTTGTTTAAGCCAGCTGACCTGTTTGTTATGGCGGCCCAAGCAGACTAATACATGCCCCCCATCATTGCCTGAGTTGATGAGCTTTGTAAATCAGTGTCAACCAGTGCAAATACTTGGAACACAAACAGCCCAATTGCTTGACTTACTTTGACATTTGTGTTTCTTGAAATGTAAAGACATGATGATTTTTCCTAAAGTTAGTGAGGAGTGACTTCCCTGGTGGTCCAGTGATTAAGACTCTGAGATTCCAATGCAAAGGGCATGGGTCTGATCCCCAGTTGGGGAATGAAAATACCACATGCTGTGTGGCATGGCCAAAAATAAATTTTTTTTAAAAAGAATTAGTTGGTTGCGGGGGCGGGGGGGGGGTGCAGGGGAAGGAGAAAGCTGTATACATTGAGGCTGAAATCCTTCCTGGACCTATGTGGGCTACTAAAAATAAACTATACTCAAGTGACTAGGATGTTCATTTACATGGAGTTAAATACCCAATTACAGAGGAACTATGACTTGAATTTTGGTAGTGTCATTCAAAGGAATAATAAGCATAATGATAATTAAGAAGACTGTGTGGGAACACAGAAAAACTTATTTCTAAGCATTGCTTAGTAAGTAAATTATAAATATTTATTTTGTTGTAACTATAAAACAGTGAATGTGGTCAAATCATAGCAGAGAAAGTGTAAAACTTAAAATAGTTTTGTTGGAGTCATGGAATTTTGGTTATATTTGTTTTTGCTTTTAAAATTATCTTGAAAATTATTTACTGGGCTTCTATAAAATTTACTTTCCACCATTTTGAAAAAACTTCTCCCAATCATGGAAAACTTAAAAAGAAGAAATATTTTCTCATGTTCCCATCACATAGGACTTCTGAGTGTATAGATGACTCATTTTTATGTGTATAAGATTTGGTATGTATGTCTTCAGTGCATATATGAAATATATGAGCATCATCACTGTAAATGTCTCTCTTAAGTATCTTGAGTCAGGGATCAGTCCAAATTCATTGGATTCGAAGCTCACATGACTGAGTGCCTCTTTGGGAGGAAAAATTAAAAATTGCCAAGATGAAATTAGGTGTTAGACCTTGGAAGGGGGGCAGTAGTAAATGACTTTGGAGTATAGCTTCTTTCACTTTGTGACAAATCCATGAAACCCAAGCCGCAAAATGTAACTTAACCCAGGCCTCTCTCAGCCCACCGGCACCTGCGTATAGACAGGACAGTTTGCAGAAGCCTCAGTGGTATCTACTAGCTCTCCAGCTCCAGCCTCTGGCTGAGAAAAAAAACTCTCTTGAGAACTGTGCTACTGAGAGGCCACACAAAACTGAGACAACTCTCCGAGAACAACACCGCCCATGCCCCAGCCCCTGCCCCAGCCCCAGCCCCACTCCCAGCCGGAAGCAGGCTACCCGGGAGTGTGGGTAAAGGGGCATGGCTTCTGCAGTGGGGTTCCGGTCCGGGTAGTGGAGACTTCTGAAAGGGAGGCTGGGACAGATTAATCTTCCAGTTTTTTTTTTTTTTTTAAAACCAAATTTGTTCTCAGTGATTCATTTCCTTCACGTTTGGATGTGAGGTAAGACCCTCAGCACAGACTCCTAATGCCTGAGCCAACTCACCTTCCCCTGATATTAACAAATGGGGACATCTGGCAATATTTTTCTCTTTGTAGAATCAAATCATCCATTGGTTTGTTTCACCATGTCTTGGGTAGGATGGTGATAGGGGAACAGCAAACACATCCTAAATTCTTTTAGTAGGTTTGTTTTTATAATGGTTTAAGCAAAGCAACTCTGAAACTATTTTAGAAATATTTTAGAATTCAGCAAATTAGTGCTTTTATGGGGGTAATCAGCATTCTATTGAAAGTGAAGTCGCTAAGTCATGTCCGACTCTTTGCAAGCCCACGGACTGTAGCCTACCAGGAGTCTCAGTCCATGGGATATTCCAGGCAAGAGTACTGGAGTGGGTTGCCATTTCCTTCTTCAGGGGATCTTCCCAACCCAGGGATCGAACCCGGGTCTCCTGCGTTGTAGGCAGACGCTTTACCCTCTGAGCCACCAGGGAAGCCCCATTCTATTGAAAACGGACTTAAAAATGTGAGGGAATCATAGATCGGATTTGGAGGTATTTCTGTATATGCATACACGCCCAGGTACCTTTTGGTGTGAATCTGTGTGTTCGTATGTGTGCCTTTATTTCCCAGCAAAAAGTGCACCTGGCGCTCAGATTTGGTCCTGAGTAGTGTCCCCCTCTAAAAGGAACCAGTTCTTTGGAACTGGAGAATTATGGCTGATTACAGGGTTAGTAACAAGATGAGCCTGTAACATTCTGAAAAGAGAGGATGTCTTCAGAAAATGATGGAGGCACGTCACAGGGATGTTAGGGACTTTCCTGAAGGGACTCTCACTGGCCACTTCTGGGACAACGTAAGCACCAAAAAAACTAAGAACAGCAATGCCATAAAACAGGTGTTCACCAAGGCCTCAGGGCAAATCTCTGAAAAAACTGACAAACCACAAGTGCAGAGGCTCCTAATGTGAGCCCCCTCCCAACTCCCAGTCCACCAGACACAATAATACAGATGCTAGTATCTCTGGTCAGTTTTCACTTTGTCCCCTTTCTGTTCTGACTACTTTGTTTCTGATCTTCCGAGCACATCTGATTTCCTTGAGGACAAGAAACTACACAAAGATAGAAGCACAGGGAAACAGCAGAGGATACATGGGAGGAAAAAACTACCTGGCCGAAGGATCAAGGCTATTGAGCGGCCCTGTTCAGTACAGCTACTGGCTGGCTATGTGTGGCAAACGAGCACTTGAAACATGGTCACAGCAAATTAAAATGAACTGCAGATGTCAAATACACTCTATCTCAAAGACGTAGTATACTGAGAAAGCACATTATCTCATTAGTGCCCTTTTATATTAACATGTCAAAGTGGTAACATTTGGGATATATAGGGAAAAACAGTAAATTAGTTTCACCTATGTCCTTTTGTTTTTTAAACTGGACTATTACAATATATTTAATTTACATCTCTGGCTTACGTTGTTTCAATTGGGGAGTGTTGCTATGCACTACATATTGTTTCCTAAGTGGTTTTTTATCAGTTTTTAAAAATTTTTATTTGGTTATGTCGGGTCTTAGTTGCAGCATGCAGGATTACCTGTTCCAAGGCATGTGGGATCTTAGTTCCCCAACCAGGGATCAAACCTGCATCCCCTGCAATGCAAGGTGGATTCTTAACCGCTGGACTGCCAGGGAAATCCCCTTAAATGGTTTTTAAATGGCTCAAATTAATTTCATAAAAGAAGAGGCATTCCACAAGGGTACTGAAGAACAGTACTGAAGACCATTTGCAAACATGGTCCCCTCCAATGGAGAAATTTCAAGTTAACTGGAAACATATTCCAGCATTGTGATTCAAAAAATCAAACTGATTGATATAACCCTAACTGATGGTTAGCTACCAAAATCAGCCAATGCAACTTATATTTGGGTTCTAATGAGGGTGACAAGTCACTGTCTAAGGATCATGGTTGTCGGGGCAACCGCAGTTAGTGGATTCAGGGTTCAGTGAAATACTACAGACTCCCTTCTAGTTGCATTTTATAAAAACAAAATCTTATTAAACACTAGGATAGTCAATTTTAAAAAAAGCTCAGAAAAGATTACCTTGTACATGTCTCAAGAGATAAATCTTGCAAAACATGAGCTTCCAATGTGGATGTGCGCTTGCTCAGGAGATGGAGGCTCTGTCGTTGTTTAGTTGCTAAGTTATGCTTGACCCTTCTACAAGCCCATGCACTGCAGCCCGCCAGGCTCCTCTCTTCATGGGATTTCTCGGGCAAGAACACTGGAGTGGGTTGCCATTTCCTTCTCCAGGAGAGCTTCCTGACCCAGGGATCAAAACAGCATCTCCTGCTTGGTAGGTGGATTCTTTAACACTGAATCATCTGGGAAGCCCCAAGATGGTGACTTAACAAAGATTAAAGCTTTTTGTGAAACAGCAACATCTGCATTTCTAATGCCTTTGAGTCTGGTAGAAAATTTTATAGCAAGAACAAAGCAGTAAAAGCCATCTCAGAATCTGCAAGACTCTGTGGATCACTCTACCTTTCAAGTCTTCCTATACAAATCTTTTCAGTTCCATTGCATATAAAAATTAACTTATTGCCACATAATGCATACAACTATTTTAAAATCTGTTTATAGTACATGGATAATTATTATATGGCATTCACATTTGTAAGGCTGGTGGCCATGTACCTTGTTCAGTTACACACAAATCAGAAAATTTTGTGCCGAGATATTTGCACATTCATGATTCCATAAAAATGCCACTATCATGTCTGGAACATTCTGCCATATTGGTTTTTAGCAAATATGAAAGTCAACTTGCACTTTTCATAAGCACCTACCCACAAGAATGTCATGTGCAATAATGACAAATTCTGACTGCATCTGATTCTTTTATATGACTGGCATTTGCTGAGTTTCTCACCACTTTGAGAATGTCTGGTTTAGCATATGGTGACTTCTTAGAAGCCCCCCCATGTCCACTACACTTTTTCCATTTCTCCCTTTTGTAGGTTCTATTGTGAAGCACTGGCGGGCACTCATGGCTGAAGGTTCCAACAGTGATTAACCTCACACTTCCCTACTGTTTGGATGACTGGCTGTCTGGGATGGATGACCCAGAGCTTGCTGTTCCCACAGTCACTCCTGTAAATGTCAACTGTGTGTGGGAGTCTTAGGGTGTGTTGAGCACAAAGGCTCGTTTACAGTGTACTGTTTATCAGGAGTATGACTGGGTCAAATGTAGTAAGCGATGTGCTATGGCTTAAGGCTTTGTTTGGTCCCAGCACACATACTGGAGTGGGTCTACCCAGTATGAGTTCTCTGGTGCTTGGTAAGGGAGGAGCTGTGTGTGAAGGCCTTCCCACAGTCCCTGCACTCATATGGCTTCTCTCCTGTGTGGACCCTCCGGTGCTGAGTGAGGTGGGTGCTCTGCCTAAAGGACTTTCCACAGTCCTGGCACTCATAGGGCTTTTCCCCAGTGTGTGTCCTCTCGTGCTGGCTGAGTGATGAGCTGTGGCTGAAGGATTTTCCACATTCGTTGCACCCATAGGGTTTTTCCTTGGTGTGAATCCTCTGGTGTTCTATGAGGAGGGAGCTCTGGCTGAAGGCTCTGCCACACTGACTACACTCATAGGGCTTCTCTCCTGTGTGGATCCGCTGGTGTTGAATGAGTGGAGCAAGCTGGCTGAAGGCTCTGCCACACTCGTTACACTTATAGGGCTTCTCCCCAGTGTGAATCCGCTGGTGTTTGGTCAGGGATGAGCTGTGGCTGAAGGCCTTGCCACAATCACTACACTCGTAGGGCTTCTCCCCGGTGTGGATTCTCTGATGCTGAGTGAGGTGTGTGCTCTGCCGGAAGGCCTTCCCACACTGACTGCATGCATAGGGTTTCTCGCCTGTGTGCGTCCGCTCGTGCTGGCTAAGCGATGAGCTGTGACTGAAGGCTTTCCCACACTCATTGCACCCGTAGGGCTTCTCTCCTGTGTGGATCCTCCGATGCTCAGTCAGGAGTGTGCTCTGGCTGAAAGCCTTCCCACACTCACTGCACTCATAAGGCCGCTCGCCTGTGTGTATTCTCTGATGCTGAATCAGTGGTGTGATCTGGGTGAAGGCTTTTCCACATGCCTGGCAGTCATAGGGCTTCTCTCCAGTGTGGATCCGCTGGTGTTTGGTCAGGGATGAGCTGTGGCTGAAGGCCTTGCCACAATCACTACACTCGTAGGGCTTCTCCCCGGTGTGGATTCTCTGATGCTGAGTGAGGTGTGTGCTCTGCTGGAAGGCCTTCCCACACTGACTGCATGCATAGGGTTTCTCGCCTGTGTGCGTCCGCTCATGCTGGCTAAGCGATGAGCTGTGACTGAAGGCTTTCCCACACTCATTGCACCCGTAGGGCTTCTCTCCTGTGTGGATCCTCCGACACTCAGTCAGGAGTGTGCTCTGGCTGAAAGCCTTCCCACACTCACTGCACTCATAAGGCCGCTCGCCTGTGTGTATCCTCTGATGCTGAATCAGTGGTGTGATCTGGGTGAAGGCTTTTCCACATGCCTGGCATTCATAGGGCTTCCCCCCAGGGTGGATCCGCTGGTGTCTAGTCAGGGATGAATTGTGGCTGAAGGCCTTGCCACACTCTCCACACTGGTATGGCTTCTCCCCAGTGTGGATCCGCTGGTGTTTGGTCAGGGATGAGCTGTGGCTGAAGGTCTTGCCGCAATCACTACACTCGTAGGGCTTCTCCCCGGTGTGGATTCTCTGATGCTGAGTGAGGTGTGTGCTCTGCCGGAAGGCCTTCCCACACTGACTACATGCATAGGGTTTCTCGCCTGTGTGTGTCCGCTCATGTTTGCTGCAGGAGGATCTAAAGCTGAAGGATTTTCCACACTCGCTGCACTCATAGGGTTTCTCACCAGTGTGAGTTCTCTGGTGCTGGATCAGTGGGGCAATTTGGTTGAAAGTCCTCCCACACTTAGCACACTTGTAAGGCTTCTCCCCAGTGTGGAGCCGCTGGTGTTTAGTCACGGATGAACTGTGGCTGAAGGCCTTGCCACACTCTCCACACTGGTATGGCTTCTCCCCAGTGTGGATTCGCAGGTGCTGGGTGAGATGGATGCTCTGTCGGAAGGCCTTCCCGCACTGACTGCACGTGTAGGGCTTCTCACCTGTGTGTGTCCGCTCATGTTTGCTGAAGGCGGATCGAAAGCTGAAGGATTTCCCACACTCGCTGCACTCATAGGGTTTCTCACCGGTGTGAGTTCTCTGGTGCTGGATCAGTGGGGCAATTTGGTTGAAGGTCCTCCCATGCTGAGCACGCTTGTAAGGCTTCTCACCAGTGTGGATTCGCTGGTGCTTGGTAAGCGCTGAGCTGTTTTGAAAGCCTTTTCCACATTCATGACATTCGTAAGGCCTCTCACCTGTGTGTGTTCGGTGGTGTTCAATGAGTGCTGATCTGTGACTAAAGGCCTTTCCACATTCCTGACATCCATAGAGCTTCTCTTTTGCACAGGTTTTCTGTTGAGCATTAGAGTCTGGATTCTCCCTCTGTCCATGGGTTCCCCACATTGGGGCACCTTGCCTTTCAGGAGTCATTGGTTGAGTTGGGAGATCTGGCCTCAGATTCAAGTCTTCCCCACAACCATCCCCCTGCTGCTGCTCCTCTGTCAGTGTCTTCACAAGCATGCAGGCTGCCTGCACCACACAGCTATCTGACTTCTCACGGCCCTGTTCCCTGTGGCCTGCAGCATCTTCATCCTTAGAGTGCCACAGACTTTCCTGTAGGAACCTTTCTACCAGGGCACTGTTGGGTATTTCTTCAGTTACACCTTGCTTTTCAGTTGATAGCTTGCTTTGGGGTCTGGTTTCCAAATCTGAAAGAAGCAGAGAAATGGAAATGTCCCCTAATCCTGGTTCTGAGGGAAGTCTGTGTGTGTGTGGGCATGGTGGTGGTGAGTGGACAGAAGAATAAAACTCATAGTTTTGAAAGGTCCAAGGCACAGGTGGCTTTGTCCATTAAAAAGTACATTTTTACAAATCAGGGAAGGAAGCACAGAGAATAATCACGGGTCGGGCATTGGTATAGGGGGTGTGGATGGAGTGTTCAGGGGAGCACAGAATGAGGGCAGGAGAGGATGCTGAGGAGAAAGCACGCATCCAGGGAAACTGTCAACAGATGTCCTGGGCCTGGAGTACCCCCAGCCCAGAGCAGAGCTCAATGGATGTGCTGAAGAAAGAAACAAATGCATTTCCTCTTCCTCCCTTCTAGCCCTGGGGTCTGACTCTCTCTGTACAGCCATGGCCTCAGTGCCTGACACCCCCACCCTGACACCAGACTTGCTTAAAAGTGTGACGTGGGCACTTTTCCCATCTGTTACACTCCAGTGAAAAGTTATACAGAAAAGGTCAAGCAAGATGTGGTTGGCAGAACAGAGACTCCCAAACATATCCACGTCCTCATCCCTGGAGGCTTTGAATTTGAGGTTACCCTTCTCACAGCAGAATAGGTGCTTGGTGAATGTTCCCTGAGAGACTGAGTAGTCAATTTGCTCTGAAGAACCAAGGGTGGGTGCGGAGAGAGAAGCTGGGGGGTGAACAGGCTCCCCCCAGACTGCAGGGCTTTCAACTCACCTGGGCACATACCTCGGGGGCCTCCCTCATCCGCTGCCCACAGCTCTGCCTCCTGCTCCAGCAAGGAGATGACATCCGGCTTTGGGAGCCAGTGTCCTGCTCAGGAGGAGACCCATACAGTGAACATCTGTGTCCCAGGAGCCTCCCTAACCCTCTGCCCACACCGTCAGTCTTCCAGGACCACGTGTCTGGAGTTCTGGGAAGACATGGTTGTTGTAACAGCTTCTACCCTTCCTTAGAGGCCCCTTCCCCCTACTCAGTCCCTGACCCCATCCCTAGCCCCAGGGTAGCCAATCAGAGCTCTGCTTCTTCCTTTGCCTCATGGCAACAATGACCAGTGTGGGGGGGACCTGGCTGCCAAACCAAGACAACCTAGGGGCCTTATGTGGGTGCCCGGGACACAGACCCTGCCTCTACTGCTGGTCTCAAGCCCAGGAGAGGCACACTACTAGCTGTCTCATCACCTTCAGAGGGGCCCATCTGTGAATGGAGGATGAAAGAGGTATGAGGGAAGGAGGGGGTTCCCAACAGCACCAAAGACAGATCCAGGTCTGCCCTGGGGTTCTGTGGTCACGGGACTGATATGTCCCTTTTTCCCCAGGACTTTCTGCTTCTGGCATTGTTCACTCGGATCTGTAATTTGCAACCAAAACACTATAACTGATGTTACCTACACTAAAACAGTCGGGTCCCTGAAGCCCAAGACAGCCCAGGTATCCCCATTGAAGGCCTAGATGTACTCCCACTTTTATCCCAGGAAAATGAGGACCTGTGCTGGGGGCAGATCAGGGCATGGAGGTGGCCTCACCCACAGAGACCAGGAGCCTGAAGGTCTCCAGCATCACATCTCGGTACAGGGTCCTCTGGGCCGGCTCCAGACACCCCCACTCCTCCCGGGTGAAGTCCACGACCACGTCCTCAAAAGTCACTTGGTCCTGAAACATCACACACATGCATCCTCAGAGTCCCCAGCGTGGCTGTTGGGAGCGAGCAGCTGGTGAACAGGGGCCTCGGCCACGCAGGTGAGAGGGTCAGGGGATCTGGGTCAGGTTCTCCTTAGCCCTGCTGGAGGAGAGACTCTTGAGATGAAAAAATGAGGAGTAACAGTGAAGAGGATGACTGTCCTGACATGCTGGAGTCACAGGAAGTGTGCTTGCGTGGGTGCCCCTCAGGGAGAAGGCGGGAAAGGAGCACCTAGAAAACTGTCAGGCTGTTTCTCTGCCTCACCCTTTGGCCAAAATCACATCTGAGGGGTCCATGATGCATACATAATGAAACAAAGCCCTCTTTAAGAGATAAGAGGGTCCATGCTGCCACAAGCCCATTTTCCAGAGACTGGGAGAATGTAAGTATCTTGTCCAAAGGTATAAAGCTAGTAAGCAGCAAGTCCAAGGGTTGAATGTGGGAGATTTTATTAAGACTCTGTTCACCTTGTAAATTAAATTCAAGTACATGAAGATCCATGCGTTAGTGGAACATCAGTGTGGTAGTGGGAGCGTTTCAAATCAATGGGGCACACTGGGGCAACTGGCCCTTTTGGGGGAAAACAGTAGATGCCTACCTTACACCATGAATAAATTCAAGAAGTCTTAAAGAGATGAACATAAAAAAGGAAAAAGTTGGAAAAGTATAGACCATTAATTTAATTTATGGGTGGCAGAGAAAGTCTTCACAAATAAAACAGAAGTCAGAAAGAAGAAAAATGAGTTTGGTAGGAAGAACTGTGTCTCGACCATCCCAGGATTACCTAGCAAGGAGGAATTAAGATGGCAGGTGGAATTAAGGTTGCTAGTCTGCTGACCTTAAAATAAGGAGGTTATCCTGGAATACCCTAGTGAGCCCAATGTAATCACAAGGGTCTTTCAATGAGGAAGAGGCCAAAGAGTCAGCCTCACAGTAATGGTATGTGCTGCTGCTGCTGCTAAGTCACTTCAGTCGTGTCCGACTCTGTGTGACCCCATAGACAGCAGCCCACCAGGCTCCCCCGTCCCTGGGATTCTCCAGGCAAGAACACTAGAGTGGGTTGCCATTTCCTTCTCCAATGTATGAAAGTGAAAAGAGAGAGTGAAGTCGCTCAGTCGTGTCCGACCCTCAGCGACCCCATGGACTGCAGCCTTCCAGGCTCCTCCGTCCATGGGATTTTCCAGGCAGGAGTACTGGAGTGGGGTGCCACTGCCTTCTCCGAATGGTATGTGAGGAAGACTCAAATGGCTGAAGCGGTCTTAGAAGATGGAAGGGGTCCAGGAGCCAAGGAAAGCAGGATGCATCTAGAAGCTGGAAAAGGGAAGGCAGCGGATTCTCTCCTAGAGCTGTTAGAAGCAACACAGCCCTGCGGACGCCTTGATTTCAGCCTAAGGAGCCGTATTTCAGACTTCTGGTCTCCAGAAGTATAAAACAATAAATTTGTGTGGTTTTAAGCCACTAAGTTTGTTGGGATTTGTTACAGAATCAACAGGAAAATGATACATTCAGCAATCAAAATTCATGATTTCTAGATGACAGTCTTTACAAGCCACAGGGACCATAACAGCAGAATGAAAATATTTGCAACATAAATGGAAGGAAAAGGATTACTGGCCAGCACATGCAAAGACCTGACAAATCAGTAAGTAAAAGGCAAACAGCAGGACAGAGTCCGACCCTTCTGAGAAGAGGGTGGCTGAGTACCCAGGCATGGATTACTTGCACAACTGGCAGGTTTTAAAAAATACATATAGTAGTTATGCTGGCAATTCCACGTCCCCATCCCCCAAGAACCTCGCTCCCTTGCTGCACTGTCTATACATGACAGACAGCTGGTAGTAGCCTAGACACCTGTCATATGGGAGCAGCCACAGTTTCTGGAAAACCTGCAGCCATGCACAAGATGGGGGGCACTGATGTGCACAACTGGGGAATAACCTTCCAGGCGGAAAAATCCCAGGGTGCGACATCAGCAGCACAGTGCTATTCATGTGAAACAAAACAGAGTCCTAATTCCTATTTGTCTGAAAACATGTACATTAGCACCAGAAAGTGAGGTGCATGGAGTGACGACAGTGGCAGCTTTAGGAGGAAGCCTAGGAGGGACTGACGAACAAGGGGGCTTTCTACGTCTGCCTGACACTTTCACAATGAGAATATCATTATGGGATTGTGTGGTCTTAAAAAAAGTCAGCCAGCTACGGAAGATACCAGAGTTCTGACACATCAAGAACTTTAAATTTCTGAACCTTAAAAAGACAAGAAATTCAGAGCAAACATGTAGATGGTGCTGAGAGATGCACATGGATTGCTCACTCAGTAGCCCCGGCCATGGGTGATCACATCCAGCCACTGTTCACCCAGGGAGGACGGCAACAGAGTCGCCCAAAACCACCCGGAGAAAGGGCTGAGCCAGGATTTGAACTTAGGAAGTCTGGGTCCATCGATTGCCTGTTGGCCATGGGGCTAAGCCAATTCCCTGAAAGACAAGTGAGAGAAAAACAGGCTCCAGGGGTCGGAATGGGAGAGTTCTGGGCCTTGGGGGTAGGCAGGGGACTTGCACCTTCCTATCTGGTTCCTCCTTGGACAAACAAGGACCCCTGAGATGTCACAGCAGAATTGACTGAGGGAGCCCCAGAGGGGCTGTGAACCCCACCCCTCAGCTGGACCATCCACTGGTGTCCATATGTGCAGGCACCAGGCTGCACACTCACAAAATCTACACAGTGCATAAACAACACCTGAATACAAAGAGGAACTGTGGAGAGAAAGAGCAGAGGAGAGTGGCCAGAAAAATGAAATGGTGGGGATGTCCAGGGGCAGGACCCCCAAGGACTGTTTCCTAGTCTTCAATTTTAAATATTGGGGTAATAGAAGTACTGTATGATCCAGGAATCCTGCTCCTGGGTATATATCTGAAGAAAACAGAAAACAGCAATTCTAAAAGACATATGCGCCCCAGTGTTCACCGCAGCACTGTTTACAATTGCCAAGATGTGGAAGAAGCCTAGGTGTCCATCAGCAGATGAGCCAGTAAGGAAGACTTGGCACACACGTGCGCACCTACAGACACGCACTGGAACGCTGCTCAAGCGTAAGCAATGAAATTTTGCCATCGGCCACGACACGGATGGACCTGAGGGCTAGGGTTAGGGGAATGAGCCAGGGAAAGATAAATACTGACCGTTCTCTCACATGTGGAATCTAAAAATCAACAAATGAACAAACCAAACAACAGACTCACAGAGATAAGGCCAGTTTCTTCCGTGATGAGGTGGGGAATTGATGCTTTTTTTTACAAGGCGCATGAGGTTTGGGCACTCACATCCTCCACAAAAAGATTTTCACATCACTGAAGCAAGTATTACGGATGGCCAGAGTGGAGGGCAGAGTTAAGGACTTGGCCATGTGGAGGGGGTGGTCAGGGACACAAGGCCACCCACTTCCTGGACCCTGGTCTCCCAGGCAGAATCCGCCTCTGCTAGAGACTCTCCCACCGGGGGGCCGAGGGTGGGGTGCTGATGTGAAGACTGGCGGTGGACCCACTTGGTGGAGAGTCCAACCCCAGCCCCAGGTATCTTTGCACTACACTCCGCCCCTCTGGCTTCATCAGCAATTTGCTGGAAGCTCCCTGAGAAGGCTATTGGGAGGAATGAGGGAAGTCACAGGAAGTCTGCCCAGGACTCGGCACACAGTGGTTGCTTTACCTCCAGACCCAGCTTCAAATGACGCTGAGGGCAGGGCGGGGTGGTTTTCGTTTCTCTCACCAACCCTCCCTGCTCGCTCCACACTTTCCGGACTCATTAGATCTGGATTGCTCAGTTATCTGCAGAGTCCTACTGAGCACAGGTCTGGACACTGCAGAGGCCGCGGAGACAAGACACACACGCGCGCGCGCTAGCTGCGGCAAAGGGACCTGCAGGAAGAGGCACGAAGGAGCAAAATGTGCTTGGGGCTCTGGGGCCTCAGGGGTCGACGCTCAGGCCCAGCTCGACCACTCCCAGCTGCGCCACTTGCCCCTCCTCCTACCTCGTGGGACTGATGTGGAGGTCGAACCCGGTGAAACACGTCCAGCACTGACCAAGGTTCAGGACACTGTCTTCACCCATTCTCCGTGTGCCTACTGTGTGCCAGGCCTTTGCACGTGGTAAAAATGGCCAGAACTGCTTCCCGAGGCCTCAGGCCCCTGCAGCTGGCCTAGGAGCCCTGGCTCGCCATCTTCCTGCCACACGTGTGCCTGGCCTTCACATTAAGTGCCCGGTGCGGTCCCACCCCCAGGCCTCTGCTCCTGCTTTCCCCTCCACCTGCAGCATTCTGCCTGTGGGCTTGACCCCACCCTCTCCCTTCCTGCAGGTCTCTGCCTGGGGGCCATGCCTCACAGAGGCCTTCAGACGCCCAAGCCCACCCTCTTTGGGGCCTTATTTCCGTGCCCAACACATGGTACATTTACATTCCTAAGTACTCTGTGAGCCGCGGGGCGGAGACTTCTTGTCTGTTTCCGCACCTGCAGTACCTGGAACGGTGCCTGCTCACGGGCAGTGCTCAGTACACGTTGGCCAAGTGACTGGAGGGAGTGTGAGCTGGGAGAACAGACCCTGAGCCCTGTGATGAGAAAGTTCCAGGCCCGTCAGTGGGATGAATGAGCGATGTCTGCCAGGGTGGCACAGGGCAGGGGTGGGGTGGTGGGACCCAGCTGGTCTTCTCGGAGTGGCAAGCTGAGATGTGGAAGGAAGTGGAGCTGACGAAAGCACAGGCCGGGCTGGGGATAGGGTGAGGGCAGGGCCCTGAGCGCAGAACGAGCCTGGTGGGGATGACGGGCAGAGCCTGAGGGCCGGGTGGGAGGTGACGCTGTACTCACCAGGTCCCCAGCAGTGAGGAGCCCAGCGGTCATTCCTTCCTCCTCGGGCCTCTCGCAGGAACAGTCAGCTCCTCTGTAGGCAGTTCTGGAGGGAAAGGGGATATGAGAGACTAGGTAAGTGACAAGTGACCCCAGGCCCTGAAAGGCCTGTGTGCACGTAGAAGGAACTCCATACCCAGGTGGGATGCAATAGGATTGCCACCTCAGCGTGGCAATTTCTTGAGCTCCTGCTGTGAGCCCGATGCTATTCCAGGCACTGCTGAAGGAAGACCTCATTCCAGACAGGGAAACGGATGGCCAGAGGGGCAAGGGGCACAGCCCAGGTCGCACAGATGATTCCCAGGGTGATAACTCTGTTACTGTGCAGAAGGCAGAAAGCCAGGCAGTACTGGGGTCTCTGGCACTCTTTGGCGTGCCTGTTTCTACAAAAGGTTTTTCTCTTATAAAATGAGGATGGTGATCCAGGATGGAGCTTACAAGAATTAAAATGTGAAAAGGCGGGGTTCCCTGGTGGGCTAGTGGTTAGGATTCTGGGCTTTCACTGCCGTGGCCTGGAGTTTAATTCATGGTTGGGGAAGTGAGATTCTGTGAGCCATGCAGTGTGGCTAAATAAATAAGTAAATAAACAAAATGTGAAAAGAGCTGAAGGTAGAGCCCAGCAAGCAGCAGAACACAGAGAAAGGGGACTGCTGCTGGGGGAAGGCTTATGGCTTCAGCGAGCATCTGCTACATGCACAGCCTATTCGCAGTGATTTACAAGCTCATCCCTGGCTGACTGCCAAGTGAAACTCAGGCCAAAGGCAGGATGTGTTTCCCTTCTTTCTGGACTTTCCCTTAACGACCCTGCCTATGCACCGGATTCTGCCCCAGCCACTCTGCCCAGGTGTCTTCATTGTAGTTTCCTGGATGGGAGTTAAGCCTTTGACTGTGTGGATCACAATATACTGTGGAAAATTCTGAGAGAGATGGGAATACCAGACCACCTGACCTGCCTCTTGAGAAATCTGTATGCAGATCAGGAAGCAACAGCTAGAATGGACATGGAACAACAGACTGGTTCCAAATAGGAAAAGGAGTACGACAAGGCTGTATATTGTCACCCTGCTTATTTCACTTCTATGCAGAGTACATCATGAGAAATGTTGGACTGGAAGAAACACAAGCTGGAATCAAGATTGCCGGGAGAAATATCAATCACCTCAGATATGCAGATGACACCACCCTTATGGCAGAAAGTGAAGAGGAACTAAAAAGCCTCTTGGTGAAAGTGAAAGAGGAGAGTGAAAAGTTGGCTTAAAGCTCAACATTCAGAAAACGAAGATCATGGCATCCGGTCCCATCACTTCATGGAAAATAGATGGGGAAACAGTGGAAACAGTGTCAGACTTTATTTTTTTGGGCTCCCAAATCACTGCAGATGGTGATTGCAGCCATGAAATTAAGACACTTACTCCTTGGAAGAAAAGTTATGAGCAGCCGAGGTAGCATATTCAAAAGCATAGACATTACTTTGCCAACAAAGGTCCATCTAGTCAAGGCTATGGTCTTTCCAGTAGTCATGTATGAACGTGAGAGTTGGACTGTGAAGAAGGCTGAGCGCTGAAGAATTGATGCTTTTGAACTGTGGTGTTGGGGAAGACTCTTGAGAGTCCCTTGGACTGCAAGGAGATCCAACCAGTCCATCCTAAAGGAGATCAGCCCTGGGATTTCTTTGGAAGGAATGATGCTAAAGCTGAAACTCTAGTACTTTGGCTACCTCATGTGAAGAGTTGACTCATTGGAAACGATTGATGCTGGGAGGGATTGGGGGCAAGAGGAGAAGGGGACGACAGAGGATGAGATGGCTGGATGGCATCACGGACTCGATGGACGTGAATCTGAGTGAACTGTGGGAGTTGGTGATGGACAGGGAGGCCTGGCGTGCTGCGGTCCATGGGATCGCAGAGTTGGACACGACTGAGCGACTGAACTGAACTGGATGGGAGTTAGCATATTCAGTGATGTTTTATGGGCTTATCATCCTCTCCCTGACTCTCCTGTGGCATCCAGGGCGGAGACAATGTTGGGGATATAAGACGGGGCCTGGCACCCAGGACATGTATACCCTTGCTTGTTGAAGTAATGAAGGAACCTGGAGTGCCCGGAACGCAGCTGATGCTCAATAAGATTTTAATTTGTCTGTTTCCTGGGTCCCGTGTGGTTAAGATCAAAATCCGTTGCTTTGGGTCTCCTTTACCTTTATTCTTTATGGACAGAAGCCCCTCAAGAAAGCGAGGTTCCAGAGCCGACATGGTGGGGCCTCGTCCTTTCCCACCTCCAAACGTCGGAGGTCTCGCCCAGTCCGGGGAAGAATGCAGGTCAGTCTGGCTCCAGGCTCTGAGGAGTCAGGCCAGCTAATCTCTATGACTATGCTCCTGAAGCCAAAGACCTCAATCTCTTCACCAAAGCCGTGAGCCAACCCCCGCCCCAACTCCTCCCCTCGGACACTGACACCCAAACCGGGCCCCGCCCACTCGGCCCCTCCCACACCGCCCACAGCGACACAAACTAGGCCGAAGCAGTCAAAGGCACGCGACACAGGCGCGCGCGGCTATGTACACACCCTGGCCGGAGTCCCAAGAAAGACCCTGGACCCGCGTTCCCCCCGGCCTCCCCTACCTCGGCCAACCCAAACCTCACTTACCGCCGGACTGCAGGACAAAGGCTCAGGCCGCCACGGAGCGCACTGCGCCTGCGCACCGACGCTGAACTACACCTCCCAGAGGGCGGCGCGCGCCTCCGAGCGTCTTCCGCTCGCCACGCCCCGTCCAGGGTGGCTGAGCTTGAGGGGCTCTGAATCTTGGCTCCGCCTTGTTTTCCACCCATGGACCCTCTCCTTCCGCACTCCTTGGAGGAATGGCAGGACGAAGGCCACGCCCGCTGCTGGCCGAGATTGCGCCTAGCTGGACGGGCGTCGAACTGCAACTCCCAGAGGGCAGTGCGCTCACCTCCGGTCGTTTCCCAGGTCGTCCCACCCGTCCTGGGACGGAGGCTGAGAGGTTGCAGCGTCTCTGACGCCTCACTCCTAGGACTGCAGCGGGAGGCTACGACTACGTTGGTCTGGAAGTGCGCCTGCGCGGAGGGCGCCGAACTGCGTCGCCCAGGGCCACTTGCGGTTTCCCTGAGCGTCTATTCTGGGTGTTATGCCCAGAGTCCGAGGCCCCAAAACTGAGAGAATAAGACGTCCACAGCAATGCAGAAGCATAAAGGGGTTTATTGCTAGCTCGAGCTAGGGCTCAAGTCTCAACCAGCGCAGTGGAGTCTTGATGAGAAAGCCCTGAGCTCTGACTCACAGCTGCTTTTATAAAGGCGGTTCTTAGTACAGCTGGCGGGTGATGATTGGCTGAGCCGTATGCGCGCGCGACTTCCAAATCCCGCATCCCTATCCGGATTGGCCCAGGTTTGGGACTTTCCCAGGGTGTGGTTCCCCGGAATCATGACTCAGGTTTTAATCCGGTTTGGCGCCAGTGGGAACTCTCCTTGGGTGGGGCTATGGAATTATGACTCATGCTTTCAAGAACCTGAGGCTTAGGCTTAGTGGGGCCTGTTGAGCCTGTCGAGGCCCAGGTTAGGTCCCAACACGGGCCGTCAGATTCCTCTGGTACCTGAATTCGAGTCGTGACACCTCTGTGTCCCCATCATAAATATTCCGTGCCCCCGCTGCGGTGAGGCACCTTGTGATTGTAGCCCGGTGTTCGGTAGGTGTCAGTATTTAGTACACGTTTATGAGAAACACGGATATTTGAAAACTGTTTTACACACTACTTCGTAATGGTCAGAACTGCGTTTCAATAGCAGCATTAGTTCAGATCAGTCGCTCAGTTGTGTCCGACGCTTTGCGATCCCATGATTGCAGCACGCAAGGCCTTGCTGTCCATCACCACCTCCCGGACTTTACCCAAACTCATGTCCATCGAGTAGGTGATGCCATGCAGCCATCTCATCCTCTGTCGTCCCCTTCTCCTCCTGCCCCCAATCCCTCCCAGCATCAGAGTCTTTTCCAATGAGTCAACTCTTCACATGAGGTGGCCAAAGTACTGGAGTTTCAGCTTTCGCATCATTCCTTCCAAAGAAATACCAGGACTGATCTCCTTTAGGATGGACTGGTTGGATCTCCTTGCAGCCCAAAGGACTCTCAAGAGTCTTCTCCAACACCACAGTTCAAAAGCATCAATTCTTCAGCGCTCAGCTTTCTTTAGCAGTCCAACTCTCACATCCATACATGACCACTGGAAAAACCATAGCCTTGACTAGACGGACCTTGGCTGGCAAAGTAATGTCTCTGCTTTTGAATATACCATCTAGGTTGGTCATAACTTTTCTTCCAAGGAGTAAGCGTCTTTTAATTTCATGGCTGCAATCACCATCTGCAGTGATTTGGGAGCCAAAAAAAATAAAGTCCAACACTATTTCCTCTGTTTCCCCATCTTTTCCCATGAAGTGATGGGACCGGATGCCATGATCTTTGTTTTCTGAATGTTGAGTTTTAAGCCAACTTTTCACTCTCCTCTTTCATTTTCATCAAGAGGCTTTTTAGTTCCTTGTCACTTTCTGCCATAAGAGTTGTGTCATCTGCATATCTGAGGTGATTGATATTTCTCCCGGCAATCTTGATTCCAGCTTGTGCTTCTTCCAGCCCAGCGTTTCTCATGATGTACTCTGCATATAAGTTAAACAAGCACGGTGAAAATATACAGCCTTGATGTACTCCTTTTCCTATTTGGAACCAGTCTGTTGTTCCATGTCCAGTTCTAGCTGTTGCTTCCTGATCTGCATACAGATTTCTCAAGAGGCAGGTCAAGTGGTCTGGTATTCCCATCTCTCTCAGAATTTTCCACAGTTTATTGTGATCCACACAGTCAAAGGCTTTGGCATAGTCAATAAAGCAGAAATAGATGTTTTTCTGGAACTCTCTTGCTTTTTCCGTGATCCAGCGGATGTTGGCAATTTGATCTCTGGTTCCTCTGCCTTTTCTAAAAGCAGCTTGAACATCTGGAACTTCACAGTTCACATATTGCTGAAGCCTGGCTTGGAGAATTTTGAGTATTACTTTACTAGTGTGTGAGATGAGTGCAATTGTGTGGTAGTTTGAGCATTCTTTGGCATTGCCTTTCTTTGGGGTTGGAATGGAAACTGACCTTTTCCAGTGCTGTGGCCACTGCTGAGTTTTCCAAATATGCTGGCATATTGAGTGCAGCATTTTCACAACATCATCTTTTAGGATTTGAAACAGCTCAACTGGAATTCCATTACCTCCACTAGCTTTGTTCATAGTGATGCTTTCTAAGGGCCACTTGATTTCACATTCCAGGATTTCTGGCTCTAGGTGAGTGATCACATCATCGTGATTACCTGGGTCGCAAAGATCTGTTTTGTACAGTTCTGTGTATTCTTGCCACCTCTTCTTAATATCTTTTGCTTCTGTTAGGTCCATGCCATTTCTGTCTCTTATCGAGCCCATTTTTGCATGAAATGTTTGCTGGGTATCTCTAATTTTGTTGAAGAGATCTCTAGTCTTTCCCATTCTGTTGTTTTCCTGTATTTCTTTGCATTGATCGCTGAGGAAGGCTTTCTTATCTCTCCTTGCTATTCTTTGGAACTCTGCATTCAGATGCTTATATCTTTCCTTTTCTCCTTTGCTTTTTGCTTCTCTTTTCACACCTATTATTAAGGCCTCCCCAGACAGCCATTTTGATCTGATAGATAGAGTGCCTGATAAACTATGGACGGGGGTTTGCAACATTGTACAGGAGACAGGGATCAAGGCCATTGCCATGGAAAAGAAATGCAATAGCAGCATAGTATTCATAGTATTCACCCAGGTCAGAGAAGGCAATGGCATCCCACTCCAGTACTCTTGCCTGGAAAATCCCATGGACGGAGGAGCCTGGTAGACTGCAGTCCATGGGGTTGCTCCGAGTTGTACTCGACTGAGCGAGTTCACTTTCACTTTTCACTTTCGTGCATTGGAGAAGGATATGGCAACCCACTCCAGTGATTTTGCCTGGAGAATCCCAGGGACGGAGGAGCCTTGTGGGCTGCCTTCTATGGAGTCGCACAGAGTTGGGGGACACGACTGAAGAGACTTAGCAGCAGCAGCAGCAGCATTCACCCAGGTGGCGCTAGTGGTAAAGAACGTGCCTGACAATGCAAGAGATGCGGGTTTGATGCCTGGGTGGGGAAGAACCCTTGGAGCAGGAAATGGCAACCCACTCCAGTATTCTTGTCAGGAGAATCCCTTGGAGAGAGAAACCTGAGGGGCTATAGTCCAGGGATCCGCAAAGAATGGGACCGGACTGAAGCGATTTAGTACCTGCACACAGTATGCAAAGCTTCCCAGGAGGCTCAGTGATAAAGAATCCCCCTGCAATGCAAGAAACGCGGGTTTGATCCCTGGGTGGCGAAGACCCCTTGAGGTGGGAAACTGCACCCACTTCAGTATTCTTGCCTGGAAAATTTCACTAACGGAGGAGCCTGGCAGGCTACAGTCCGTGGGGTTGCAAAGAGTCAGATGCCACTGAGCATGAGTACTTTAAAAATTGACGTCCACACACATGACTGAATTCGCCATTTGATGAACACTGATCAAGGCCAACCAGGTGGCAGGCTCAGGGTACAACAGCCAAGTGTACAAGGTGAGACTGTTCACCATTCCCCTACTTGAGCTGGACTGATTTTCAGTAATGCCTGTGAATATCCAGTGGAACAAGAATCTAACAAAGGCTGAGACACCTGCCTTTGCCCTTTAAAGAGGGGATTGATTGATTCAGATGATTTGGGGCTTGCATGATGGATCTGAAGCTGAGAAAAAGTTTCAAGCCAAGGGAATCTTTTCTTTGACTAAAACAGCTATTTATTTGGAAAAACTCTGATGCTGAAAACAGCAGACAATAAGAATTCTTATCTTAGGGGAAAAAAATAGCTGGTGACATCTTTTTTTACACACAACAGGTGAAAAGATTTGGCTGGTTCACACATGAGTGAAAGATTTCAAATCTAGTAAGCCTTATAACAGTGGTTGTTACGAGATGTGTCTGATCTGAATGCTCTCATGATGCAAGCTCTAGTTTTTAAGGTGTTACACTCTAAAGGATCATATTTTGTGATTGTCATACTGAAAGCTACTCTTCTGTCTGAAGTAAGAAAACTTTAAAGTGTTCATAAAATGTAAATTACCACTTCCCTCACCTGCAAATCCAAATGAAAAATAAGACTGTTTTTCGTTTTTCTTTCATAAAATGTGTACCCTTTTTCTCCCCAGTTTCCTTTTACTGGATCAAAAGGCATGAAAACTTCCCATGTGGCACTAGTGGTAAAGAACCCATCTGCCAATGCAGGAGATATGAGTCCCTGGGTTGGGAAGATCCCCTGGAGGAGAAAATAGCAACCCACTCCACTGTTCTTGTCTGGAAAATCCCATGGACAAAGGAGCCTGGCAAGCTACAGTCTATGGGGTCACAGAGTCAGTCATGTGAAGCAACTTAGCATAAACTCGCTCATGACGACATCTTTGTTTAAAAAAATTGTTTCTGGCTGTGCTGGGTTTTCATTGCTGTGCGAGCTTTCCTCGAGTTGCAATGCATGGGCTTCCTGTCGTGGTGGCTTCTTTTGCGGAGCATGGGCTCCAGGGTGTTGCTTTAATGAGTATTTTTCAATGAACTTACGTGGCCATCAAAAGAACAAAGGATAAATAAATTGTGGTATAGTCATTCAATGGGAAACTATACAGCAGCGAAAATAAATGAAATTGAGTCTCACAGGTCAAAAAGGATAAATTTTGGGACTCTCTTGGAGGTCTAGTGCTTAGGAATCCACGCTTCCACTGCAGGGGGCTGGGTTTAGTCCCCGGTTACTGTGGGCAGGAATCCCTCAGAAGAAATGGAGTAGCCATCATGGTCAACAAAAGAGTCTGAAATGCAGTACTTGGATGCAATCTCAAAAATGACAGAATGACCTCTGTTTGTCACCAAGGCAAACCATTCAATATCACGGTTATCCAAGTCTATGCCCCAACCAGTAACACTGAAGAGGCTGAAGTTGAACGGTTCTATGAAGACCTACAAGACCTTTTAGAAAACTAACACCCATAAAAGATGTCCTTTCCATTATTGGGGACTGGAATGCAAAAGTAGGAAGTCAAGAAACACCTGGAGTAACAGGCAAATTTGGCCTTGGAATGCGGAATGAAGCAGGGCAAAGACTAATAGAGTTTTGCCAAGAAAATGCACTGGTCATAGCAAACACCCTCTTCCAACAACACAAGAGAAGACTCTACACATGGACATCACCAGGTGGTCAACTCCAAAATCAGACTGATTATATCCTTTGCAGCCAAAGATGGAGAAGCTCTATACAGTCAACAAAAACAAGACCAGGAGCTGACTGTGGCTCAGATCATGAACTCCTTGTTGCCAAATTCAGACTTAAATTGAAGTAGGGAAAACCACTAGACCATTCAGGTATGACCTAAATCAAATCCTTTATGATTATACAATGGAAGTGAGAAATAGATTTAAGGGCCTAGATCTGATAGATGGAGTGCCTGATGAACTATGGAATGAGGTTCGTGACACTGTACAGGAGACAGGGATCAAGACCATCCCCATGGAAAAGAAATGCAAAAAAGCAAAATGGCTGTCTGGGGAGGCCTTACAAATAGCTGTGAAAAGAAGAGAGGCGAAAAGCAAAGGAGAAAAGGAAAGATAGAAGCATCTGAATGCAGAGTTCCAAAGAATAGCAAGGAGAGATAAGAAAGCCTTCTTCAGCTATCAATGCAAAGAAATAGAGGAAAAGAACAGAATGGGAAAGACTAGAGATCTCTTCAAGAACATTAGAGATACCAAGGGAACAATTCATGCAAAGATGGGCTCGATAAAGGACAGAAATGGCATGGACCTAACAGAAGCAGAAGATATTAAGAACAGGTGGCAAGAATACACAGACGAACTGTACAAAAAAGATCTTCACAAACCGGATAATCAAGATGGTGTGATCACTCACCTAGAGCCAGATATCCTGGAATGTGAAGTCAAGTGGGCCTTAGAAAGCATCACTATGAACAAAGCTAGTGGAGGTAATGGAATTCCAGTTGAGCCGTTTCAAATCCTAAAAGATGATGCTGTGAAAGTGCTGCACTCAATATGCCAGCATATTTGGAAAACTCAGCAGTGGCCACAGCACTGGAAAAGGTCAGTTTCCATTCCAACCCCAAAGAAAGGCAATGCCAAAGAATGCTCAAACTACCGCACAAATGCACTCATCTCACACACTAGTAAAGTAATGCTCAAAATTCTCCAAGCCAGGCTTCAGCAATATGTGAACTGTGAAGTTCCAGATGTTCAAGCTGCTTTTAGAAAAGGCAGAGGAACCAGAGATCAAATTGCCAACATCCGCTGGATCACGGAAAAAGCAAGAGAGTTCCAGAAAAACATCTATTTCTGCTTTATTGACTATGCCAAAGCCTTTGACTGTGTGGATCACAATAAACTGTGGAAAATTCTGAGAGAGATGGGAATACCAGACCACTTGACCTGCCTCTTGAGAAATCTGTATGCAGATCAGGAAGCAACAGCTAGAACTGGACATGGAACAACAGACTGGTTCCAAATAGGAAAAGGAGTACGTCAAGGCTGTATATTGTCACCCTGCTTGTTTAACTTATATGCAGAGTACATCATGAGAAATGCTGGACTGGAAGAAACACAAGCTGGAAACAAGATTGCCGGGAGAAATATCAATAACCTCAGATATGCATGTGACACCACCCTTATGGCAGAAAGTGAAGAGGAACTAAAAGGCCTCTTGATGAAAGTGAAAGAGGAGAGTGAAAAGTTGGCTTAAAGCTCAACATTCAGAAAACAAAGATCATGGCATCCGGTCCCATCACTTCATGGGAAATAGATGGGGAAACAGTGGAAACAGTGTCAGACTTTATTTTTTTGGGCTCCCAAATCACTGCAGATGGTGATTGCAGCCATGAAATTAAAAGACGCTTACTCCTTGGAAGAAAAGTTATGACCAACCTAGATGGTATATTCAAAAGCAGAGACATTACTTTGCCAACTAAGTTCCGTCTAGTCAAGGCTATGTTTTTTTCTGTGGTCATGTATGAATGTCAGAGTTGGACTGTGAAGAAGGCTGAGCACCGAAGAATTGACGCTTTTGAACTGTGGTGTTGGAGAAGACTCTTGAGAGTCCCTTGGACGGCACGGAGATCCAACCAGTCCATTCTGAAGGAGATCAGCTCTGGGATTTCTTTGGAAGGAATGATTCGAAAGCTGAAACTCCAGTACTTTGGCTACCTCATGTGAAGAGTTGACTCATTGGAAAAGACTCTGATGCTGGGAGGGATTGGGGGCAGGAGGAGAAGGGGACGACAGAGGATGAGATGGCTGGATGGTATCACTGACTCGATGGACGTGAGTCTGAGTGAACTCTGGGAGTTGGTGATGGACAGGGAGGCCTGGCGTGCTGCGATTCATGGGGTCGCAAAGTGTTGGACACGACTGAGCGACTGAACTGAACTGAACTGAACTGGGCAACTAAGATTCCGACAGGTAACATGGCAATACAAACAACAGCAACAAAAAAGCCTACACAAAGCGGAAAGGATAAATCTTGCAATGATTAATTTATGGAGAAAAAATGCAAGTTGTAGATGAAATTCGATGCTTTTTATGAATGCAAAACATGCTTTGTATTGTTTTGAAACAGACACATTGTAAACTTTCAGGAAACACACAGCGTGATTAACATCTCATTCAGGACAGTGGCTCTCCTGGAGGAAGGGGCGTTTCTATTCCAGAGGGCAATGTTTTCAGTAGCTACGCTGTGTCCGACTCTTTGTGATCCCATGGACTGCAGCATGCCAGGCTTCCTTGTCCTTCACTATTTCCTGGAGTTTGCTCAAGTTGGTGATTGTATCCAACCATCTCATCCTCTATCTCCTTCTCTTCTACCCCCAATCTTTCCCAGAATCAGAGTCTTTTCCAATGAAGAGAGGGGAACAAAGGGGTTTAGGCCTGTAGGTTGATGTTCTTTTTCATTATTTTTTTATTCAGGTTAGGAGTCTTTTCACAGGTTTCATTGAATCTCTTACAAATTTTTGTTTTACATATTTTTCTTAAAAGAAAAAGGAGCAGACATCTAACATTAAATTCCAGGGACATGAGAAATTGGATGCTGAATGTTGAACTGGTGGCAAAGCAGACCTGTGAAAGGGGAGCCTCTGCATGGTCACCAGCTGTACAGAAACATCTTGACTTTCACCTGGGGGCGGGGGGGTGGGTACTCAGAATCCCAAGTGTTGACCTTTGTGACTCTTAGAATATTAGCTGGAGAAAATGAGTTAATCCTAGGGTTTGAGAGCATGAGGTATTAGATTGGTGCAAATGTAATTGTAGTTTTGGACCATGAATTTTAAATCATTATACTAGGCTCAAAAACATTTTTATTAATCCAAATAGGAACCATTACAATCAAGATTTTGCCAATGAGAGATGTTTGCTTATTCCTATAATATAAAAATCCATGCTTTAGGATTCAGTGCCCTCTTGGAAAGCATTTTCTGCATCCTCCTGTTTGTGGAAGTGGTTTTCCTGCAAAAAGTTCTCAAGATGCTTGAAGAAGTGGTAGCTGATTGGCCAGAGGTCAGGTGAATATGACTGATGAGGCAAAACTCTGTAGCCCAATTCATTCAATTTTTGAAGCATTGGTTATCTGATGCTTGGTCAGGCATTGTCATGGACAATTGAACCTTTTCTGTTGACTAATGCCAGCTACAGGTGTTGTGGTTTTTGGTGTGTTTCCTACATTTGCTGATTATACTTCTCAGATGTAATGATTTCACCAGGATTCAGAAAGCTGTAGTGGATCAGGCCAAAGGCAGACCACCAAATCGTCACCATGACCCCTTTTTGGTGCAAGTTTGCCTTCGGGAAGTGCTTTGGGGATTTTCAGTCCAACCATTGAGCTGGTCATTGTTGGTAATCATATAAAATCCACTTTTCATTGCATGTCACAATCCAATCAAGAAATGCTTCACTGTTGCACAGAAAAGAGGACACTATAAAACAACTTTTTTTTTTTTTTGTCAGCTCATGAGGCATCCACTGATGGATGTTTTTCACCTTTCCAATTTGCTCCAAATGCCAAACAACCATAGAATGGTTGATGTTGAGTTCTTTGGCAACTTCTCATGTAGTTGTAAAGAATCAGCTTCGATGATGCTCTCAGTTGGTGTCAACTTCTGATGGCCGGCCACTACACTCCTCATCTTCAAGGCTCTGTCTCCTTTGCAAAACATCTTGAACCACCATTGTGTGTTCATTAGCAGTTCCTGGGCCAGATGCATTGTTGATGTTGCGAGTTGTCTCCGCTGCCTTATGATCCATTTGAACTCAAATAAGAAAATTTCTGGAATTTGCTTTTTGTCTAACATCATTTCCACTGTTGTTGTTCAGTCGCTAAGCTGTGCCAAACATTTTGCGACATCATGGACTACAGCATGCCAGGTTTCCCTGTCTTTCACTATCTCCTGGAGTTTGGTCAAACTTACATTCATTGAGTTGTGATGCCATCCAACCATCTCATCCTCTGTTACCCCCTTCTCTTCCTGCCCTCAATCTTTCTCAGTCTAAAATAAATATAAAATCAACAGCAAGTAATATCATTACCAAAAGAAAAACATAAAATGAGAAATATGCGTTCAAATTATATATAACATAACCACATTTATTTAGAATGTATTCCAATATCAATATCTGAGCAAATCCAGGAAAAAGTGAAGGACAGGGGAGCCAGGCATGCTGCAGTCCATGGGATTGCAATGAGTCAGACTCGACTTAGCAACTGAACAACAACAACAAAAACAGTATCAAACGGCAAATTTGAACAAGCAAAATCTGCAATTGCTTTGGCACCAAGCTAATAACTTCGAGTCTAGCTGACTTGTACTAGTTATTTTATTGTTGGTGACCCTACAACCCAGCTCATAAAATGCCCTGCTGCTGCTGCTAAGTTGCTTCAGTCATATCTGAGTCTGTGCGACCCCATAGTTGGCAGCCTACCAGGCTCCCCTGTCCCTGGGATTCTCCAGGCAAGAATACTGGAGTGGGTTGCCATTACCTCCTCCAATGCATGAAAGCGAAAAGTGAAAGCGAAGTCGCTCAGTCGCGACCCCATGGACTGCAGCCTACCAGGCTCCTTCGTCCATGTGATTTTGCAGGCAAGAGTACTGGAGTGGGGTGTCATTGCCTTCTCCGATAAAATGCCCCACTTTTTCCAAATAATGTGTCCTTGACTCAACCTCCCTTTACCTTTCATTCTCATCTGGCTATGATGAAATGGAACCAGCTGGAGCCCTTCACTTGCCGTGGGGTGATCACATTTTGGACATCTCTCAGAGGAAGCATGTCCATGGAGAGCAGAGATTCTACTACCGCTCTGGTCTTTTCCCATTCAGAAACCTCAGTAACAGCTCAGACACAGCCCAGACTTCTGTAATAGAGGCATCCAAAATGGCTGTTTGGCCTAGTCTTGGCCACCCCATCACTCAGAGAGAACAGGGTACCATCCAGCAAGCTCCCGTAACTTGGAGAGGGCCTGGACAAAAGGGAAGCAGCTTCATCACACACCTGCAACACATTCTCCACTCACCCTTGGTAAACAGCTCTGCACTGAGAGGCCTTCTCCACGCTTTGTTCTCCATATTAGGGTCTGGACTGCAGCCCATGATGCACAAACTTGAACCCCCTGCCTGTTGGCGCTACCCTTAAAATACTAACCTGTCCGCAGTCTGACCACTGATTCCCATCCACCTTGATTACTGCATTGGTTCAAAAGTCATCACGGTCCTTCTCTCGCCCTCTTGAGCCTATTCTCGCAAAAGCCAGAGTGAGTGATCCTTTGACGCGGCCAGGGCCTATGGCTGCTCTCCTCAGACCCATGCCCTGGCTCACAGCAGAGCCATTCTAATGCCCGTAGGCTCTCTCCAACCCGTCACTCACTCTGACCATCTTACTGTTGTTGCAACTAACAATAGAAACGTGGGTGGACAAATTAACAGGCGAGGCGAATAAGGAGTAAAGAGTAGGGGCCAGGAGGGCCAGAATCCTCTGGGCAAGGGTCCCTTCTAACTCCTTTCCTGGGAAGGAGGCCTCGGTTCAGCCGACTCAAATTCAATTCGTAACAAGGGGTAGGGCTTCATCTGTGAGCAGAAGCTCAAAATTACGTTCCTCGTCCGAAAAGGGTACATAACAGCCCCTTCCTTACAACTCTTTAACTACTGATGAAAAGGAAAGCGCTTCAACAGACTTCAACAAAGTTCCTACAAAGTGCGGCTGCCGTGAGCTGCCATTTTAGGGACAGGCAAACTGAGGCTCGCCGGGCGGCGGTTTACCGAGCTTCCCCACCCGCTAGCCGGCGCGGGCCGCGTCGAGGACAGTATAGCCCACCTCGCCAAGGCCTCGGACACTGCTGTCCCGGTAAGTCCCTAGGAGGCGGAACCCGTGACAAGCGCCGCTTGGGGAATGTGCCAAGAAGGCGCTTCCGGTCCAACCGGAAGCGCGCCCCTGGAACTACCACTCCCAGTAGCCCGCGCGACGCGTCCCCATCGACGCCGGGGGAGAGGCCGCCATTGTCCGCGGCTGAGGTGAAGCGGTCGCCCGGGCTGTGGGGTTATTAGTGTTGCCGCTGCCGCTGGCCCGAAGAATAGGGAGAACGGGCGGGGAGAGGCGGCGCCTACACTTGGCGGCTGGCTCGCCGCCAGGGCAGGTCCCTTGGCCCGCCTCTGGCTTTGCGGAGGCGCTGGATCGGCTGGGAGGGCCCGGGTGAGCCCCGCGCGTCGGGCCTTTGTCCCCCGGGCGGGAACCCCAAGCTCACGGCCGAGCCGGGAAGAATGTGAGCGCAACAAAAGCCGAACGCCCTCGGCGAAGCGAGCGCGAGGTTGTCTAGCTGCTCGCGGAGAGCAGCGGTCACTGGTCAGCAGGGGTGGGAGGCCGGCGGCTGCGATCCAGGTGAGGTCCGCCGTTACCGGGACGGGCTGTGAGCATCGCACCCACAGCGGGAGTGCGGAGGAAGTCTGGGATGAGAGGCCAGAAGGCAGGTGGCGAGGACACCTCCGAGATCGTCCCCAGGAGTCCACCTTGTCTTTCCCGACAGGCGTTTCTCGTGAGAACCCGTTCTCATCTGTCACAGAGGGAAGTCAGAAGTGACTTGGGAACAGCCCGGGGCTCCTTTAAAGGTGCAGTGACCGGATGACTTTGTCAAGTAGCAAACAAGCGTGCAGAATATTTACTGTGCCAGCTTCGAGTTTGGGCGCAGATCCCGGTGCTCCCGGTGCCCATGGGCGTCCCGGTGCTTTATGCACGCTCCCAGGAATTCGCAGAGCTCTGCCAGTTGGCGTTGGTGTCCTCCGAGAGGTCGCAGAACTTGCGTAAAAGTCTAGAATTTAGGGGGTTGGGTTGGTCTGGCCTCCAAAGCTCGTTTTCTGTTGGCCCCTGCACCAAAGAGACAGATTTTTTTTTGTTTTTTCCTACATAAGATTTACATAACTTAAAATTAACTATTTTAGCGTGCAAGTCCGTAGTTTTCTTGTGCGTTCAGAGCGTTTTGCAGGTATCACCACTATATAATTCCAGAACATTTTAATCACCCCTCCCCCCCGCAAAAAAAGAAAACACCCCACCCTGAACCATTAAGCTGCCATTCGCCCGTTCTTTCCTCCCCTCAGCTCTAGGCAACTACTTACATATGAAGGTTGTGGGTAGATTTTACAACAATTTTTGTTAAATCAATAGAAAAGCTACCTCGTCGTTGTCAGTACCCGTCTCATGAGAACTGTTAACAAATTTCTCCCCCCTCATCCTGGACCATGCCCTTTTTTCAGCTAACCCGAGTCATTCTTCATTTTTCTTCAGGAATTTGTTTTTGACTTGTAAATTGTTTTCTTTCAGTGCTCTGTAGAAGTCTTTTATTGTTTTTGTGGATGTGTTCTTATTCCCACTGTCTTTGAGAAAAACCATTTTTTGTCTTTTCCTACTTTTGTTATTAGGTGGGTTTTGCAGTTGGTTTTCAATAATCACCCAAATACACTGCTCCTGGACAAGCTCCAGGTGGATTGATCCTGCAAGATGGCTGCCATCAACCCGTGGGGTTCATGGGGTGAGTACAAATCCTGTTTCTTCTGGGCTTCCCCAGTGGTGACCTGCTGTAGCTAGGGGTCAGAGCCGTAGAGGGGCTAAGGGTTTTGGGGATTGGAGGGGGTCTCTTTATCTTGGTACAGAATTAGAACTGAGTGAGGTTGTTTTGTTTTGTTTTTTAATTGGTTGTTTGTATAAAAGATAATGTAATTTTCGTGTATTTTATTGTTCTCTCCTTAGAAGTCTCATTAGTTCTAAGATTTTTCTGGTGATTTGTGGGTTTTCTTGGAAGACAGTCATCTACAACCAGAATTTCTCTACCATCCCCGTATTTTTTACTTGTATTATTGTTTTTCACTGTACAGCGTTGGTTTATAATTTAAGAACAACATTAAATGGTGTCAGTAGTGTGTTTTATTTTTAAGTGATCTTTCATGTATCTGTCATTAAAGACATCAAAAGACCAGTAATGTTTCTTAAAACTTAAATGATGTTCAGTTTTATCAGATACTTCTCCATCCACTTAAGGAGTTCTGTTCTTAATTGTTCAGTAGCTGTATCATATCAATAAATTGCCTGAAAGTGACCCACTTGTGCATTTTTGCTATAAATCTAGCTTATGTTGTTTTTTTTTCCTCACACGTCTTTGGGCTCTATTTATGGAATTTTGTTGTGTGCATTAGTGAGACAGGTCTCCTTTTCCATCTTGTTGCCTTTAGTCACTGGCACCCCACTCCAGTACTCTTGCCTGGAAAATCCCATGGATGGAGGAGCCTGGTAGGCTGCAGTCCATGGGGTCGCTAAGAGTCGGACACGACTGAGCAACTTCACTTTCACTTTTTACTTTCATGCACTGGAGAAGGAAATGGCAACCCACTTCAGTGTTCTTGCCTGGAGAATCCCAGGGGCAGGGAAGCCTGGTGGGCTGCCGTCTATGGGGTCACACAGAGTCGGACACAGCTGAAGTGACTTAGCAGCAGCAGCAGCCTTTAGTCACTAGGATCAGTGTCACAGTGTTTTATTTTCCTTGTCCTAACCTGCCCCTCTGGTGTAGGTATCCTTATGGACCAGTCCTGGGGAATGACGACTGTTGACCCGTGGGCCTCCTGGGGTAAGTCAAGACCCTGTTTCCTCATCAGACACATTGGTTACTATGTTGTGGTCTCTCCCGTCAGTAACCGTCAGTAACCTGCCATTGCTGGAAATCAGAGCTGGTGGGGAGAAAGGAGGGGGTCTGGTCCAGATCCGTCTCTTGGCAGAGCTGGAACAGGGAAGGATCTGAACACATCCATGGGGAATTTAACAATGAAATCTCCAGAACAGGATGCATGAGAATGCATGTGTGGCCATTTGGGGCTCAGACCCAGAAAGGCTGTGAACAGGCACTTTCTTTATGACAGTGCCTCAGGACAACAGGGGATGGGTCATGTGTTTAGATTTATTGTTTAACTTCTCTGGATCCCACAGCCTTCATCTGTAATGTGAGGAAGTGGATCTTTTCCCTTACCCAAAAGGGAGGGACAGGGTCTGGAAGTAGTACTCAGGTGGGCCACTTCTGGCAGAGAGCTGCCTCTGTGACTTCACTTCCCCCCTCCCAGCTCTGTGCCCTCAGGACTCGACCTGGCAAGTGGAGGAGACCGCTGAGGAGAGGAGGAGGGCCCCAGGGCTCCCAACAGCCCAGGCCCAGGTGAGATGGGGCTTCTGTTTTTATCTGACAGGTTGCCTTCTTCCTAAGATGTTGAGGGTGTCCCTGACCATCCCAGCTGATATGGCTCCTCAGTTTGCCACAGCAAAGGTTTGGATAGAGAAGGAATCAGCCAGAAGTTTATTGATTTCTGAGCATAGGTAGGGAGAATTCAGTTTTCCATGACTTGGAGCCTCAATGTCAACCAGCCTGTTCAGAGTCCTTGAGCCCCAGCTGTGCTGTGGGCTGTTTGGTAGATAAGGGTCAGTCCCTTTTGGCAAGCAGTCCCCTCCCCCTTTTCCCTCTCACCTTCCCCATATATTCAGTGCCTGACTCACATTGGTCCTATTTGCTGAGCTCTGTGCTTAGGGAGGGAAACAAGGTCAATTGTGAGCCCCCATCCTTAGGAGCTCCCAGGCCCCTTTCCAGGGTGGTTTAGTCAGCTCCTGAGGCCTTACCATCTGCCTGGTGCTGTACATGTGATTCAGGACACAGGCCGGAAGTGCTTAGAAAGGCCCTGAGCCTTGGAGGAGCTGAGCACAACGGATGCCTTGGAGGTGGGACAGAGCCTGCATAGAGGCCATGTGCCGCAGCTGGGGTCCTTTTGCTGTGGAGAGGGAGGCTGCCTGGGAGATAGGATGCATCTGAGCCAAGAGGTGAAGGGGACACATCAACTGGATGGGCATAGCCTGGTGAGAGGAATCTGCCTTCTCTAGCACCAGGGGGACACACTGCATGATCGGCATCTGGGTGAAGGCTAACCGTAATTTGATTTTAGGCCAAGAAGGCCAGGAAAAGCCTTGCTGTATCCCAAATGCCTGCCACAGAGTTGGGGCTCCATCCTGGTTGTAGTAAGGAGCCGCAGAAGTGTTGGGAGCCAGAAGCACCAGGGTCTAAAATGTAGCTGGAAGGATGTTCCAGGCAGGGGAGTGAAAAGAAGGGGACTGGAAAGCAGGCTGGCAAATCAGGCTTCAGTCTGATCAGTACCTGGAAGCAAGATCTGATACATATAAGGGAGGTGAAGCAGGAGGACTTTGTGATTATTTGGGCACCAGCTTGGCTCCCTAGAGAAACAGAGCAGCAGAGTTGATGTTGGAGAGGTGTC
The DNA here is from genome assembly GCF_001704415.2 of Capra hircus. Lineage (NCBI taxonomy): Eukaryota > Metazoa > Chordata > Mammalia > Artiodactyla > Bovidae > Capra > Capra hircus. Next base: position 66,903,209 of record NC_030825.1, on the reverse strand, counting down.
ATCCCCCTCCTCCCCTCTTGTGAAGCCTCCTTACTGGAGGCAGCCACTTAAGAATTTTCTTATAACTGTTTTATGAAAATATTATTCACATACCATAAAGTTCAACCTCTTAAAGTATGTTGTTCTGTGGATTTTTTAGTATATTCACAGAATTGCAGCCATCACCAGTATCTAGAATTTTCATCACTCCAAAAAGAAACCTTATACACATTAGTGGTTACTCCGTTTCCCCAACTCCCAGCTCCTGGTAACCACTAATTTACTTCTTTCTGTGTTTTCCCATCGTGGACATTTCATATAAAGGGAACCATATAATATATGGTCTTTTGTGTCTGCTTCTGTCACTTAGCATGTTTTGACAGGTTATCGATGTGATTATCATTTATCAATTTTTTTCTTTCTCATGACACAGAAATAGCCTTTTTAAAAAATTTTAATTTTTACTTTATTTTGCTTTACAATACTATATTGATTTTGCCATACATTGACATGAATCCACCACGGGTGTACATGAGTTCCCAATCCTGAACCCCCTCCCACCTCCCACCCCATATCATCTCTCTGGATCATCCCCGTGCACCAGCCCCAAGCATCCTGTATCGAACATAGACTGGCGATTCGTTTCTTACGTGATAGTATACATGTTTCAGTGCCATGAAATAGCCATTTTTAACTTAATGTTTCAGTTTCTTAGAAGTGTGTTAGTCGCTCAGTTGTGTCCAACTCTTTGCAACCCCATGGACTGTAGCCTGCCAGGCTCCTCTGTCCCTGGAATTCTCCAGGAAATAATACTGGAGTGGTTAGCCATTCCCTTCTCCAGGGGATTTTCCCAAATCAGGGATCAAACCCAGGTCTCTAGCATTGCAGAGACAAATTCTTTACTGTCTCAGCCACCAGAGAAGGGTTACTTCTAAATGAGAGATTTTTATTCTAATTCTTTGAATTTAGGTGTATCCTAATAATTTTCTACTATGAAAGACAAAAATAGTTCCATTACTATATTTAGGTTTTTCATTTCTAAGTCACAATAATGAATCAAGCAAATGGGAGATACTGTGATATAAAAATGTTAATAACATCTTTGCCTAACTTTGTGTCTCCCACTAAGTTAAAAAAAAAAATCAACAAAACCTCCCACAGTTCAAAAGTTGACTGGTAAAGTTTGTCCTAAGTGTGCTGTCCTCACATGGCAGCGCTGCTGTCTCTGGGAGGCAAGGCCTGAATCACGTGATGCAGGGTGGTGGTTGTCTGGCATCAAAAGTTGAGTGACTGATGTTTGCTGCTGTTACAGTGTGCAGTCATTTTTAGATTCTGTAACATAATCAGTAGTGAAGCTAGATTAGGTTGAAAGATGGGCCCTGGATCAGTTGCTTGGGAATAGAAGTTAGCTGCAGTGAAATGCTATGAAGTTCTAATAACCACTGTGCTGCACTTAGCTGGCAATGTTTGTGAGGGTTTCTGAGAATTATTAGAGTTAATGCCAAGAAAATAAAATGGAGAATTCAAATAACACCACCCTCCAGTGTCTGAAGAGTTGTAATTTATAAGCACATACTCCTGGCCCTCTCTCCACACTCACTTTGGATCTTTCCCTCTGGGAAACTCAAGCCTTGAATATGTGAGTTTTGTATTAAGTGAGGTTTTCAGAAACACAGACAAGAGCCCCTTCCGCCTCTGTTCCCTCCAAATTAAATATTTATTGAAATAAAGTATTCACCTGGTAAAAACATCAAATGGCTGTCATCCCTTGTTATCGGTATAGTCTGATTTTAGAAACATGTTGGTTAGTAAGTTTCAGCTAGTGGGACTCCAGATCCCATTATTCTGATGAATAGGGAAAATAATAATATTCCAGCCCATTAAAAAACCCCAGCCAGCCACTCCAAATGTGGAAACTCTTAAACTCCTCCGTAACAATCCACCAAAGTTTTCTGCACAATAAACTTTCATATAAGACATCAGTTAATGGAATACTCTGCTCCCGTCATTGGTTGTCTCAAGGATGAACACACTCTAGTTACATTTTCCTTCTCTGCAAAGAGCTTGCCCTAAAATAGTAATAAATCATGAAGTTTTGAAGATGCTGAAGAGTCCATCTGAACTTCGCTAGGTTCCATGAAGGGGCCAGTGGTCAGAGAATGCAGGTAATTCAGGAGCAATCAGATGAGATACTGCCAGGCAAACAGCTGAGACCCAGCTCATCACCCTCTGTGTCCTCCCGTGGTTTAGATGTGTGGCGGGTGTATCAGATTTCATAAAGGCCTTAGAATGTCTAGATAAACGCTTACACATGTATGCAAAGCCATCTGTCCAAAAATGTTTACAAGAATTTGGGTGAAATATCTTTGCAGTTCATCATGGCAGATAATAATTTGGAAGATGGGAATTCAGGTAAGGGTTACCTGAGAATTGGAAGGGCTCACTCCTACCTAGAGATGGGCCCTTCTCTGCCCTGTCACCTAGCTCCTGAACATTGGGTAACAGTGACACTCCTCTCCCAGCCCCACCTCTTCTCTCCACAGCTGGTGAGACTAGGTGCCTGTCTCCTGCCATCTCTTCCTTGTGTTTCACTACCAGCCTCAGTTTTGCATTTTCCTTTGTGTCCCTAAGGCCTCCATGAATTGTGGGCCCTAATGTTGGGGCATGTTCTGCTGGGGGTCTTTTTTTTTCTATCTGGCAGACCATGGATCCTTCAATTTTGATGACATCTCTCAACTCTGGAAATATGTTTTTTTTAGAATTTTTGGACAAATTCTATAACTATAGAAAAACATATAAAGCGATCAGCTAGACAGGGTCCCTCCCATCACTCCAAATGAACAATTGTTTGGCTGTATTTGCTTTGCTTTCTTTTTTAGTCCCCAATTACATTCTTCTCCCGCCCTTCCTGAGAACAGCCACTTGAAATATGTGTACAGCAAGTCCATTTTCATACTATGTAGATAGTATGATACATGTAGATAATAAACTGTAGATATAAGGTAATAAATAATCATAATTTGTAACAATGCTTTACACGTGTTTTCTTTACGCCTTTCAAGGTCAATTTTGAGGTCTCTCCATGTGAGTATAAAGATCGGGTGCATTTCTTTTTGCCCCATCAAAGACATGCACTCTATATTCATCTCTTCTGTGGATAGGCTTATAAGTCCTCCCTCCCTCTACCATTTTTCCTATTTCAAACAAAGCTGTGTGGACATTACAGTTTTACTTGTGTGCACATGTAAGTTTATCTAGGCATACTACTGGAAGCAGAATTTTGCTGAGGTTCAGGGCGTATGTGTTGTCAGTATGACCAGTGCTGCCACGTGGTTCTGAAAGAGCAAAGCCCCTTCTCAGTCTCCCCACTCTGAGGGAAGGTGTCTGTTTCCATCTTTGCTGCCACTTGACAATATTATTATTGGGTCTTTTAATTTTTGCTTACCTTGAAACCAAGAAAATGTATTACTTTAATTTGCATGTCCTTGGTTGCTTGTGGGGTTGAATATCTTTGCATGTAGTTATTGGTCATCTGTATTGCCTTCTCTCTCTGTCTCACCCCCATCTCTAGATTTCTGTAGACTCTTGATATATAAGCATTTCATGCTTTCTGGATCCTGAGTCTATGCTGTATAAGGATTATCTTCTCCCAGTCTATAGCCTGTCTTAACTTTCAGTTCAGTTCAGTCGCTCAGTCCTGTCCAACTCTTTGCAACCCCATGGACTGCAGCACGCCAGGCCTCCCTGTCCATCACCAACTCCCGGAGTTTACCCAAACTCATGTCCATCGAGTCGGTGATGCCATCTAACCATTTCATCCTCTGTTGTCCCCTTCTCCTCCTGCCTTCAATCTTTCCCAGTATCAGGGTCTTTTCAAATGAGTCAGCTCTTCGCATCAGATGGGCAAAGTATTGGAGATTCAGCTTCAACATAGGTCCTTCCAGTGAACACCCAGGACCGATCTCCTTTAGGATGGACTGGTTGGATCTCCTTGCAGTCCAACGGACTCTCAAGAGTCTTCTCTAACACCACAGTTCAAAAGCATCAATTCTTCGATGCTCAGCTTTCTTTATGGTCCAACTCTCACATCCATACGTGACTACTGGAAAAATCATAGCCTTGACTAGATGGAACTTTGTTGGCAAAGTAATGGCTCTGCTTTTTAATATGCTGTCTAGATTGGTCATAACTTTCCTTCCAAGGAGTAAGCATCTTTTAATTTCATGGCTGCAGTCACCATCTACAGTGATTTTGGAGCCCCCCAAAATAAAGTCAGCCACTGTTTCCCCTGTTTCCCCATCTTTTTGCCATGAAGTGATGGGACTGGATGCCATGATCGTAGTTTTTTGAATGTTGAGCTTTAAGCCAACTTTTTCACTCTCCTCTTTAACTTTATGGTGTCTTTTATCAGGGAAATGTTTTTTGGTATATTTTTGTCAAATGTATTTGTTTTTGCTTATGGCTAGCATTTTATGTAAAGAAGTCCTTTAAGACAAAATCCCTTCCTGTCCTTCCCCTTTATATTGTTTTCCTGAGGTTATTTATATGACCTCCTCACCTGATTGCTGTATTTTCTGTCTCTTCGTATTCTGTGGCTTCTTGTACTCCAAGCCTCTTGTATCATCCTGTCCTGTTTTATACTGAAACTTTCCAATCTGGGGATTAGAATTTCAGATAATTGACAGTTCTATGTGACTGCACCCTGGATTCTCTGTCCCCTTGGCTGCTAAGTTTAGTCTCCACCTGTGCAGATATTTGGCCCTCCGATCTGTCTGTGTTTACCAGAGAACTGTGTAACTCTGTGCCGCTGAGCAGCTTTGGTTCCTGACTTCCACTGCCTCCTTGTCTCTCTTCTGTCTCTCCTGACTAGTCTCATTCTAAACTGCATGGGCCTGGGTGGGCCACGATCACCAGGTCAGTTCTACTTGCAGTTTTCTGGGTATACAGCTGACTGTCAGGTCATCCACAGACCCCCTCCTCTCTCCCTGTTTTGGGCTGAAGGGGGTCTCAGCTCCAGGGTGGTCACTCACCTGGGCAACCTGAGAACCTCTTACACACTTTCCCATCAGATGGAGTGGCTGGCAGGGAGGAGGGGCAACCTGCAAAGGTGTCCTGAATAGAGACTTTTAAGTCTGATTTTCTCTCCTGACTTCAGTGGCATTTAAACCCAGAGCTCGGAGCCTCTCCTGGGGTGCTGCTTCCACTGCAGCCCCCTCTCACGTGCAGGGTAGGGGTCTCTGGTGTTTCATTGGTCAGCCACACTTTCCTCTGTGCTCCATCTTACAGGAATGTGTGGACCACCACGTGCTGATGGCTTCTTTTCTTCACTGGGTTTTCTTTAAAACTAGGTGGTTTTGGGGACTTTGGCTAGTTGGTCCAGTGGCTGAGACTGTGCTCCCAATGCTGGGGTCCCAGGTTCAATCCCTGGTCAGGGAACTAGATCCCATATGCTGCAACTAAGACCTGGCACAGTCAAATAAATAAAAATAAATATTAAAAAAAAAAAGCTAGGTGATTTTTAAACCTATTAGTTTCCTGTGGTGCTATAACAGATTACCACGAACAATGACTTAGAGCAACATGAATTTATTCTCTTGTTCTGGAGCTCTAAGTCTAGAATGGGACCACAGGGCTCTTATCTTCCTGGAGGCTCAGGGGAGAATTGGCTCCCTTGCTTTTACTCCGCTCTGGAGGCATCTGCATGTCTTGGCTCGTGGGCCTTCCTTCCAGTTTGCATCGCTCTGAACTCTGCTTCCATTGTCTCATTTTCTCTGATGCAGACCCTCTTGCCTCCTTCACTTGTAAGCACCATTATGATTACATTGAGCGCACCTGGATAGTCCAAGATAATCTCCCCATCTCAGCATCCTTAATGTAATCACATCGCTGTAACTGTGACATCTTTTGTCATGTTGAGGTAACGGTCATTAGGATGTGGACGTCTTTGGCAGGACCATTATTCAGCTGACCACAGACATCGACGTTCATCAGCCTTAGCAAGTGTCACCTTTCAGCTTTCTGCCTTTGCATCTATTTGGATACCTTAAAAAGAAAAAACCTAGATCCTATGATAGGCCATAATGGAAAAGAGTGTTTTTTTAAAATGTATCTATATGTATAACTGAATCAATTTGCTGTACAACAGTTAAAAACAACATTGGAAATCAACTATATGTCAATAAAAATACATTTTAAAAAATAAGTTTTTTAAAGAGTCCAGTATTAGGAAAAAATGTATTTTATAGCAAAGCCCAGATATCACATTGTTTCACCCATGTTTATGTCTGAGACATACCCACCTTTTAGGAAATGAACACAATACCTTTATCACACCCAACAAAATTAACAGTAATTCTTTAGTATTACTTAGTACCAAGCCTGCATTCAGTTTTCCCCACTGTCCCCAAGATATCTTTTGCAGTTGGCTTACTCAGATCAGGATCCAAGCAGGGATGGCACATTGCATGCATTTCATGTGCTGATGAAGCCAGGTTGCCTGTCCTGTTGGTTTGCCTGATTTCGCCCTTGTGATGTCCTTGGATGTGTTCCTTCATCCAGTCTCCCGTAGATGGATAATGGAGTTGGAGGCGAGAGCAGTTCCAGGCTCTGTATTTTGGGCAAGAGTCCTTGGTAGGTGGTGCCGAGTCCCTCCTGTGCTGCATCAGTGGGCACAAGTTGTATGTTGTCCCATTTCCAGATGATGTGATGGATTAGTGGGTGCAGGTATAGTCAGCCTGATCCCTCCGTCGTAAATTTCCCTGTCTGCTTCTCACCTGTGGTTTAGCAGTCATCACTGATCATTGCCAGAGTGCCAGGGTCCACTGTTTTATTAGGGGTTGTGAATTCTTTCTAGTGATTTTTTTCCTTCTGTCTCTGTTAAAGGTGGTTGTTCCTTTTTAAGTATTTGTGTGGGGATCTGTTGGGGTCTTTGGAGGAGTGGGAGATAAACTTGTGGCTCATTCCACCTGCTTGACTGCTGCCAGGGTGTGGGCTTGGATATTGTTAACTGTTGAACTTTGAAGCCATGTAAGTAGGTGCCGCCTTCCAGGGAGATAGCATCCTAAGAGCACCCTGGGCAGGAAGCATGGCCTCCTGCCTAGGCCCCCTGTTTTGCCGAAAGCTTCATGTCAGGTTCAAAGGATTTGTTAACAAAATAAGCCACTCGCTATATACAAATAAATAATACAAATATTTGTCAGAGAATTATCTACCTTACTTTCAATATACCAACATTAAAAGGGAAATAGAGCAGAGGATACATCACTAAATTGGCTTTTGACCAACATCCAGACTTAAACAGTGCTGGGAAGTCACAGGTCACAGCACATCTGGAGTCCCATTTGGGAAAGGGTCCCAGGCAGCACATCCACCCTGTGGGTGAGACTTCAGAGACTGCAGTTCAGGTTCCTGCTTATAATCCAAGGACGGAGGCACACTAATATCGTCATCAATATGTGACCAAACTGCAAGCCTGGTTTCATGTTAATGCTGCTTGTTTTGTCTTGTGAAACTTGGAATGTTGCTGGGGCTTGGGGTTTAGTTGGGGCTTGGTTGGCCAGGCCCCCTTCAGGGGCTCAAGGACCTCAAGATTCCTCCCTCATTTTATCTAAGGTGCTGCAAGTCTTGCACTCAGCATGCAGTTACTCCCAGTTAGGGCACTGTCCACACAGCTTAGAAGCAAGGTCAGAGACCTGTTCTGCTTTGTCTCTGAAGCCTAAACAAGACTATTTTTTAAAAATTTCCCTAACACCCCTGAGTGTATCACTCTGGAAGTACAGTGAGTTCATGCTTTGTGCACACTTAGGTTTTGTGTACTTCTCTACCTAAATGTCACATTTAAGTAAAAATGTTTACATTACCCAAAAATGTAGAGGCAGCTGCCATTAAGAAAACTCAGACATGGGCAGGTCTTCAAGAGGAAAACCCATTGTCATTGAGGAGGAGTTTTGGGAGGGTTTCACTGTAGGAGGTTGTGATCAGCAGTTGCAAACGTTTTTTGAAGTAAGAGAATCACTGGACCAGAAGCAATTCTGTGTTTCAAGCCAGTTGTGTGAAGGGGGTGAGGGGAGCAGTTCAGACCAGTAGAGAAATCTACACTGAAGACCCAGCATGAGAGCTGGCCCTTATCAGAGATGACAGGCTTTGTTTATGAGCCATGACCCACAGGGACGGAAGGAAGGCGGCCGTACGTGGTTGGAAGAGAAGTGTTTAACAGGCTTTGTAGAGGTTCACCAGATGCTGTGAGGGGAAGCACACTGCACATGTGTCCATTCAGTGGGTGTTTGTCTTGAGGGAATTCTGTGCTGACCTGGAGGAGAGGACCATAGTGGATAGACAGGCCAAGAGAGAGGCATCCAAAGGAGGAGGGGCTGTGGGGTTTATAGCACACCTCCCATAACACACAGCTCACTCCCCACTGCCCTCATGAGGGAAGCCATGCCCCTGCCCCACCCTGGAAGTGCCCAGATACCTGAGACTCACTTTGATGGCTTCAAATGACTGTATAGGATGCATTCGTTGCAAAAATCAGACATCCTTTAATTTTTCTAGTGGGTATTCCTGGTTCTTTTTCTTAAAAACGTCAGTTTGAACTTTTTAGAACTCAAAGTGCTTTGATAGCAACTATTAGTGGTTCTCCTTGGCTTGGACAGCTCTGCTTAGTCCTGGCCCACCCCACCTCCAGTCCTTGGGAGGTTGTCCTCAGAAATAGTCTGGGAGTGGAAACTTCTCCCTGTGCCCAGGAAGGCAGCCTCTGAATGTTTAGAGAACCCTTCCAGGTCCTGGATCCACTTGTGGAGCAGATGTCAGCCCCAGGTTTTCTGCTTTGTGATCAGGGTTCATGTTCTGCGTCCATCCTGGTCCTGGTCTTAGTCTTGGTCTCACTAAGTGTCTGCAGCTCTGGAGAAGCAGGAAGAACTGTCCAGATACTACCCAGTGTTACTAGAATTGAGCAAGACTTGGGAGAGAGCTGCTCATTTTTATTGTGGTTACTGTGAGTCCAGGTATCCACTTTCCTAAGAGTACAACTCAAATGCAGGGCTCTGGCTGGCTCCCAGTGAGACCTTATCCACATCAGTCAGAATATTGAATACATTCAGGGCAATTCCTCTATGTCCTGTTTCCTCCCCAATGCTGTCAGCCCTACTCCCTCCCCAGAAAACACTAGATGGAGTGAGGGGCAGGGAGGGTGTCTCCAGGTTGAAGAGGAACATGTCTGGTCTTTTAGGAACCAGTGACCTTCAATGATGTGGCTGTGGACTTCACGCAAGAGGAGTGGGGGCAGCTGGACCTTGTTCAGAGGACCCTGTACCGTGACGTGATGCTGGAGACCTATGGGCACCTGCTGTCTGTAGGTAAGCTGCTGGCTGACCAAATAAATGAAGCTGTCCTTGAAATACCCTCTGCTCTCCCTGTTTACCATCTTATATGAGCCTCAGGAGGGCCGAGGTGATCATGAGCCCTGAGGTTCAAGGATGGAGTCCCTACTGATCATAAAGTATGAAGTGAAGTCACTCATGGAAGGAGTAGGGGAAGGAGGGTTACCTGACTACACAAGTCCGTGTTTTTCCTCTTCATGTAGGGAATCAGATCACCAAGCCTGAGGTCATCTCCCTGTTGGAGCAAGGAGAAGAGCCATGGTCAATGGAACCAGCATATCCTCTTCAAGGCACTTGTCCAGGTGAGAGCAGGCCCCAGGTGGGAGTGAGGAACCTTCCTCCAAGCCCTACTTTTTGAGAAAAGGGCTGAGGCCATGAGGAGTTCACTTCCTCAGATAGCATCACAGTTCCTTCCGAGGAGTTTCATCCCTTGTACTATTTTCAGAGCAAAGATGCCCACCTTCTTATCAAGATAGCAGTTTTAGTATGCTGCAGTTCCCTCCTTACCTCTCCTATTATCTGCTGTCCCTTTTGTCTAAAAAGACTTCTCATTCATTTACCTACTTTTTAGTTTTTTATTGTAAAACTTGTATCCTTGTAGTCACAGACTCTTCTTTCAAAAAAAAAAAAAAAAACCCAGCAAAAAGTGATTGTTTCATACAGATAATGTAACTACATGATTTAAAAACTCAAAGCTATATAAAATGGGTAAGTGAAAGAAAGTTTCATTTATACTTATTCACACTGTTCTTATCCTCCAGAGAGACACACAGAAACACACAAAGGTAACCCCTTTCCTTTTACTATAAATTTTTGGTTATTTTATTAGTGGTTTTCCTGGGAATTATAATTAACATCTTAATTTGCAGCAGTTTAGTTTGGATTTTATGTAATTGTCTTTTAAATCAGATAGGAAACAAATAAAAATGTATTTATACAGTCTTGTATTTACCTATGTAGTTACCTTTATTGTTGGTTTTTATTTTGAGTTACTATCTTTTCATTTCAGTCTGAAGAACTCCATTTAGCGTTTCTCATAGGGCAGCTTTACTAGCAAACTCTTACCTTTTGTTTTATCAGGGAAGGTCTTGATTTCTCTATTTTTGAATGATAGTTTTGCCAGGTATAGAATTCGTGGTTGACACATTTCTTCTTTCTGTCCTCCCTGGTTTCTGATGAGAAATAAGCTGTTAATCTTGTTGAGGATCCCGTGTGTGTGATGACTTGCTTCTCTCTTGTTGCTTTCTGGATTCTTTCTTTGAGTTTTGAAAATTTAACTACAGTGCGTATGCACGTGGCCTTCTAGATTCCCAGGAATATGTTAGAACTTTTCAAAGCTCCTATGCATATCTCACTCCTCAGCTTTTCCTTTCATTTTTTAGTTTGTATATTGTTTGCCCCAACCATTTTGCATCATCTCAGACAGTAATTAAAAAAAAAAAAAGACTTCTTAAAACTTTGCCTGGAAATGTTTGACAGATCCCTACTTCCTGGAAGTAAGTATGTGCAAGTTCCCACAAGCCTTTCAAGTGGGATCTTTCTGGGAACCACCAAACAGCTCAGATAATGACTAGTCTTTAGGAGTGAGGCTTTGAAAAAGCTCTAGCTTTGTTCTGTTTCCTCCAGCACCAGAAATATGAGATGTTATTTTTCAAGGCTACTGCTGAGTTTAGGAGTCAGAGATGGGATTAGGCTAAGTTAAAATGCTACAAATCTGTTACTACCGAAATTAACTATTCTCCTTGAATAAACTCTCTGGGTCACTGCACAGCTTTGGTTAAGCATATAGGCACACATAGTTACTTTTCACCTTTCCAAAGGTGAAAAAGAGTACACATAGTTCTGTATTTTGTTATTTTTAATTTAACAATATACTGTGCTCTCTCTTGAATCCTAAAGGTGGACATCTTCCTGTCCACTCTAACGAAGTGGGCTTTTGTGGAGTCTTACCTGTTGCCCCCATCTGGATCTGAAACCTTGTACCAAGGCGTCGTAATTTCCAGTAGCTTTTATGTGCTGACCTTTCTGAGTAATCATCCTGAGCCCTGTGGTTCCACCAGCTCCAGCCTTACACTTCTGCCTTCTTGCAGATCATCTCAGCTGTCTCCTTGATACTGATAGAACCAGGAATCTCAGCTTTCCCTTCTGGCTGGTGTCCCCATCTTCCTGATGTGTATTCCTTGTTCAGCCTTCTGTGAGTCACTGGAGCTGGAAATGGGGAAGTCATCCTGACTCCCTGTTCTTTCCTCTCTAAGAAGTAATCTTTCTCCTCATCCAGCTCAAGTTGCTGAGTAAATTTTTGTCATGAGCCTCTCAGGTGGCATTTCTAGATTTACATCTCTGAAGTTTTCCATTATGAGGTCTCTGCCAGTAAATCTACAATGACTTGCATTACCTGTTAGATACCTGACTCGATTTCAAGACCTTCCTATTTTCCTCTATTTTCTTTTTCTCTCATTATTTCCTGCCTGATTCCTGGAGTTTACTCAGCTGGCACCCTTAGGGATGTGTGGTGCCTTTGCTCATCACAGCTTGCCTCTGCTTGTGCCATTCTGGCAGTCTGTACTTGAGCCATGCTCGAAGGCTGAGCTCATGTCGTTTCTTGTGGGTGAAACCTTCCTGGATGGCTTCTGTCGTGCTGATCTCCTTTTCTGGCCTACCACCTGCTTAGCATCTACAGCCCCACAGTCACAGTGATGTATAGTGTTTCGATTGTCCTCTCATCACAGAGATTATAATTTGCAGGTAGAAGATATACTCAGGTCACAAATACTGATTGTAAAGCTAGTCAGAAATTGTTTGGTCAGTGACTTGGTCAGCTACCATTTAAAAAAGTTTTTTACTGGGAAAATTCAAAAGCTATTTGAAGATCATTCCCAGACTTCTGGGGCTTCCCTGGTGGCTCAGCAGGTAAAGAACCTGCCTGCCAATGCAGGAGATGCAAGTTTGATCCCTGGGTCTTGAAGATCCCCTGGAGGCGGAAATGCAACCCACTCCAGTGTACTTGCCTGGGAAATCCCATGTACAGAGGAACCTGGTAGATTACAGTCCATGGGGTCACAAAGAATTGGACACAGCTGAGCACAAAGAGGGACTCTCTAACTTCTAGGAGCTAAGCTTAAAATTGATAATAAATGCCAGTTCTTCAGCAGTTCTCTGTTGTGATGGACTTGGGTAGTAAAAGGGGAAAATAGTATATAGTGAAGAAAGCAGAAAAACCTGGAGAAAACAAGGGTCTAGGTCCATATTGGGTTCCTGTAGCTTTTAGACACTGTGGTATGTTGAATAATGATACCCTCCTCCCTTCACAAAATGTCCACATCCAAAGCTGAATATGGTGCTTTATGTGGCAAACGTGGCTTTTCAGATGTGAGTTAAACTAGGAATCTTTTGAGATGCAAAGATTATCTTGGATTGTCTGGATGGGCTCATTATAATCATGAGATCCTTATAAGAGTGAGTATCAGAGACCCCAATATGATTGACAGAAGCAGAAACAGGAATAATATACTTTGAAGATAGAAAGAGGAGCTACAAGTCAAAGAATGCAGGCAGCTTTTAAAGCTGGGAAAAGCAAGGATATGGATTCTCCCCTAGAGCTTCTGAAGGAAAGCTATTTTCATTTTAGCCCAGTGAAAGCCATTTATAACCTCTGACTTTCAGACTGTGAGATGGGTGATTTGTTACAGCAGCAATAGGAAACTAGTAAAGACCCTTCTGTTGTTGGAGGACTGATACCTCAGCAGTGATGATAGGTGGCTTCCACATCTTGAATTTGCCAGACATTTTGTTGGTTTTACGTTCTCATTGAAGCTTCAGAAAACTCACCTAAGGAGAGTGGCAGAGCCCGTAATTAAATACAGATTATCAGACTATAACTCCTGTGCCTTTCCATTGCAGTATGCTGGCTTTCAAGTCTTCTCTTCTGCCATCACTCTGCAAACTATTCTGCAGTGTTAAAAGAACTTCAGGAGTACCCTTAAACTTTGTGATTTTTGCCCTTTGGGCAGATGGTTTTGTGTTACTTAGTGAGCTCTGTGGAATAGGAAATAAGGCTTGATGCCTTGTTGGTGATACTTTCACTTAACACCCCTCCTTTTTTTGGTAGATGTCAAAATAGGAGAACAATAGGACATTATAACATAGAAATGAATTGACACGCTTTAATAATTTAAATATTAGTTGCTGAGGGGCTGGTTGTTCATCTGTCTTTTGCTTAACCAGTTATTATTTTTTCACCTTAGTAGTATTAAATGTGTCAGGATCCTCCAGACAACCCCCCCAAGTTCAGTAATTCGCTGGAAGTACACACTGGACTCAGAAAGCATTAAACTCAGGGTAATGGATTGTTACAGTGAAATAATACAGAGCAGCATCAACAGAGGGTAAGGTGTGTGGTTCTAAGTCCAGAGGAAACCAAGTGCAGGCTTTCAGTAGTCCCTTGTTCTAGTCCTCCTTTACATGGGGAAATGTTCCTAAATGGGTTTTATTCATATTCAGTACACATTTTGTATTCTAGTTAACTACTTACGTTCACTCTTTACTATTTTCCTCTTTCCTGTTGTGATCTTTCTCTGGGTTATCAGTGTATTTGGAAACAAGTTCACACTTGTCTTTTCAATAACATGGGCGAGAAATCTTACCTTGTCCACCCTACGCTTAGAATTTGTTTCTCTATACTCTCATGGACTTTTTCTGTTTATTTCAGAATGGATGAAAAATCTTGAAAGCGAAGCGTTGATCCCAACCCAGAGCATATTGGATGAGGAACAGTCTCATAGCATGAAGTTGGAGAGATACATATGGGATGATCCTTGGTTCTCCAGGTTAGAAGTTTTGGGATGTAAAGACCAATTAGAAATGTATCACGTGAACCAGAGTACAGCTATGAGGCAGATGGTCTTCATGCAAAAGCAGATACTATCTCAAAGAGGCTCTGAGTTCTGTGAACTTGGAGCAGGGTGTAGCCAGAGCTTAAGCATTGTTCCATCTCAGAAAGTTTCTCAAGTGGAACATTTCTATAAGCCTGATGTAAATGCTGAAAGTTGGAGATGTAACTCAGCTGTAATGTATACTGATAAGATTACCTGTGAAAATAATGAGTATGACAAAGCCTTCTACCAGTCCATGCAGCCTGTTCACCCTGCAAGGGTACAAACTGGAGATAATCTTTTAAAATGCACTGATGCTGTTAAATCTTTCAATCATATACTGCATTTTGGTGATCATATGGGAATGCATACAGGAGAAAGACTCTATGAATATAAGGAATGCCATCAAATCTTTAACAAGAGCCCATCATTTAATGAACATCCGGGAATTCACTTTGGAGGAAACCAGTATGATTACAAAGAATATGAAAACATCTTTTACTTTTCATCCTTTATGGAACATCAAAAAATTGGTACTGTAGAGAAAGCATATAAATACAATGAATGGGAGAAAGTCTTTGGGTATGACTCCTTCCTTACACAACATACAAGCACTTACGCTACAGAGAAACCTTATGAATATAATGACTGTGGAACATCTTTCATTTGGAGTTCTTACCTTATCCAACATAAGAAAACTCATACTGGAGAGAAACCCTATGAATGTGATAAATGTGGAAAGGTTTTTAGGAATCGTTCAGCCCTTACTAAACATGAACGGACTCACACTGGGATAAAACCTTATGAATGTAATAAATGTGGAAAAGCCTTCAGCTGGAATTCTCATCTTATTGTACATAAGAGAATTCATACAGGAGAGAAACCTTATGTATGTAATGAATGTGGGAAGTCTTTCAACTGGAACTCCCATCTTATTGGGCATCAGAGAACTCATACTGGAGAGAAACCTTTTGTATGTACTGAATGTGGGAAATCTTTCAGCTGGAGCTCTCATCTTATTGCCCATATGCGAATGCATACTGGAGAGAAGCCCTTTAAATGTGATGAATGTGAAAAAGCTTTTAGGGATTACTCAGCCCTTAGTAAACATGAAAGAACTCACTCTGGAGCAAAACCATATAAATGTACTGAATGTGGAAAATCCTTCAGCTGGAGCTCCCATCTTATTGCCCATCAGAGAACTCACACGGGAGAGAAACCCTATAACTGTCAGGAATGTGGCAAAGCATTCAGAGAACGTTCAGCCCTCACTAAACATGAAATAATTCATTCTGGGATTAAGCCCTATGAATGCAATAAATGTGGAAAATCCTGTAGCCAAATGGCTCACCTTGTTAGACATCAAAGAACTCATACTGGAGAAAAGCCCTATGAATGCAATAAATGTGGAAAATCCTTTAGCCAGAGCTGTCACCTTGTTGCTCATCGGAGAATCCACACTGGTGAGAAACCCTACAAATGTAATCAATGTGAAAGATCCTTTAACTGTAGCTCTCATCTTATCGCTCACCGGAGAACTCATACTGGAGAGAAACCATATAGATGTAATGAGTGTGGAAAAGCATTTAATGAGAGTTCTTCCCTTATTGTACATCTGAGAAACCATACTGGAGAAAAACCCTACAAATGTAATCATTGTGAGAAAGCTTTCTGTAAGAATTCTTCTCTTATTATCCATCAGAGAATGCATAGTGGAGAGAAACGCTTTATATGCAGCAACTGCGGAAAAGCCTTTAGTGGTCACTCCGCCCTCCTCCAACACCAGAGAATTCATAGTGAAGAGAAACTCTGTGAATTGAATTGATGAGGTTTTTATTTTATTGTACGCTTGATAACACACTGAAAAAACCCTATAAGTATAATCAAGCGGGGAAATTTAATAAGAGCTTAGTAAGACTTCTCCCCCTATTAATCAGTAGAAATTATCTTCATAGAAGAAACCTGTGAATGAAAAGAATAAGTAAAAGCCTTCCACAGTTATGTAGCCCTTGTTTAAAATCAAATAAGTACAATGAAGAGAACTCCAGACTCCCCTCATGGTTCACCAGGAATCCTACTTGAGCAACATGAACATAGGGAATGAAACATCTATTAGTAAGAGATCTCTACTGTTTGTGGCTCAGAGTGCATTGTTATGGGAAAAACTTTATCTTAGAAAAGTATTTTCAACTGGAAATACATTCCAGCCTCAAGCTGGAGTATTGAATGGAAGCTTTACAATAACATTTGTGCATCATTATGGAAACACAGATTGTGCTATTGTAAGAGGAGGGTCTGGGTGCCCTTTAAGAATAGAATATGGAATACTAAACCTGAATTTAAGAAAAAAATAGTATTGAATGAGATATTTACTGTTGATCAAGATTAGCCTTAGAAAAGAGTAGTAAATGAGATTACTAATGATGGAAAGGTTATTGTGCAGAAGTATGAGACTGATGTTCTTGGAACAAAAGGTGATACTTCATAACCTAGTGTGTCAGTGTCCATGGTTTACTCATTACTGCAGTTGGACGATTAGTTTGTAATCTATTTTAGGCAATCACATAAGTTATAATTATGGACACGGAGAACGCATAACATAAAGGAATAAAAAGGACACAAAACTGTATATACATATCCACTAGAACATCTGAAAAGTGTATTTGCATAAGGACTGGAAATACTCATGGATAAATTAACCTAATAAGATTTTAAGTTTTACAAACACATACAGCAGTTACCATGTACTAGACTTTTTACAAAATACTTTTCAGATATTAACTTATTCAGTCCCCTTAATTCTATAAGATAGGAACTATTATTATCTCAACTTTACAAGTGGGGAAACTGAGGCAGAGATCATAAGAAACCTACCTAAGGACACACAACTAGTTGGGAGTAGAGAGATTGACTCCAGAGTTCATGTTTATAACCACTGTGTTACGCTGCCTCTGCAGTGATTATTTTTTTTCCCTTAATGTGTTTTTAAAAATTTTCTTCACTGTTTTTATAGTAGATATTTGATAATAAAAATCAAATTCCTAAACAATGAGAAAGTTACCTGGCTCTTTGCCTGTGGAATTTCTGGTAGTATGAGAGCAAAGCTCCCTTTGAAATATGAAGTCTAGATTGGACATTGAGAATCACTGCATTTTCTGGGCTCTGGTTTCCCAAGAATTTCACCACCTCCAGCCCTGAAGATTATAGTCAACCAGGGGCTGGAGGACTCGCTGGAGGTTTGGGCAAGTCAGGGGAATGCCCCTTGATGGGTTTAGAATTACCCTTCATGAGGCAGAGGGCAAGAAACACCTCTGCACAGGAGATCCCCGTTTCTCAAGGTCTCCCTGGGATGCAGTGATTCCTTATCTTCTCTAGATGAAAAGATTGCTTGATAGTAGGGAGGACTCAGAAGGGAAGAGAGATCATCAGTCATCTCATAAAGTGAGGAAGTTTCTCTGCTCAGAGTGGAAAGAGGGGGTAAGATGAATAGGAGGACTTGGGTGGTGTTTCTTTGGTTCACAAATATTTCCTCTGTTTCCCTAAAGTTGGGCTATAATTTGGGACCAACAATCCTTCCTGGATAGGTTTCAATGGTATTGGTTAGAAATCCAGGGTACAAAATGTTCATCTAGTTCTCTAGGGGTCCATGACACTCCAGGGGGTGAGAAGCAGTCGCCTGCTGGTATTGTGGGATGCTGTGTTCACTATCTGATGCCTATAGCTGGTGCTTATATAGGTGGTAACATCTGATCCCTACCTTAATGTATAGTTAACCCAATAAATGTTGCAGGGGTAAATTAATTGGATTTCTCATGTGATTTGTGCAAAGATCATTGAAGAGTCTAGAGTTATCAGCATTATCTCTGTAATAGAACGCAATCTAATGTATCAAGAGTTGTACTGCCAATATATGGGAACTGTATTCTAATACCCAAAGAAATACACTTTGAGTGAACACAGATTCTCTTGATTTAGTGACTCCAGAGTGTTTTGGAAGTCATATACAATATTCCACATGCATCCTGGTAAGTTCTTCTGTAACTATATTACCAAGCCTAGTATTTTTTAAAAAGTATTTCTCTTTAAAATTTTATGTATTCATTTGGCTGTGGCAGGTCTTAGTTGCAGCATGCAGGATCTTGTTTAGTTGTGACGTGTGAGAGCTAGTTCCCTGACCAGGGATCGAACCCAGGCCTCCTGCATTGGGAGCATGGAATCTTAGCCACTGGGCAACTGGACTACTTTAGGAAGTCCCCAGAAAATATTTCTAAAAGGGCCTCCTGGACTTCTAAAGGGTTGTTCTAGAAGGATCCCAGGCTTGTGTTTCCTCCTAGGAGGATTCCCTATCTCCCTACCACCTATCATACAACCTCGTGTGTCCAGGACTCCCAGGTTCCCTCTTACCTCCCTTATTCTCACCAAAACATGGCTCAGTTAATTGCCCTTTTGATAACCCTGCTTCAGTCTTCCCCAGCTCTGAAACCTTCTGGGCCTGGTTGGAAGTCTCCATTCATCCGTTATCTGCTGAAACATGAGTCTCCTTTGCACAGCACCTCTAAGATCCTTGCGGGGAGTGGCTGCTTTCTCACCTACTCTTCTTCACTCACTGTTCGCCCTCCCTTTTGTTGTTCTTTTTGTTCGCCCTCCCTTAGATTGTTCTCCCGCCCTTTTCTCTAAAACAGTTCTCACTCTTGGAACATCAGACTCTCATATCACTCCTGCTTTGTTGCACTCACCTTAGGAATGGTTCACTCGTCTGCAGAGATTTCCACTCTTGGAGTATTACGTCTAAAACCACCCCCATCATACTGCCAGTCCCACTATCCGTGTAGACCTCACAGCTTTTTACCTCTGTGCTAGTGGTTTTGCCTCCCGCCCAGCCTGCAAAGCACTGCCATTGTCATCCCTAGGACCATTCCATTACCGGTGACTAGGACCTGCCCACCATATCTTTTCCTATGCTAGTTGGCTGTTTAATACCAAGATGCCAACAATCCCTTGACTGAAGCTTCCCTCAGGGTTGCTCCCAGCAGATGAGTTTGCTTCCTGTTTCCTGGGTGAATAGGAGCCACCAGCAGAGGCCTTCCACTGCAGGTCTCCACCTCCTCTACCCACTTGCAGTAACATCCGTGCCTTCCCACTGGTGCCTTTATACAAACTACCTGTTGGCGCCAGAGCCTGTTCCATGTCCACTGCCTCAGGACATTGTTCCTGCAAGTTTCCCTTATCTCTTGTATCATCAGGTTTTCTATATATACTGAGTTATCCCCATTGATGTGCAAACATACTTTAAAAAAAGAAAAGAAAACCCTCTAGCTCCTGTATCATTCTCTGTTTTGTTGCAGAAAGCAGAATTTCTCAAAGGTGGTCTCTTCTTGCTGTCTTCATTTCCCTTCCATGCTTTCTTCTGCTCAGCCATTCAGTTGTGTCTGTCTCTTTGTGAACACATGGACTGTTGTCCACCAGGCTCCTCTGTCCATGGAATTTCCCAGGCAAGAATACTGGAGTGGGTTGTCATTTCCTCCTCCAGGGGATCTTCCCGATCCAGGGATTGAACTGATATCTCCTGGGTCTCCTGCATTGGCAGGCAAATTCTTTACCCCTGAGGCACTGGGGAAGCCATTCTTTCTTGAACTCACTCCAAAACCTACCTTGCTGCCAGATGTCCTCCACATTGCTAAATCCAGTGGTCAGTTCTGTTTTCTTCCTTGACTTGAGCAGCAGCATCTCAAATTCTCAGGTGATGGGTCATTTCCTCCCTGAAACACGTTCACCTGGCTTTCGGGGCTCGACCCCTGCCCCTCTGGCCTGCATTTCAGGTCCCTTTGCTGTCTCCTCCCCACTTCCCGTCTGCTCACACTACCTAGACCTCATCCAGTCTTGAGGCTCTTTAAACACCACAGGTATGCTGTTGAATCTCCCTTTATGTCTACAGTTTGGTGAGTTTTGAAAAAAATGTCCATATCCTTGTAACCACCACTACAGTAAGACTAGAGAATTTTTCCCCTTCTCCAAAAAGTTAGTTCCCCATGTCTCTGTTGCACAGTTAATCCCCACCACAACCCTAAGTCCTGGGCAGCCACATGTCTGTTTTGTGAATATATATTAGAATTGTCTTTTAGAGTTTTATAAAGGGAGAGTTGTACAGTGTTCCATTTGGATCCTACCTTTTGTATCCAGATACTTCTGCTCAGCATGATTTTGAAGGCTCCTCCACGTTGTACCGTGTGTCAGTAGCTTGCTTTCCGTCACGTGGATGAGCCACAGTAGTCATTCTGTTCGCCTGTAGATGGACATTACCTTGAGCCCAGCTCTGGGCCAGTGTGAATGCAGCTGCTCTGGATGTTCTTTTCCAGTGTTTTTGTGTGTGCAGGCTTTCATTTATCTTGGATGAAAAGCTAGCAGTGGAATAGCTGAGTTGTATGGTAAGTATATGTTTAACTTCATAAGCTACTTCTATGGGCCTTTTCATCTGATGTTTTTATTCTGTTTTACATTCTGGGAAATTTCTCTCTTCTTTTTTTAAGATTTCATCTATGTATTTAAATTTTCTCTTTTTAAGACTTCTCTTATTAATACTTAGATGTTAGCATGCCTGTGTCTGTTGTCAGTATGTCTTCCCTTTGCTTTCATGTTCTCTGATTCCTTTTTCTTTCCTCTGGACATCTCCTGTGCGCTGTGCTAGTTTGCTAATTTGTTTCTCAGCTGTCTGTTTGCTACTTATTTCCTCTAATGTCTCTTCATTTCAACAGCTGGTTTACATAGCCAATATTTCTTCTTGGTTGTCTTTTGTATGTTATTAGTCTCATTCCCTATTGTTAATGTCTTGCCTTATCTCTCTAAAAGCATGTGACTACTTTAAAAGTCTGGTCCATCTGTCTGATGCGTGTGCCTCTGATAGGATGTGCAACCCAGTGTGCTGGTCTTCTTTTGGAAACAAGTATGCGTGGAAAATTGCTTACCTCCTTGGCCAGTGAGCACATTTATTTCTCTTGTTTCCATCAGTGACGTGTTTTTTGCGTGCATGGGATGGGATCAGAGCCTGGTCCCTGTGAACCCCAGTGAGTTCAGGGTTGTGAGGATGGATCCTGGGATGGGGAGGTTAAGGCACCAGAAAGCTATTCAGTGACTTCTTGCCTCTCAAGGTACCTCTGGATCAGTGACTTCTTGCCTCCCAAGGTAACTCTGAAGTGTGATCTGCCAGCGCAGGGCTTTGTAGAGTCAGGGTGGAAAAACACGTGCCTGGTGTCGTGGAGTCTCTGCCTGTTTCTCAGCTACTCCCGAGCATGAGTTACTGCCCACCCTTGACTCCACCCCTCAGCGACCTGGACCGGGGCCATTCATGGCCGTGTTGATGCTGGACCATGCAGCCAGCACGCTTTCCTCCCTTGCCACATGACCGCCCTGTCTTCACTTGCTGCATTGCACACATCACTACTTGACATCATCTCGTGCGTTTTCTCCTTTCTTACCGTCCACTCTGTCTCCCGATGCCACACGCCAGGCTCTGTGCCCCGTGGGGACCTCATTGGTCCTGGTCTGCCATGTCTGAGGTGCCCAGCATGGCACTCTGGCTCTGGAAGTGCTTGGGACACCAGCAGGTTGTCAGTTCTGCTTCTCGACCTCCTCATCTGGATCTCCTGACCGCAGAGATTGGGGGGGACTGAGGAGGTGCGGCACAGGGAGAAGGGCACTGAGGTCTCAGCAGATGGTCACGAAGCCCTGTATGTGGGAGAAGGCCTGGTCGGAAGGCTCGGCCATATGATGGGGTCCAGGGTGGATATCAAGGAGGCAGTTACAGGAATTGGTCAGAATTACCAATATCCTTTTAAATGTGTGGGAACTGAATGACACTTTTAAGAAAATGACCATTATCAAAATGTGTAATTTCTCAATTTGAAGAATAAATGTTTAAATGCTTAAAAAAAAAAAAAAAGCAATTAACTCAGAAGCAACAAGGCAGCCTTGCCTTGTGGACAGAGGAGAGAAGGGCCCAGGAATGTGTGCAGTGCTGGGCACTCCCAGCAACACAGTCTTCAGTCAGGAGAGCCAGGGCTCATGCCAGCCTCCCCACAGAAGCTGTTCTTCCTGCCCAGACAGTGAGTGCCCTCCCTTGCGATGTCACAAAGACGAACCCCTCTGCAGGTGGAGCGAGTGTGGTGGTTACGGGCAGCGCCCTGCTCAAGGTGGGTCCTCACAGTGGAAGGAACTGGTGGAGGGTCTGGAGAAGTACTTGTGTCCCAAAGAAGGAGGGTCCCAGTGGAGAAATGGGGGCCCTGATGAGATTTTCCAGCCAGAGACCACTAGGTTTGGTCTTGTTCCCCAAGCTTCTTATCCTGATGGTTACTTGGGCGCATCTTACAAATACAGGCCCCTTCCCCCGGCCCCAGAAATAATGTATTTTCAACCAGGGTTCTGGAGGTTCTTGTCCTCCTGGGAGCAGATGTCTAGTGGGACATGACATGGTTTATACCTCACAGGGGAAGAAGACAGCTTAGCTTGAGGTCACTGTGGGTCCACTTTGGGCAGGACCCAAGCAAAGTGCTGGGGACTTGTAACTTGGCCCCATGTAGTCACGACAGCATAGAGGAGGGTGGTGGCCTTGGCTTCATCTTCCCTAGAGGGGCCACGCAAAGGGGTCTGGGATACAGGGGGTGCGAAACCTGGAGATACGGGGTGATGGTGTAGAACTTTACCTCTAGGCTTCCAGAAAACACACAGTTAATTCCGTCCAACCTTTTGTGTTCCGGGAAACCTGGACCACGAGCCAGGTGTTCACAGACCTAGGGGAAGGACTGGGCAAGTGAGCACGGGGAGATCGATGCCCCAGGCCAGCTCCAAGGACAGCAGTGTCCCTAGGGACCTTGACAGTCCCAAGTCCAGTCTAAACAGTGCCCCCAGGCAGGCCAACAGGAAGCTCAAAAGAGACGGGTTTGATCAGAGGCAGTTGTGAGACTGGGATTCAGAGAGCATGGGAGCCGCATCCTTACCAGGCTCGTCCCAGGGGCACAGCAGAATGGGGGGAAGACAGGTTGGCTGTTGAAAGAACAGAGCAAGGCCCTCTTGACAGTCCACAGCAGGAGGAGGTCTTGGGGGGCGGGGTCCTAGCCTTGTCACCCCCCAGACATTTAGGAGGGGCAGCTGCCCTCTGGGCTGCAGCACAGGTGGAGTCGGCTCCTGGTCCTCGGGGCTCTGTAAGCATCAAGAGGCGACCAGTCTGTTCTTATTACCATTGGTGGCAGGGATGAAAGCCTGTTTCATGTATCATGTGAACTACTGGATGGGCAGAGGACAAGTCCAGGGGACAGCTGTCTACACCATCTCATTGTTCAATCCCCTTTCTACATGCTGAGATGATTCAATTAATCTCTCCCTTAAAGAAACTTTTGGAGACAGCCACTTGGGTCTAGGCTTTCTGGATGGTACCCCAGAGGTTGGAGGTGTACCAAATTGCTTTTTTTCAAAGATTACACTCTCACATTTTACATCCAGAACTGATGCTCAGGGCCCACCCTGTTTTTGAGCTTTGTGTGGATTGCATTATTGAGCCGTCACTGTTACCCTGTGAAGTGGGTATTCTTTCCTCCTCCTATTTTACCGATGAAGAAACTGAAGCTCAGAGGGGTTAAGTAACTTGATGAAGCTCAAACATCTAGGAAGCTGGGGTAAGCATTAGAATGGGCCTACAGAGCCCTGCCGTCTCCTCTGTTTGGTTCTTGTGAGGTGTCGCATTGAATTATAATTGATTCCCTTCTGTCTCCTAAAGAGTCAGGACACTCTGAGGGTCTTACTCACCCCCAGCACACCCTCTCATTCTGTTAGTCTCCCCATTGGCTGACTCGGTTCCATCAAAGAATTCCGTGTGGCGACGTGAGCTGACCTCATACTGGTGGCTCCCAGTCAGAACTGGGACATTCTGTAGGGAGAAGAGCTCCTTAGTTTCTCAGAAATGCAGGGCAGATGGTGGACAACAGCTAAATACTTCCTTTCACCCACACGATAACAAACCAGCAGTTTTGGAATGATGGACAAGGTTCAAAGTTCTTTTGCTGTTTTATTTTTGTTTTTAATAGAGTGCCCACTTCATCTGTGTGTGCCTTATGCAGGTGAGTTCAAACCACTTGGACAAACCACAGGCTGAATGGGTTGCCTCCACCAATGCTTTCACTCATTTCAGGGGAAGTAAAAAGGGGTGATTCCACATCACTGCTGTAGGTTTTCTTTTCCAGATCATTTTCCCTTAGAAAGACAGCCAAATGTCACCAAACAGCCCATACAGTTCGGTAAGCAGTTTCATATGGTCCATGGAGCTATCCCCAAGCCCAGAGGTGAGTCATTGTGACTGCTCGGTCAGTGAAGTGGGGATCGTACTCTGTAGTCCTCCCAGCTGCTAGTCAGTGTGTCTTTTCTTCTGTATTGTTAGTAGCGGGATCCATAAAATAATAAGACCAGATAGACTTTGATTGGAAACTGGGTCCTGTGTTCTCTCTCTGAGCTGGGTGATGGCAGAGCTCTCACTGTCGGGCCCTCCCAGCACCGCCTCTCTGAGCTGATGACAGCACCGCACCCTTCAGCTCTGCACCAAGTTTGCCTAGGTTCTCTGCTCGGGAGGAGGGTTCCCAGCTTGCACGACTGCAGAAGCAGACCAGGACCCAAATGCACTGTGTTGCCAACAGTCCATATGCACCAGAGGAAACACTGGCTCCGAGCAGAGCACCATGCTTTTGCAGACTAAGCCCCATGAATCTACTCGGCATTGGAGTAAACTTGCTAAGAACATTTACTATCTCAGCAATTAATATTTGGAAACGACATGTCATGCCCGTTCATCCAATACCAAGTTATATTGTAATTTTCCTAAATGTATCCTAAACCTCTCTCTCCTCTCTGGTCCCCTTCGATGGCCATCTAGCTCTGCGTGCCACGCCCATGCAGCCCCCAGCGAGCACTGGTAAGTCGGGATTTGGGAGTGCACGTGGGATCCATAAATATCTGCAGAGCTCTTGTGTCGTATGGCTCCTCCAGGAGGGCGTCCCATGACACTCATAACTAACCTGTGCAGCTCCCCCCACGGCCCGTGCAAATTAGAAAAAGGCACCCCTTGCCCCCATGGCTGGGTTAGTAACCATGTTGCTAGGGACCGATTAGAAAATAGCACAGATGTCTAAGTGTCAGGAAATACAGGAAAAAAAAAAAAACACCACAATTAATATATCTGTCCATCCCAAAGACATTCTTTATTACTCCTCCTAAAGCTCAGCCATGGGCTTCCCAGGCGGCTCAGTGTAAAGAACCTGCCAATGTAGGAGACATAAGAGACGCACGTTTGATCCCTGGGTTGGGGAGATACCCTGGAGGAGGGCATGGCAACCCACTCCAGTATTCTTGGATAGAGAATCCCATGGACAGAGGAGCCTGGCTGGCTGCAGTCCATGGGGTCGCAAAGAGTTGGACATGACTGAGCAACTGAGCGCGCATTCACGTGTACAAAGCTCAGCTGTAGTATTTTATTTCCCCATTCACTTCACCACCACCAAAGTCCAGAAAAGGAATCTGGATCAAAGTGTTAGCAGGCCCACATTCTAGTCTTATCTTGACACTAACTATCAACACTAACCTCTTGTGAGGTGGCCCTAGAGGTTCGCTGAGACCTCTGCCATCCCTGAGCTTTCAGTCTCAAGTGTAATTTCTGATAGAGACAGAAGACGAAATTGTTTGTCTAGTTGGATCCCTGGAGACTCCAATTTTCTCTTGTAACTCTCAGCTCTCGGTTACAAGGAAAGATGCCTATCTCATAAAAAGGAAAGTACACCTTGAAAATACACTCTAATTCCAGTTTTCAGCTATCATGTTGAAAGTGGGCAAAATATCTCATAATAAACTGTATTGGCAAAGGAGTAGGGAAATCTAATGTCCTGTCTTGTGTGTAAGCCAGGAATAAGTGCAGTTTCTACAGAGGGCAATTTGGGAGTTCTTGTGAGAAGAATGCATTCACTTTTTGACCCACACTTTTGAAATACACCCAGGATTTGTTTTAATCAGGTATGATAAGACCCACAGACTCGGAAATGATCATCGTGAAGGAGGAAGGTTATACACACAGAATTGTGGAAGCAGCAGGCAGGGCACACCATGCCAGGCCATGGGGGGAAGGACCAGCCCTGTTAGGAGGCAGGGGGCAGAAAGAGGGAGCATGACCCAGAGCTGCTGTTGAGCGCCTGGGGGGAGGGATGCGTGAGGCAGGGCAGGCGCATGGGGCAGCCTCAGCGTTGCATCTGTTGTCATTCAGCCGCTCAGTGTATCTGACTGTTTGCGACCCCACGCACTGCAGCACGCCAGGCCTCCCTGTCCCTCACTATCTCCCAGTGTTTGCTCAGACTCATGTCCATCGAGTCAGTGATGCCATCCAACCACCTCATCCTCTACCACCCCCTTCTGCTCCCCTATCACCCCCTTCTCCTCCCACCTTCAATCAGTCCCAGTATCAGGGTCTTTTCCAGTGAGTCAGCTCTTCTCATCAAGTGGCCAGAGTATTGGAACTTTAGCTTCAGCATCTGTCCTTCCAATGAATATTCAGGATTGATCTCCTTTAGGATCGACTAGTGTTGAATAGTTTGAATAATTTTGGCGGGCTCTGGGCTACAGGAGTGGCTATAAAAAATAGTATACCCAGCCTTCTGTTTCTAGGAAATTTTATTTAAAGTATGCTGGTCCATTTTCCTAGTCCACTTACCCTCCCCCTTTGCTTGGTGACTTTCTCCTCCGTTTTTCTCGTTCCACAAACACCCCCACCATGTCTACCCCAGCCTTGCTCTTAGAGGATGACCTGGTTCCCACCATCACTGGCAAAGCACAAGCACTTGAGCGAGCGTCTGCATCGCCCTAACTAGCAGTTGAATAACACTTTCTCATCTTTCCTCCGGGCCAAGTCAAGGCTGACCCTTCACCTGTGCACCAGCTTCCGTCCCCTCAGGCCAACTCGGGACACTGGTCGCTTCTTTCTCCCTTTCCAGTAGCATCGCAATTTAAAGTGTCGTCCCTGTGCTCATGAGATCACGATGTCAATTTTCCTGTGTTAAAAAGCAAAACCTGTCTCCCCATCCCTCAGCCCCTTCTGGGAGATGCCTTCATTTCTCTTCCCACCATGGCAGCAAAACTCTTCAGGAAATTTTCAAAACTGCTGCTCTATGTAATCCCTTTCCTTCTGTTCTCTCGCGAACCTCTGTCAGTCATGCACATGGGTAGCACCACTTCTGACTAGGTCTCTAATGACCTTCGCATTGCCAAATCCAACGACCAGTTTTCAGTAGTCATGGTTTTGAAACCATCTGTAACCCATATCCCCCACATCAGTATTTCATTATGAAAACCTGAAAATGTACAGAAAAATCGAGAGAATCATTAAATGAACATCTACATATTCATTGGAAGGACTGATGCTGAAGCTGAACCTCCAATACTTTGGCCACCTGATGCGAAGAACTGACTCATTTAAAAAGACCCTGATGCTAGGAAAGATTGAAGATGGGAGGAGACGGGGACAGCAGAGCATGAGATGGTTGGATGGCATCACCGATTCAACGGGCATACGTTTGAGTAAGCTCTGGGGGTTGGTGATGGACAGGGAATCTTGGCGTGCAGTGGTCCATGAGGTTGCAAAGAGTCGGACATGACTGAGCATGTGAACTGAACTGAACTGAAAGCGTAAGCATTTAATCTGAGAGCATTTCCATAGTCCAGGTTCTTTTCTTCATGTCAAGCTGACTTCACGTTGAGGTGCCAGTCTCAAAGAGTTTCTCCGCTCAGTTGTTGAGCCAGAGAAGGGAAAGAAAGTGAGGGAGCGCTCCGTGTGAGACGAGGAGGCAACTCAGTTTGTCAGATTTTACGAATGGTTGAGTAATGTACTTAGTCAGTTGCGCCTTTGTTCAGCTTGTACCCATAGTAGCTGTTTGTTTATTTTCATTTCAGATGATGAGAAGAATGAGCCTGCAAGGACCACCCTTGGTTTTATAGCATATTCAATGGGCCTAAACACCAATCCCTGGAATGCAGGTTTGTGGGATTAGATCTTGAATTGCCCTGTAATATCCTATTTTATTTAAAAACAGCACTGTACAACCTAAGACCATCCGGCAACACTTGAGTTGTAAAACTAAGGCCGCTCTCCTTTCAACTATATCAGTGGCAGTCTCTGCTATACTTCAGGGACCAGTCTCATAAGAAATGGCTTTGGCCGAAGACAGGAAACAGATGAAAAAAAGGAGTCAGGGTTTAGGTGGGAATTCAAATTATACTTGTTCACACAGGCTGTGCAATCTAGCTTGCATGGTTTTCTTGTAAATTAAGAATTTTTATTTTTAATGTTATTTCTGATTTTCTCTCCCATTCCCCTAAAACAATATGATTAACAAATATATTAACTGATATGTGTGTGTGTGCTAAGTCGTTTCAGTTGTGTCTAATTCTATGAGACCCTGTGGACTGTAGCCTGCCAGGCTTCTCTGTGCATGGCATTCTCCAGGCAAGAATATTGGAGTGGGTTGTCATGCCCTCCTCCAGGGTATCTTCCTGATCCAAGGACTGAACCCGAGTTTATGTCTCCTACATTGCCAGGTGGGTGCTTTACCACTAGCACCACCTACGAAAGTTGCTCAGTCGTGTCTGACTCTTTGCGACCCCATGGACTATGCAGCCCATGGAATTCTCCAGGCCAGAATACTGGAGTGGGTAGCCTTTCCCTTCTCCAGGGGATCTTCCCAGCCCAGGAACTGAACCAGGGTCTCCTGTATTACAGGTGGATTTTTTACCAACTGAGCTCTCAGGGAAGCCCTAATAACTGATGGTCACAGCTAAAAATGAGATTTTATAAAAACTTCTTTTCTTTCTGTTTTTAGCATGGATTCCTCATAGACCTGCTCTTGTTAAAGTAATTACAGTTGCGTGCATAGCCCTCACTATTGCCCTGATATTTGGGACCACTATTGCCTACGTGATATAGTAAGTCTATGCTAAACAATCTTACCATCCTTTAGTAAGACATACAGGTAACTAGATTATTTCATGGTAGTGATGTTAATAATGGTGATGATGTTGATAATTCTTATAATCACTGAATAATTATAGTCACTATAAATTTTCTGTGTTTTTCAGAATATGGCCTATATTCTTGGTGGATCATGACATAAATGAAAAATATAAAAAGAAACATGGCAAAAACTTTTAAAAAATGTATGAATAAATAACAAAAATAAACAGGACAGAATGAATACAATTTAATAGAATAGAAATGCTGATTTTCAACTTTTCAGACTCAAGATTGTGAAGTAAAACTTATCTCTTACTGTGGTTCATGATAAAAAAGTGTTCTGAGATGCTGGCATCCTCTCACAATGTGATTTTCTAGAGTGAACCTGATGCTTTGGAAAAAAATCTTAATAGCGCAAAGCAGAAAAGTGACCACTGTCTCTTTCACTAGAAACTTATCATCAATGTGGTTGGGGTGATAGTAGCATTTAGGGAAGACACTTCATCTTGTTCACACAAATAAAGCTTGTGGCGAAGCTCAGTTTATGTGATCATTTTGAAATTAGTATCAGACAAAAGCAAGGCCCTCTGTGACATCATGTGACTGTGATCAGGAGCAGCATGTTGATCCCTATTCTAGGATTTAGTTCCAGGATTCCATTATATCCTATCAGAAACATCTTGAGGAAGTACTAAATTCTTCGTTAGGATTAAGTGTGCACATGGGAAATACATTGCCATGTATGGAATATCTTTTAAGGTAACCATATTAGGACTACCTTGAAGTACGTCAAATGAAGGTAAAATTAAAGGTGACATTGAAGAGATTTTGCTAATGAGTGAGTGTCACCAGCATGTTTGGTTCTGGATTTTCTAATCTGACAATCTCCTGTGACTCAATTTCAGTTCAGTTCAGTTCAGTCGCTCAGTCGTGTCCGACTCTTTGTGACCCCATGATTCACAGCACACCAGGCCTCCCTGTCTATCACCAACTCCCACAGTTCACTCAGACTTATGTCCATCGAGTCCATGATGCCATCCAGCCATCTCATCCTCTGTCGTTCCCTTCTCCTCCTGCCCCCAATCCCTCCCAGCATCAGGGTCTTTTACAATGAGTCAGTTCTTCGCGTGAGGTGGCCAAAGTACTGGAGTTTCAGTTTCAGCATCATTCCTTCCAAAGAAATCCCAGGGCTTATCTCCTTCAGAATGGACTGGCTGGATCTCCTTGCCATCCAAGGGACTCCAGAGTCTTCTCCAGCACCACAGTTCAAAAGCATCAATTCTTTGGTGCTCAGCCTTCTTCACAGTCCAACTCTCACATCCATACATGACCACAGGAAAAACCATAGCCTTGACTAGATGGACCTTTGTTGGCAAAGCAATGTCTCTGCTTTTCAATATGCTATCTAGGTTGATCATAACTTTTCTTCCAAGGAGCAAGCGTCTTTTAATTTCATGGCTGCAATCACCATCTGCAGTAATTTTGGAGCCCCCAAAATACTCTGACACTGTTTCCACTGTTTCCCCACCTATTTCCCATGAAGTGATGGGACCGGATGCCAATTTGTGGAACTTCAATTTCAGTTTATTTCAGTAGTATAGACAAAGATGCTAACAGATATGAAGATCCCTGAAATAACTCACTAAAGCATCTCATCCTGAACTCTAGTGACCAATTAAGTTACTGAGCTAGTGTCAACATTTACAGCTTTTAAGTCTGTGTTACCCAAAGTGACATTTTAAAACCTGAGGCAAAAGGAAACATATGAGCCCCAGAGTGCATGTTTGTATGTAATTTTTAGCCATTGATTTTCTGCAGAAGTGTATTTTGGGTATATGTCGATGAGGGGCTTCCCTGCTGGTCCAGTGGCTGAGACTCTGTGCTCCCAATGCAGGGGACCCGAGCTCTATCCCTGGTCAAGGAACTAGATCCCACAAGCCACAGCTAAGAGTTCACATGCCACGACTAAACATCCTACGTGCCGCAGTGAAGACCCAGTGCAGCCAAATAAAATAAATAAGTCAATATAAAAACTGAAAATATATTAGTGAGTTTTATTTCATTTAAACCAGGAAAGTAAAATTATAATAAATTTTGTTTCTGGTATAAATTATTTAAACTTAAAATAATGCTATGAGTTTTCAATATAGGACTTTTCAATTTTTAAAATATATTCTCAACTACTTTAATGTTTTAGAAAAGAAGAACCATAAAATAATACATAAAAGCGTGTATATAGAGACTCAATGTTTTCCCTTTTGACTGAGGCTCTCATGCAGTTCATCACAGTGCTGATGGAGCTTGTTTTTTAAATTTTGATATTTGGTTTATTATGGATTTTTCCAGTTTTTTTCCTTTTTTTTTTTTTTACCTATATTGCATTGCTTGTGGGATCTTAGTTCCCCAACCAGGGATTGAACCTGGGCCCTTGGCGGTGGAAACACCGAGTCCCAACCACTGGACGGCCAGGGAATTCACTCATTTCAGTTTTTAAAAATATTAAGTCAAAATATTTATCATCATTACTGAGTTTTTTGGCACCCTTTAAAAATTGCACATGAAGTGAGCACCTCATTCTCCTCACCCAAATCCTGTTCCTGTCCCAGTTTCCTGATTATCTGCAGTAGTATTTACAGTCAGATCAGTTCTTCTGCTGCACAGCGTGATTCTGAACCACTTCCTCCATCTCAGCTCCTTAGAAAACAATTAAGCGAACCCTGAAATGATTTATCATTACAGGCAGTTTTAGTTGCTTAGCTGTGTCCAACTTCGCAACCCCATGGACTGTATCCTGCAGGGCTCCCCTGTCCGTGGAATTCTCCAGGCAAGAACACTGGAGTGTGTAGCCATTCCCTTCTCTAGGGGATCTTCCCGACCCAGGGATGTAACCCAGGTCTCCTACATTACAGCCAGATTCTTTGCCATCTGAGCCACCCCGGAAGCCCATTATTACATGAGTCAAACATAATTAAGGTATGTATGTTACAAAAAATTAAGCACTGTGTTATCCATTTCCACTTCACACAGAAATATCTGTTCAATGACCCACTTCCAAGTTCGGATCTAGGTGAGCAGGACAAGGCGCTCACTCCAGGTGCAAGATTTCAGGCAGTGCCCAACTCGGTAGTCAGGATAAGCAATAATACAGTATTTTCAAAGGCTGAATTAACGCATTCATAACCCCAGGATGAACATTTTAAATACAGGATCAGTAACAGTGCCAGGCCAAAAAAGATTGGAGACTGAGCAAAAGGAAAGAACAACAGTACCTATGCTATCTTTATTTAAAATGTTGACATTTTGTTCAAAGTCTATTTCTGCCTCCCTCCCCATGTATTAGTACCACCATGTACTAGTGACTGCTTTTTAGTCAGAAAATCACAGGACTAAGGATTAAGACCTGATGATTTAGTGTGAAAATTATGCTTTTCAAATTTATCTATTTTGGGAATTCTTTTGGTGGTCCAGTGGTTAAGACTCTGCGCTCCCACTGCAGGGGGCACAGTTTGATCCCTGGTTGGGGAACCAAGATTCTGCAAGCCCCAGGGCACAGCCTTCCCCCCAAATTATGTATTTTGTTCTCCAGTCGACTGGTAGAGGCTGAGGAAAAACAACAACTTGCATCACTTTATAAAAATATCAAGATCCCATCGTTAGGAGATGAAGAGGAATTCTTTGAGGATGAGGGTGAGGACGAGTCCACGTACCTCCTTCCGGAGAATGAGAAGGAACTGGAAAATTTCATTCATTCAGGTAGGGGGTCAACCAGTTTATCTTGTCAGATCGAGTTGCAGGAAAGCTGAGCTGACAATGGTGGTTTGGTTTTCTCAAAAGCAAAGCTAACTGGGAGGTAAGAAAGATGAATATTTCTAGCCACACCTGCAAGAGTGAACAATTCTCAGTTACACAGAGGGGCAAACAGCTGTGTGGTTGCTTGGTTCCTTTTGCAAGGCAATTCCAAGGATTGAAAAGGAGAGTTCAGGAAACAAACCCTTTCCTGGACTAAATATTTCTCTTACGCATACTTATTAATGTTGCATTATTCTCGAGTTTTGAATGCAGACAGTCAGATGCCTTCCTACACCGTCTGCCTCAGCCTGATGTGGAAATGGGATCCAAGCCCACAAAACAGGTTACTACCCCCGGGTCAGAGACCCCTGCTGAGAGTTGCCCACCACCCCTGCCAGTTGCTGTGAGGAGATAACAGCATATATGCTCATGCGGGCGGGCGTACTAAGTTGCTTAAGTTTTAAAAACAAGTATAGTTGATTTACAATATTATACATTTTTAAAACTGGGAATTTACAAAGCTTGAGTACAGAAAGTGGGGAAATAATTTCAAAATGCAGTTTTCCTTATCAGGCAAATAACAGTCGGTATCGCCTGAAAATTCCGTTGTTCCTTCCTTTATTTTCCCATATCGTGCCTCACTTCTCGTCTCCATTTATAATTCCTCCTTTATTGTCTACGCTTTAGTTATTAGATCGAAACGGAGGAAGCATTTTGAAAAGAAGAGGATGAATGCAGCGCAGCACTTAATAAAGGGAGCGAGAGCAGAGGACCCTGTTCACACTGCGGAAGCGGGCAGTCCCTGAACGGGCGAAAGGGAGGGCGGGGACGCGGGGCGCGCAAGCCCGCGGAGGGCCAGCCGCGGGAGGGCAGGTGGCTGAGGACGCGGGCCTGACTTCCTCCTGGAGACCCTTGCGCAGCAGCGCCGCTAGACATGGAGGCAGAAAGTAGGTTCACTTGATGTAGCAGCTCTTGCTTCCTAGCTCTCATAGTTTATGAATAAATCTATCTTAATTGGAAGAGAAATCTGACTTTTAAGTGTGAAAGAGAAATCGTCAGGATTTTCTTTTCTCACTCCTAACCAGTAATTTCTTTGGGCAAGCCTCCCAGACCATGCCAGGGAACCACTTTCATGAAATAAAGCTTCTCCAGTGACATTATCTGTCAATTCCAGTAGCTTGCTTCCATTTTACTATGAGAGTAAGAGTGTCAAAATGAATATGACACTCGATTAAGATACAGTAACCTTTGTTTTTAAGGATCTGGGACCTGGTGAGGGAAATGAGCCTGCAGGCAAAGAGCTGAAAACATTGCCAGATGTATTATAAGCTAGGAGTCACCGAGAGCTGCGGGAAACATGAAGAGAGGCAAGATTTAATCTGAACAGGGCTGTTGATTTGGGAAACAGTCTGATGGTTCCTCCAGAATTAAATATAGAGCCAGTCCATGACCCAGCAACTCCACTCCTAGATATATATCTGAAAGAATTGAAAATACATGTACCTGCACACAAGAGAAAGCTGTACACACACACTCATAGCAGCATTATTCATAAGAGCAAAAAGGTGGAAATACCACTTACGTCCACCAGCTGATAAACAGGCGAACAAAATGTCTCCCTGTACTGTGGGATGTTCAGCTGGACAAAAGGAGTACCGACATGCTCCAACACAGACGATCCTTGAAAACATTATGCATAACTTAAAGAGATTAGACACAAAAGGTCACACATCATATGATCCTGTTTATATGAAATACCCAGACTAGGCAAATCCATAGAGGGTGAAAGTAGATACATGGTTTTAGGTGCTGGGGGTGAGGAGAAAATGGAAAAATGGTTTGCGGGTATGAGTATTCTTTAAAAGGCAATGAAAATTTTTACCAAAACAATTTAGTGTAAATGGACAAGGCTGGTGCCAAACCCAAGTTCAGCTGCTCACTGCTGCAAAGGCCAGTACTCAAGACACAAGTGTTATATTTGATCTACAATATTACAGTAATTTCTGCTGTACAGCAAAGTGACTCATATATGGATTTAAGTTGGGCCACTGCAATGGAAGTGCCGAGTCCTGACCACTGGACCACCAGGGAACTCCCTGGACTATTTTTTATCAGGCATCGAGGATATGAGAAGAGCGTAAATCATCTCAGGCAGACACGTCCTAGCAAAAACCAGGGTGGCAGGCAGAAGTCTGAGACGGCCCCAGAAAATCCTGCTCCCTGGCGTACACAGCTGTGGGGTCTTCAGCTATGACGGGTGTCAGTCTTGTGATTAGGCAAAGGTGATGGGATTGTCACTCTGAATCATTACATTAAGCCGTCTCTCCAAGTCTTTGTGGACTTGATGCTTTAGCCCAGCACACCTCTGTTTATGGAATTCTCCAGGTCGGAGTGGGTGGTCATTTCTTTCTCCGGGGGACCTTCCCTGGAGATCTTTCCCGATCCAGGGATTGAACCACATCTCATGTCTTCTGCATTGGCAGGCAGGTTCTTTACCACTAGGGCTATCTGGGAAGCCGCAACCATGCAGGGAAAGACCTTTGCTGATCAACCCAATGTGAAGGCTTCAGGCTTTCTCAGATTTTTTCTGGACATGCATCTTCCTTGGTGTGTGGGTATGAGTGTTCCCCCCCCCCATATTGCCATATAGAGTATGCTGCATTAAATGTCTTAATTTCCCTAAAGTCTTGCTCCCCCACACTCCTGATTTTTCTCAGGGCATTAAACATTCTATCGCATTCCTCTGCCCTAGTCTTTTTATCTCCAGACATGGCAGGACTGCAGTCTCCCTGCTGCTTTCCCAAGGTTTGGCATCTACCAGGGGTCTTACTGGAGAAGGCAATGGCACCCCGCTCCAGTCCTCTTGCCTGGAAAATCCCATGGATGGAGGAACCTGGTAGGCTGCAGTCCACGGGGTCGCTGAGAGTCGGACACGACTGAACGATTTCACTTTCACTTTTCACTTTCATACATTGGAGAAGGAAATGGCAACCCACTCCGGTGTTCTTGCCTGGAGAATCCCAGGGACGGGGCAGCCTGGCGGGCTGCCGTCTATGGGGTTGCACAGAGTTGGACACAACTGAAACAACTTAGCAGCAGCAGCAGCAGCAGCAGGGGTCTTACTGGCCTCCATCCTGACTTTCAGACTATCGCCACCGTTGTCATCAGCACTGAGGCAAGCGATGCAGAAACCAGACTGTTGGCCAGCCTTCGGACAAGCCAGAATGTTGCAGTTAAGTGCCATGCTTTTCCTTCCCTTCCCATAGTAGAGCTGAGAATACGGCAGCTTCCACCTCACTCTGCTGTGCCTGGGAGGAGGGTGTGGAGCCATTGAAAATGCCCTCAAGTTTATCTTTTTTTCCGTTAGTTTTTTGGACTCATGGCATGTGACATCTTAGTTCCCTTACAGAGATCAAACCTGTGCCCCTGCCCTGGAAGCGCAGTCTTAGCACTGGACTTCTGGGACATCCCCCGGATTTATCATTTTGATTTGTGGGATATTTTTTGCTAGGGTGCTTGCTTAGTTTCTGCAGATCCTTCACTGGTTTCTACAGTACTTGAAAAACTATTTTGACCAGCATGATGTGGTTTACTTAGAGTTCCTGGGGGAGGCACAGTGGGCTGCCGTAGGTGTCGTAGGCGTGATGCCGAAAGCGCAGCATCTGTGCAGAGGTGTGGGATGGATCTCAGCGCTCGAGTTTTCCGTGAAGCAGAGATTTGTCTGTACTGCTTTGCGCAGCGAAGGGAGACACAGTGGGGACATGCCCTGAAACGCAGTGCGTCCCAACCCCCGGGCTGTCAGTGAGGAGTTACTGGGTTCAAGGGAGGTTCTGTTGGAGTTTCAGGTGGGCACCTGTTTCTGAGAGCATTGAGTGGGTGCTTGCAGTTCAAACCTGTGTTATCCAAGGTTCGACTGTATGTTTTTCCGCCTTCCTCTTGTGGATGTCTGGGTCCGGTGATTCCTGGGCACATGAAGGCACAGGCATCAGTGGTGTCAAGGCCTAGTTTCTCAGAACCCTGAGTTAGGGCGTTTGCGAGGAGGCTGGGCCTGGAACAGAGGTATGCGGGAAGAGATTGTGACTCGGAAGTGGACTGCTCTGCGAGTCTTCTGTCACCATCTTGGCAGGGTAAAGTGACCTCTGAGGATGTGCCATGTGCTTCTCTTTGGAGGAATGGAATCTGCTTGATAAGGCTCAGTGATCCATAAACCGTGATGTGATGCTGGAGAACTTGGCACTTGTAACCCCCTGGGTAAGACCCTCAAACCTACCCCATACTCAGAGTCAATCTCTGCCCCCAAATCTTAGCTAGTTCTAGCATCAACTCTAAATTCCAAAGTCTCATCTAAGTATCATTTAAATCAGATGTGGGTGAGACTTGAAATATGGCTTATCCTTCAATAGATTGATCTCCAGCTGAGAATCTGTATAACTGACCGGGTTATATGCTTCCAGAATATATAACGGAACCGGCTTGGGATAGACACCCCATGTCAGAAGGAAGAAAGCAGTGAAAGGCACCAGATAAGTCCAAATCGTACTGGGGCAAGTTTGTTTGAACTTTAAGCCTTAAGAATGCTCCTCGGTGGTTCAGTTTCTGCCCTCCAGACCCCTGGGAGTAGGCCTGCCTCTGAGGCTCTCTTGGGAGCAGTACCCCCTCTGTGCCCTCCTGGGTTGGAGTCTCATGACTGCCGCTCTCCCAGACTGGCAGTGTGAGCTGGTGGCTCTGTTGGTCTTGGGTCCAGGCCCTACAGCTCTGGAAATCCCACCTTAATAACTGCACACATAATTTTCCATTTTGCTAAAACACTTTACATCTGCCTGTATAATCCAGATTAACAAAATTCTGAAAGCTGCAAGAAAACAGTGTGCTGGTTTCTGTACAAAGCTCCCACCGCCAATCAGGGACCAGGCGCCACCGGGAGAAAGTACAGGGCAGAGCGGGTCGGCACAGTGTTCCGCAAATGGCACAAAAGGCCCCTCGGGAAACCAGGCTCGGTTCCGTTCACAGCGCCTCTGAGAACGCTCCCTCCGCAGTCACCCGCGTGGGACCCAGGTCAGCGGCCCAAACTGAGGGGCCTCCTCCAAAAACTGAGGGGCCTCGGCGGGCATCTGCCGCTCCTGCTGCTGGGCCAGGTCCGGCCACCACCTTGCTCTCCTGCTCTGACACCCCTGTTCCCAAAGCCCCTGCCTGTGACCTGGGTAGGGAGAGGGTGGGGGCTCAGGCGGCGCCCAGCTCTCGGCCTGCGCCCTGCCCTGCGGGGAACCTGCTCCCTCCTGCCCTCCCGGAGCCTGCGCACACCCGGGTGGGCCGGGGTGGACACGTGTACTGTCAGGGTCTCCCTCCGGATTCCAAACCAACCCTCCACCCCGGCGCCCACCCCCACCAAACTGGGCCGGAAACGGTGTATATCCTGGACCACACAGGTGTGTGTGCAGGTGTAAACGACTGTTTTGTCCCAAGAGTTAAAGTCATGCAGTCATGCTATTCTGCCTGAATAACTTATTAAAAGATAGGCCGGCTTCAGGCTGGGAGGAGCTGTGGGCTCTGCAGTGCAGCCAGCCGCCTGGGTGGGGACGATTCACAGTACAGAGGCCGGCGGCCGTGAGACAAGCCGTCCTCTCAGAGATCCGGGAGAGGCCGTCACGACGGAGCTGGCCTTGCGGGAGAGGGGACCCCATGGCCACCTCCACCCAGCTCTCCTGGAGGGCCCTGACCACCGCTGTCCTGCACGGTGCTATGTGAACCACACCTGGAAGATGACGCCAGTCAGCAAAGCCCCGGCAGCAAGGGGCAGGCACCAAAGGCAAGAGAGGCGATCCGATGTCGAGGCAAAGCTGGACGAGGGGAAGCTGGGGCAAGGGGGACAGTCGGGCTCCAGTGAGCGGGGCTGGGCCAGGCGCTCACTGATCTGGTCCAGGCTGGGCGGGGCCGGGGTGGGAGGCTGCGGCCGGGCCACGCCCTCAGCAGGCGCGGAGCTCAGCTCCCTGGGGTGGGGGGCGCAGCGGGCCAGCCTGGGGGCCTGACGGCTGCGCCGCCTGCTGCGGGCCGGGGTCTGCAGGGCGGGGCCTCACCCCAGAGGCTCTCACACACGTAATTTTTAACAGTCGTTGAACACCAGCCACTCTGTTGTGGTTGCGTTTTCTTGAGCTTAAACTCAGTGTTCTACATAACACACCCATGTCAGCAAATGCCCAGGTCTCCTGAGAGTTTTCTCCAGAGGAAGGAGTGATAGACCCTTTCTGTCTCACAGTGGCAGTGTCTGTAGCCTCCTGAGTCTGCCTCTGACCTGTGATCTTTAGAGGACCAGTTCTGCTAAGCGGACCATTCTCAACCTGTCCCTAAGTCTTTAGTCCTCAGAACAATCTCACTGTTCCTGGGTTTGTCCCACATACACTTTTCTCCAGGTTACCCCTTCTCACCGGAGTCAACATGCGCTTCGCCAGCACTTCTTTCTTTCAGGTCGGTGTGTAGTGAGGATAAGGAAGCATCTGAGCGGAGCGTTTCGGCCGACGTGATGCCGTAGGACAGGACCCTCAAAGCAGGTCTGTTTCCCCAGAAGGCACACCTGTGTGAGGTGTGTGGGCCCATGTCGAGAGGCAGTTTGCACTTGGTTGAACACCAGGAAACACAGCACAGGCAGAAACGCACACGCATGGGGCGGGTGGAAATCGGTTCATCTCACAACAAGCCTGTGTCAGCAGCACAGGCGGCACGCTGGCGAGAAACACTGCCAAAGCAGCACGGACAGAGCCTTGTTTGCGAAGAGCTGCAAATTCCAAGCGTCAGGGAAATCTTTTACCTTTAAGGAGGTCCGGAAGGACTTCCTGGGCAGCTCAGGACGTCTTCAGCAACAGGCCCCTCACACCAGGGAGAAGCCAAACAGCAGAGGAGAGTGTGCGGTGGCCTTCCACACTGTAAAAAGTCACTGCCTGGACAGCATGAGAGCCTGGAGCCCCAAGCACACACTTGCTCAGCACCAGGGAGTCGTGAGTCCTCACCTGGTGAGGACGAGGGGAAAATGTTACAGGTGCGGTAAAAATACTGTGTCTTCAGGGAGTATTTGAGAGTTCACACTAGAGAAAAGCCTTGTGTGTGGGGGAAATGTGGAAAATCCTTAGACAAAGCTCTGGCCTCTTTCAACCCCAGAAAGTTCACACTGGAGTAAAACCTCATGTAGAAAATCGTTTAGCAATCGTTGGGAGCCTGATGGGCTGCTGTCTATGGGGTCGCACAGAGTCGGACACGACTGAAGCGACTTAGCAGCAGCAGCAGCAGCATGCATCAGAAAGTTTCCCCTGGTTAAAAGCCATATGATTGCAGTGAATGTGGGAAAATCTTTAGCTATAAGTCTGACCTCATTACTCACCAGAGAATTCTTACTAGGATAAGGCCTTATGAATGCACTGAATGTCGGAAATCTTAGCCAGAGCTCTCACGTCATTATTCCGCAAGGAGTTCACACTGAAGAAAGGCCTTATGAGTGCAGTGAGTGTGAAATTCTTTATCTCCTTCAGCCACCTGCTCCATCACCACAGAGTTCACACTTGTTTAAGGTCTCATGTGATGGATGTGTACCAGCTTGTTCAACCTCTTTAAACATCAGAAAGTTCACACTGGAGAAAGGCCATTTGAATGTAGTCAATATGGAAAGTCCTTTAGCTGCGAATCTTACCTCATTTCACACTATAGAGTTCACACTGGGGCAAAGCCTTATGATTGTGGGCAGTGTGGGAAATCATTTAGCCATAGCTTGACACTGTTTCAGCACTGGAGAATTCACACTGGAGAAAGGCCTTATGAGTGTAGCGAGTGTCAGAGCCTTCAGTGACATTTCTAACCTCATTAAGCGTCAAAGAGGTCACACTGGAGAAAGGCCTTATGGGTGTAGAATATGAGAAGTCTTTTAGCCAGAGCTCTAACCTCATTAATCACCAGAAAGTTCACATTAGAGTAAGACCTTCGAGTTTAGTGAATAGAAGTCCTTTACCTTTAACCCTAGTCTGCCAAAGTACCAGAACGTTCACAAGGAATAAAGACCATTATATAATATTGGTCAGTCTGTTATAGACTGAATTGTGCCCGTCAAAATTTGTACGTTCAGGCACCAACACCCAATGGAACCTTTTAGCTGTCACCTACGAGGAGATGGATGATTAAAACAAATGCGGTCACGAGAATGGCCTCCTAGTGTGACTGTGTCCTTATAAGAAGACCAGACCCCAGAAGGGGCTTGCTTGTTCTCTGTAGTTTTGAACAGAGGAAAGGCCATTTAATGACACAGCAATCCTGATGGCACCTTGGCCTCAGACTTCCAGCCTCTAGAAATATGAGAACGTACATCGCTTGAAGCCACCTAGTCGGATTTTGCCGTGGCAACCTGAGAAGAGACAGAGATGCAGAGAAGGTGCTGCATTATATCCTGTCGACTCTGTAATGCTGCAGCAGACAAGGGTAACTTCAAGAGCATCTATGTAATAGCAAAGCAGAGTAAACGAGGAAGCTACACATTTTAAGAGTGTGTTTAAAAAGCAAAACAGCTTTACTGAAGTACAGTTAGTTGTCATTCACAACAGTCATCTTCTGTCTGTAATTCACTGAGTTAATAGATGCACAACCATTGTTTCTAGGGGAAATAACAGAATTAATTTCCTGAGAGCCTCTGGTCACAAATTGTTGTCCACTAGTCAGTAAATAACATTGTTTTCCTGTTTTTTTTTTTAAGCAACTCATTTACTATATACTGTTGATTTGTTAACATTGAAATCATGGCCAACAACAGTGGTTCATGACTGAACAATGCTAACCCATTACGTATTTTCTTTAAGGCGCATTCTCTGTGCTTAGGAACACCAGGTGGCACATAGGCACCAGGTTTGGAGGCCTGTTTGGACCACAAAATCACCAAGAAAAAGCATAAATGGAGTACCAAAGACATCATGGGAAGAATGCTTATCTCCAGTATGAGAGCTGCAATGAGAAGGCAGAGCATCCCTGGGTGACACTGTGTCTGTGCATCTGTGAGGCGCCTCCCCTGTGGCTGAGTGGTACGAATTTGCCAGCGATGCAAGCAATGCGGGTTCGATCTTGGATCAGGAAGATCCCCTGGAAAAGGAAATGGCAGCCCACTCCAGTATTGTTGCCTGGGAAATCCCACAGACAGAGGAGCCTGGCCTGGGAAATCCCGTGGACAGAGGCGCTTGGTGGGCTGCAGTTGATGGGGTTGCAAAGAGTCAGACAGCTGAGCGACTAAACAATGAAATGTCTGTGAACGAACGTGAACATGTAAGCATTAACTTGAGGGGTTTCCACAGTTTTGGCAAGTAGGCAAGTTTACAGATACTGAATCTCTGAAAAGATGAGGACTGATTAATTGTGTCAGCATACATTACGCGTATGTGAAAGTGAAGTTGCTCACTCGTGTCCGACTCTTTGCGACCCCGTGGACTGTAGCCCGCCAGGCTCCTCTGTCCATGGGATTATTTAAAGACAGACTCAGGCGGAAACTTGGAATTCACCGTTTTGTGGACTCACCAAGATTTTGTGAGGATTTTGCCGGAGTCTCGGGTGTTTCATTCGGCCGAGTGCGTGTGATCAGGGGCAAGTGCAGTCCTTTGTGGAAGTCACCAGACCCGGGGCGCCAGGCTTTGGATGACAGTTGGGTGAGCGGAGGAAGGCTGTAATGTCTGAGGGCACAGCCAGTACAGGAAAAGCAGGACTATGGGTATCTGAGATCACACTCGGCTCTCCGCGACAGGACGCAGAGTGATTTGAGGCTGCCATCACTGAGGGGAACCGCGGGAAGTCTGTATCCATCCCGGCTCCTGTGGAATTGGTTAGTGATATTCTGCCTGCTGTCTGTCAAGTTGTAAGATTTCAAATTAAGGCCAGTAGACATGGTACCCTGATCTGCTGAAGCAAGGACGCCCTCGAGTGGCTGTAGAGCGTTTCCCTCCGCCCTCTTCCCACAGGTAATGTCTCCTAACCTCACAACCCTTTGCATCCAAGGGAACGGGCACAGTCCTGCTCATCTGTTTGTAGTGAGTTTCAGTTCCCTACAAACGTGCAGAGTCGTTCAAACAAGCCAGTCACATCCCCCGGGAAGCGGGCGTCCAACCCTCCTGGTCCCACAGAGACTGCACCCAGAGCCCGTGGTTGGCCACCCTCCGGAGTGCAGCTGCTGGTGGCCTTGTGTGCCGTCTCCCACGTGTTAGCGTGGGATCAGCGAAGGGCTGGTGATTGCATCCGGCCACTGCCAGGTGTCACGTGTCTGGCCACTGCTGAGGGAACGGCACTGTCACCAGTGGGGTTACGGGCAAGTGACTGAAACACCAGTGCCAGGAGGGAACTGAGGCACC
The DNA here is from genome assembly GCF_001704415.2 of Capra hircus. NCBI lineage: Eukaryota > Metazoa > Chordata > Mammalia > Artiodactyla > Bovidae > Capra > Capra hircus. Next base: position 66,859,810 of record NC_030825.1, on the reverse strand, counting down.
AGTGGGCAGGCGCGTGGGTCGTGGTGGCCCTGGGCGCAGGGCCTGGCGCACGTCTGCTGATCTGCCCTGAGGGTTACATGGCCGGCCACACGGCGGGGCTGTCCTCTGGAAGTCGCACTTCTCTCTCCACCCAGAGCTTAGATGCCTCCTGCTGCCGAGGGCTTTACCCAACGAGGAGACAGGGGCACCAGGCCTGGTTCCCCTCCGTGTTGAGGAGTGTGGGAGGAGCGTGGGCTCAGTGTTGGAGGGGAGGAGGGGAGTGGGTCGTGGCTCCGTGGGAGTGTGGCTTTTGTGGTTTCGTCTGTCACCGTCATAGCAGGATGGCCTGACCTTCGAAGACGTGGCCGTGCATTTTCCTGGGAGGAGCGGGGTCCCCCTGAGAGGCTCAGGGATGCTGGTCCTGCGATGCGATGCTGGAGAACTGGGCACTCCCGCCTCCCTGGGTGAGAGCTTCAGGTCCACCGTGTCTCCCCTCTCCTCAGTGGCAGCGCGGCCCTCGCGTCGGCCACGAGGGAAGGCCCGGGGCCCCCGCGCGTTTGCTGCTCCCGGCTCTGTGTGCGCCTCCTGTTCCCCGTCCGCCTAACGGCTGGCAGAAGTGGGTCCTGCTCGGAGGCCCTGGCATGCCGGTCAGTGTGCACCTGCGCTGCGGCCTGGCGGCTTTGCTCTCCTTGGGTGCAGCAGGTTAAATCAGAGGCCAGAGTCAGGCCTGAAACCTTTCAGCAGACTTCCTAGGTTCCTGAGAAGACTGGCTTGGTCTCCGTGTTGGGCTCAGCCGGTTGGAGAGAAGGGCGCAGACACTCTGATTGTCCTTCGCCATTTGTCCCTCTCCCTGATCCTGGGCAAGAGGAGGCTCCCCTACGACGGAGGGACTGGCTCGCCCTCCTGGGGTAACAGAGGGTGTGAAAGGTTTCAGGGAAGTGGGATTTGGGGTCAGTCAGAGGGGTCCAGAGGAGTAGGTGGCTCTGGAAAGGCTGCTGGCTCCTGAGGAGCAGGGCAGGCTGGTTTTCCCATTGAGGTTGGGGAGCTTAGCAGGGAATCACCTTAGATGTCAGGAGTGCTTTCTGATTCCCCAGGCCTCCAATTACAAAAGCCACATAGGGTGGGACTTGGGGAAAGGATCTTAAAGACTTGAACATAGGGAACCTAGGTCCGTTTTCTCCTCTTGTGATGGTAAAGACCCAATTGCAAGGTGATACTGTAATTTAAAATCCCATGGACAGAGGAGCCTGGTGGGCTGCAGTCCATGGGGTCACGAAGAGTCAGACACTTACTGAGCGACTTCACTTTCACTTTTCACTTTCATGCATTGGAGAAGGAAATGGCCACCCACTCCAGTGTTCTTGCCTGGAGAATCCCAGGGACGGCAGAGCCTGGTGGGCTGCCGTCTATGGGGTCGCAGAGTCGGTCATGACTGAAGCGACTTAGCGGCAGCAGCAGCATTGTAATTTAGAGACCTGTTTTCAGGCCATTTCCTCTCCATCCTCCCAGCTTCCATAAAGGACAGGCACTGTTACAATAAACTTAAGTGTTTCCTTTCTTAGCCCAACTATTTTTAAGAACTTTCAGTTCTTAAGGATACACTCCAGAGGTGTTTCTTCTGGCTTAGAAGGGGATCCTCCCATATTGAACAACCTTCAGCTGGACTTTCCTAGAAATGGAATCTAGGGTCTGGGAAACGGTTACCAGGAGGCTTTAACCTGAAGGGGTCAGAGCATCGTGCGAATTCCCTTTGAACCTAATGGGTTTAAAAATGTTATTTATTTTTGGTTGCGCTTGGCCTTTGTTGCCGTGTGAGGGTTTTTCTGTAGTTGCAGAGAGTGAAGGCTTCTCCTTGGCTGTGGTGTGAGGGCTTCTCATGGTAGCGCCTTCTCTTTTGGGGGCACAGGCACTGAGGTACGTGGGCTTCTGCAGTGGAGGCGCACTGGCTTATTGCTCCGCAGCGCGTGGAACCTTCTGGGACCACAGGGCGAACCTGCATCTTCTGCATTGGCTGGTGGACTCTTAACCGCCGGGCCACCTGGGAAGTCCCCCCAGTGGGATTTTGAGCATCCTCTACTCTCCCGTTGCCTAACCAGATGTTTCTGGTTGGCCCAGGCCTTTCACTGGTCCCCAGTGGGTGGGGACAGGGACGTTTGCACACTGCCAGGGCATTGCCAGGACTCTCCCTGAGGAGGCTCTGCTGTGTATAAAGAGTAGAGCCAACAGCAAGTTTCCCTACCCTGGGGCATATTCCTCGCAACTGAGCATCTATAGAGATTATAACAGGGGCTTCTGGGCAGCGGCCAGCCTGGGAGACTGAGTGAAAGGCGTTCCACTGATGCAGGGAGGAACCCCTGGAGAAAGTGGAGTTGGGCACTGTGGAAGGTAGCTGGGGCTCAAGACCCGAGGGCCAGGAAATGAAGACGTTCTTTAGATTTCTTGGACACTGTGTGAGGTGAGAGACTAGACAGCAGGAGACGCCCTGAATCCTTTCCCCTGTGTGGCGGCTGTAATGAAACTGGGGAGAGCCTCAGGATTCCTTCCGACACAAGCAACAGCGAGTTTGGACAGTGTTTCCCATGCAGTGTAACCCTCCAAATGAACCTAATTAGTTTAGGGTCTCTCTTTGAGATGCTCCAGGGCCCTTTGAAGCACCCCAAAGTCAGCTGGAGTTCAGAAGAACTTTAAATAGAATCTGATATTTGAGAAGTCTGTCCAATGTTCTTTTAAAAGTTTTAAAACACCCGGTCAGAGAGAATCATACCCAAAAGATTGAAAGCAAGGCCTGGAACAGATGTGGGTACACGTCCACATTCTGAGCACCGTGAATCAGAACAATACCAAGCGGTGGAAGCCACCTGAGTGTCCCTGGATGGATGAGTGGATGGACCATGTGTGGTCTACACACAGTGCCATTCAGCCTTCACAAGTAAGGCAGTGCTGATGCTTGCTCTAGCACAGACGAGCCTCAACAGCATGATCAATGAAATGGCCCTGTCACAAGAGGGCAACCATGAGAAGCTTCCACGTGTAGGAGGCGTCCAGAGAAGTGCAGTTCAAAGGCACAAAGTAGACTGAGGGGGTTCGTGTTCGGAGTTAGCGTTTCACCAGTGAGAATGGAAAAGCTCTGGACGTGGATGCTGAGGGTGCCTATGCAGCAGTGTGCGTGTGGCTGATGCCGCTGGACTGCGTGCATAAAGTGGCTCAGATGGTAAGTGCGAGGGCCGTTTAGTCACAGCGAGTGAAGCACTGACCCCTGTTATCGCAAGAAAGGGCCATCCAGGCCCGCTCATCGGGCGCACTCTCAGTCCATCGAGGTGGTGACAAGGAGGGAAAGGATCTGTTTATGGTCCCAGAGAAAGAGACACGGATCAGAACGGGAAAGACGTTTCTCTAGAGTTGGGGCAGCTGGTGGAAGGGGACATGGCCCTGTGGATTGGATTATAATGTAGAAACCAAAATAGTGTCCTCACTTGGAGGTCACGTGCCACTTCCCTGGCAGAGGGTTTCTGCTCTGTGTAAAACAGGGCTGAGTTCTGGGTGAGATGGCAAATGGGAGCCCATTCTACTGCTGTTGACAATTTTCTAGAGTTCGGAAGTTACGTACCTTTCTTTTCAAAATAACCATGTCAACGAAGAGCCAGAAATTAGAGAAGACGTCAAAACTTGTTTCGGAGGCCAAGCGCCACCCAGGCCACTCCCTCAAAGTGATCCGAGGTGCACCACTGCAGGGCGGGGTAGGCTCGAAGGGCGTGGCGCGTCTTGGTGTTCGGGATGAGCCGGCTGCTCTAGAGACAGTGGCGTTCCGATTGCAGTTTTCCATGTGCAGCTACCGGAAACACCAACAGTATTTGAAGCTGCAGGAAAGAGAAATCAGTACACAAAGATCAGCTGTGTTCCTGCACACGAATTGGCATCAGAGAGAAAGAAAACCATCTCACAGTAAGGTCAAAGGACATAAGGCCCGGGAATAAACGTGACCCAAGAAGTAAATGACTTGCCCGGAGAGGACTTCTCTTGCTGGCTTGTGGAGGTCAGCTCGCATCCAGTGGGAGCGTCCGGGCTGGTGTGGGCCTTGCTGCTCACTTTGGGCTGGTTGGTGCTGATGCAGACTCTGGCTTTTGTGAATTGCCCAAGAGGGGTGGTGGCAGGGTTGAGGAGCGCTGGAAAACCACCCTCCTCGTGACCTAGAGCTCCGTGCCCTGAGGGGCGGCCCCCTGCACCACCGCTGCACACCATGTGGTTCTTACTGAGCGAGGCTCCCCTTCTGGGGCCTGGCGTTTTGGAGGGGGAGGGTGGACACCACGTGACCAGCCCCACTTGGGAGTCAAGTCTCTAATGAACTTTCCTGGGGAACTACCCTCTGTCACTGGGAGGGGAGATGTTCTGAGACCCTTGAGGAAAGGAGGGGTCACGAGGAAGCTGGAGGAACCACCCCCACTGTGTCTCCCTATGGCACAACCTGACCCGTCCTAGCCTCACACACAGCGTGCACTGAGGCTGGTGAGCCTCCTAGAAGGTCGCCGAGAATGAGGGTGGCCCAGTGGGCCCGGCCCTCCCTTCATGTCTGGCAGATGGAAGAACCACCTCTGGCCATTCTGGAAGTGCGTCTCAGGTTTTGTGGACTGACACCCTGTCCCCCAGTTCTGCTCAAGAGCCACTGGAACAACCTGTTTGCCCCGTTGCCTGCACTCCCCCCTAATACTCGGCAAAGAATTCAGGGATGTCCACGGCACTGTCTGCAGGCAGGTCGCCATCTGTGGATGTCTCCCCCAGGCCCCAGAGGCAGCATCACCCCAACTTTCCTCACCTTGCTCTCCCAGGGGGTCCCTCCCAGAAGGTCCCGAGGAAACCTAGCCACCCTCTGCGTGGACAAAGCCCTGCATTTTCCCGAAGCCAAAGCACTGGCCGGGCCGAGGTGACCTAATGCCTGTCAGCCGAGCCCGGGGCGGAGCCTCTGGCCTGAACACACGGGTCCCGCCCTGGGAAGAGAGGCGGCTTGTCGCCCTCTGCGGGCCAACTGGGAGAATGCAGGCCTGCAGAGCGGGCCGAGGTCTCTCCTGCCCGTCCTGCTCAAGGCACAACACTGTGGAAATAAACGGGGCGAGGCCATTATGCCAGGACTTCTGCAACCCTGACTACAGCGCAGTTGGGAACCACAAAAGGAATGTAGGAACAGACTTTACAACTCAAACCAAAAGACACTCCAAGTTGTCTAAAGGCAAATTCAAAATATGAAACTTTTTAAAATTAGAGGAGAAAATCGACATGGCTGTGGCTTTTGTCATGTAGACCACAAGCTTTTATTTCTAGCACATCACATGTAAATCCACAGAGAAGGGGAAAAAATAGCAAACTTTATAAAACTGAAAATTGTACTGGTGAAATCACTTATCCAGAAAGTCAAAAGCCAGGCCAGAAATGAAGAAAAAATATTTGCAAAATACACATGTGATAAAGAACTTGTATTGCATAATATAAAGTGCTATGAAACAAGCAGCTACGTTAAAAATGGGTACCAGGGCAGCTTATTTAACTAATATGCAGGGTACCTCATGTGAAACGCTGGGCTGGATGAAACTCAAGCTGGAATCAAGATTGCCGGAAGAAAATCATCTCATACGCAGATGACACCACCCTTATGGCAGAAAGCGAAGAGGAAGTAAAGAGCCTCTTGATGAAGGTAAAAGAGGAGAGTGAAAATGCTGGCTCAAAACTCAGCATTCAGAAAGCTGAGATCATGTTATCCGGTCCCATCACTTCATGGCAAATAGACGGGGAAACAGTGGAAACAGTGAGAGACTTTGCTTTCTTGGGCTCCAAAATCACTGTGGATGGTGACTGCAGCCGTGAAATTAAAAGATGCTTGTTCCTTGGAAGAAAAGCTATGACCAACCTAGACAGTATATTAAAAAGCAGAGACATTTGCTGACAAAGGTTGGTCTAGTCAAAGCTGTGGTTCCAGTAGTCATGTACGGATGTGAGAGTTGGATCACAAGGAAGGCTGAATTGACGCTTTCAAACTGTGGTGCTGAAGAAGACTCTTGAGTCCCCTGGACTGCAAGGAGATCCAGTCAGTCCATCCTAAAGATCATCAGTCCTGGGTGTTCATTGGAAGGACTGATGCTGAAACTGAAGCTCCAATACTTTGGCCACCTGATTCGAAGAACTGACTCATTGGAAAAGACCCTGATGCTGGGAAGGATTGAAGGCAGGAGGAGAAGGGGACGACAGAGGATGAGATGGTTGGATGGCATCACTGATCAGTGGACATGAGTTTGAGCAAGCTCTGGGAGATGGTGATGGACGGGGAGGCCTGGCGTGCTGCAGTCCAGGGGGTCGCAAGTCGGACACGACTGAGCGAGTGACCAGCAGCCGGTGCTGCCGCCATCGCCTCCTCCGTGCTGCCTTGCTCTAGACATGCCCAGGCGGCTTCAGGAGCCCAGTGTCTCCCGGCTGTCACCTCACCCCAGCGCTGCCCAGGGCTGTTCGTCAGAACCTGTGCTGGTCACAAAGAGAAGATGCTCCGTCCCCATGGCCCTCCCAGGGCAAGGGACACTTTTAAACAGGCACTTCCAGGATGTGAAGCCACCTGGGCAGAAGCCTTCCAGAACCTGAGACTCGCCTGGGCAGCCCACGGGGTTTATCTGGCCTCTGCCCACCAGGCCGCCACATCTCCCCTCCTCTCCCTCACTCCTGGGCTCCTCTCCTGGGGAGAGGCCTTTTCTTTTTTTAAGGTTCATTCATTTATTTCACTTTCGGCTGTGGTAGGTCTTTATCACTGCGCACGAGCCTCCTCTCTGGTTGTCTGGAGTGGGGGCTCCTTCTCACTGAGGTCAGCGGGCTTTGCATTGTGGCGCCTTCTCTTGCCTGGAGCTCAGGCTCCAGATGGGCCGACTTCAGCAGGTGCAGCGTGTGGGTTCCAGAGCACAGCCTCACTCTCTCCGAGGCATGTGGGATCATCCTGGCCAGGGATCACCAGAGATCAAACCCGTGTCCCATGCTTTGCAAGGCGGATTAATAACCACTGGACCACCAGGGACACACGACAGGTCTTCTTGAAATGGTCTCCCACTTGTAGGCCAGTTAAAATACTTAGAAGACAGACCAGAGCTGCAGCCCCACGTCCATCCTGACCTTCAGGACACAGCTGGTCCTTGGACCTGGGACAGCAGGGCCAGTTTTCTGTAACTGAGCCCCTGGTGGGTGAGGATCGGCCGACCCGGGCAGCATGACCCAGCTGGCCAGCCCTTCCCAGGTGTGCTTGCTTGAGGCCCTGCTTCAAGGCAGGAGGGTGCCTGCAGCGGTACCAGACACCACCTTCTCTGCCGTCAGAGGCCGCGGGGCTGGGCTGGCGAGAGGGATGAGGGGCCGTGGCATTTCAGGGGGTCTGCCCTGCGCGGGGCTCTGCTGGGCCTTCTGCAGGAGTTGCTAGGCTGCCACTCGATAAGGAAGGGGTTGTGTTGCTGGCGCCTGCTGTTGGAAGTCTTCCCAGGCAGAGGTGAGGAAGCGGGAACACAGGCAGTGGGGGCAGGACAGAGGAGTAACTCAGGTAGGAAGATGGAAACTTCCAGAAGAGCCCCTGGGGTCAGCACCATCCCGCCTGGCCTGCGCGGCCAACTCGGCAAGTGTGCTGCCCCTGGGGTGGTTCCAGGCCCCTTCCTCCAGCTTCTGAGGTCTTTGCTCACATTCAGGTGTCTTAGCTGGGAAGGCTGGAGGAAGCTCAGGAGCAACCAGCCTAGGGGTCAGCCAGCATTTACTTAGAGATGCCTCCATGGGGTCCCCCAGCTTCCCACTGCAGACCCTCCTTGGGAGTGGGGTGGGAGGGCAGCAGGGCTGCTGGCTGTGTGTCAGTCCTCACCCTTGGCCGCTTTCAGAATTGTCCATCCGTGTAGCAGGCGTCCTGATTGATTTTCACCTGTGTAACTGGTGGGTTGTTAAATAGCAACGTGAACGGTGACACTGAATGTCCTCAGTCAGGGCTGAGACATTACAACACGTGCACCGGTGTAAGAACCTGGGAGGCCTAGGGGGACAGGCTTCAGACTTGACCCCTCAGCATTCTGACATCCAGACGCTGCTTCAGGATTTGGGGGAGCCCAATGCTGACTCCAAGGGTTCTGTAATCCAGTCTCCAGCCTCCTTTAGTGACACCCACACTTCTAGGACCCTACAGAGCAGGGCCTGTGTGAGTTCTCTGTGGCTTCTATAACAGACGACCACATGTTGGGAGATTTAAAGCAACAGGAGTTCATCCTCCCCCGGTCCTGGAGACCAGACACCTGAGACCAAGGTGGCGCAGGGCTGAGGTCCCTCCAGAGGCTCCAGGATGGGGTCCTCCCTGCCTTCTCCAGCCTCAGGGGCCCCAGGGGTCCGTGGGCTGGTGGCCCCTCCCTCCATCTCTGCCTGTGTTCACATCGCTTCTCCTCTGGGTCTTTCCTCATTTGTCTCATAAGGAACTGGTCAGTTGGATTGAGGGCCATCCTAACCGGAGATGACCTCACCTTGAGATCCTTAACTACACCTACAGAGATGTTTCCCCAGATAACGGCCCTGTTTATGTGTTCTGGGGGGACTCAGCTTTTGGGGCCACAATTCAGCCCATTATCCATGTATAAAATAACCGTCATTTTAGGAGATCACCTCAGTCCCATATAGACCAGCACAGACAGCAGTCATGTGGGTGGGCTTGTGGGGAGAATAAGGACCTGGGAAAGATCAAGGCCTGGCTTCATCAGACGTGAGCTCTCCCGCCGTGGGGCCCGTGAGAACAGCCACCCCATCCTGTCTGCGGAAAGGGGCCCGGTGTCGAGTCCAGCAGGGCTAACCTTGCAAAGCTGGCTCTCCTGGGTGGCGCCATCGAAACCACCGGGTAGCCACTGGCGTGCGATTATGAGGGCAGGGGCTCTCCCCTCGTGTGTCTGCCCTTCCCATCCCCACAGTGAGGAGCCTGGCTCCCACTGTCTGCCCTCGATCTGTGCGTTGCTTCTTTCCAGATTACATGTGCACAGGCTTTGGTGCTGTTAGCTGCTGCACTCTGGAAAGAACCCTGTAAAGTAAATCCCACTGTCTAGGAATCACTGTCTAGTAAATCCCACTGTCCATTTTGCCTTTAGTCTACAGATTCTGTTCAAGAGGTCTATTTTGAGTCCAAATCCTTTATCAGACGCAAGTTTTGCAAACATTTTTCTCCCAGTTTGTGGCTTATCTTTCGATTTCCTGAATAAGGTCTTTCGGAGTAGACATCTTTACTTTTAAAAGTCCACAGTATTTTTTGTGGACTGACTTTCTGTGTGCTAAACCCAGGATCATGTCGATTTTCTGTGTTTATGTCTATAAATTAATTGTTCCTTGACTATTTTGGAGAAGTTTTGGGATCCTTGGCTCTGTTTCAGTTTGAATTTCCACACTTTAATGGACCTAGTAGAACTGCCCTCAGGGGAGTGGGGTCCCCACTCAGCTGTGAGGGCAGCTTGGTCTGCACTTGCTTACTGGCTGGCAGGGAACACAGAGCTCCCCTTCCTGACCCACCAGGGCATTGAACCTCTGCCCAAGCACCTGGCTCCCTCGGGCAGTGGACAGAAGCCTGGTCTCCTTCGTGCCTGCTGGGGCTTTGGCTTCTGGAACACTCGTGGCTGAGTCCATGCTGAAAGCCCGGGACCTTTGGGACAACACGGGGTCAAGTCCACACTGATGGGAGTCTGGCCTCCTCAGGACCCTCTGGGGCTTCAGCTTTGGGACATTGTGGGGTTCAGTTCAGGCTGATAGGAGTCTTGTTTCTTCAGGACCCGCTGGGGCTTCAGCTTTGGGACATTGTGGGGTTCAGTTCAGGCTGATGGGAGTCTGGTCTCCTCAGGACTTGTGGAGAGGAGGTGCCGTTGAAGGAAAGGTGAGGAAATTGGGGAGAGAGTTTCTGTGTGTGGCTGATGCTGAGTGTGTCTGTCTTCAGAGGACTCAGGACTGGAAAAGTTTGATGTGGAAAGTTGTGGGGTTTTAGTCAGTTTTTGTCTGCGGTATAGGATGGTGTCCAATGTTGTGTGTGGTGTCCATTTTCCCCAGCCTTGTTTATTGGGAGGACTGGCCTTTCCCCAGTGTATTTGCTTAGGTCCTCTCTTGTGAATTGACTGACCATGGGCCTGTAGGTTTATTTCTGGGCTCTCGTCTCTGCCTGTTTCTGTGTCAATTCCACATGCCTTGTGGTGCCATTAGCTGCTTAATGTGGGTTGAAGTCAAAGGGAAAGATGCTACCAGCCTCTTCTCATTCTCAGGGTCACTTCGGCTCTTCTGGGTCCTTTGTGGCTCCATGCAAATGTTAAAATTGTTTCTGTGGAAAATGTCACTGAAATACTGGTAGTGATTGCACGTGCGTGTGGCTTCGGGTAGAATAGATATTTTAACAATATTTTCACTCATGAGCATGGGATAGCGTGCCATTTTTTTGTGTCTGTTCAGTTTTTTGATCATTGTCTTAGCATTTTCAGTGTGCAGCCCTTTTAAGTCCCTGGTTAAATTTATTCCTAGTTTTTTGGGGGATACAATCATCAATGGAAGTGGGTTTTTTTTTTTTTAGTTTCTTTTTCTGATACTTCATTATTAGTGTGCTGCTAAGTCACTTCAGCCGTGTCCAACTCTGTGTGACCCCATAGATGGCAGCCCCCCAGGCTCCCCCATCCCTGAGATTCTCCAGGCAAGAACACTGGAGTGGGTTGCCATTTCCTTCTCCAATGCATGAAAGTGGAAAGTGAAAGTGAAGTCGCTTAGTCGTGTCCGACTCTTAGCGACCCCATGGACTATAGCCCACCAGGCTGCTCCTTCCATGGGATTTTCCAGGCAAGAGTACTGGAGTGGGGTGCCATTGCCTTCTCCACATTATTAGTGTAGAGAATCACAAATGATCCTGCAGTTTTACTGAACTCATTTTTTAGTTCTGGCATTTTTTGGTGGTACTATGTGAAAAACTAGAATTCAGAAATCCCACAGTTTGAGCTACATCAGGGTCATCCACAGCACCTAAGGCATGGCTGCTGATGTACGCTTCCCACGGTGCCTTTTTACACTATGTGGACTTCTGCAGGGCAACTAGCATCGCCACTTCGGGTGGATTTGAACTGGGTAAGTCAGTCTCGGCCTCCATTAGCAGTGTTTGATCTCATCTCTGATTTTCTGGCTTGTTACTGACATGTATTGAAAAGTAATTTACTTTCTAGTCAATTTCAAATATTTAAACTTTAAATAGCAGTACAAAGTTTGCTACACTCATACCTAGGTACTACAGTGCGTTTTACCCAAAACAGGGCTTCTCTTTCTGCACACAACTCCAAAATGAGGGATAATTATGCTTTCCACATTGCAGTCCCATCCACAAGACCACTGCAACTTTCGCCAGGTACCCTCATCTCTGTGCCAAGTCCTTCTCCATTCTAATGCGATTTTCTTTCTCTGGAACCATCCCTGGGGTTTTCCTTCATGTTAAAAGTCTTCATGGATTTAAAGTAGACAAGATGAATGCGATCTGGGTGGCTTTTTCTGTATGGCTTTTTTCACTGAGGATAATTTCAGTGTTTTCCCTTGTACCATGTATCAGTAGCTTTTCACTGTGATTAAGACATATAACATTTATCATTTGAATCATATTAAGGATACACTTCTATACCATTAATTACATTCACATTGTTGTAAAATTATTATTGCCATTCATCTCTAGAATGTTTTCATTTTCCCGAAGTGAAACTGTAACCATTAAACAAACACTCAAAACTCTCAATCCCTGGCAACCTTATTCTACTTTGGGTCTGAATTTGGCTTATCTGGATGTCTCATACTAGTGGAATGATAACCTTTGTCCTTTTGGGTCTGGTTTGTTTCAATTAGGATATTGACTTCCAGGTTTAACCACATTGAAGCCTGTGTGAGAATTACTTTAAAGGTTGAATTGTATTCTATTTTGTATATTACTACATTATGTTTATCCATTCATCTGCTGAAGGACACTTGTTTTGATTCCACTTTTTGGCTACTGTGAATATGGGGTACAAATACCTGTTCTAGTCCTTGCTTTTAAATATTTGCGGGTACAGCCTGGAGTGGAATTGGGGGATTCTTCCATCCAAGTACTAACCAGGTCAGACCCTGCTTAGCTTAAGAGGTCAGTCGAGATCAGGTGTGATCAGGGTGGCATGGCCGTAGGCAAATCTAGGAGTTATATGTTAATTTTATGTTTCAGTGCCTGAGGACTCCACCTGCTGGGAGCCAGCATGGGAGATCCCACCGTGACAAGGTCATGCGAAGGAGACCTGACAAGCAAGGCTTCAGGACTCAAGGGACTCCCTGGGCAGATCCCACCCATGACAAAGGTCATGAGGAAGAGACCTGACGGGCAAAGGCGAATCAAGACTTGAGGGACCACCAGACCTGCTTAAGCATCTATACCCAAACCAGAATCTGTCTGTCTTACTATTTTATGCCTTTCACCAACTCTTCTGACATTAACAGGGGGCTATCCCTGACCACCTTTTTCTGGAAAAAGTTAACTTAGGGCTCTAGTTGATAAATCTCCTGGGCATGAAAGGAGTATTTCAATTCAAACTCCCTGTTAGCATTCTAGCTTACTTGGCAGGTTTATCCAGATCTTGCAACATTGTGGAGCCAATGCTTGCTGCCAAATTCCCACATCCCTTATCCATTGTGTTCCTGGGAGTGCATATAGTCAAGATGTAGAAAAAACAAGTAGTAGCCTTAGCATTAGCAACATTAGACTTTGAGTTAATAAGTTCTTTCTTTGCTATAATCCACTGAATCTTTGCTCCATAAAAATGTAACCCTGTACTTTAAGGGTGACGAAGGCTAGGGAATTTAAGAAAAAACATTTCAAGGAAAAGTAAGTGTTTTAGCTGACCAAGCTTTATCAAAAAGGGGTCATAAAGTTTCAACAGGCCTCCGGGCCAGAAGATAATGTACGAAAAATAAGACCCTTGTTTATGAAACGGTATGCAGGAAGAAACCTGGTATCCATAAAAGTTAATACTGATGGAATGTTGAGCTGACTCTGCATTTTTCACTTTGTTCAATGTACAACTCAGGGTATGAAAGCTCCCTCTGAAAATAAAGGCTCATTGAAGCTTGGTCTCCCCATGTTGTTCTTTCTTTCTCCTTCCTTTTCAGGTTGATCCCCTGGAGCACAGAGGCCCTCTGAGTTCACTTTCCTGCCCAGGCTTCTAAGACCCTCTCAAGAAGGTGCTCTGTGCCTTTGCCCCATCCAGAGGGCGCCTGAGGCCTTCGTGACCAGAGCAAGTCCCATGCAGGGGCTTTATTGGCTTTCTGTGTAAACCAAGGAATATCAACCTCTTTCTCTCCTCTATTTTCTTAACTGTAACATTCTTTCTGTATCTCTCTATATATCTCTATATCTCTCTCAGTCGCCGAAACCATTCATGCTTCAGATATCTCTGGATCCTGCCGGGGCTGGACCCCGGTCCCTACCAACTGATTATATGGTTATATGGTAAAATAACACATCTAATGGGTCTACCCTATTTTCCTTATCCAATAATCCAATGATGGACATTTTAATTCTTTTTTCAGAGGGGCATTGAGAACAGTGCTGCTGTGAATATTGGTATACAACTTTTATTTCAAATTTTATTTAAAATTCTTTGGGTATATATGTAAGAGCAGACTTTTTGAAACTGATGATAACTGAATTTTTATATTTTGGATAAGATGCCAAAGTTTTGCATAAGTAGATTGAGCCATATCACATTTTGACAACTAACATTTAAAAGTTCCAATTTCTATACATTGTTGCCAAAAATTATCTTTATTTTTAATATAACAATTTTAAAGTATGTGAAGGTTGTGGTTTTAAGTTCCATATTGATGGAGACTCCTGTTATAGTCAGGTCTGAGAGACGAGCATAATCAGGTCCGAATGAGGAGCAGAGCTGGGAATCAGTGAGGAACAGAGCCAAACCTCAGTGAGGAGCAGAGCCCGGCCATACCGAAGAGTGGAGCAGGGCCTCAGGGAGGAACAGCCGAGCCTCTGTGAGGAGTGGAGACTTGCCTCAGAGAAGCAGAGTCAGGCCTCAAGGAGGAGAGCGGAACCGCAGTGAGAAGTGAGCCAGGCCTCAGAGTGGAGCGGGGCAGAGCAGGGCCTCAGAGTAGCAAAGTCTGGACTCAGAGGGGCAGAGCGGAACCTCAGTGGAAGCAAGCCAGGCCTCAGAGAAGCAAAGTTTGGCCTAAGCGAGGAGCAGAGCGAGGACTCAGTGAAGGCCAGAGCCGAGCCTTAGGACCAGAGTCGGCCTCCTTCAGGACCAGACTGGGCCTCGGTGAGGAGCAGAGCCAGGCCTCATTGTGGAGCGGAGCCAGGCCGAAGAGAGGCAGTCAGGCCTCAGGGAGAAGCAGAGCTGAGCTTCCATAACGCGTGACTTGGGCCTCAGGCCCAGGAGCCAAACCTCCCTAAGCAGCGGGGCCAGGACTCGGTGAAGCAGTCAGGCCTCGGGGAGAAGCAGAGTTGAAAGGCGGGGAGAAGCGAGCCTGGCCTCTGTGAGGCCCGGGCCTCAGTGCTGGGGGAGGTGGGTCCCAGTGAGGACGGATAGGAGCCTCAGGGGAGAGCGGAGCCGGTTCTCGGTCCCTAGAGGAGCCAGGCCTCAGGGAAGTAAATTCAGGCCTCAGGGAGGAGGAGAACAGAACCTCAGTGAGAAGTGAGCCAGGCTCTGTGTGGACCGAAGCCTGGCCTCCCTGGGGACCGGAGCCGACCCTCAGTGAAGAGTGGAGCCGGGCTTCACTGAGGACCATAGCCGGGCCCCAGTGCAGGGCAGAGAGGAGCCGGGTCTCACTGAGGACCGGTGTCCATCCTCTGTGTGGAGTGGAGCCAGGCCTTGGTGCAGAATGGAGACTTGCCTCAGAGAAGCAAAGTCTGGCATCAAGGAGGACCAGAGGTGGGCCTCAGAGAAGCAAAGTCAGGTCTCAGGGAGGGACAGAGCTGAACCGCAGTGAGAAGCGAGCCAGGCCTCAGTGAGGAGCGGAGCTGGGCCTTGTTGAGGACGGGAGCCGGTGTTAGGGCTCTCAAGGGGCTCAGAGCTATCGTTAAAATATGGCCCACTGTGACATCCCTTCATCCCTGACAAGGGATGAAGTCACGGCGGCCACATTGCCCTGAGGGCATCCTGTTTCCCTTAAGGCGACACCCTGCTTTTCCCTGCCGGCGCCAGCTTCTCAAGACTCCTTGACCACCCAAGCGTGAGACCCCTTCGACTACGTGACCATAAGACCCCAGCTGGGGGCTCAGGGTAACCTGAGGCCCCCTCCCTCTGGGGCACAATTTCCCATCAATACAGTATAAGAAGGGTTGGCTGTAAAAAGAGAGCACTGGTTTCTCTCTAAAACCACTTTTTTTCTTCCTACAATAAACATTTTTCTGCCTGACTGTCCGGCTCACTCTCTTTTTCTCCGTGCTCGCCTTACAGCCAGGACTCAGAGTAGCAAAGTCAGGCCTCGGGAAGAGAATGGAAGCTCAGTGAGAAGCGAGCCGGAACTCACCGAGGTTGTAGCCATGCAGCAGCGTGGAGGGAGCCTGGCCTCAGTGAGGTGCAGAGCTGGGACTCAGAGTAGCCAAGTCAGGCCTCAGGGAGAGGGAGAACAGAACCCCAGTGAGAAGCAACCTGGGCTCAGTGAGAACCCCAGCCAGGCCCCAGCGTGGAGGAGCCAGTCCTCAGAGAGAAGCTGGGTCTCACTGAGGAGCAGAGCCAGACCTCAGAGAGGACCGGAGCCCGGTCTCTATGTGGAGTGTAGCCGGGCCTCAGTGCAGGATGGAGTCTTGCCTCAGAGAAGCAAATTCCGTCCTCAAGGAGGACCAGAGCTGGGCCTCAGGGAAGAGTGGAGGTGAACCTTCACTCTCAGTGAAGGAAAGCTGGGCTTCAGTGAGGAGGGTAGCTGAACCACAGTGAGGCCCAGAGCAGGACTCAGTGCTGGAGCCAGGCCCCTGTGCGGAGCAGAGCCAGGCCTTCCTGAGGAGTGGAGCTGGCCCCAAGTGAGGAGGGGAGCCTGGCCTCAGAGTAGCAAAGTCAGGCCTCACGGAGGTGAACCAAACCTCAGTTAGAAGCAAGCCGAACCTCTGTGAGGACAGGGCCGGGACTCACTAAGGACTGGAGGCATACCTGAGCGTGGACTGGAGCTGCGCTTCACTGAGGACGATACTGTGGCCTCACCGAGAACCATAGCCAGGCCCCATTGCAGGGCGGAGCTGTGCGGCAATGCTGAGCAGAGCCAGGCCTCAGTGCAGGAGGAGCTGGGTCTCACTGAGGACTGGAGCCGAACCTCATGGAGGAGCGGAGCCTGGCCTCAGTGCGGACCCTACCAGGCCCCAGAGCACAGCAGAGAACCGGAGCGGAACCTCAGTGATGCGAGGGCCTGGGACCCAGTGAGGACGGGAGACAGGCCTCAGTGGGGACCAGAGCTGGTTCTCAGTGGAGAGCAGAGCCGGGCCTCAGAGAAGCAAAGTCACGCCTCAAGGAGGAACAGAGCTGAACTGCAGTGAGAAGAGAGCCTGGCCTCTGTGAGGACCTTAACCAGGCCTCAGTGTGGAGCAGAGCTTGTCCTCACTCACTGAGGAGGGAGCCGGACCTCAGTGAGAAAGGGAGGCGCACCTGATTGCGTAGCGGAGCCCGGCCTCACTGAGGACCACAGCCAGGCCCGGTGAGGGGCCCAGCCTTGCCGGGTCTCAGCGAGGAGAGGACCTGGAGTGCTGAGCTGAGCCGAGACTCGGGCAGGAGGGCAGCTGGACTTCAGTGAGGAGCAGAGCCAGCTCTCAGTGTTGAGGTCTGGAGCCAGGCCTCTACCGGAACCAGGACTCAGAGTAGCAAAGCCAGGCCTCAGAGGGATGGAGCATGGAACATCGTGAGAAGCGAGCCGGACCTCACTGATTGCCAGATCTGGACCGCAGCGCGGGGCCCCGCTGCAGACTGGAGTCAGGCCTCAGTGGGGAGCAGAGCCAGGCCTCAGCGAGCTCTGGAGCCGGGCCTCTGTGCAGACCGAGCCCGCACTCACAATAGTAAAGTCAAGCCTCAGGGGGAAGGAGAAGGGAACTTCAGGGAGCAGCGAGCTGGGCTCTGTGAGGAACAGAGCCGAGTCTCACTGAGGACGAGCCTCAAGGTTTTCTCCCAAGGGCCCCTCCCAGCAGGTCCTGAGGAAATCTAGTTACCCTCCACATGCATACAGCCCCGCATTTTCCCGAAGCCAAAGACTGGCCTGCCCTGCGGAGACCTAACGCCCGTCAGCTGCGCCCTGGACCAGGCCTGTGGCCTGAACACGCAGGTCCCGCCCTGGGAAGAGAAGGGGCTTGTCGCCCTCTGCGGGCCACCTGGGAGCATGCAGGCCGCGCCCGCTCCCTCTGCGGAGCAGGCCCAGGGCTCTCCTGCCAGTCCCGCTCAAAGCACTACACGACGGAAATTCAAATGGGTCGAAGCCAGGATCCCAGCACTTCTACAACCCTAACTTCAGGACAATGAGCAAACATGCGGCCCCAAACCTATGTAGGAACAGCCTTCAGGGCTCACACCAAAAGGCATCCAGGTTGTCCCCAGGCGATTCTAAAATCTACATCAATCACTAAAGAAAAATTTGGACAGGATGCCCCAGAGGAAGATGGACGGAGCCACGGGTCAGGCAGGTCATGAGTTCCGGCTGGGAACACACATGCAGTTTATTAAACACACAAGAAGTCCTGCGTGGCGACAAACCTCCTTCCAAAGACCAAGAGCTAAGCCACAAGTGGGGGGAAAATGTATTCCCCATCACACCAGATGGATTTTTACTCACATTAGGCTAAGAACCAGAAAACAAACATCTACATTCAGAATGAGTACAGATCTGAAGAGAGCCCTCTCCTCAAAAGATAAAAAGGTAACAAGAAAGTGGACAGGAATATGATCCACATGGTATTAGCCAAGGGAATGGCAAATTACATAAAGAAGACAGCATTACACACCACTTACAAGTGCCCACCTCCTCGGGAAAGGTCAGTTCGGATTACTGGAGCATGAGAGGTAGCAGGAACTCTACTTTCTCAAGGCTGGGACACCTGTAAAGGGTCCTCAAGTCAAACACAGGCAGCCTTTTCAAAGCCAAACAAGTCTCACCCCTGCAGACCCAGCCATCAGGCCAACAAGCATTCACACGATTGTATTCCCAATCGGTGTCCAAAGGAAAACAGGAGGGCTGTTTTGCATGGAGGCTCTACTCCCACTCTAACCCTTAAAGAAGTTGAGGAGGTCCTCAGCGCATGTGCGTCAGTCAGGGGAACGGGATGAGAGTACATGCACTGAAGGGAAGCAGACAATCACACCCACAAGATGAAACTACAACACAGTCCACCCTCTAAAGCGACTGGAAAAAAAAGTCACATTTGAAGGCTGACACCTTGAAATTTCAAATGTGCATCCCACACCCACAAGAATAAAACACCATGATATTAGCATGAAGATGTACCTTTTGAAGATGATTGGAATTGAAAGGATGTTCCAGGAATATACTCATGGGTCTAAAAAGAGGCATCAAGACATTCGAGGAAGCAACAGACATGCGGTCCATTCCTTTAACAGCAAACTGGGAAGGCCCGCTCGTGGAAGCGCCATCACTCTAGGACGAGACCCAGGAAGCGAGACATCACAACCCCCCCTCCAAAAAAAGACGAGACCCAGGAAGCGAGACATCACAGCCCCCTCCAAAAAAAGACGAGACCCAGGAAGCGAGACATCACAGCCCCCTCCAAAAAAAGACGAGACCCAGGAAGCGAGACATCACAGCCCCCTCCAAAAAACACCCCAAACACACCTCCTTCCGCATCGCACACAAAGCTAACGCGAAGTCCGAATTTTCTCCCCTAGCGCTCTTGTGCTGGTTGTGGGTGTTTGGACCTCCTCTCTTCTCCTGCCGGTAACTCCCCAGCCAGCAGCATCTCCCCAGTTTCCTCAACTTCCCAGCAGGTCCTGAGGAAACTTAGCGGCCTTCCCAGAGGACAGAACCCTGCATTTTCCCGAAGCCAAAGCGCTGGCCTGCCCTGCGGAGACCTAACGCCTGTCGGCTGCGCCCTGGACCAGGCCTGTGGCCTGAACACGCGGCTCCCGCCCTGGGAAGAGGCGGCTTGTCGCCCTCTGCGGGCCGCCGGGGAGCATGCAGGCCGCGCCCGCTCCCGCTGCAGAGCGGGCCAGTCCTGCTCAAGGCACAACACTGGAAATTCAAGAGTCGAGGCCACTCTCCCAGGGCTTCTGTAACCCTAACTACAGGGAAATGACTGAAAACGTGCCCCCAAACCAATGCAGGCATTCGCTTCAGGGCTCATATCCAGAGGCACTCCCGACTGGCTCCAGGCAGTTTTCCAAACCACTGTCACCGCTAAGTCGCTCCAGTCGTGTCCGACTCTGTGCGACCCCATAGACGGCAGCCCACCAGGCTTCCCCGCCCCTGGGATTCTCCAGGCAAGAACACTGGAGTGGGGTGCCATCGCCTTAATATAGAAAAAATTAGATCATTGTGGGAACCATGTTTTACTGCTTTCTCAGAAATATCTCCTGGAATTTGGTCTTACTCATTCCCTCTTCCTGGCTTGCTCCCCACTACCCTGAAGTTAGACGTTTTGGCTGACAGGTCAGCATTAGTCAGACGCTGTTCTGCACGCAGAACAAACCCCCTTATCTTCAAAGACCTCTCTTTATGACTCATGCGATTACCTCCAGACCTCCAGGAGGAAGCTTCTTAATCCCAGAGTGCTGGTCTCTGTCTTGCGGCTCTTAGTTAAAGACGACAAGACAGGTTACCAACTGAATCTGCGCTCACGTTTTTCTCGGAGCTGCTGGGCGGGCTCCCCCGCACTGTCACAGGCCTTTGTGTCTGTGAGAGTTGCTCAGTGCGAAACCTCCACAGTCACGCAGAGGAACATCCATGCGGCCCGGGCTCAGCCGGCTCCATCACCGAGGTCTGGTTAGAGACATGCATCACCAAAAGCCCTCCCACAGGGGAGACCAAAAACATGCAATTTAGTAAACAGAAAAAAGCAATAACAATAAAAATCCTGCAGGGTCCAGAGGTGCAAGGAAAAAGTATTCCCACCACACACCTGACGAGGACTTTTGACTCACATGAGACTGAGAACCAGAAAGCAAGGACCTACATTCAGAATGGGTACCGGGCTCCGCTGGCGGCTCGGTGAATCCACCCGCCAACGCGGGAGACGTGTTCAATCGCTGGTCCGGGGAGACCCCACACGCCTTTGCGGAACTGAACTCGTGCGCCAAAATGAGAAGAAAACAAACAAACAAACATGAGGCATTAAGAGTGCCCAGAAAGCAACACAGACGGTTCCTTTACTCCTGACCAAGCTCCGTGGACCTTCGGCCTTGAAAGGACGGTCACCCTAAGAAAAAACCTGGAAAACGGAACGTCACAACTGTGAAAGCCAACACCGAAACAGGGCGCCCCCGCGCCGCGCACAGGACGCACCCCAGGCCGGCAGCTCCCTGCCCAGCGCCTGCTCCGCGGGCCCAGGACGCACCCCCGGCCCAGCGGGCAGCCCAGGCGGCACTGCTTCCCCAGCGCTTTTCTCCCGGGGCCCTCCCCGCGCGACCTGAGGAGACCCAGCCACCCTCCGAGCGGGCAGAGCCCTGCGTTTTCCCGGGGCCGAAGCACCGGCCGGTCCCGAGGAGAACCCAAGCCCGCCCGCCGGGCCCGGGCAAGGGCTGAGGCCGGGCTCTCAGGCCGCGCGCCGCGGGCGGGTGGCGTCGGGGCGGCGGGCTTGTCGCCCTCTGCGGGCCACCTGGCAGAATGCAGGCTGCGGCCGCGCGTCAGCCGCGCAGGCGGACCTCGCTCCTGCTGGGCGCTGCATCTCGCCTGCTGGGCGCTGCATTCCGGAAATTCAAGCGGGTCAGGCCACTATCCCAGGACTTCTGCAACCCTAACTACAGGGCAATGAGCAAACATATCCCCCCAGACCAACCTAGGCACACACTCCAAGGCCCGCACCAAAAGCCACTCCAGATTTCCCCAGGGCAACTTTGAAATCTACAGCAGGAAGGAAAAAAATCAGGCACAATCACCTAGAGGAACACCCACACGGCCATGGGCCTGGTCAGGCAGATCATGAGCTCTGATTGGCAACACACATCACCAACTGCTTTCACACGTGGGAAACAAACCTTAATAGCACACACTTTATTAAACACACACACACAAATCCTGCAGGGCAAAAATACCTATTTTCCAATCCTAGGAGCTAAGCTGGACAGAGGGGCCTAGGGGGCTACAGTTCATGGGGCTGCCGAGTCTGACACGACTGAGCAACTGAGCACAAAAGCCACGAAGTGGGAGGAAAAAGTACTCCCCACCGCACTACATGAGGAATTTTTACTGACATTATACTAAGAACCACAAAGCAAATCCACATTTGAAAGGAGCGCAGGGTTTCCACTGTGGTTCAGTTGTAAAGAAGTGACCTGCCAACGCAGGAGAAAGGGGTTTGATCCCCGGTCCAGGGAGATCCCACGTGCCAAGGAACAACTAAGCCCGAGCGCCACACTATTGAACGTGTGCCCTAGAGCTTAGGAGCCACAAACACTGACCCCACGTGCTGAAACGGCTTAGGCCACTTGCCCTAGAGCCCAGTTCCGTGACAGCAGAAGTCACTGCGTTGAGAGCTGGGCAGGGCAGCTAGAGTGTGGCCCCCGCTTGCTGCAACGATCAGAAGCCACCTGGCAGTGAAGACCCAGCACAGCCAAAACTAAAAAAAAACTGGTCATAAAAAGAAAGCTCCTTTTTTATTTAACAAATGAGGAGTTTTTATTCACATTAGACTAAGAACCACGAAGGAAACAGTTACATTCAAAATGAGTGCCAATCTGAGGAGGCCCCTGGCCTCCAAAGATAAACAGGTAACTAGAAAGTGGACAGGAAGATGATCCCCATGGTATCACCCGAGGGAAAGGGAATGATCAGCATCACACACCTCTTGCAACTGCCGCCCTCCTCCAGAAAGCGTGGTTCCGATTACGGGGCAACAGCAAGCACCTCTCCTTTCTTGCTGCTGGGACACCCCTAACAGCCCCTCGAGATACCTTTTGGCAGCATTTTCCAAAACCAAACAAACCGAACCTGCAGACCAGCCATCAGGCCACCAGGCATTCACACCTGCTGCTTTCCCAATCTGTATCCTAAGGAAAACAAGAGTGCTCTTTTGCACGAAGGCTCTACCCATATTTTCTAAACCTTAAAAAGTTCAGGAGGTCTTCAGTGCTTGGGTGTCTCAGACAAGGGGACCGGTGAATGACATATCCCGATGAATAGGGGTCAGATGATGACGCCCCACAATATGTAACTCCGACACACCCGCCTCCCTAAAACAATTGTAAAAAAGCCACATTTGAAGGCTCTTGCAATTTCAAATGTGCATCCCACACTCACAGTAAAGGAAACACTGCGATACTGGCATGAGGATGTACCTTTCTGAGATCACTGGAATATGAAGGGCATCCCAGAATTATGCCCATGGGCTAAAAAACAGGTGTGGAGACAGCCCAGGAAGCATCAGACACACATGTGGTCTATTCCTTTAATACCAAGCTGCCAGGGACCGGCTTAGATAAAACACCATCACCCTGAGATAAAACCCCAAAGGCTGAACATCACAACCCCCCCCACCCCACCCCCCGCCAAAAAAAAACAGGCTCCTTCCACACCACATACAAGACTAACTCAAAGTCGGAATTTTCTCCCTCAGCCTTCCTGTGCTGGGGATGGGTACTCAAACCTCCTCCCTTTCTCCTGCTGGCAGCCCGCAACAGGCAGCATCCCCCCCGCCCCCCAGTTTCCTCAAGTTTTCCTCCCGGAGTGGCCCCTGCGCCCAAGCACTGGCCGGTGCTGCGGGGACCTGCGGCCAGAACCTAAGGTCCCGCCCTGGGAGGAGGGGGCTCTGCGGGCCGCCGGGGAGCATGCAGGCCGCGCCCGCTCCCGCTGCAGAGCGGGCCGAGTCGTCTCCTGCCCGTCCTGCTCAGGGCAGAACACTCTGGAAATAACCGAGCCGAGGCCACTCTCCCAGGGCTTCTGCCACCCTAACTGCAGGGCAGTGACTGCAAATGTACAACAAGTCATGCCCCCAAACCAATCTGGGCGCACACTCCAGGCCTCACACCAAAGGCATCAGACTGTCCCCAGGCAACTGTGAGACCTACACGGCGACAGAAGACGTTAGACAGGGCCCCGCGGAGGAGCACTCACGGACACAGCCGCGTGTCTCGCAACGGCCACCAGGAGCTCTGATTGGCGCCACACATCACCAAAAGCCCTCCTACATGGGAAGCAAAATAACACAACGTATTAAACGCACACACACAAATCCTGCAGGCTAAGAAACCTTCTGAAGCCCAAGAGCTAAGCCGCAGAGAGGGAGGAAACAAGCAAAAAAGTTACCCACCACACACCTGATGAGAAAGTTTTACTAAAATTGTACTAAGAACCATAAACCAAACACCTACATCCAAAACGAATACCAGGCTTTGTGGCTCAGCGGTAAAAAAAATCCACCCACCAATTCAAGTCCTTGGAGCTCCTTCCCCACCACGCACAAGACGAACTCGGTCAGACTCTTCCCTGCTCGGCTTCTCCCCCTTTCTCCTGCAGACAGCCCCGGCAGGCAGCACCCCCCAACTATTTCCTCAGTTTTTCTCCCACAGGGTCCCCTCCCAGCAGGTCCTGAGGAAACCTAGCTACCTTCGGGGTGGACAGAGGCCTGCCTGGTTGTGAGGAACCGAACGCCTGCCAGCTGTGCCCTGGACCAAGCCCGCGGGCATTGTCGCCCTCTGCGGGCCACCTGGGAGCATGCAGGCCGCGCCCGCTCCCACTGCAACGCGGGCTGAGGTTTCTCCTCCTGCCAGTCCTGCTTAACACACCTGCCTCCGGAAATTCAAACAGGTCGAGGCCAATTCCCCAGGACTTCCCTGGTGGTCAGTGGTAGAGAATTCACCTGTCAACGCAGCTGACATAGGTTCGATCCCTGAGTCAGCAAGATCCCCTCGAGAAGGAAATGGCAACCCACTTCAGTATTCTTGCCTGGGAAACCCCGTGGACTTAAGGAACCTGGTGGGCTACAGTCCACGGGGTCGCAGTGAGTAGGACACGGCTCAGTGACTAAACAAGAACCACCGGGACCATAAATAAAGGGCAATGAGCAAGCATGTGTCCGGAAACCAATCGAAACACAGTTCAGGACTCACACCAAAAGGCACTCCATTTTGGCCTCAGCCAACTTTAAAATGTGCACAACTATATAGAAAATTAGAGAGGACCCCACAGAGAAACAGCGACATGGCCATGGGTCTTTTCAGACAGAGCACGAGCTCTGATTTGCAACACATGTTATAAGAAGGCCTCACACGTGAGAAGAAAAATCAATTAAATACACTTTACTTTAAAAAATAAAATCAAAATCCTCTTGGGTGAAAAACCTCCTTCTGAAGGCCAAAAGTTAAGCCACAAAGTGGGAAGAAAAAAATATTGGCCAAACACACACCAGATAAGAAATTTTTACTCACATTAGATAAGAGATAAGAAAACAAACAGCTACATTCAAATGATCAACGGTCTACGGCCAGGATTCTGGCCAGGTGAGTGGGCCTGGTGTCGTCTGTTTGTGGGTTTTGTGTTCTGTGCAGTTGGTAGTGATGAAGCCTTCAGCCTGTTTGCTAAGTTGCTTCAGTTGTATTGATTCTTTGTGAACCCACAGACTAGCCTGCCAGGCTCCTCTGTCCATGGGATTCTTCAGGCAAGAATAGTAGAGCCGGTTACCATTTCTTTCTCCAGGGGATCTTCCCGACCCAGGGATCGAACCTGCGTCTCTTAAGTCTCCTGCATTGGCAGGTGGGTTCTTTACCACTAGCGCCACCCGGGAAGAAGTCTGTTTGGCAGGTGTGAAAGAGCCTGTGGCGTTCATGCCTTGGATTGAAATAAGTTCAGGGAACTGGCTCCAGTGCCTGGCCATCATTCTCAGACAGTGAAGAGCACAATCGGGCACCCACCAGGCAGTAACATGTTTCCGCTGGCTGTCCTGGAGAGAATCAAGTGGAAGGGTGCAGTCTGGACACGGGGCCCCGTCCGGAGGCTCCCGGGACACGCCTGTGACAGATGGCGGAGGCCTGCTCCGGTGCGATTGTTGTCACTCTCAGCCATTTGGAAGAGGCAGTTGCTGGAACTGAAGAGGCAGAATCAAGGACCAGGGGTCAGCTATAGGAGGGAAGGCGACCCGTATGACCTTCAGATTTCTGGCTGAGACAAATGGACTCAACGCTGCAGCAGCCAGCACCTTGGAGGGAGTCGGCCTGCGAAACAGGCGCACTGACAGCAAACAGTTCAATGACGAGTGTCAGACGTGGTGTGGAGGCCCTGTGGGAACACACTTTTGCTCGCCTGAACGCTGACTCCTGACCATCCCAGCCAACCCAGTTTTATACAGCACATCTCGTCAATTTTGAGACACACGTTTGTTTTCACATCTCTGAAATCAGGGTGTTTTTAATTGGATGTGTAACATGATTTAGTTGGCTGTGTGTTTTTTCCAGTGGTACATATAATCATGATTCTTCTGAAAATGGGATGAAATCTTGGATTTGATGAAATACAGTGATGTCTATCAACCTTAAGAGGAAACAATACATGAGCGTGCCTCCTTACGACTTAAATTTTACCTTATTCTAAAAAGGTCTGAAGTTACACACTCCCTGATTTTGACACAGAATAGAGAATCCAGAAATAAATCCATGTACTTATGATTAATTAATCTACAACAAAAGAAACAAGAATATACAATGGAGAAATTCTTCAAAAATGGTGCAGCAACAACTGGACAGCTACATGTAAAAGAATGAAATTAGGACATTCTCTATGACCATATACAAAAATAAACTCAAAATGGATTAAAGACCTAAGTGTAAGACCAGAAACCCTAAAACCCCCAGAGGAACACATAGGCAGGACATTCTTTGACATAAATCACTGTGATACTTTTTTTGATCTGTCCCTAAAACAAATGAAATAAAAGTAAATACAAACAAACGGACTTAATTTAAAAACTTCTGCACAGCAAAGAAAGCCATAGGGGAAAAAAAAACTACTGAATGGAAAAAAATATACGCAAATGATGGGACTGATAAGGGGTTATATACATGGTGGTCGTTCAGTCGTGTCCAACTCTTTGTGATCCCATGGACTGTAGCCTACCAGGCTCCTCCATCCATGGAATTTTCCAGGTAAGAGTCGTGGAGTGGGTTGCCATTTCCTTCTCCAGGGGATCTTCCCAAACCAGGGATCGAAACCAAGTATCCCACATTGCAGGCAGATGCTTTACCATCTGAACCACCAAAATAAGGGGCTAATAGCCAGCATAAACAGCTCATATAACTCAATGTCAATGGAATAGTCCAAATAAAAAATGGGCAGAGAATTGAAAACACATTTTTTCCCCAAAGGAAATGCAGATGGTTAACAAGCACAAGAAAAGATGCTTAACATCACTAATCATCAGGGAAATGCATGCCTGTCAGAAGGGTTATCATCCAAAAGAACACAAATAACGAACACTGTTGAGGATGTAGAGGGAACTTTTGTGCACTGTTGTTGGGAATGTCAATCGGTGCGTACCCTGTGGGAAAAAGCATGCAGCTTCCTCAAGAAACTAATACTAGAACTACCATATGACCCAGCATTCCACTCCTGGGTGTGTGTGCAAAAAAACCAAAAAACACTTTGAAAAACACAGGTATACATTGAAAAAACACATGCACCGCAATGTTCATAGCAACATTTATTTATAGTTACTAAGATAAAGAGTCCATCAACAGATGAACTGATATATATTCACACACACACGAGGAAAATGGAGTTCTACTCAGGCATTAAAAAAAAACCACACGATGAAATTTTGCCATTTAGAGCAACACGGATGAACTCAGAGGGTTTACGCTAAGTGAAACAAGTCAACTAGAGAAATACAGATACTGTATGATAGCACTTATATGTGGAATCTAAAAAATACAACAAATGCTAGTGAATGAATTTTTAAGAAGAAGCAGATTCATAGATACAGAGAACAAACTAGTGGTTACCAGTGGGGAGAGGGAGGAGGGGCGAGAAACGTGGGGGAGAGACTGCAGCGGTAGCAGATGAAGAAGCAGACTATTAAATATAAAATAGAGCTGTGTGCCTAGTCACTCGGTTGTGTTCGACTCTGTGGTTCCTCCGTCCGTTGGATTTTCCAGGCAAGAATACTGGGGCAGGTTGCCGTTTCCTACTCCAGGGGAACTTCTGGACCCAGGGATCAAACCTGGCACTGGCAGATGGATTCTTTACCACTGCGCCGCCTGCAAAGTCCATGAAATAAGCCCGAACAATATAGTCTATTTCCACCTTAGAGACAGCGTAGCTGCAATTAACCTCAAGAATGCAGTAATAGAATTTAATATGATTAAGGTGCTGGAAGTCTTCATGTTTGATTTTAAAAGTTGACTGTATAGGTATAATTGACTTAAGTTACACACACTTATTAATAAGTAATTTTTGATGCGCTGATGCATGTTCAAAGACCCCAAACCAATTGTCTTCCTGCTTTTTAAAATTTACCCTGCCCGGCACATGGATAGGATAAATGTTTTTAAAAAAGGGAGGAAAATTGGTTTGGGGGTTTTGAACATTAATGATACAATGACATATTGTATATTTTGTTATGGCTATTTTCAAATATATACAAAAAAAGAGACTATTATGAAGCCAGATGAACCAATCACCCATCACTTCGTGGCCATTCTTCACTTTTTTTAATGGGCTTATTCACTCTGTGGCACGTGGGATCCTTCTGGATCAGGACTCGAACCTGTGTCTCCTGCATTGACAGCAGGATTCTTCACTGCTGAGCCTCCAGGGAGGCCTTCATGGCCATTCTCATTTCATCTATCCCATCTACACCAGCGGTCTAGCTGGTGTTTACCAGCTTCTTACCTATCCACAAGTTTCTTACCTATTCACAAACTTGCTTTTTAGGGGTTTCAGAGACCCAAGGTCAACAGAGGTCTGAAAATATTAAATGGAAAATTCCAGAAATGAAACAATTCACGAGTTTTAAATTGCAAGCCTTTCTGCATAAGCAATCTTTCACCACCCTCTTCATGTCTCCCACACGAATATACATTTGTCTAGCAATCCACACAGGCATTCTATCATCTCGCAGCATCACAAAAGAGGTGAGTACAACAGTATAGATTTTGAGAGACCACATTCACGTAACAAATACATATTTATTTGGCTGTGCTGCGTCTTAGTTGCGGCATGTGGGATCTAGTTTCCTGACCAGAGATCAAACCCAGGGCCCCTGCATTGGGATCTAGGGGTTCCAGCCACTGGACCACCAGGGAAGCCCCTCACTAACTTTTATTACAGCTATTGTTACAATTAATCTTTATCACAGGTACACATGTATAAGGGAAAACAGTACATGTAGGGCTTGTTTTCAGGCATCCACTTGGAGGTCTTGGGATGTTATCTGCTGCAGCTAAGGGGGGCCAAGTATTAATTCCACATACAGCATCACTTAATGCATCATCTCTACAGAACTGACTTTTCTAAAAGGTATTTTCATAACTCAATAATCATAAAAATATTTTATCAATGCTGAATTGTTTCAAAAATGTTTCTTAACTCAGATTAGTTGCAATCAGAATCCAAAATATATTCCAAAAGCGTTCATTAGCTGTCTCTCACGGATCTCTTCACACATGGGGTGCACTTACCTTGTAAAATTCTCGTTTCGTACAGTTTGTTGCCATTAGTTCATCTGAATTCGGCATATTCTGATGTGTCTCTGATACTGTTGAACTGACCACCCTTCCCCGGTATATCCTGTACACTAGTTGCTGATGAGATGGGTGATGAGGTTTGATCCCTGTGGAGAGGTGCGTGATGATGACTGTTAGGGAAATGAAAACAAAAATTTCTCCCTATCGAGAAATCTTTTCCATAAGGTAATAAAGAGACAAAATCAATTTATTTTTTTTTAATTTTTTTTCTTTCTTTTTTTTCAAAATCAATTTTATTGTTAAAGTAAGTATTAAAGGATTACAGTCCATCCAGGCAATCCACTAGGAAATTGTAAAGACAGGAAAAAAAATCTAACTCCCCTAGTCCTCAAGAAAGAGGAGCTGACAATACCGTTTGTCACACAGAGCCCTAATTTTACCTGGTAATGGGGTGACTGTGTAGTTCATTGGTTTTATCTAGAGGAGACACAGACTTCTCATCTCTGTAACTGAAGGTGGTTTTTAAAGTTGGAGCACAGCATCCACTAAGGTGAGACTCCTATCCTCCCACCAGAACTGACTGGTGAGCTATTTCCCTGTCTGCAGCGTGAGGAGACGGGTCCCAGGTTCCTGAGAAAGACATCTGAGTCCTAAGACTCTGGGGACGGGCGGGGGCGGGGGGGGGGGGCGGGGAAGACCAGCTGAAAAAAGGCTTTCTTAGAAGTCTTCAAAGACATGCATTTTAAAAAGATGAGACCGTTCCTACACGTTTTCTAAGGTAAATGCTCTGAGAGGAAGGAAATCTCATTCCCCATTTTCAACAAGAAGTAAATCTCTTGTTTTTTATTTACTTATTTTTGGCTGGCTGGGTCTTGGTTGCTGCGAGGACTTTTCTCAAGCTGCCCCAAAGCGGGGCTATCCTTCACCGCAGGCTGCTCCTCTTGCGGAGCCCGGCTCTGGGGCGCGCGGGTTCAGCAGGTGCGGCGCATGGGTTCCGCGGCTCCCCAGCGCGTGAGATTTCTTGGAGTAGGGTAAAACCAGGGTCTCCTGCATTGGCAGGTAGATTCTTTACCACTGAGCCACCAGGGAAGTTCAATCTCTTGTCTCTTTAAGTGTGTATCTGTGGAAGAAAATCATTTGTATGTGACCATCTGGAAACACGAACAGTGTGATTGTGTTTTGGTACCACACCTACGACACAGCTTGGATACAAACATTTCACGTACTAGATATGACCTGCCTCCACGTACCTAGGGACAGTGCGACAGTGTGGGGCACTGCCATCCTAGTGCATGGGAAAGGCGCAAGATGTTCAAGGTGGGCCAGACCTCACCTAATCCACTCCGGGACGGTGGTCAAGTTCACTCCCCAGCGGGGACCCGGAATGCTCTGAAGGAATGCTCATTGGCGGCCGCTGGGTGCTCTCACCTGGAGGCTGGGAGAGCTAAGCTCACCGGCTGGACGGGGCGAGAGGGACGCATGGGGACGGGGACGGGGACTGGTGGAGGTCGCAGCGGGCCTCCTTGGTCCTGAGCGCCTCTTCAGCGTCCACATCAGCGACAGTGATCCCTGGGTGACAGCTGAGCAGCGGGGCGCTGACTGGAGGAGACACCCTGAGGCGACGTGAGGAGGAAGCCGGCAGCCTCGGGGTGACTCACGCGCGGCAGCGGGGGCCAGTCACGTGCCTGGGGCGACACCTGGGGAAGAGGCTCTGGGCCTGCGGGTGCGGACCCTGTGGGAGGGAGACCGCGTAAACACAGAGCAGGACAGCCGTTTGCCAGCCTCCAAAGGAACCACTGCCAAACCCTCGATCTCACGCTTTGACCCTCCAGAAATGGGAGGAAGTAATCTGGTGCCTAAAACTCCCAGTCCGTGGGGCCTTGTTTAGGCGACCTGAGCACACCGCCCCAGGGGCCCGCGGCGGCTGGAGAGAGTCTACAGGGCCCCCGGGGAGGCTGGGAGGGACCCTGAGAGGAGCCTGAGGGAACAAGGAGGAGCGGTTTCTTGGGATGGAACCAGGTCAGAGGGGAGGGGGGACACGGTGGGTGAGCCTGGGATTGACGTCTGCACCCCCACCTCCGCCGGGCTCACAGCAAGAGATGCCCCTCTAGTCTCACTCATGACTTTCTCCCAGTGCAAAAGGGGGCTAATGACGGGGCTGCCTTGGGGGCTTTTAGAGGACAGATAGGGCCGGGCCTAGAAGGAGGCCCCCAAGGGGGCAGCTGTGGGTCGAGAGCCTGCAGAGAGGTGGCGGGGCCCACAAAGAGGCTGCACGGACAGCAGAGAGTTCCAAGAGCCGAGGGGCTCCGGCCAGTCACGGAGCTCTTCCCAAAGTAGCTGGGATCCCTGCTGTGGGTCCCACTTGGAGGCTGCACCTGCGTCTTCAGCAGACAGATAGCTGCCCAGCTGAGACTCTTCTGCCTAGGGGTTCAGGTCTCTGCTCTGCCTCGCCTCAGCAGCAAGGCTGCCTGCTAGCTCTGGAGCCTCACTTTCCCTGTCGGTGGAATGAGGCCACTATAAAAGAACAACAGACTCACAGTTATACAGAATAGACCTGAGATTGCCAGGGCGGAGGAGGGGTAGGAGAGGGAAGGACTGGGAATGTGGGATTCGCAGAGGCCGCCTATCATATATAGGATATATAAACAAGGTACTACTGTGTAGCACCGGGAACTACACTCCATATCCTCAGACAAACCGTAGTGGAAGGGAACGTGAAAAAGAATGGATGCATTACTGAGCCACTTTGCTGAACAAAGAAAGTAACATGACATTGTAACCAACTATACTTCAATCAAATATTTTAAAACATAGTGCAGGCCACTCAAACAAAACCAGAAACAAAATCCTAGAGGACAGAAGTCAGAAACAAAGGACACCCTTTGTTGAAACTAGAACTTCTCCCAAGGTGGGTGGCTTAAGTACAGGAAGACTCACCACCAAGATCTGGGATCTCCAAGGAGATGAAAAGCTCAACGGGCTCTTCGAGGCACCTGACTTGAATCCAAGGCAGTGTCAGAGTCAGTGAGGGCCTGTGCAGGTCTGCATCCGGTATCCTGCTTCTGACACCACGTAATGCCAACCACAAAACAACACAGGAGGCTGCAAGTAAGAAAAGAGCTTATTTGGAGTTTTAAGAACTGCAATTCAGGAGACACAGAATCAGGTAATTCCAAAAGAGTGTTCCGGGAGAAGAGACTCAGGGGCTTACAAAGACAGAAGGCCATGAGTTTCTTCAAGTTGCCTTGTGATGAACTGTGACTGAGTCTGATGCAATTTAGGAAATATTTGTCCTTAAGCAATCAGGAGTTTTTTAGGGTTGGGATCCAAAAGGCGGTCATGAGTTAGTTTAGGGTAAGGGTTTGATAAGCATCCTGAGTTCCTGGCAGATGTTCTAGGTGGCTTCATTAGGACAATAAGTAGTCAAAAGATCAGATTCCATCCATGCTGAGAGGTGCATAAATCACACTTCCTTAATAGCCTCTGCACTCCATTTTAGAAAGCCCTGCTCAATATAGACTCCACTTTGATTTTCCTTTCACAATAGTAACCCCAATGGCTGAATAAATTTAGGAAGAACTACGTGTGACAAGTGGTGCTGTCAAATTCTTGACTTTTTTTTTTTTTTTTTGGTTTGTTTTCTGGGCCTATTTCTTACCTTTTGAGTAGACCTACTTCAGTGGTTTTAGGATAAGGAATCAGAGCTCCTCTGTCCATGGAATTTTCCAGGCAAGAATACTGGAGTAGGTTGCCATTTCCTCCTCCAGGGAATCTTCCCAACCCAGGGATCAAACCCATGTCTCTTGTGTCTCCTGAGCTGGCAGGGGGGATTCTTTACTACTGTGACACCTAGGAAGCCCAGAAAATACCACTACAGAGGAAACATAATATACTGGCATGCTGTCAACTCTCAAACTCCATGTCAGTGATATCACATTCAGTTCAGTTCAGTTCAGTCGCTCAGTTGCGTCCGACTCTTTGCGACCCCATGAATCACAGCACGCCAGGCCTCCCTGTCCATCACCAACTCCCCGAGTTCACTCAGATTCATGTCCATCGAGTCAGTGATGCCATCCAGCCATCTCATCCTCTGTCGTCCCCTTCACTTCCTGCCCCCAATCCCTCCCAGCATCAGAGTCTTTTCCAATGAGTCAACTCTTCGCACAAGGTGGCCAAAGTACTGGAGTTTCAGCTTTAGCATCATTCCTTCCAAAGAAATCCCAGGCCTGATCTCCTTCAGAATGGACTGGTTGGATCTCCTTGCAGTCCAAGGGACTCTCAAGAGTCTTCTCCAACACCACAGTTCAAAAGCATCAATTCTTCGGTGAAGTTTTAAATTGACAGCAGTGGGAATATTTACATTGGGGAAACTGCAAACAATGTCATTCTTGGCTTGATTATGGGGAATATGTTAGTAATGCAGATTAAACTTAAAATATGCTGTATGGGGCCACTGCAGTATATACAGCGGAAAAAAAATTAGAAAATAGTATTTCAGAATTCAAAAATAATTATTTCTTATGGCTAGGAATTATATCCCTAAAGAATTAAGTTTCAAATTAAGTCTTTGTTGTTTCACTATCTTTTTAATAAAAAGAGAAACTGTCAAAATTATTTCTATAAAAATGGATGAAAGTTACCAAGAGGACATACACTAGTGGGAAATTTAGAAAATGAAGAAATGCTCCACATCATAAAACATCTGAGAAATGCAATTAAAACAACAGTGAGATAACGCTACACATTTATTTTAAAAGTCAAAAGTTTAAAAAGACTAAACATATTGGCAAGGATATGGAAGAACTGGAAGTTCCAAACTCTTCTGTAAGACTGCAAAAGGAAACAATCATTTTAGATGACAGCGTGTGCTGATGTGCTCAGTCGTTGCCGACTCTTTGCGACCCCATGGACTGAAGCCCACCAGGTTCCTCTGACTGTGGAATTCTCCAGGCAAGAATATTGGAATGGGCTGCCTTTTCCTTCTCCAGGGGATCTTCCTGACCCAGGAATTGAACCCAAGGCTCCTGCAGTGAAGGCAGATTCTTTACCACTGTGCCACCTGGGAAGCCATGGAGAGATTAAATCGCCCTCTATTTGGCTGTCCACCAACTCCGGTCACAGTACAGTCCACAGACGGAGAGAGGGCCAGCTGGCCAAGTCAGAGCAGAGCAGGCAGCTCCAGTGTCTACAAGGAATTCAGTTTTACCTGCTACATCAAGGGTGACCAAAGGCTCTGCTGGGGTAATGAAAATGGATCAAGCGGGATCTATATCCAGGCAGCCACTCAGGACCCATCAGTCAGTGTGTGGGCCCTCTCATCCAACTTATTCACAAAGAACTGGGGTTGGTTGGGGTCGCCCCTTGGGTGTCCCCTAGGAGGGCGCTCAAGACATCCCCCCTCCGGTGTCCCCCTTTCTGACAAAAGCACATTGGTTAAGGCCCAAGCAGCATCTTGGGGGTCTGCCCAGCTTTCTCAGTCCTTCAAGGTCCCCTCGAGATGGTGGCTGAATCAAACTAACCAAGAGCTGCATC
This sequence comes from Capra hircus, assembly GCF_001704415.2. NCBI lineage: Eukaryota > Metazoa > Chordata > Mammalia > Artiodactyla > Bovidae > Capra > Capra hircus. The sequence goes on along the minus strand of NC_030825.1, from coordinate 66,825,479 downwards.
TTCTTTATTAGTCTCTTATCCTTATTGGCCTCCTCCATCAAGTCTTGGTAGTTACAGACCTTGAGGGCCTTTGCTACCAAGGCTGAAGATAGGGTTCGGGGCCCACCTCAAGCTTTTGTAATTTTCTACAGATATCAGGAGTAGCCTGCGTGATAAAATGCATGGCAAATCGTGTTCTCCCCTTTGTGGACTCGGGGTCTGCACAGATATAGTTCCTTAACGCCTCTCATCACCGAGCTCAGGAAGACTGCTGGGCTTTCATCTTTTTCTTGTGTAACCTCTCCTATCTCAACATAGGATAATGTTCTTTAAATGTCATACATTCACTAAGCCTGTAACTCAGGCTTTGCGGCCCAAAGTAGAGGACAACACAGGAAAAGTGCAACATAGCTACGTGAAGAACTCTTACTCTGTTCAAACACCTGCAGCAGTTTCACTTGCAACAGTCAAAAACTGGGGACTCAAATAAGGATAAACAGACGAACGGACAAATAGTAGGATATCCGTAGAATATATTTCTCATCAATATAAAAAGACAAACTACTCATTGATAAATATTTCACATAAGGGTACCTGAGAGGAAAAGCATAAACACTTCACGATTTTAACCATATACAACTTTAGACAATTAAAACTTCTCTAAAGAAAAACAAATCAATGGTTGACTAGAGGTCAGAGTGACATCAAAAAAGGAAACAAGTTAAAAACGAAAGTAGATTGGTTTTTTAATGGATGTGATGATGGTTTCATGGATTTATATAAATGTCAAAACTTATCAAAGTGTATATTTTAACTACGTGCATTTTACTGCAAGTATTTTTAGGTTGTTAAAACTTAAAAAATATATTCAAAATACAAATCTGGATTTCTTACTGTTTAAATAAAATCCCCGATATTGACTACACCACTTTCTGCCTCATGCTTTGGGAGGGGCAGTTGGCCTCAGTGGTCAAAAATATAAGCAACAAAGACTGTTCCCAAAGTGACTCAACAGGAATATTGTCACAATGTCTGTTATTCGCTGAAGGATATCCTTTCTCTCTATCCTCATTTTTCTATCTGCACAGAAATGGCCTTGAGGAGGATAGCGCAGAGAGATTACAGAAACCACAAAACTTTCCGATTATTTTCTCCTGTATGCTCTCTGCTAATACAAGATGCACAATTTCGGAGGCCTGAGAATTTCTGTGCATATTCATCCTTCACAGCCACAGTGACTGGAATAATGTGGACGCTCTTTTAAACGGGCACATCCAACCAGTCTGTAACAGTGTCCTGCTTCCACTATTAATTTAGTGCTTTCTGTAACAATTACCTTTCCCACTATGATCTTACAACCAGCGATACTACCTACAGAATTCTGCGTGTGAGAGCACAGGGCTCCACTGCAGGGCCTGAGAGTATGTTCCCCACCAGTGCGCACACACAAGGCAATATACCCCGTGAACAAGACAACTTGATGCTATTTTCAGAAGCACTGAAGGTTGTCACAAAGACTACTCCTTCCTTAGATTGACCTCTGAACCCAGAAAATACACATTCAGGCCACAGATTAGAACCAGAAAACTCTGCAGTCTTTCCTTAGAAGCCTTGGGCAACAAGCAGAGTCCTCTGGGCCCAAAATGGGTCATGTCAGTGACTTCACTCATCAAAGCAACAAGAAGGAAATGAGTGCTTCTCAGGCTTCTCACAATCCCTCCCATGAATGGGAAAAATCAAGCTTCCTTCCCTGAACACCCTGGAGTGGCTGAATGCTGTACACTGTGAATACCTGCCAGGTGGGAGAAGTGAAATGGCTTTGGCCACAGAAACTGTCAGCAACAGAAGTCTGGCAAGAGGCCAGGTTAAAAAGTATAATATAGCTCCCACATACCTGGGATGTTTGCAGATGTTTGGATGTATGATGCTCAATTCAGATGGTACCACCAGAAGGAATGTCGATTGTAGATCCACTGAAAAAGGAAACTCTACAATCCTACACATGTAATGTGTTTTTTCCTTCTGAAATCTGTGGTTCCAAAGAGTGAAGACTCCGGGTTAATGGCCTTATCACTTTCATTGCATTCATAAGGCCTTGATCCAGTGTTTTAAGAGACTGGAGTTGTAGGTAAAGAACTCAGCAGATTCCCCAAATTGTAAGGCCTTTTCCTAGTGTGAATTCTCCGATGTGTGATGAGGTTAGAGCTTTGGTTAAACAATTTCCCACATTCACTGCATTTATAAGGCTTTTCTCCAGTATGCACTCTCTGATGAGTAGTGAGGTTGGATATGTATCTAAAGGACTTCTCACACTGATTGCACGTGTAAGGCCTTTCTCCAGTGTGAACTCTCTGATGCTGAAGGAGGAAAACATTTTGGTGAAATGATTTCCCACATTCACTGCACTCATAAGGCTTCTCTCCTGTGTGAACTCTCTGGTGTACGTTGAGATGAATTCTTTGGGTAAAGGATTTCCCACACTCACTGCACTCATAAGGCCTTTCACCTGTGTGAATTCTTCGATGCATAATCAGGTGATTTATTGGGTAAAAGACTTCCCACAATCAATACACTCATATGGCCTTTCTCCAGTGTGAATTCTCTGATGATAACGCAGGCCAGAGCTAGAGGTAAAAGACTTCCCACATTCCCCACATTTATGAGTCTTTTCTCCAGTGTGAACTCTCTGATGATAATGGAGGGCAGAGCTAGAAGTAAAAGATTTCCCACATTCACTGCACTCGTAAGGCCTTTCTCCTGTATGAACCCTCCAGTGTTCAATTACATCAGATTTCCGTTTAAAGGACTTCCTGCACTCAGTGCATTTATAACTGATTTCTCCAGTGTGAACTGTCCGTTGTTGAATAAAGATGGAGCTCTGGCCAGAAGACTGTGCACAATGATAGCACACATGGCAATTTTCTCCAGGGCTACTCCTCTGAGGATAAATGAGGACAAATTCTTGGCTAAAGGATTTCCCACATTTGCTGCACTTGTACTGCCTTGCCCCAGTATGAATTCTTCGATGTTGAATGAGGGCTGAGCTTCCTCTGAAAGATTTCCCACAGTCACCACACTCATAAAGCCTGTCACCAGTGTGGGCTTTCTGGTGCACAATAAATGAGGATTTATACTTGAACTTTTTCCCACATTTACTGCACACAAAACGCTGTCTTTCAGGGCAGGCATTGTGGTCCTGAACAAGTGTGTGTTTGGGGCTGAAGGCTTTCTTGCATTCTCCCCTGGTACAATGACTTTTCTTGCTTTGTAAAGTTTCCATGCACTGGGTGACTGTATTTGGCTTCTCCCCAGTGTGACTGGCCTGTTGCTTCAGATGTTCTGAGGTGCTTCGGAAGTCATCCCCAACCTCCTTGCTGGTTAAAGGCTCTCCTGACACATGGGCCTTCACAAATGAAGGCCTGTCGACGCTGATTATGGGTGTTTTCTCTTGCTTGTGCTGCTGCTGGCTCTGCTGAAGGTCTGTACTGAAAGAAAGTCCTTTTGCACACGCCCTGCACTTCAGTAATTTGCTGTGTTGTGTTCCCTGCTGCTCAGCCAAATGGAAAATGCCTCTCAAGACTGGACCACACACTTCACAGGGGTGAGTCTTCTGAGAAGATGAAGCTTCCTTGGAAGTCCTGGCCTGTGACACTGCCTCAGAAACACTCTGTGCAAAGGAAGTCTCAACTTTCTCCTCTCCACTCCAGAAGCCTGAATGGAAAGAAATGCTGATGAGGTACACATTCACTTTATCGGAAGGGGCAACTCTCTGCACAAATGTGCAAATGAAACAAAAAAAGACCTTGTATGTAGCAATGAAGACCCCATGCGCCACAATTAAGACCCAGTATGGGGCTTCCCTGGTGGCTCACTAGTAAAGAATCCACCTGCCAAAACAGGAGACACAGGTTTGATCCCTGGTCTGGGAAGACCCCACATGCTGCAGAGGAACTAAGCCCATGTGTGCCACAGCTGTGCTCTAGAGTCCAGGAGCTGCAACTGGTGAACCCATGTGCCACAACTGCTGAAGCCCATGCACCTAGAGCTCATACTCTACAATGAGAAGCCTTTGTGCTGCAATGAGAACAGCCCCCACTCACCACAACTAGAGAAAAAGACCACGCAGCAAGAAAGATCCACCACATCAAAAATAAATAGAAAAATCTTTTTCAAAAGCAGGGATTAAAAAAAAAAAACAGGCAGGGTAATCCTACTGTGTCAGATGAGATACTCTTTAAGTAAATAATTGTCACAAGAGGCAAAGGAGGTCATTACGTAATGATAAAGCAATAAATTCGTCAAGAGGATAAAAATTACAAATACATATGTACCCAATATTGGAGCACCTAAACATATAAAGCCAATATTAACAAATCTGAAGGTAGAAATAGATAGCTGAATAATATTAAGGGTTCAAGATCCCACTCTGGATAAGAAAACATTGGACTTGACTGCACCTAAGACCAAACAGACCTAATAGACATGTACAAAAGATGCTATCCAATTATAGCAGAATACACATTCTTCTCGAGTGCATGTATCATTCTCTAGGAGACATCACATCTTGGGTCAAAAATCAAATACTAAAAAATTCACAAAGATGAAAATCATATCAAGTATCTTTTCAAACTACAATGGTATGAAACTAGAAATCATTAACAGGAAGAAACCTGGAAAATTCACAAATATTGGAATTTAAATGACACGCTCCTGAATGACCTATGGGTTAAATAAGAAATTAAAAAAAATTTTTAGGCAAATGAAAAAAAACATAACACACCAAAATTTGTGGGATGCAGCAAAAGCAATTGTAAGAGGATAGTTTAGAGCAATACTTGCCTATGTTAAGAATAAAAGAACCATCTCAAATAAACAACGTATGCTTATACCTCAAGATATGAGAAAAAGAACTAAGATTAAAATTATCAGAAATAAGCAAATAACAAAGATCAGAGAAAAAAAAAAGAAATAGAGACTAGGAAAATGATAGAAAACATCAATGAATCTAAGAAGTTTTGTTTTTTTTTTTTGCCACACCATGCGGCCTGAAGAATCTTAGTTCCCTGACCAAGGATCAAACCTGGGCCTCTTGGAATGAAAGTACAGAGTCCTAACCACTGACCACCAGGGAATTCCCAAGAGTCAGTTTCTTAGAAGACATAAGGCCTTTAGTTAGATCGACAGGCCTTTAGTTAGATTATGAAGAGTGAAGACTCAAAGTCAGAAATAAAAGAGGAGACATCACAAGTGATACTGCAGGAACACAATCAATCAGAAGAAATTACAATGAACAATTGTTCACCAACAAGTTAGATAACCTAAAGACATGAATAACATTCCTATAAACATAAAACCAACCAAAACTAAATCATGAATAAATAGAAAATCTGAACAGATCTGTAACTGGCAAGGAGACGTAATCACTAATAAAAAAATCTCCCAACAAAGAAAAGTTCAGGACTAGACAGAATCACTGGGAAATCCACTTAATATTTAAAAGATTAACATTAATCCTTCTCAAAGTCTTCCAAAAACTTGAAGCAGGAACACTTCCAAGTTCATTTTATGAGAACAGCATTAATCTGATATCAAATCTATTTAAGCATAACACAAGAGAAGAAAATTATAGGACAATTCAGAGAACGAAGATCATGTCATCCGGTCCCATCACTTCATGGGAAATAGATGGGGAAACAGTGGAAACAGTGTCAGACTTTATTTTGGGGGGCTCCAAAATCACTGCAGATGGTGACTGCAGCCATGAAATTAAAAGACGCTTACTCCTTGGAAGGAAAGTTATAACCAACCTAGATGGTATATTCAAAAGCAGAGACATTACTTTGCTGACTAAGGTCCGTCTAGTCAAGGCTATTGTTTTTCCAGTGGTCATGTATGGATGCGAGAGTTGGACTGTGAAGAAAGCTGAGCACTGAAGAATTGATGCTCTTGAACTGTGGTGTTGGAGTAGACTCTTGAGAGTCCCTTGGACTGCAAGGAGATCCAACCAGTCCATTCTGAAGGAGATCAGCCCTGGCATGTCTTTAAAAGGAATGATGCTAAAGCTGAAGCTCCAGTACTTTGGCCACCTCATGAGAAAGGCTGACACATTGGAAAAGACTCTGATGCTGGGAGGGATTGAGGGCAGGAGAGGAAGGGGATGACAGAGGATGAGATGGCTGGATGGCATCACGGACTCGATGGACGCGAGTCTCAGTGAACTCTGGGAGTTGGTGATGGACAGGGAGGCCTGGCGTGCTGCGATTCACGGGGTCGCAAAGAGTTGGACACGACTGAGCGACTGAACTGAACTGACTGATACCTGATAAACATAGATACAAAACTCTTCAACAAATTACTTGCAAATCAAACCCAACAGCACATAAAAAGGATCATACATCACAATCAAGGATTTATCCTGGGGATGCTAAGATGGTTAAACATCATGTGCAACATCAAAAAATGTGACAAACACATTGTCAGAATGGAAGATAAAAACCACAATCATATCTATACACGATGAAAAAGCATTTGATAAAGTTCAATATCTTTTCAAGATAAAAACTTTCAACAAGCTAGATATAGAAGGAATGTACCTCAACACGTCTGATATGCCTACAGCTAACATCACACTCAGGGCTTCCCAGGTGGCCCCGGGGTAAAGAATCTGCCTGCCAAGCAGGAAACAGTTTTGATCCCTGAGTCAGGAAGATTCCCTGGAGAAGGAAATGGCAACCTACTCCAGTATTCTTGCCTGGGAAATCTCATGGACAGAGGAGTCTGGCGGGCTACAGTCCATGGGGTCACAAAAGAGACACAAATCAAAGACTAAACAACAACAACAACGACATTATATTCAACACTCAAAAAGTTTTCCTCTAACATCAGGAACAAGACGAGGATGCCCATCACTTCTGTTTTATTCAACACAGTACAGAAAGCCCCAGCCAGAGTAAGTAGGGAAGAAAAAGAAAGAAAAGGCATTCAAACCAGAATTGATGTCATTGTTCAGGTGCTAAGTCACGTCCGACTCTGGGCCACCCCTGGGACTTCAACACATCAGGCTTCCCCATCCTTCACTATCTCCCCAAATTGGCCCAAACTCATGTCCAAAAAGTTGGTGATGACATCCAACCAGCTCATCTTCTGTTGCCCCGTTCTCCTCTTGCCCTCACTCTTCCCCAGCATCAGGGTCTTTTCCAGTGGGTTGTTTCTTTGCACCAGGTAGCCTAAGTACTGGAGCTTCAGCTTCAGCATCAGTCCTCCAATGAACACTCAGGGTTCATTTCCTTTAGGACTAACTCGTTTGATTTCCTTGGAGTCCAACTGACTCTCAAGAGTCTTCTCCAGCACCACAGTTTGAAAGCATAAATTCCTTGGTGCTCAGCCTTCTCTATGGTCCAACTCTCACATCGATACACGACTACTGGAAAAACCATAGCTTAGACTGTATGGACCTGTCGGGGTCCAGCGCCGGTGGATCCAGGGAATTCGAAGGGTGGACGGCGTTGGCATGGAAAGACTTGTTTATTTATTAATATAAGATTAGATTCAGAAACTATAGTGTAGTAAGAAGATTAAGTGGAGGAAGAGGGCTGAATAGCTTGGTTTACACGGAAGGCCAATAGAATTCCAGACAAGGAATTTGCACCATCTGCGTTGGGCCACTGGCGCCCGCTTGAATATCTAAGGGTGCCTCGCCTTAAGCTCCCTTTCGCGCGGGTCTTAACAGCCGGGGCAAGTAAGTAGGCCTGGCGAGCCTCCGCGCCCCAGGTGGAGATTCAGCCTGAAGATAAAGTAAAGAGCAGGGAGAGGGAAAGAAGAGAAGAAAGAGAGAGAAAGACACGGGGGGAGCCAGAGTCCCAAGAAACCAGGCCGAGAGATTAGTTCGCGAAACTGGTCCGAGAAGCTGGCCCCCTCCTTTATTGTTCAGAAGGCCTTTTATACTTTTGATAAAACACGGAGATCAATGGGTAACACAAAATTATGTAGCGTTCGCAGCCCAGACTCTTTCTATACATCATTTTGTATACAAAAGGTCTCAGGTGATTTACATTATCTTTTGGCCAAGAGGCTTGTTAACACTTTTTGGCTTTCTTCCTTAATGAATGTTAATTTTGTTTCCCCTGAAGTGTTTTTCTTTAATCTGCATCTCCTTAAAGCATTAAAGTTACATCTCTATAGAACAAAGGTGCAGTGGGTTATAACAAAGAAGGTACTTAACTCAAAGATCTAATGTTGCTAATACCAGGTCTACTACTTGTTTTTCTATATACCAACTGTATCTAAAAATAAAGGATATGAAAATTTGGCAGCAAGCATTGACTCAACAAATGAAACCTTTAATCAGTCCTATTCTAAAGATTTTGACTCCTCGGAAGCTCCTACATTCCTAGGATGTTTTAAGCTTCCTGTTCCATTCAGGGAATAAGTTCACTCAGACTCACGTCCATCGAATCAGTGATGCCACCCAGCCATCTCATCCTCTGTCGTCCCCTTCTCCTCCTGCACCCAATCCCTCCCAGCACCAGAGTCTTTTCCAATGAGTCAACTCTTCGCATGAGGTGGCCAAAGTACTGGAGTTTCAGCTTTAGCATCATTCCTTCCAAAGAAATGCCAGGGCTGATCTCCTTCAGAATGGACTGGTTGGATCTCCTTGCAGGCCAAGGGACTCTCAAGAGTCTTCTCCAACACCACAGTTCAAAAGTATCAATTCTTCAATGCTCAGCCTTCCTCACTGTCCAACTCTCACACCCATACATGACTACTGGAAAAACCATAGCCTTGACTAGACGGACCTTAGTCGGCAAAGTAATGTCTCTGCTTTTGAATATGCTATCTAGGTTGGTCATAACTTTCCTTCCAAGGAGTAAGCGTCTTTTAATTTCATGGCTGCAGTCACCATCTGTAGTGATTTTGGAGCCCAAAAAATAAAGTCTGACACTGTTTCCTCTGTTTCCCCATCTATTTCCCAGGAAGTGATGGGACCAGATGCCATAACCCTCTCCAGAGAAGTGAGAAGCTGCAAAAAAAAAAAAAGAACAAGTTTGATGCTAGCACAGGTTAGTTCATGAGCTTCAAGGAAAGAAACTGTCTCCATAACACAGAAGCACAAGGTGAAGCAGCAAATGCTGATGTAGAAGCTGTACCAAAGTTATCCAAAGGATCTAGGTAAGCTAATTAGTGAACACTGCTACACTAAACAACAGATTTTTAATGTGGATGAAATAGTCTTATGCTGGAAGAAGATGTCATCTAGGACTTTCACAGTGAGAGAGAAGTCAATGCCTGGCTTCAAAGGACATGCTAAACTCTCTCGTTAGGGGCTAATGCAGCTGGTGACTAGATGTTGAAGCCAGTGCTCCTTTATCATGCTGACAATCTTGGGCCCTTAAGCATTATGCTAGATTTACTCTTCATATATTCTATAAACGGGACAACAAAGCCTGGATGACAGCGCATATATTTGTAACATGGTTTACTGCATAATTTAAGACTACTGTTGAGACCTATTGCTCTGAACAAAACATTGTTTCCAAATTGTTACTGTTCACTGAAAATGGACCCAGTCGCCCAAGAGCTCTGATGGAGATGTACACTAATGTTGTTTTCATGCCTAGTACAACAACATCCATTCTGTAGCCCATGGATCAAGTAGACTAGACTGCCAACCTTGAGAAATACATTTCATAAGGCTGTAGACACCACAGATAATAACTCCTCTAATTGTTGTTGTTTAGTCGTGAAGTCACACCTGACTCTTTCTTGATGCTCGTGGACTGTAGCCTACCAGGCTCCTCTTTCCATGGGATTTCCCAGGCAAGAATACTAGGTGGGTTGCCATTTCCCTTTCCGGGGATCTTCCCAATCCAGGGATCAAACCCATGTCTCCTACGTTGGCACTTGGATTCTTTACCACTGAGCACTTGGGAAGGCCTGCTTCCTCGAATATATCCAGGTCAAGTAAATTGAAAACCTTCTGGAAAGGATTCCTCACTCTAGATGCCATTAAGAATATTTATGAATCATGGGAAAAGATCAAACTATCAACACTAACAGGATCTGGAGAAAAGCTGATTGAAGACCACTCTCATGGGTGACTTTGAAGGTTCAAGACTTCAGTGAAGGAAGGAAGTGTAGATGTGATGGAAAACGCAAGAGAACTAGAATTAGAATGGAGCTGGAAGAGGACTGAACTGTGGCAATCTCAGAACACACTTTAACAGACGAGAAGAGAAAATGGCTTCTTGAGATGAAGTACCCTGGTGAAAATGCTGTGAAGAATGTTGGAATAATAAAGGATTTAGAATATTACATACACTTAGTTGATAAAGCAGCAATAGGGTTTGAAAAGATTGATTCCAACCTTGAAACAATTTCTACTGTGTGTAAAATGCTATCAAACAGCATTCCACACTACAGAGAAATCATTCATGAAAGGAAGAGTCCATCCGTGCGAGACATTCCATTGTCTTATTTGAAAAAATTGCCATAGCCACCCCAGCCTTCAGCAACCTGTTTAATCAGCACCTTGATCAGTCAAAATTAAGGGAAGACCATGAGCAAAAAGATACAGCTCAGATGCCCGTTAACATTTTTCTAGCAATGAGGACTTCTTTTTAACGAAAGTCTATTCGCTGTCATTTTATATATAATGCTATTGCACACTCAGGCTACTGCACAGCGTGAACCTAACACTTACACTCACTGGGAAACAAAACTTTGTCACTTGCTTTAGGGTCATACTCACTTATTGTGGTGGTCTGGAACCAAACCTGCACTATCTGTGAGGTAGGCCTTGCCTGCATCTGTATACCAATAAATGGATAGTCTGGTATTTGTACACAATGGAGTTATCACTCAGGAAAGCATGCATTGATGAACCTGGAGGGCTTAACACAAAGTAAAATAAGCCAGAGAAAAACAAACACTGTATGACTGAATGAATGAAAGTCGCTCAGTCACGTCTGATTCTCTGTGACCCCGTGGACCACAGCCCACCAGACTCCTCTGTCCATGGGATTCTCCAGGCAAGAGTATTGGAGTGGGTAGCCATTTCCTTCTCCAGGGATCTTTCCAACCCAGGGATCAAACCCAGGGCTCCTGCATTGCAGACAGATTCCTTACCATCTGAGCCACCAGGGAAGCCCAAATACTGTATGCTATCACTTATGTATGGAATCTTGAAAAACAGAGTTGAAACCACAGAAACAAAGAACGGGGGCTCAGGTCTACAGAAAATGGTGGTTGGTTATAAGGAGAATAAGCTCTGGGGATCTAATATAGCATGGAGACTATAGGTAATAATGCTGTATTGTACACTTCAAATGTGCTAAGAGAGTAGATCTAAGTGTTCTCACACATATGAAAAAGATAAATATATCAGGAAATGGATATGTTAATTAACTTTATTATCGTCCTCATTTCAGAATATGTGTGTATATACATAAAATCATCACATTGTATACATTCTTTTTTTTATTTTTTGGCTGTCTCAAAGGTCACACCACCTGCCATGAATGAGATAGATGAAACCATAACCATTCTCTGAGAACCCACATTTCACATCTTCACATCTATTCCAGTCATCCTCCCCCAGAGTTCACCACCTCAAGGTTTGTGGGATCTCAGTTCCCCAACCAGGAACTGAACCCAGGCCACAGCAATGAAAGAACTAATCCTAATAACAGGACCATCAGGGAAATCCCTGTACCCTTTAAATGTACACAGTACTGTGAATTATAACTCAGTAAGAGAGAAGGAACAGAAGAGCTCTAAACGCTACAGACAGAACCATAAAGCATACCCTTGAAAAACAGCCCACGGTCCCGGTTATGACCGTGACAGCGCCTTCAACTCTTGGTGACAGAGGCATGAGGAAATGTGAGATCATGAAAGGGAACAAAACCAGGGACACAGGAGTGCCATGGGCCTGGACACACCACCTGGCCAGGGAACAGGGAAGGAAGATGCGATCCACTAGCCTCACTGCAAGACTGCTGACTTCAAATATATCCGTATGAGGGGTGAGTCCAGAAATCCCTATGCTTATTCAACTATTAGTACTGAAACTATATCAGTATCTCATTTAATTCTTACAGTGACCCTGTAAAGGAAAACAGTAATATTCGTTCCCTCTTTCTGGAAATAATAACAATAATTGGGGCTACAAGGCGAGACAAGGGCAGTGCAAACAACCCAGCCCTACCTATCAAAACAACTAACCAGAAAGCCGAGGAAACAAACAGTGCCCAAGGTGCATGCGTTTGAACAGAGCACCCCTTGAGGAAAGGAGGGTGAGGCGAGATACGGAGCCTAGCCCAGGTCAGTCTGGGGAGGGTGGCAGTCTTACCCAGTGAGGATATAAGTGCATAGTTCTCCAGCATCACATCATGGTACAGGCGTTTGTGAGACTCGTCAAGGAGACCCCATTCCTCCCAGGAAAAGTTCACGGCCACATCTTCAAAAGTCACACTCCCTGTCATAATTGGGACAGATGCAATCACAAACTAGCCCCTCTCAAGAGGACCTACAATCCATTCCCCCATACATCTATTCTATGACCATCCTCCTCCCAACCTCACCAGTCAGAGGAGAAACTAGGCCCTGGTGCCATTGTCTCCCTACAGGCCCACTGATTATGGGGTCCAACCATCAGCGACGAGACAGGTGCATAAACAGACACTTAAACTGTGGGCCTGACATAGAGGAATCCAATCTTCTGCCAGGCAACAACCCTGATATGGTCAAGGTCATGTAAGTCACAATACCAGGGACCTGGGACCACCAGACACACACCCTCTCCATGTACAAATCACTCTCTAGACACCGCAGTCATGTGTCCTCAGCCAGCACCACCTCCCCATCCCGCTCTATAAGCCTCTCCTTGGCCTCCCCTTATGTTGAACTATGTTGCTCACATCCTTTTCCCTCCGCTGGTGAGGATGGGTTTCCTGCCTAGAATTATAGTGATGACCAAACATAGGACAACTAACACTGGGCAGATGTTATCAGTAGCATCTTATTAATCCTATATATTCACAGCTAGAATAGGAGGACACCACACACCGCACAGGGCTACATGGTGTCACACTCTGGAAAACAGTGGACGACCAAGAGCTTTATAGTACCAAGAAGGTAAGGTGCCGCTGCTCTCCAAAGGAGGATGTAATTTTCTTTTCTAAATAACCCCAAAGGGCTGGCTGACAGGGCACTGAAACCCACTACAGAGGGCTAAGCAGGAACTATACCTCATCCCCTTTATGAAAAGGGTAGTTTCGTTAAGGAGACGCTATCCACTGGAGCAGAGCAGGGTGAAGAACTGGCGCTCAGGTCATTTGAGGTCCTGCCAGTTTTAACACATGTCCAAGCAGCATATAATACTGGGACTTAATTTTAGGACTTATACCACAATTTAGCAGACAACATTCAGTTATGTTTGGCAAATTCTAGACTGCCCATAGCTCCTAGTAGCGGTGGCAGCGCCAAAATCTTCTATTAAAGGCCTCCCTGACAGGCTCCATTTCTTACCTGAGACTCAGCCACACACAATCTCCTGTTCATTTCCAACATCCATGGCCTCACGCTATTTTGAGGCTGACCTGCTGTCCCCTTACCTGTCGCAACCGTGTTCTCTCCACCTAACCTTCATTCAAAGCCTAGCCCATTGGTGGTGCACCTCAGGCCTAGTGATGCTCACAAATGACCAGAGTTCCCCCGATCTTACCCTCCGGGCTGAATGAAACAGGCCAGAGCACCCCGGAGTCATCAATATGATGTCTCCGCGTCTCTTTCCTTTGGATAGCTTTTGAAAACATTTTAACTTCCGACGTGGGCTCTGCACTTTCTTTCTTAAAACTCCACGTGGCTTCTAGAGTTCACCGTAACGAACACCTTGCACTCTGCTAGTCCAGGCTGAACAGCTGCCTCGTGTTGCTTATTCCCTGCAGACATCAGACGGACCCCGGGATGCCCGGATCCGCCCAGCTAAGTTCCATGTCCAAGCCTCTGCACTTGCGGCTCCCTCTGCCTGTCACCCTCTCCCAAGTGCCACCAAACTGTCAGACGCAAGGCCCCACTCACGACTGCCTCACTGTCCGGGACCCGGGGACCTGGATGTGGGAGCGGAAACAGGCGTCTGGCGCTCAGGGCTTTAGTGTCTGGTGGGCTGAGGGTGGTGGGGGCTCAGCCTGTTTCAGGTGAACAGGGAAGGGACTCAGCCATACATGTCAGGGGAGGCACACTGATCGAAGCCGCCCACCCTGGCCAGGCACCATAGTAACCATGCGCATGAGCTGTTTTATGACAGGAGATCCTGATAAGGAATATGGAACTAGTAAGCCGCCACCAACCGGTAGAGCTCGGGAAAGGGCTAAGGGAGACACCGCGTGTGCGTGCACCGCCCAGAATCCCTCTCGCTAGCGTCCCTCTTGGCTGAGCCATGCGCGCGCCACCAGGAGAGACTCTGAATTAGGGTGATTGGCCAAAGACCACCGGAAACGAATCCCATCGCCACAGAACCCGAGACTGCGAGCCACGCGGCAGAGCAGGGCTCCTGGGTTCCCTCACCCTCCTGCTCTCCACCCGGGCGCCCTTTCCCGGCAAAATCTCTTGCTTTGTCAGCACATGTGTCTCCCGGGACAATTCATTTCCGAGTGTTGGACAAGAGCCCAGCTTCCGGCCCGGGAGGGGGTCCGCCTTCCTGCGGCAGGAGGCCGAGCGCGCCTTGAGGCAGGTCCCTCAGCGCGGCCCCGCCACGGGACTTGCCGGCGCAGGGGGGCCGGGTGCGGGAGAGGCGGCGGTGCCGAGCCGCGGTCTGCCCCCAGGCCTGGGGGCCGCCTCCGGGCAGCGGAGACAGCGCCTCCCCTCGGGCCTCCTCAGCCGCGCCATCTCCGTCCCACGCTGGCGTCCTGGACTGGCACAAGCTTGGGGCAGTTGACATGGCCGCCCGGAGGCGGAGTCCCGAGGGCCCGCCCGGCCCTCGGTGCCCAAACGGAAACTCCATCTCCCCGAGCTCAGGGACACTGCCTTTGACGCAAGGAATTTTGAGTCATGTAGTTCCCTTTTCCAGGCGAAAATGATGAGCTCCGCCGCGAGGAGGCTGGGGAAATTGTGCGCCAACTAGCTACGGCTAAAGAAAGAGAAGGCCTCAAGCATTTCCCTCTGACGAATATGCAGAAGGGCTTCCCTGGTGGCTCAGACGGTAAAGACTCCGCCTGCAATGGAGGAGACCTGGGTTCGATCTCTGGATCGGAAAGATCCCCAGGAGAAAGGAATGGCTACCCACTCCAGTATTCTTGCCTGGAGAATTCCATCGACGGAGTCTAGCATTCTTGCCTGGGAAATCTCCTGGACAGAGGAACCTGGCGGGCAACCCCCAGTCCATGGGGTTGCAAAGAGATGGGCACGGCTGAGCGACTAACTCTTTGACTTTCATGCAAAAAGAGTACCCAGTCGTACTTGACTCTTTGCTGCCCCATGGACTGTAGCCCGCCAGGCTGCTCTGTCCATGGGATCTTTCTAGGTGAGAATACTGGAATGGGTAGCCATTTCCTACTTCAGGGAATCTTCCTGACCCAGAGATCAAACCTGTGTCTCTCCCATTGGCAGGCGGATTCTTTACCACTGACTTACCAGGGAAGCCCTACCAATCAATTACTTCAACCCAACTAACTGCAGCGGACAGTGGCACAAGAGAAAAGTTCAGTGGGGGAAAAAAGATATTGGCTGGAAGAAATCCTAATAACAATTGAACCCACTGTATCCTAGTAAAATTAATGGGTCTGCACTTCCCTGGCAGTCCAGGGGATAAGAGTCTGCGCTTGCAACGGAGGGCCCGCAGGTTCGACCCATGGTGGGGGAACTAAGGTTTCATAAAATGAAACAATCAATCTAAGAAAGAAATGGAACATTTTACTCAGGCCAAATAGGATTATAACCCAGGAACATGCTCTCAGAAAACTCAAAGAACTGTTACGCTTGTTAAAGATCAAAGCATGATTATGTAGGTTTTTGTGACAAAAGTCTACTTTAAATGCCATAGATAATTGGCAAAATCCAGATCTGTAAGTACCAAGTGGTATGTTATCATGATCGCTTACACCATCAAGGAGGCATAGGCATGTTATCTTTTTTAAAACAATAATTTATTTAAATTTTTGCCAATGCTGGGTCTTCCTTGCTGCTTGGGCTTTTCTCTGGTCGTGGCCATCAGGGGCTACTCTCTAGTTGCGGTGTGCAGGCTTCTCACTGCGGTAGCCTCTCCTGATGCGGAGCATGGGCTCTAGGGCACAGGGACTTCAGCAGTTATGTGGCACGTTTATTCAGTAGTGTGGCTCCTGGGCCCTAAAGCACAGGCTCAACAGTTGTGCTTATGGACTTAGTTGCTCTGAGGCATGTGGGATCTTCCTGGATCACAGATGGAACCCTTGTCTCCTGCATGAGCAGGAGGATTCCTTACCAGTGAGCCACCAGGGAAGCCCGGACACATTATCTTTTAAGGCGTTGTCTTGTCGGTGCTAGGAAAATGTTGCTCCTTATGGGTTAAGCAGGTATTTCTGCCAATGGGGAGTTTTGGGGGGTGCATAATGCAGATATATGATATGCTGTAGAGGGGAAGGGGAGGCCAAAGGACAGAGAAAAATTTTCGTATTTAAATTATCCTTGACTTGCCTTAGAACACAAATTTTTACTGCATCAGTCATTAACTTAGAAAAACACAGACACTCAGACTTTAGGGCATCTGTTGATGTTGCAGTCAAAAGTTTCAGCCCATGGGATTTCCCTGGCAGTCCAGTGGTTGAGACTCCACACTTCCAATTCAGGGGGTGCAGAGTCAATCCCTAGTCAGGAAACTAAGATCCCACATGCTGCTTGGTGCAACCAAAAGAAAAAATAAAGACTCAGCCCTGCCTTTGGAGCACTGTGCCCAGAGATCAATGGCCCGGGCTGCCATCACACATTTACTGGAAGCAATGGAGGACATGCTAAAGCTACAGAAGAAGCGCAATTACATTAGAAACATGGGGGATCAGCCCAGAGGGCCCAGTTACACCGTCATATGCATATGGCAAGCGGGGCTTCCCAGGCGGCACCAGTGGTAAGGGACCTGCCTGCCAGTGCAGGAGATGTTGAGACGCGGGTTTGATCCCTGAGCGAGGAAGACCCCCTGCAGAAGGAGATGGGAAGCCACTCCAGCATTCTTCCCTGGGAAATCCCGTGGACAGAGGAGCCTGGTGAGCTATTGTCCATAGGGTCACAGAGAGTCGGACATGACTGAAGTGACTTTGCACACACACATATATGACAAATACAAGAATGTAAGACAGATCCTTGAAATAAAAGAGAACTAAGATGCATAATGTAAATATAAAATTGGAGTATGTGGTTATGATTTAAAGATAAAGATTATGAAAAATAAATTTTATAAGAAGTATAAACATTGAATTTTAAGTTATTTGGTATTTGTTAGTGTGAAATGTTAATGCAACTGTCACAATAAAAGAGAATTTATAGACATATTCAAAAGATTTATAGGAATGGTGATACGTCTGGCATTTTCAATGCTATAATATTAAGAATATATATATTTTGAGAAAATGAAGACGTACATCTTCATACTCAAAGTTGACCCATATGTAACTAAGAATCCTTTTCAAATCATTTAAAATATTATAATTAACAAGAAATTATGGGCATGCATACATGCAATAAAATTAAAAATCAATATTAATTTTTAAGAAGCTTTATTCTATTTTAAAATTTAAATGCAGCGTTACTGAAATACAAACAAAAATTTGAAAAACATGACACTAAGAAATGTGATGGAAAAACTGAAAAAAGCCCAAACCTTTGAAATTAAACAGAAATTATGAAAACCACTTCTAAATGATAATAGATATAAACCAAGTTTCTATATAAGAAGGCTATTATGAATAAAAATACTGAGAGGTCACTTACTTTATGTATTGCAAACAAAATACTATTGTTGCAGATCTTATTAGTTAAAGTTTACTTAAAGAAATGTTTATTAGAATAAATATATCCAATAACTTATTCTGGAAGAGAAAACCATAGTGAGTTAACAGCACATAGCAGAGTGCACTGGGGAAGGCAACGGCAGCCGCTCCAGCGTTCTTGCCTGGAGAGTCCCAGGCACGGGGGAGCCTGGGGGGCTGCCGTCTCTGGGGTCACACAGAGTTGGACACGACTGAAGTGACTTAGCAGCAGCAGCAGAGTGCCTGGGAATACACTTTACTGACATGTACCTGCTGAATAATTTATTGATGCATACATATATTAAACTTGATTATCAACTTAGAGATAAAATATATAATGCAATAAAATATTAAAGTGGATTGAAAACTGTGGAAAAAATTTTCTTGAATCAGAAAATAATTTAATCAACTCTATATATGAAAAATCATACCTGTATGATTGAGTAAAAATTTTCTCAGTGATTTTGATTTATATAGCATTTTATAAAATTGAACAAAATTAGGAAATTGGCAGTACAATAAATATGCCAAAAAATTAGAGTAAGAGAAGTCTAAAAAGGAAAAATATCTCACTCTCCACAAATGGACTGAAAGATACCTATCAGTGTGTGATCAGGGTATGACTTGTTAGAGTAAGCCATCTCATGACTACTAGAAACCTACTGATTCACCATTGAATCATCAGAGATCTTCCCAGAGAAGAGAGCAAAATATTAACAATAATGAAGATATTATATATATATATACACACATACATATAAAACATGACATCATACTTAGATAACCTTTAGCTTTGAGATTCTCTATATCCCTGATTATCTTGTTATCTGTATCTTACAATCTTATTCACGTTGCATGACTTGCTTTCACTAAAAAAAATCTGAGAAGTAATTTTAACACTGGCACTCATCAGAGACATCTTAGTAAAACACTCCTACAGATGCCGTTTTCAAATCATGCTCCCAAAAGATAAACAATGCATATCCAACAATTGACATAAATATCCACTCAGAAACAGAATAAAACAGTCTTCTTACTCTTTGTGGGGAACAAAGCTTTTAGAATGGACATTGTGAGGTTCAATGTGTTTGGTCAGCAATAAGAGCAAATACAATCCAGACAGTCTGTTGAGGAAACTACTAGGTAGCCCTAAGGCCAGTGTAATAGAGAAGGTGGCACCATGCCTCTTGGTTCCTCAGAATGCATCCCTTCTCTGTCACTTTGAATTTTCTGAGACATGCTCTATTTCTTTTAAGAATATGACATCAATCTGTGGATATTGGCTACTTACCAAAGTTATACTTGTCAGCATAGCTGAAATGTCAGCATCTGTGTAGCGGTAAAAAGTGGGCACCCAACAAGAGATAAAAGTTGTTAATTCCATGACCTCATCTACTTGCTTGGAAGTGATTATCATTTTACCTATAAAAGGAGTCGTTGTGACTGCAAGGGTACATGAGAGTATCTCAGGAAAATAGCTGTAGAGTGAGCAAATTACAGTTATTAATGTTGATTAATTGGGTCATCCATTGGGCACTGTTGAAATCACTGGAAGAGAAAAAGGATTTGTGAATCCTGAGAAAAGGTTACGTTTCAATGGGTGGTAAATGAAGGACACTAAGTCCTAAATATGAGAGAATTGAGTCCATGATTATGTTGGAAACATGGCTACCGTGAAGTTCTTATTTCCACAAAGTGTGAATCCTTTCCGTTTATGACATCTCTGAGGAAAACGAACTTGAAGAAAAATAGACCAGAAAGGGGTGGAAGAGCAGAAGGAAAGCCACACCATGTTTTATTCCATCGGTCATCACTTATTAACTATCTCATCTGCCTCAGAGGCTCATCTAGATGAGTTATATACATCAGCAACCAAAGAAATGTGTTTTCATGCAGCCTTACTTGCTAAGGACAGGATGTTTGAATTCAAGGAACACAGTTTTAACAGTGCCTGCAACAAACCCAATACCTTATCTGTGTGTAGGGAAACTTGGCTGTGACCGCTGTCGTAATTCTTTTTTAAATGACCTACCTCTTATTCTTCTCATGTAGACTGTATCTTAAAAAGAATATGTGTATCTGTTTGCTATTTGGGAAAACCAGTTTGACTTGCAACAAGTGGAAGTTTAACATGAAAAATGAAATCGAATCAATGAAGTCCCAGGGACCTCATGGGCTATGCTCAAGGCTGCTCCCTCTGTTAAAAAGGAACATTCGTTTCAAGTCAGTGTTTGGATGCCGGCCCCTCGCCCCCCACCAAAGTGGGGGATATTAGGAACAGTGGGGAAATGGAGATCTAGCACTATACTGTATCAAAACTTTCTTCAGACAGCAGCAAGGGAAAGAGCAGGGAAAAAAGATCAGCAGCTTTCTCAGCATCTAGCCGTGCCACTTGATGTTGTATCTGTGGACACTGTAAAAAATTATCTCCTCAGGCAGCACAAGACTGTGGTCCAGGCCCTAAGAACTAAGCAACAATGGTGTAGCATTCCAGAGCCCATTTTAACTGCGATTGTATGGTTTGGGAAGATGCCCTTGGTGAACTGATAGCAAACGGCTGCCAAGAAGTACTGTTTGAATCACCCTATTCTCTGACACACCTATCATCCACAGCCCTGCAAACCTGGAATACGAGCAGGCTGGGCCAGTCAGCTCCTCTTCGGTGGAATCTGGAACAAGGACCTCAGACGTGGCCAGAGCTTGCTGGGCACTCCAGCGAGGATTCGTGTTAAGGAGTGTGTTTTTTTACCAAAAGATCCTTGGTGTGGACACACAGAGGTTGAAGGAGAGGACGAGGGTTCAGAACATGTGCAGAGTGCAGGGCAGAAGGCTGGTGTGTGCCAATGTTCTTCTCAACCAGTCAGTCTTCTCAACCTGGCCAAACAGGCAGTGGGTCCATGAATGGAGCAGAGGCAAGCTGCTACCCAGTGAGACCAGGAGCACAAGGATCTCCATTATCATTTTCTGGTACCAGGTCCTCTGGACTGTCTGCTCTTCCAAGCTGAAGGTTACCAACACCTGAGAAAGTTAAACCTCCTACCTGGTTGTTAGATGATGTCAGAAGCTGTCACTCAGCTGCTGAGGGTGGAGACCCAGCTCAGAATCACTGATTCTCGAAGGCTGAGCTCTCTGCTGTGCTCAAACGGAAGATGTGGCCTTGGGATATAATCAGTTGCAGCTGAGAGAAAAGCCTCCGGTGGGGGAAGCTACTGGCGGTGACAGACAAGGGTATTACAGTGCGAACTACAAGGGCAGGTGGTACATGGGTACATTGCTGTGTTGATGATTCCAACAAAGCTAAAGGCAGCTGGGACTCCTTGGAAAAAAATCTTTGTGGGTCTGCCTCAGGCTGCGGGCTTCATGTACCGAGGTCAACAGATTAAACATCTCCAGTTTTGGAGCTAGACTGAGGGGTATGAATCCATCCTGACTCAGGTACGTCTCCACTGTGTGACTTCGGGGACCCCGCTTCATCACTTGGACCCTGGATTTTGCCAGTAGTAAAACAATAGTTCCTACTTTCTCAGTTGTGAGGATTAAAGAGAATATGTTTATAAAGCAAACCCTGGAATCTTGGCACTCAGTGTGACACTCACTTAAGTACTCAGTGTTTTGTTACTTCTATTGATTCTCACAGAGACCAAGGCAAGCACCTTCATCACCTCCAGGTCAGCCAGCAAGCAGGCTCAGGAAGCTCCAGTGGGTTGCCTAGAGGTCCCCAGGAGGGGAACCCATTCTGAGCTGCCAGCCCTCTGCAGCCTCTGCCTCCTTCAGGTGAGTGTGTCAGTGGCTTATCAGAAGCCCCATTTCTTTCTCAAATGCACTAGGTGCCAGTGGGGCACAGGGACTTTAGGGGAAATGAGGGGTACCTGGCCAGGCTAGTGGGGAGGTCCAGGGAGGTAGTGGGTACAGTCACGGGGCAGCAGATGGGTGCTCCAGCTCAATCTCCCACAGTTCATGGGTAGAGCCACATCTTATACCTGTTTTACAAGGGGAAACTGAGGCCCAGAGGTGGGGAATCATTTGCCTGTGAGTCATAATGATGTTTTGTGATCAGGATTCAAACCCAGGCTGCCTGAGCCAGGGCTTGGGGAGTTTGATTACTGCCCTATTTCCAGCCCAGCTGGGCTCTGAGATTCTTCATTCTGATGCCATCTTGTTCCCCTTCTTTTAGAGTTCTGCTCCAACCCAAACCCCATGATGATAGATCAGGAAACCGGGCAAACACTATTAAGCAAGGGTTTGTGGTTTTATTAAATGCTTGGACTTTAGAAAGTGATGGAGAGTACATCAGTAACACAGATTAAAAGTGAATGATATACATGTCCATTACAGTGCACATAGCATAAAAAAAACTGAAAAAAATAGAACACATTGTTCCACTATTAAAATACTCCATAAATTAAAAAGTCACAAAAGGAGTGAAAGTCCAGTATGACTTGGCTGTTTCATTGTTCTTTTGTGAAAGGAAGAAAATAGCCAAAACTCATAGACAAGGCAACAAATATAAACATTCCACTAAAGATACAGAGACAGCAAATACATATCTGAAAAATGATCATGAATCCTTAGGGAAATGCAAACAAAACAACAGTGAGATAGCATGACAAACTTACCAAAAGGGTTAAAATTAAGAATAACTGATGAGAAGAAAAATAAAAATTTTAAAAATAAAGATAAACATATTCCTAATAAAAACACTAATATCCTGGAAGGTTATCCTCTACCCCATTTATGAAGAAAGATATATATATGTACAATATATTAAAGTGACAACTTCCTTAAAAAAAAAAAAAAAAAAAAAAAGACCAAACGAAGTATTCACTAGGATACAAGAGGAAATGGACCTCTGAAATACTGCTAATAAGAATGAAAAAAACAAAAATTCCCAGGCAGTCCGGTGGTAAGGACTCCAGGTGTTCACTGCTTAGGGATCAGGTTCAATCCCTGATTGGGAAATTAAGATCCACAAGCCATACAGTGTGACCAAAAAAAGAAGAAAAGGTATAATTAGTTCAGATCAAAATTTGATAATTTGTTTAAGTTAACACCCAACTATCTTATGATTCACACTTTGCACTCTGAGTTACTGAAGTAAAGATAAATGAAACATATATCCACATAAAGAATTATACACAAATGTTTTACCAGCTTTCTTTTTCAATAGTCAAAAATTAGAAAAACTCCAAATGTTCATAAACGAATGGATCATAGTGGTATATTCAAAAACAAGAATATTTCTTAGAAAAAAAAAAGGTCTGAGCTGCTCATACATTATTGATGATCCTTCAAGTATTTAGGCAACTTAAATAAAAGCAGGAGAAACAGTAAATTTCCATCATATGAATTCTAGAAAATCCAAAAGTGATCTATTATCAAGGAAAATAAATCAATGGTTACATGGAGGGCTGTGAAGGGCAAGCAAAGAGTATAAAAGGTCATAAGATAAATATATAGTAACATACAGTCATTACCATGACTATGATGATGGTTTTACTTCCATACATATGTCAGAACTCATCAAATAGCTTTTGAAATGGTTCACGATTAAAAAACAACAACAGAAAACAAACCTCTATGTCCAACTTTCTGGAAAGTAGGTTTGGCAATCCTATATTCATTCCACTTTCTCAGGCCCTTTGTGGATCAGTTTTACCTCAAAGACAGCAAATAGAATGAGCAATGAATGACCTTCCACCTGAGTCAACAAGAATGTGGCCTGGGTCACAAACACATTTGTGGATGAGATCCTCCTTTTTTCTATCTTTATTCTTTTTTACCTGCCCCGCTCTTGGTAGGACCTGGGGAAGAAATTCCCTCAGCACTGCTGACATCCCCTGTGAACAAGGGAAAATATTTATGCTGCTCCCAGGAGCAGTTCTGTTGTCACAGCTGACTCCTCCTCAGGGTGAGCTAAGTCTCCTGAAACTCATCATAGCATCCAGGCCTGAAATGAGGACAAGAAAGCCCCGCAGTCTTTCACAGGAGGCCATGGGCAGAAATGCAAATTTGGCAAAAACTAGTAAGCTAATTTCTGCCTCTGTATTGTCTCCTCTGAAGCACAGAAAGTTTGATACCCGCATGAAAGTTGCACACCTCTTCATGCTTCTACAGCCCAATTCTGTTTATAAAACAGATGACATGGTAAATGGAACGTCCAGGATTAAGGACGACTTAAACAGTCAAGTCTTTGTTATTATACAAACCAAAGCCATGGTAAGGCAGATCTGCCAGCAGTGGCTGGCAATTTTTAATTGGTGACTCGGAAGCTAGAAAAACTCACCACTAGTATCTTCAGACCAATATGTCCCTGAAAATAGTGATCCTTCTCTGCAAGGTGCCAGATGAACTCTTGATGTTCTCTGGGCCGATACTGCATCAGGACCATGCACAAGCTGCTCAGAAAGGGAATGAAGACATCCCAAGGGTTTAGGCTA
The DNA here is from genome assembly GCF_001704415.2 of Capra hircus. Lineage (NCBI taxonomy): Eukaryota > Metazoa > Chordata > Mammalia > Artiodactyla > Bovidae > Capra > Capra hircus. Next base: position 66,801,070 of record NC_030825.1, on the reverse strand, counting down.
ATCTTGATTTCCTCCAACAAATGAGAGAACAGAGTATGCTTCCCTGAGCATGCTGGGGTAGTGACTGATGCATACTGTGGAGACCTGCCAGGTTAGAGGTGAAATGGATATGGCGACAGACACTGGAAGTGATGTAAATCTATCAAGAGCAGATTAGTGTGCAACACAGTTACATGTGCTTCCCACATAACTGAAATTATGATGAAGAATCTCTTTACTCTTGCTGTTTGGATCTATGAGGCAATTAGTGTCTCCAGGTTGGTCCAGTGTCATTACACTGAACAATGAAACTATATATTTCTTATACATCTAAGGCCTTTTTCCACTGTGAATTCTCTGATGCTGAGAGAGGTTAGATTTCCGGCTAAAAGATTTCCCACATTTGAGGCAGTCATACGGCTTTTCTCCTGTGTGAACTCTCTGATGATAATGAAGGGTGGAACGAGAGGTGAATGACTTTCCACATTCACTGCATTCATAAGGCCTTTCTCCTGTGTGAACTCTCCGGTGAATGATGAGGTGAATTCTTTGGGTAAAGGACTTCCCACAGTCACTACATTCATGAGGCCTTTCTCCTGTGTGAACTCTCCGATGTCGAACGAGTATCGAGCTATTGGTAAAAGATTTCCCACAGTCACTGCACTTATAAGGCCGCTCTCCAGTGTGAACTCTCTGATGATAGCCAAGGGCAGAGACAGAAGTAAAAGACTTCTCACATTCACTGCACTCATAAGGCCTTTCTCCAGTGTGAACTCTTCGGTGTTTAGAGAGGTACGAATTCTGGCTAAAGGATCTCCCACAATCCGTACATTCATAAGGCTTTTCTCCAGTGTGAACCCTCTGGTGTTGATTCAACTGGGAACTATCCCTAAAAGATTTCCCACATTCACGGCAGTCAAAAGGCCTTTCTCCTGTGTGAACTCTCTGATGACAACGGAGGGCAGAGTTAGAGGTGAAAGACTTCTCACATTCACTGCACTCATAAGGCCTATCTCCAATGTGAATTTTCTGATGATAACGAAGGGCAGAGCCAGAGGTAAAAGATTTCCCACATTCGCTGCACTCATAAGGCCTCTCTCCTGTGTGAACTCTCTGGTGTATGTTGAGATGATTTCTTTGGGTAAAGGATTTTCCACACTCACTGCACTCATAAGGCCTTTCTCCTGTGTGAACTCTACGGTGTCGAATGAGTATTGGTCCATTGGTAAAGGATTTCCCACAGTCACTGCACTCATAAGGTTTTTCTCCTGTGTGAACTCTCTGATGATAACAGAGGGCAGAACCAGATGTAAAAGATTTCCCACATTCATTACATTCAAAAGGCCTTTCTCCAGTGTGAACTCTCTGGTGTTGAGATAGGTAAGATTTATGGCTAAAGGATTTCCCACATTCACTGCACTCATAAGGCCTTTCACCTGTGTGAATTCTTCGATGTATAATCAGGTGATTTATTTGGGTAAAAGACTTCCCACAATCAATACACTCATATGGCCTTTCTCCGGTGTGAATTCTCTGATGATAACGCAGGCCAGAGCTAGAGGTAAAAGACTTCCCACATTCCCCACATTTATGAGTCTTTTCTCCAGTGTGAACTCTCTGATGATAATGGAGGGCAGAGCTAGAAGTAAAAGATTTCCCACATTCATTGCACTCGTAAGGCCTTTCTCCTGTATGAACCCTCCAGTGTTCAATTACATCAGATTTCCGTTTAAAGGACTTCCTGCACTCAGTGCATTTATAACTGATTTCTCCAGTGTGAACTGTCCGTTGTTGAATAAAGATGGAGCTCTGGCCAGAAGACTGTGCACAATGATAGCACACATGGCAATTTTCTCCAGGGTTACTTCTCTGAGGATAAATGAGGACAAATTCTTGGCTAAAGGATTTCCCACATTTGCTGCACTTGTACTGCCTTGCCCCAGTATGAATTCTTCGATGTTGAATGAGGGCTGAGCTTCCTCTGAAAGATTTTCCACAGTCACCACACTCATAAAGCCTGTCACCAGTGTGGGCTTTCTGGTGCACAATAAATGAGGATTTATACTTGAACTTTTTCCCACATTTACTGCACACAAAACGCTGTCTTTCAGGGCAGGCATTGTGGTCCTGAACAAGTGTGTGTTTGGGGCTGAAGGCTTTCTTGCATTCTCCCCTGGTACAATGACTTTTCTTGCTTTGTAAAGTTTCCATGCACTGGGTGACTGTATTTGGCTTCTCCCCAGTGTGACTGGCCTGTTGCTTCAGATGTTCTGAGGTGCTTCGGAAGTCATCCCCAACCTCCTTGCTGGTTAAAGGCTCTCCTGACACATGGGCCTTCACAAATGAAGGCCTGTCGACGCTGATTATGGGTGTTTTCTCTTGCTTGTGCTGCTGCTGGCTCTGCTGAAGGTCTGTACTGAAAGAAAGTCCTTTTGCACACGCCCTGCACTTCAGTAATTTCTTGCTGTGTTGTGTTCCCTGCTGCTCAGCCAAATGGAAAATGCCTCTCAAGACTGGACCACACACTTCACAGGGGTGAGTCTTCTGAGAAGATGAAGCTTCCTTGGAAGTCCTGGCCTGTGACACTGCCTCAGAAACACTCTGTGCAAAGGAAGTCTCAACTTTCTCCTCTCCACTCCAGAAGCCTGAATGGAAAGAAATGCTGATGAGGTACACATTCACTTTATCGGAAGGGGCAACTCTCTGCACAAATGTGCAAATGAAACAAAAAAAGACCTTGTATGTAGCAATGAAGACCCCATGCGCCACAATTAAGACCCAGTATGGGGCTTCCCTGGTGGCTCACTAGTAAAGAATCCACCTGCCAAAACAGGAGACACAGGTTTGATCCCTGGTCTGGGAAGACCCCACATGCTGCAGAGGAACTAAGCCCATGTGTGGCACAACCGCTGAAGCCCATACACCTAGAGCTCATACTCTACAATGAGAAGCCTTTGTGCTGCAATGAGAACAGCCCCCACTCACCACAACTAGAGAAAAAGACCACGCAGCAAGAAAGATCCACCACATCAAAAATAAATAGAAAAATCTTTTTCAAAAGCAGGGATTAAAAAAAAACAAGCAGGGTAATCCTACTGTGTCACAGGAGATACTCTTTAAGTAAATAATTGTCACAAGAGACAAAGGAGGTCATTACATAATGATAAAGCAATAAATTCATCAAGAGGATAAAAATTACAAATACGTATGTACCCAATATTGGAGCACCTAAATATATAAAGCCAATATTAACAAATCTGAAGGTAGAAATAGATAGCTGCAATAATATTAAGGGTTCAAGATCCCACTCTGGATAAGAAAACATTGGACTTGACTGCACCTAAGACCAAACAGACCTAATAGACATGTACAAAAGACACTATCCAATTGTACCAGAATACACATTCTTCTTGAGTGCATGTATCATCCTCTAGGAGACATCATATGTTGGGTCAAAAATGAAATACCGTGGCCTCCTGGAATGAAAGTACAGAGTCCTAACCATTGGACCACTAGGGAATTCTCAAGAGTCAGTTTCTTAAAAGACATAAGGTCTTTAGTTAGATTATGAAGAGTGAAGACTCAAAGTCAGAAATAAAAGAGGAGACATCACAACTCATACTGCAGGAACACAATCAATCAGAAGAAATTACAATGAACAATTTTTCACCAACAAATTAGATAACCTAAAAAAATGAATAACATTCCTATAAACATAAAACCAACCAAAACTAAATCATGAAGAAATAGAAAATCTGAACAGATCTGTAACTGGTAAGGAGATGTAATCACTAATAAAAAAATCTCCCAACAAGGAAAAGTTCGGGACTAGACAGAATCACTGGGAAATCCACTTAATATTTAAAGACTTAACATTAATCCTTCTCAAAGTCTTCCAAAAACTTGAAACAGGAACATTTACAAGTTCATTTTATGAGAACAGCATTACTCTGCCATCAAAGCTATTTAAGCATAACACAAGAGAAGAAAATTATAGGACAATAGCCCTGATAAACATAGATATAAAACTCTTCAACAAAATGCTTGCAAATCAAATCCAACAGCACATTAAGAGGATCATACATCACAATCAAGGAGGATTTATCCCAGGAATGCTAAGATGGTTAAACATCATGTGCAACATCAAAAAATGTGACAAACACATTGTCAGAATGGAAGATATAACCACAATCATATCTGTACACGATGAAAAAGCATTTGATAAAGTTAAATATCTTTTCAAGATAAAAACTTTCAACAAGCTAGATATAGAAGGAATGTACCTCAACACGTCTGATATGCCTACAGCTAACATCACACTCAGGGCTTCCCAGGTGGCCCCGGGGTAAAGAATCTGCCTGCCAAGCAGGAAACAGTTTTGATCCCTGAGTCAGGAAGATTCCCTGGAGAAGGAAATGGCAACCTACTCCAGTATTCTTGCCTGGGAAATCTCATGGACAGAGGAGCCTGGCGGGCTACAGTCCATGGGGTCACAAAAGAGACACAAATCAAAGACTAAACAACAACAACAACGACATTATATTCAACACTCAAAAAGTTTTCCTCTAACATCAGGAACAAGACGAGGATGCCCATCACTTCTGTTTTTATTCAACACAGTACAGAAAGCCCCAGCCAGAGTAAGTAAGGAAGAAAAAGAAAGAAAAGGCATTCAAACCAGAATTGATGTCATTGTTCAGGTGCTAAGTCACGTCCGACTCTGGGCCACCCCTGGGACTTCAACACATCAGGCTTCCCCATCCTTCACTATCTCCCCAAATTGGCCCAAACTCATGTCCAAAAAGTTGGTGATGACATCCAACCAGCTCATCTTCTGTTGCCCCGTTCTCCTCTTGCCCTCACTCTTCCCCAGCATCAGGGTCTTTTCCAGTGGGTTGGTTCTTTGCACCAGGTAGCCTAAGTACTGGAGCTTCAGCTTCAGCATCAGTCCTCCAATGAACACTCAGGGTTCATTTCCTTTAGGACTAACTCGTTTGATTTCCTTGGAGTCCAACTGACTCTCAAGAGTCTTCTCCAGCACCACAGTTTGAAAGCATCAACTCTTCGGTGCTCAGCCTTCTCTATGGTCCAACTCTCACATCGATACACGACTACTGGAAAAACCATAGCTTAGACTGTACGGACCTTTGTCGGCAAAGTGAGGTCTCTACTTTTTAGTATCCTGTCTAGGTTTGTCATAAAGCTCTTCTTCCAAGAAGCAAGGGTCTTTTCATTTCATGGCTGCAGTCACCATTTGCACTGATTTTGGAGCCCAAGAAAACAAAGCCTGTCACTGTTTCCATTGTTTTCCCGTCTATTTGCCATGAAGTGATAGACAGGACCAGATGCCATGATCTTGGCTTTCCGATTGCTGGGTTTTAAGCCCGCTTTTTCATTGTCCTCTTTCACCTTCATCAAGACGTTCCTCTTCGCTTTCTGCCCTTAGGGTGATGTTATCTGCATATCTGACGTTGCTGGTATTTCTGCTGGCAATCCTGATTCCAGCCAGTGATTCATCCAGCCTGCAATTTTGCATTAGATACTCTGCACATACGTTAAATAGAGAGTGACAGTATACAGCCTCATCATACTCCTTTCCCAATTTTGAACCAGTCTATTGTTGCAGGTCTGGTTCTAATCGTTGCTTTTTGACTTGAATACAGGTTTCCCAGGAGACAGGTAAGGTGGTCTGGTACTCCCATCTCTTTAAGAATTTCCCAGACTTTGTTGTGATTCACATAGTCAAAGGCTTGAGCATAGTCAATGAATCAGAAGTAGATATTTTTCTGGAATTCCCTTGCTTTCTCTATGATCCGATGAATGTTGGCAAGTTGAGCTCTGGTTCCTCTGCCTTCTCTAAATCCAACTTGTACATCTGTAAGTTCTCAGTTCACATACTGTTGAAGCCTAGCTTGAAGCATTTTGACCATTACCTTGCCAGCGTGTGAAATAAGCACAGTTGTACAGTAGTCTGAACATTCTCTGGCACTGTCCTTCTTTAGGATAGGAATAAAAAGTGACTTTTGCCAGCCCTGGGGCCATTGCGGAGCTTTCCAAATTTGCTGGCATATTGAGTCCAGCACTTTGCCAACATGAATAGAAGAAGCAAAACTGTTTGTAGGTAGCACAGTCTTATATGTAGAAACCCCAAAATTCTACCCTAATAAACGAATTCAGTAAAGTTGCAGGACAAAAAACCCCCCCAATATACAAATCGGTTACAGCTGCATTTATATACACTAATGTAAAAACTGCCTGAAAAGAAAATTAAGAAAACAACCTTAGGAATAAATTTAAACTAGAAGTTGAGAAATTTATATTCTGAAAATTATATGACAATGATGAAAGAAAGTGGAGAAGACATAAATAAATGAAAAGATATCCAGTGTTCTAGGATTCCAAGAATTAATATTGGTAATTTTACCAAGAGCAATTTACAGATAGAAAACAATCCGTATCAAAATCCCAAAGACATTTCCGCAGAACAAACAATCCTAAAATTCATAGGGAACCACAAAAAATTCCAAATAGCAAAAGCAATCTTGACAAAGAAGGACAAAGTGAGAGGCATCATATTTCCTGATTTCAAAGTAGTACAAAGCTACAGTAATTGACTACATTATTTAATGTAGATGAAATAGTCTTATGCTAGAAGATGTCATCTAGGACTTTCACAGTGAGAGAGAAGTCAATGCCTGGCTTCAAAGGACACGCTAAACTCTCTCGTTAGGGGCTAATGCAGCTGGTGACTAGATGTTGAAGCCAGTGCTCCTTTATCATGCTGACAATCTTGGGCCCTTAAGCATTATGCTAGATTTACTCTTCATATATTCTATAAATGGGACAACAAAGCCTGGATGACAGCACATATATTTATAACACGGTTTACTGCATAATTTAAGACTACTGTTGAGACCTATTGCTCTGAACAAAACATTGTCTCCAAATTGTTACTGTTCACTGAAAATGGACCCAGTCGCCCAAGAGCTCTGATGGAGATGTACACTAATGTTGTTTTCATGCCTAGTACGACAACATCCATTCTGTAGCCCATGGATCAAGTAGACTAGACTGCCAACCTTAAGAAATACATTTCAGTGGGGAGGGAGGTGGGAGGGGGGTTCATGTTTGGGATCGCATGTACACCCGTGGTGGATTCATGTCAATGTATGGCAAAACCAATACAGTATTGTAAAGTAAAAAAAAAAAAGAAAGAAAGAAATACGTTGCATAAGGCTATAGACACCATAGATAATAACTCCTCTAATTGTTGTTGTTGTTTAGTCACGAAGTCACACCTGACTCTTTCGTGACGCTCGTGAACTGTAGCCTACCAGGCTCCTCTTTCCATGGGATTTCCCAGGCAAGAATACTAGAGTGGGCTGCCATTTCCTTTTCCGGGGGATCTTCCCAATCCAGGGATCAAACCCATGTCTCCTACGTTGGCACTTGGATTCTTTACCACTGAGCACTTGGGAAGGCCTGATTCCTCGAATATATCCAGGTCAAGTAAATTGAAAACTTTCTGCAAAGGATTCATCACTCTAGATGCCATTAAGAATATTTATGAATCATGGGAAAAGATCAAACTATCAACACTAACAGGATCTGGAGAAAAGCTGATTGAAGACCACTCTCATGGGTGACTTTGAAGGGTTCAAAACTTCAGCGAAGGAAGTAACTGTAGATGTGATGGAAAACGCAAGAGAACTAGAATTAGAATGGAGCTGGAAGAGGACTGAATTGCGGCAATCTCAGAACAAACTTTAACAGACGAGAAAAGAAAATGGCTTCTTGAGATGAAGTACCCTGGTGAAAATGCCAGGAAGAATGTTGGAATAATAAAGGATTTAGAATATTACATACACTTAGTTGATAAAGCAGCAATAGGGTTTGAAAAGATTGATTCCAACCTTGAAACAATTTCTACTGTGTGTAAAATGCTATCAAACAGCATTCCATACTACAGAGAAATCATTCATGAAAGGAAGAGTCCATCCATGCGAGACATTTCATCGTCTTATTTGAAAAAATTGCCATAGCCACCCAAGCCTTCAGCAACCTGATTAATCAGCACCTTGATCAATCAAAATTAAGGGAAGACCCTCCATGAGCAAGAAGATACAGCTCAGATGCCAGTTAACATTTTTCTAGCAATGAAGACTTCTTTTTAATGAAAGCCTATTTATTGTCATTTTATATATAATGCTATTGCACAGCGTGAACGTAACACTTACATTCACTGGGAAACAAAACTTTGTCACTTGCTTTAGGGTCATACTCACTTCTTATTGTGGTGGTCTGGAACCAAACCTGCACTATCTGTGAGGTAGGTCTTGCTTGCATCTGTATACCAATAAATGGATACTCTGTTATTTATACACAATGGAGTTACCACTCAGCCATAAAAAAGGAAAGCATGCACTGATGAACCTGGAGGGCTTAACACAAAGTAAAATAAGCCAGAGAAAAACAAACACTGTATGACTGAATGAATGAAAGTCGCTCAGTCATGTCTGATTCTCTGTGACCCCGTGGACCACAGCCCACCAGACTCCTCTGTCCATGGGATTCTCCAGGCAAGAGTATTGGAGTGGGTAGCCATTTCCTTCTCCAGGGGATCTTTCCAACCCAGGGATCAAACCCAGGGCTCCTGCATTGCAGACAGATTCTTTACCATCTGAGCCACCAGGGAAGCCCAAATACTGTATGCTATCATTTATATATGGAATCTTGAAAAAGAGAGTTGAAACCACAGAAACAAAGAACGGGGGCTCAGGTCTACAGAAAATGGTGGTTGGTTATAAGGAGAATAAGCTCTGGGGATCTAATATAGCATGGAGACTATAGGTAATAATGCTGTATTGTACACTTCAAATGTGCTAAGAGAGTAGATCTAAGTGTTCTCACACATATGAAAAAGATAAATATATCAGGAAATGGATATGTTAATTAACTTTATTATTGTCCTCATTTCATAATATGTGTGTATATACATAAAATCATCACATTGTATACATTCTTTTTTTTATTTTTTGGCTGTCTCAAAGGTCACACCACCTGCCATGAATGAGATAGATGAAACCATAAGCATTCTCTGAGAACCCACAATTCATTTCACATCTTCACATCTATTCCAGTCATCCTCCCCCAGAGTTCACCACCTCAAGGTTTGTGGGATCTCAGTTCCCCAACCAGGAATTGAACCCAGGCCACAGCAATGAAAGAACTAATCCTAATAACAGGACCATCAGGGAAATCCCTGTACCCTTTAAATGTACACAGTACTGTTAATTATAACTCAGTAAGAGAGAAGGAACAGAAGAGCTCTAAACGCTACAGACAGAACCATAAAGCATACCCTTGAAAAACAGCCCACGGTCCCAGTTATGACCGTGACAGCGCCTTCAACTCTTGGCGACAGAGGCATGAGGAAATGTGAGATAATGAAAGGGAACAAAACCAGGGACACAGGAGTGCCATGGGCCTGGACACACCACCTGGCCAGGGAACAGGGAAGGAAGATGCGATCCACTAGCCTCACTGCAAGACTGCTGACTTCAAATATATCCGTATGAGGGGTGAGTCCAGAAATCCCTATGCCTATTCAATTATTAGTATTGAAACTATATCAGTATCTCATTTAATTCTTACAGTGACCCTGTAAAGGAAAACAGTAATATTCGTTCCCTCTTTCTGGAAATAATAACAATAATTGGGGCTACAAGGCGAGACAAAGGCAGTGCAAACAACCCAGCCCTACCTATCAAAACAACTAACCAGAAAGCCGAGGAAACAAACAGTGCCCAAGGTGCATGTGTTTGAACAGAGCACCCCTTGAGGAAAGGAGGGTGAGGCGAGATACGGAGCCTAGCCCAGGTCAGTCTGGGGAGGGTGGCAGTCTTACCCAGTGAGGATATAAGTGCATAGTTCTCCAGCATCACATCATGGTACAGGCGTCTCTGAGCTGCATCAAGGAGCTTCCATTCCTTCCAGCTAAAGGACAGGGCAACGTCCTCAAAGGTCACACCACCCTGTCATGAATGAGATAGCTGAAACCATAAACATTCTCTCTCTGAAAACTCACAATTCATCTCACACATCTATTCCAGTCATCCTCCCCCAGAGTTTGTCAACTCAGGGTCTGGTGCCAATGCCTGATCTCTCTTCACTGTCCCGTCAATCACTCTTGAGCCCTCAGCCACAAAAGGCGGTGCCCAGGAGGGATAAACTCCACCTAAACTCTGAGCCTGGCTTACAGGGCCCCATCCCTCCCACCAGGTAATTCCCCTGAGGACTGCCACATTGTGCATCTAAGACACAGCCAAACATGGTCTCGTTGTTACCCTTAAGTCCCCAGCACCAGGGCCTGTGGGCCCTCAACTCATACCTCCTCTTGATGTGCACATCAGCTAACTAAAACTCCTTCACATCTTCAGACCCCACAGTTGCACTCCCGCAGCTCTCCCACCACCCTGCCCCACATCACAGGCATCTCTGTGGACTCACCTATGTACCTGGAACATGACATCCAGAGAGTGCTTACCAAAATCAAACATGATCTAGTATTATCCCAGATCTCTGAGGGATCCCATACCCAGGGAAGTACTGAATGCTGTTTTGAAGCACTGCCTACTTTCCCTCTGAACTTTGTTTCAGTATTAGCCACCCAGAACCAGAGAGGGGCTGAGACATCCTCCCTGCTTTAGGTAGGTTCCATATGTGCCTTTTCAACCTTCAGGATCTGGGAGGAAAGGAAGGCAACCATGGCTGGGCTCAATGTGTATCACGTCGCCTGTATCCCCACCTGGCGCTGGAACCTAGTGACGTCAACCAGCTAACCTCTGCGCTTCCGTCCTCAGTGCTGCCTCTTATCAGATCCTGAGACCCCAGACGAAGACTCAACTTCCTGTGCCTTTCTCTGTCACCCCATTCCAGTACGTTCCTTCTCGGAGCGGGTTTCTGAAAACTTTTAAAGCCCTGACAGTGTTCCTCGTCCATTCAAAACTCTCCACGGTTCCCAAGTCCCTCAGAATAAAGGAACCACCTCTCTCTGTCAGGCCAGGCCTGATCTCACCGCACACTCCTGTCTACTGCACATATAAGATGGACCCAGGTTTCCCCATCCTCCTGCCTCAGTCCGACCTCCAAGCCTCTGCGCCGTCGGGGTCCCTCCGCCTGACACACTCTCCCACGAGCCGTCACACTGTCAGACACAGGGCCCCACCCGCGACCGCCCCACCGTCCTAGATCCCGCGGCTGCGGGCGCTTGAGCAGGAGCCTCGCGCTCGGAGCTTCAGTGTCTGGTGGGGTGAGGGCGGTGCAGGCCCGGAGATCGAGCGTTTACCTGAGGCGGGTCCCTCAGCGCCGCCGCCGCCGCCATCGGACTCTGGCCGGAGCGGGTCCGGAAGCGGCTTGAGAACTCGGGCCCAGCAGGGCCTCTCCTGGGCCTAGCGCGGGTCACCCCGGGCGGCGTCGCAGAGTCTCAGATCTGCCTCTGTGCAGCGGGTACGGGCTCTCCTCTCCCACCCTCCTGGTGCGGTCACCTAGATCCCGACACAACGGTCTGCAGCCGGAAAGGACCCAACAGGCGCGAAAAAATCACCGCCACAACGAGGACGCCGGAAGTCCCTCCCCAAAGCGATCCGCCGGCGCAGCAATCCCTCGCTCTGATTGGTCGTTGCCTCTTAATTGAAGCTTCTCGGCCTGCCCTCTTCTGGGTGTCTGCGCTCTAGGGGCGCAGTGAACGGAGTTATTGTTCATCTGAAGCATTGGTTTTTGCAACCCCTTAAGGGACAGGGAGGCCTGGCGTGCTGCGATTCATGGGGTCGCAGAGTCGGACACGACTGAGCGACTGAACTGAATTGAACTGAACTGAACTGAGGGACCGTGGCATCCACTCCCAGCTGGCACAGTGGTAAACAATCGGCCAACCAGTGCAGGCTTCGATCCCTGGGTCAGGAAGATCCCCTGGAGACGGAAATGGCAACCCACTCGAGTTATTCTTGCCTGGGAAATCCCATGTACAGAGGGGCCTGGCGCGGACTACAGTCCAAGGAGTCGCGAAGAGTCGGACGCGACTGAGCACGCACGTAAGCTAAAAGGACTAAGGAGGAACGCTGGACGGTGGTTCTTATACCTCAAAGGAGGGAGAGGCTTTGCTTGTTGGCGAAAAGATATTATTTCAGACTCCATGAAACAGCCAGCTCATGTGTGTGTGCTCATTCGCTTCAGTCGTGTCCGACTCTGCGACCCCTCGGACTGTAACCCGCCAGGCTCCTCTGTCCATGGCATTCTCCAGGCAAGGATACTGGACTGGGTAGCCATGCCCTTCTCCAGGGGATCTTCCTGATCCAGGGATTTAACTCTTGTCTCAGGGTTCAAACTACCTGCATTGGCAGGTGGATTCTTTACCACTAGCGCCACCACCTGGGAAGCACCAATATACAATATGATTTATCCTAGATAATCGAATCACTTAGTGAGTCCCTAGTTGGCTCCAGAGGCCAAATATGAGATTTTTGACTCAGAGGCTGAGTCCTGCTTTTTCACTTCAGAGACAGAATCCCAACTTGTGCATTCTGTTACCAGAGTGCACCAAAGTTATGGACACGGGTTTCTCTGACACAGAAGGACAGGGAAGCCTGGCATGCCGCAGCCCATAGAGTTGCCAAGAGTTGGACACAACTGAGCGACTGAACCAACCACCACTGGATGCATGAGTGGCGGATGGTGGGGTGCTACTGGGTAAGTTGGAGAGCCTGTGGATCCCCATGAACTGCGCTGCCTCCCTCAGAAGCCTCCAGGGGCAGATCTGCCAGGAACTCTGGGCAGGGCCTAACCTTTGGTGATTTTAGAGGGAGAAACAAGGATTCAGCGCAGAGGGTCCTTTGTGCCTCTCCACAATGGGCAGACACATGCTAGGTGTCTCCTGCGACCCCTGTACCATCCCAGCCTCCGCAACTGACATTTTGGGTCTGGCACTCTCTGATGTACTGCTTCTCCTGTCTGAGATACCTTAGATCACAGGTGTCCCCGCAGACTTGATACATATCCCTCTTAAGGTAAAGAGCGAAGAGTGCATGCCCCAGGCCCCTGCCCTGTACACTCCCACCCCAGTTCTTATGAGACGCTGCCCCAACTAGGAGTGAGTAGTGGCCCTGAAGTCCAAACATCTGGAAAAGCAGCCAAACGTGGTGAGATCCACAGAGGGTAAAAGCAGTTGCAAATAGTCAACAGTTACAGAAAGGGAGAGATAAAGAGTTTTGGGGAGTTTGGCGTAAGAAGCCCTTGCAAAGTAACCAGTGATTCAGACGGGTTAACTCAGAATAGCATGACCACTCAGATACCCTGACGCTAAAAAGATGAGGCCAGTGAGGGTTTCCAGGGATGCCCCAGTGTGTTCAGGGACATGCCTCCCGTCTGGTCAGTAAGTTATGTCTTTGAGGCCTGCGAGCCTCCAGTCAGGTTACGGTGCCCCGAGCTGTTGCCTGCCTGGACTTGTACAGTCCCCTCCTGCACCTGTGTAGTTTTCCACCAAAAGCCTGGGGGAACTTGGATAGAATGTTTCAGCTCCACGAGGACTTCCCCGGCAGTCCAGTGGCTTCACACTTCCAGGACAGTTAGGCCCTACTCTATGGCACAAGGAACTCTGCTCATGTCCTGTGGCAGGCTGGATGGGAGGCGAGTTTGGGGGAGCGTGGGTACATGCATACTGTATGGCCGAGTCCCTTCACTGTTCACATGAAACTATCACAACCGGGTTAATCAGCTATACTCTACTAAAAATAGAAAGTTCAAAAAAAATAAAAGACTCTATGCTTCCATGCAGGGGGTGCAGGTTCCATCCCTGGTCAGGAAACAGATCCCACAGGCCACACGGCACAGCCAAACACAAACACACATACACACAAAGAAATTTTCAGCTCCTTCTCTGACCACATTCCAAATTAGTGGTGATTGGGAAACACTATAAAGTAAGACTACATTTGCTGTATTATTGAATACTTGGTTTAAGTAATGGAGGTCATGTTTATAATACAGACTGATCTTAAATATGTGTGGGATGTGGTCATGACATTGTGCGTAACTCAGACAATTTGAAGAAAAATGAGGAAATATCCTACCTGTATTAAAAACAATGATTCCATATGGCAAATATTACTCATTTAAGAAAGAGTAAAATTCCACGTGTCTTTGCTGTTTCAGTGTCTTATTTGTCAATGAATTGGGAAACTGTCATAATGCATGTTAAAAAATAGCAAATAAGAAGTGAAACAGCACAGAAACAGATATACAGGTGGCAAAGACTTGCAAAGTGCTCAAAACCACAAATCATTAAAAAATGCAATTAAAACCAGACTGAGATAGCACTCTGTATGTGTGCATGCACAGTTACTCAGTCATGTCCAACTCTTTGTGACCACTGGACTGCAGCCCACCAATCTCCATTGTCCAAGGGATTCTCTACGCAAGAATACTGGCATGGGTTGCCATTTCCTCCTCCAGGGGATCCTCCCAACCCAGGGATCAATTGCAGGTGGATTCTTTACCACTAGGCCACTGGGGAAGCCTCGAGATAGCACTATTCAGTTTTTAAAGAGGGCTGCTATAAATCATATCAAGCATTAGCAGGGATGTAGAAGAAGCGGAACTCTCTAACATACTGCTAGTTAATATGCAAAAAAAAAAAAGGGGGGGGTACAATCATTTTAGATCTTTCCTGTAACTCAGACATCCCAGTTTAAGTTACTGACACAAGACCAAAGAAACACACATCCATGTAAACTAACACAAATGTTTGTAACAGGTTTACTTTCAATAGTCACAACCTAGAAATAACCTAAAGAACCATAAAGAGATGGATAAGTAAATCAACAGTGGCATATCCAAAGATAAGACTATCACTCAGAAAAAAAAAAAAAAAAGAGAGATACCCATATCTCAAAGTAATTACAAAACAAAGAAAACCAGGGGGGAAAAAACAGCTTAGTCCCATCATAAAAGAAAATGCAAAGGTTATCTATTATATAAATGGTTACCTGGAGAGGTGGGAAAGCAAGAAGACATGATAAAAAGACATGAGGTAAACACACTATGACATATTTGGTCATTATCAAGAGTAGGATGATGTTTTCAGAGGTCTGTACATGTCAAAATTTGTAAAACTGTATATTTTACTTATAAGCTGTTGATTACAGGTAAAGTTTATCTTTATAAAGCTTTAAAAACTGGCTCAAGCGGGGGGGGGGGGGGGAACCCATGTCCCACTCTTTATGGAAAATAGGCTAAGAAACACTGTACTGACTCCAGCACCTCTCTCCTTATGCCCTCTGGAAGGTCAGTCTTGTCTCAGTAGCAGCAAATACAGGGAGCAACAAACATTTCTATCCATCAGGAGGAGTGCTGCACAGGCCGAGAACCACATCCTCGGAATATGAAGCTTCTTCCCTTTTTTCCTCCCTGCATGGTAAGGGCCTTGAGGTGAACATCACTGACAGGCTACAGCGATCCTCAAAGCCTGACTAATTTCCCTGACAACATCCTCAGCTACACAAGATGGGCATGCCCACAAGTCCTGAGATTTGCAGCAGAGTCACAGAAACATTGCTGGCTACACTTTATTTTGGTCACACTTTGAGATTTATGGGATTTTAGTTCCCCAACCAGGGATTGAACCAGGGCCCTTGGCAGTGAAATCGTAAGTCCTAACCACTGGACCACCAGGGAATTCCCTCTAGCTACATTTCTAGAAGAGGTACATTTCATCTAATTGGCTGCAGTCTTCTACACTATATACTAGAGTTTCCATACTTATTATGGTTCCCCATACAACTGTTCTGTATCTCTCAGGGTCCTCTTACAACCAATGACAACCAGTGGATTGTGGCCATCAAGGAATGTGGATCTTTGTAGACCTGGGGAAGACATTCTGACAACAGTGGTGGAAATCTCTGTGATCTTAACTCCAAGAGAAAAAAATGATGTGGTTCTCAGAACCACTCTCCTTCCTTAAGAGTCATCTGAGACTCATAAAATATATAGCATACAGGCTTCAAATGAAGAGAAAGTCCTTCAGTCTTTCCTAGGAGGCTCTGGGCAGTAATGCAAATTTGGTCAAAATCATCAAGTTATTTTCTGCCATGCTGCTGCTCCTCCTCAGTTACAGCATGTAAGATCTATAAAAAATTTTCCCCTCCTTCCTGCTTGTAGATTAGAAATCTGCACTAGTTTCTAAACTACCCTACACAGGAACAAAACTGTCAAGATTAATGAAGACTTCAAGGGTAAGGCCTCTGTTACTGTTCAAAGCAATGTGTAGCTGAGCTCTGGAGTCCATGACTTGCAAGCTGGACACTCATCACAAGTATCACATGACACCAACATGTCCCTTAACACTGTCGTCTTTGTTGGAGCACTACCAGCACAGTCAAATTATGTTCTATGGATCAACATTGGGTTAGGTCTATGCCCAACACCGTCAAAGAGGAGGAAATAATCCCCTAGGGCTCAGGTAACTCCTGATTTGGCCAATACATGGGGTGACAGAGTTAAATTTCCTTGAGCACACTATGTGGACCTGCTAGGTGGTAGGTGTGAAATGGCCACAGACATGGCTTAAACTGAAGAAAGCAGGGAAAACCACTATGACCACTCAGGTATGACCCAAATCAAATCCCTTATGATTATAGTGGAAGTGAGAAATAGATTTAAGGGACTAGATCTGATAGAGTGCCTGATCAACTATGGATGGAGGTTCATGACATTGTACAGGAGACAGGGATCAAGATCATCCCCATGGAAAAGAAATGCAAAAGAGCAAAATGGCTGTCTGGAGAGGCCTTACGAATAGCTGTGAAAAGAAGAGAAGCGAAAAGCAAAGGAGAAAAGGAAAGATAGAAGCATCTGAATGCAGAGTTCCAAAGAATAGCAAGGAGAGATAAGAAAGCCTTCCTCAGTGATCAATGCAAAACAATAGAGGAAAACAACAGAATGGGAAAGACTAGCCATCTCTTCAAGAAAATTAGAGATACCAAGGGAACATTTCATGCAAAGATGGGCTCGATAAAGGACAGAAATGGTATGGACCTAACACAAGCAGAAGATATTAAGAAGAGATGGCAAGAATACACGGAAGAACTGTACAAAAAAGATCTTCACGACCCAGATAATCACGATGGTGTGATCACTCATCTAGAGCCAGACCTCCTGGAATGTGAAGTCAAGTGGGCCTTAGAAAGCATCACTACAAACAAAGCTAGTGGAGGTGATGGGATTCCAGTGGAGCTATTTCAAATCCTGAAAGATGATGCTATGAAAGATGATGCACTCAATATGTCAGCAAATTTGGAAAACTCAGCAGCGGCCACAGGACTGGAAAAGGTCAGTTTTCATTCCAATCCCAAAGAAAGGCAATGCCAAAGAATGCTCAAACTACTGTACAACTGCACTCATCTCACATGCTAGGAAAGTAATGCTCAAAATTCTCCAAGCCAGGCTTCAGCAATACGTGAACTGTGAACTTCCAGATGTTCAAGCTGGTTTTAGAAAAGGCAGAGGAACCAGAGATCAAATTGCCAACATTGCCGGATCATGGAAAAAGGAAGAGAATTCCAGAAAAATATCTATTTCTGCTTAATTGACTATGCCAAAGCCATTGACTGTGTGGATCACAATAAACTGTGGAAAATTCTGAGAGATGGGAATACCAGACCACCTAACTTGCCTCTTAAGAAATCTGTATGCAGGCCAGGAAGCAACAGTTAGAACTGGGCATGGAACAACAGACTGGTTCCAAATAGGAAAAGGAGTCCGTCAAGGCTGTATATTGTCACCCTGCTTAAATAACTTATATGCAGGGTACATCATGAAAAACGCTGGGCTGGAAGAAGCACAAGCTGGAATCAAGATTGCCGGGAGAAATATCAATAACCTCAGATATGCAGATGACACCACCCTTATGGCAGAAAGTGAAGAGGAACTAAAAAGCCTCTTGATGACAGTGAAAGAGGAGAGTGAAAAAGTTGGCTTAAAGCTCAAATTCAGAAAACAAAGATCATGGCATCTGGTCCCATCACTTCATGGGAAATAGATGGGGAAACAGTGGAAACAGTGTCAGACTTTATTTTTGGGGGCTCCAAAATCACTGCACATAGTGACTGCAGCCGTGAAACTAAAAGACGCTTACTCCTTGGAAGGAAAGTTATGACCAACCTAGAGCACATTCAAAAGCAGAGACATTACTTTGGCGACTAAGGTCCGTCTAGTAAAGGCTATGGTTTTTCCAGTAGTCATCTATGGCTGAGAGTTGGACTGTGAAGAAGGCTGAGCACCGAAGAATTGATGCGTTTGAACTGTGGTGTTGGAGAAGACTCTTGAGAGTCCCCTGGACTGCAAGGAGATCCAACAGTCCATTCTAAAGGAAATCAGTCCTGGGTGTTCTTTGGAAGGAATGATACTAAAGCTGAACTCCAGTACTTTGGCCACCTCATTTGAAGAGCTGACTCATTGGAAAAGACTCTGATGCTGGGAGGAATTGGGGGCAGGAGGAGAAGGGGATGACAGAGGATGAGATGGCTGGATGGCATCACCAACTCGATAGACATGAGTTTGAGTGAACTCTGGGAGTTCATGATGGACAGGGAGGCCTGGTGTGCTGCAATTCATGGGGCTGCAAAGAGTCGGACATGACTGAGCGACTGAACTGAACAAAGATGGCAGTGATGCAAATATGGGATGAACCCTGGATAGGTTGGAGAGTGCAACATAATCACACATGCTTCACACATAACCAGGGATTCTCCCACTGTTTATGCGTAGATGGATGAAAGTCAATTAAGACAGATGGCTCCTCAGAAAGTTTCCTCCAGTGCCCTTAAACTGAATGCTGAAACCACATTTGCTGCATATCTGTGCCATGCCTTTGTGTGAACTCTGATGTGAAAGGGGTTAGATTTTTCCTACAAAAGATTTTCCACATTCAGTGCACTCTTAAGGCCTTTCTCCAATGTGACCTTTCTGATGACAACGCAGTTTGGATGTGGTAATAAAAGATTTCCCGCATTCACCGCACACATAAGGCCTTTCTCCAGTGTGAACTCTCTGATGATAATGGAGAGTGGAACTACAAGTAAAAGATTTACCACATTCACTGCACTCATAAGGCCTTTCTCCTGTGTGAATTCTCTGGTGTATTATGAGGTTATTTCTTTGGATAAAGGATTTCCCACATTCACTACACTCATAAGGTCTTTCTCCAGAATGAACTCTTTGATGATAATGGAGGTCAGACCTAGAGATAAAAGATTTCCCACATTCACTGCACTCATAGGGTCTTTCTCCAGTGTGAGCTCTCTGATGATAACGAAGGCTGGAGCTGAAGGTAAATGATTTCCCGCATTCATTGCACACATAAGGCCTTTCTCCTGTGTGAATTCTCTGGTGTAAGATAAGGTTATTTCTTCGATTAAAGGACTTCCCACATTCACTGCACTCAAAAGGCCTTTCTCCGGTGTGGACTCTCCAGTGTTGAATGAGTGTCCACCTATTGTTAAAGGACTTCCCACATTCAGTGCACTTAAAAGGCTTTTCACCAGTGTGAGCTTTCTGGTGTTGATTCAATTGGGATCCATACTTAAACAATTTCCCACACTCAGTACACTCATAAGGCCTTTCTCCTGTGTGAACTCTCTGATGTTGAATGAGAACCCACCTATTGTTAAAAGACTTTCCACATTCACTACATTCATAAGGCCTTTCTCCAGTGTGAACTCTTTGATGATAATGGAGGTTAGAGCTAGTGGTAAAAGTCTTCCCACACTGACTGCATGCATAAGGTCGTTCTCCTGTGTGAGATCTCTGATGATACCTGAGGGCAGGCCTAGAGACAAAAGATTTCTCACAGTCACTACACTCGTAAGGCCTTTCTCCTGTGTGAGATCTCTGATGGTAAGTGAGGGCTGAGCTAGAGGTAAAAGATTTTGAACATTCACCACACACATAACTGTTTTCTCCTCTGTGCCATGTGTGGGGAGAAATGAGGACAGATTTGTGGCTTAAGAATTTCCCACATTTGCTGCAATTATATTGCATTGCCCCAGTCTGAATGCTTTGATGTTGACACAGAGTTGAGCTTTGCCTGAAGGATTTTCCAGATTCACCACACACATGAATCCATTCTCCAGCGTGGGCTCTCTGGTGTACAACAAATGAGGATTTGTACCTGAATGCTTTCCCACATTCACTGCACACAAAACAAGGTCTTCCAGTGTGGACACCCTGGTCCTGAACAAGTGTATGTGGGGGACTAAGGGCTTTCTTGCATTCTTCCCATGTGTGATGAGTTTTCCTGCCATGTGAGGTTGACTTGCACTGGGTGACTGTGTTTGGCTTCTTCACAGCCTGTTGCTGCAGGTGAACCATGATGGTCAGGAAGTCCTTTTCAAAATCCCTGCAGGTAAATGGCTTCTGTGACACATGGAAGCTGCAGCTCTTCACAAACGAGGCCTTGTCCACACTGCTTCTGAGGGTTTTCTCTCCCATGTGCTGCTCCAGGTGCTGCTGAAAGTTTGCACTAAAACAGAATTGTTTCACACATGCTGCACACCTCAACAGTTTCTGGATGTGTTGTGTTTCATGGTGCACAGCCAAGCGGAAAACGTTTCTCAAGACTGGACCACAAATCTCACAAGGGTTCATCTTTTGAGTAGACAAAGCTGCCTTTGGAGTCCTAGCCTGTGACACTCCTAGAGAAGTGATCTGTTGAGAAGGTGCCTCTGGATTCTCTGTTCCACAGCAGCAACCTGAACAGAAAGAAATGCAGGTCAAGTACATATTGACTATAGGGAAGGGTCAAGCTCATCACAAATCTGCATCTGCATCAACAACAAAACAGCCAGAAAACAATAAATAGTGGCTACGATTTCCCTGGAGATCCAGTGGTTAAAACTTCACCTTCCAATACAGGGAGTGTGGGTTCAATCCCTGGTTGGGGAGCTAATATCCCATATGCCTCTGTCAAAAAACCAAAACAGAAAACAGAAACAATACTGTAACAAATTCAATAAACAGTTTAAAAATAGTCCACATCAAAATCTTAAAACAAAAACAGCAACCAAATTAGACTGAATCTTATGTTGTCAAAAAGAGACTCACACATCAGTGCTAATGACACAGAGAGCTCAAAATGAAGGCAACATAAAGATACTCTGTGCAAATGGAAAACTGGAAGTCAGCATAAGTACTGTATAGCTTCAGACAAAACAAATATTAAGTGAAAAACTGCCACAAAAGACAAAGAAGTTCATGATATAATGATAAAACAGTTAATCAAGGGACTATAACAATAGTTAGTGTATATGCATTGAACATTGTAGCATGAAAATGTATGCATCAAATGTTAACTAATCTGAAAGCAGATTTCATAGAACTTTCCTGGTGGTCTGGTGGTTAAGAATTTACCTTGCCATGCAGGGGACAGGGGTTCAATCCCTAGTAAGGTAATTAAGATCTCACATGCTGCAGAGCTACTAAGCTGGCATGCTACAATTTCTGAGCCCATGAGTTCCAGAGCCAGCTCACCACAATGGAGGGCCTGTGTGCTGTAAATACTGAAGCCCATGCACCACACCTAGGGAGTCCATGTACCTCAACAAAAGATTCCAAATGATGAAACAAAGAAGATCCTGTGTATTGCAACTAAGACCTGACACAGTCAAATAAATAAATAAAATTAGGAAAAAAACAAGAAGAGCTAGAGACTTCAATATTTTCCTTTAACAATAGGTAGATCAACCAGACAGAAATTCAGTAAGAAAACTTTGCACTTGAACATATACTTTAGACCAAATGGACATATACAAAATATAGTGTCCAACTGCAGCAGAATACATTCTCCTCAATTGCATACAGAACACTGCCCAGAGCAGATCATATGCTATGGGTTATAAAACCAGGTCTAACAAATTTAAGGAGATTGAAATAATATAAAGTATCTTTGCTGACCAAAATGGATTGAAGCAAAAAATCAGTAACAAGGAGGAAACTGGGAAAATTCACAAATATGTGGAAATTAAACAACACAACCATGGGAAAATAATGCATCTCAGAAGAAACCAAAAAATACCTTACCAGTTCAAAGAAGGAAACTTAGAGCAATAAATGCTTACTGTAGGCATATATAGGAAAATAAAAATCTTGGCTTCACAGGTGACTTCTACCAAACATTCAAAAAAGATAAAATACCTACCCTTTTCAAACTCTTTCAAAATATTGGAGAAAGGAATGCTTCCTAGCTCATTTTACAGTGGCAACATCACCAGATACCAAAACCAGATGAAGACAATACAGAAAATTATAGGGTAGCATCTCTGATAAACACAGATGCAAAAATCCTGAACAAAATATTAACTCTGAATTAAGTGGGTAAAGAAGGAACATACCTGAACATAATAAAAGTCATAGAAGGCAAATCCTTCAGCTGACATTAAGCTCAATGGTGAAATGTCAAAAGCTATGCCTCTAAAATCAGGAACCAGAAAAAGATGTCCACTATCTCCACTCTTATTCGGTGTAATATTGAAAGTCCTAGCAAAGAGCAGTCAGGCAAGGGAAAAAAAGGAAAAAAAAATGCATCCAAAATGGAAAAGGCAGAAGTAAAACTTTCACTATTTGCAGATATCATGGTTTTACACATAGAAAACTTGAAGGACTCCACCAATAATCTATTAGAAATAACCAACAAAGTTGCAGGGTAAAAAATCAACATACAAAAAACAGTTCAATTTCTAAACTTGAACAGTGAGCTAGCAAAAAAATGAAAACAATCCCATTTACAATTCCAACAAAAAGGATAAAATACCTAGGAATATTTAACCAAGAAGGATGAAGACCTATACATGAAAAACTCTAAGACATTGTTGGAAGATTGAAAAAGGTACAAATGGAAAGCAATTACATGCTCACTGACTGGATGAATTAACATTATCAAATTTAAATTAAAAAAAAAAAACTTGGAAAAAATAAATAAATAAAATGTCCATACTACCTAAAGCAATCTACAGATTGAATGCAATCTCAATCGAAATTCCAAGGACATTTTTCACAGAAATAGAACAAAAAATCTGACAATTTATATATAAAACCACAAAACTTAGCAAATAGCCAAAGGATTATTATAAAATAAACAAAAAAACTCAAGAAAACAAAACTAGGGGAATTCCCTAGAGATCTGATGGTTAGGACTCAGCTCTTTCACTGCAATGACCCAGGTTCAATCCCTGGTCAAGGAACTAAGTTGAACTGCTTGCTGCAACTAGAGAAAGTCCAAATGCAGCAATGAAGACTCAGCACAGCCAAAAATAAATGAATCTTTAAAAAAATTTAAAAAGACATGACCCTCCCCACCCCCAACCCAGGGTGGTCCAGTGGTTAAGAATCCAACTGCCAATGCATGGGACACAAGTTTGATCCCTGGTGCAGAAAGATTCCATATGCTGAAGGGTAACTGAGCCTATGCGCCCCAACTAGTGAAGCCCACTTGCCCTAGAGCCTGTGCTCCACAACAGAAGATGCTGCAATAAGAAGCCTATGCATCTTTGAATCAGTTCTAATGAGGTGGATGAAAGTGGAGCCTATTATACAGTGAAGTAAGTCAGAAAGAAAAACACCAATGCAGTATATTAACACATATATATGGAATTTAGAAAGATGGTAAAGATGACCCTATATGTGAGACAGCAAAAGAGACACAGATGTAAAGAACAGACTGTTGGACGCTATGGGAGAAGGCAAGGGTGGGATGATTTGAGAGACTAGCATTGAAACATGTATATTATATGTGAAACAGATCGCCAGTCCAGGTTCGATGCATGACACAGTGTACTCAGGGCTGGTGCACTGGGATGACACTGAGGGATGGGAAGGGGTTCAGGATGGGGAACACATGTACACCCATGGCTGATTCATGTCAATGTATGGCAAAACCCACTACAATACTGTAAAGTAATTGACCTCCAATTAAAAAAAAAAAAAAAAAGAAGCCCATGCATCACAACTAGAGTAGCCCCCACTGATCTCAACTAGAGAAACCTCACACACAGCAACAAAAACTCAGTGCAGCCAAAAATAATTTTTTTTTAAATGAGGGGTAACATGCTAGCAAGGATACACAGAAAAGGGAACCATTGCACATGGTTGCAAAGAATGTAAATTAACGTAGTCATAGAAAATACCACAAATATTCATCAAAATATTGAAAGTAGAACTACCAAATGATCAAACACACCAACTTCTGGGTATATATCCCAAGAAACAAAACCAGTTTCTTCATGAAACAGGTGCATGTGCATGTTCACTGCAGTATTATTCAAAAGAGCCAAGGTACAGAAACATTTTAAAGTGTTCATTACTGGATGAAGTGATAAAATATGGTACACACACACACACACACACGCACCAACTTTCCCATGATTATGTGTGCAGGAATATTCAGACAAGAAAAAGGAAAAACTGCCACTTGGAACAATCATGAGCCTAGAGGACATTATGCTAAATGAAATAAACCACAGAGAGAAGAACAAATAGTTTATTAAATATAGAATCTTTAAAAAAGTCAAACTTAGAGAACCATAAAGTAGAATGCCAAATATTGAGAGCTATAAAAATGGGGAGATGGTCAAAAACACTTCGTTATGAGTAAGTTCTAAGAACCAAATGTGCAGAATAGTGACTATAGTCATTAATATTGTATTGTACACTTGAAATTTGCTAACAAATCCTAAGTATTCTCACACACACGAAAGAAAAATGTTACGTCTGGTGATAGGTGTGTTAATAAATTTCATGGTGATAATTGTTTCATAATATATATATATCAAATCATTACATTATATATATTAAGTACATAAAATTTTATCAGTTATACCTCAATAAAGTTGGGACGACAGGATGAAATGCAAACAAGAGGTCTAAACATCATAAAAAGAACTATATAGGAGAAAGATCAAGAGTACCCAATGCTCATGTAAGTAGTCCCCATGACAATGGCTGCAATTCCATAAACAGGCAGAAACAGAATTGTCAGCTAAAGGAGGGGCCACAGAAACTGCATGGATCTGGACACACTGACCCATTCAGGGAAAGGGCGAGCAAACTGCACCCAAAGGCCTTACTGCAAGACTATGGACCACAAACCCTTCCCTGTGACTATTCAATATAACAGGTATTAGGGATGTAGGGGAGAAAAAAGGGCAGTGCAAACGGCCCAGCCCTATTAACCACAACTACCCAGGACACTGGGGAAGCAAGCAGTGCCTACACCATGTGAGGACAGAGCACCTTCTGGGGCGTGAGGCAGGATACAGACAGAGGCCAGCCCAGGTCAGTAGGGAGGCTGAAGGTCTTACCCAGTGAGGATATAAGTGCATAGTTCTCCAGCATCACATCCAGATACAGGCGTCTCTGAGCCTCATCAAGGAGCCTCCATTCCTCCCAGGAGAAGTACACAGCAACATCTGGAAAGGTCACACTACCCTGTGGTGAAGGGGACAAATGAAACCTTGAACATTCTCTAAGAATCCACAACACATCTCTCCAAACACCTACGCCATTCCCATCTTCCACTGGTGCCAGTGATGCCTTCTCTCTCTTCACTACCTGCTTTACTCACTGTGTTCAGCCCTCGGCAGGAACTGGGCGGGGGGCGGTACTACAAGGCTTCTCCAGAATTTTGTGCACACAGATGCCATCTAAACTCTGGGTTTGGCCTGCAATGTCCTGTCCCTCCAACCAAGCAATTCCCCTAGAGCCTCCCAAATTATGGGAATCCAGACACAGCCAAAGATAAGAACATGCTTGACTTGTAAATACTCAACATTAGGAACCTGAGGCCATCAGTTCACACTTCCTCTCAATGGGCATATCATTCTGTAGGCAGCATTTCTCTCACAGTTTCAGACTCTACAGTTGCACTTCCACAGCACTGCCATCTCCCTGCACCACACCATAGAATTCTTCCTGAACATACATGCACACTGGTGCTTGGCATCCAGAGAATGCTTGAGAAATTACAGAAGATTCACTACAACCCCAGTCCTCTGATGGATCTGACACCAGGCTAAGCCACACATGCTGCTTAGATCTTGCCACATGCTGCCAGTCCTTTCTTCAATATTCCCCACCCGAAAACCACACAGGATTTTCACATTCCCATAACTCTCTTCAACTTCTTTACTGCCAGCTTTGCCCTTTCAACAACCACAACTCGCTTCTCTCTACTCAATCTTCGTAAAAAAATCCAGCCCTAAAAATTTCTCCTCCAGTCACAGTGACTCACAAATGACATCTGCTCCAGACCTTATCCACTAGCAAGACTAAGACATCCCAGACCCTGTCAAAGGTCATTGCAACATTCTGGAGAAGTCATATAGTACTAAATGAGAAGCAGCCCCAGCCTTACTGCCTTCTTGTCTCAATTACTCCTGGGTCTCCTCAGCCATATCTCAGACTCCATTCATCCCACTGAAGCCTTGGCCGCCTGCCAAGCCACTTCTCTACTTCACTTGGGTTTGCAATGCCCTACAAACCCTGAGCAAAAGTACTGCTCCTCAGCACATACCCTAGTCTTTCTGACCTACTAATATCATGGCCACTCTAACCTGCACTCCCCTCCTAAATGTGATCCACAGCTCCACACAACAGTCATCACTTTTGAAAATTTCCATTCCTGAACCCGTTCCCCAGTTTTCCAGACCTGCCCAGTCAACTGCCCATGTTGCCTACACTCAGTCTTCTCTGAAACGTTTCAGACTCTTCAGAGAGCCAAACAAACTCAAAATATTTCCAAGGAAAATTAACCTGCCGCTAAGGTCCCCATCCAGCTGGTGGGTCTTCCGCCCCTTTGTCTACCAGGGCCAAAGCCCAAGGGTCAGCCCGTACAACTGCCCTTCTCTTGTCGTCAGCAACACCCACAATTTTATTTGTCCCTTTGTATGAGAGCAGGGTAGGAACAACCCTCAGCAGGCAGCCACGGCTAGGCCTCATTACTCTGTGACTGAACAATAAGTCTTGCTCAGCCACTGGTCAGTGCCTCCGAGGACCCGCCCCACAAGCAACCAAATGTCAATGAGTGACCTTTAGGGAAGTGATTCAGTCAAGGGTCAGTGGTGTGGTGATCACCAGGTGGAGAGTGAGCTAGGACAGAGTCAGGCCTTCTTCTGGAGGCCCTCCAGGGCAACCAGGCTTGGGCCAGCGGGTCACCTGGAGAGTCCAGGAAACAGGCTGGGGAATACGTCCTGCAGGGCTTCAGCACCCTCATAAAGCCCTCTACTAGCCGTGGCCCAGGCCGTGAGGCAGTAGTGAACCTCTCTCCCATTCTTGTCTCTGCGACGTAACAGCAGCGGCCGTCTGCATGGTTTGCAGTCTGTGAGAACTGGTTCCCCACTTTGGACAGCCTGAGGAGCCTGAGTTGGATTATAAAGAAAGCTGAGCACTGAAGAGTTGATGCTTTTGTACGGTGGTGTTGGGAGAAGATTCTTGAGAGTCCCTTAGATAGCAAGAAGATCAAACCAGTCAATCCTAAAGGAAATCAGTCCTGAATATTCATTGGAAGGACTGATGCTGAAGCTGAAACTCCAGTACTTTGGCCACCTGATGTGAAGAACTGACTCATTGGAAAAGACCCTGAACACAGGAGGGGAAGGGGACAAGAGAGGATGAGATGGCATCACCGACTCAAAGGACATGAATCTGAGTAAGCTCTGGGAGTTGGTGATGGACAGAGAAGCCTGGCATGCTACGATCCATGGGGTCGCAAAGAGTCAGATACGACTGAGTAACTGAACTGAACTGAGGAGACTGACGGCCAGTTGGGTTGGGTGCCTGGCTCCCTCAGGGATGACAGCTGGGCAAGTCTGGGACCTGGCCTTGAAGGAGCTGCCAACTGTAATCTGCCTCCTCTTAGGTAGGGCTGGGACATTGGAGGGTGAAAGTTGTGCCTTGGGACTTTGCCCTTTCTTGTCAGAACAGAGAATAACATTCATCTGGTACAGACTTATAGGAACATTCTTACCTGACCAGGAACTGATCCCAAGAACAAAGGATCTGACATGAGAAATCTACAACTAACCACGCCCACACCTCACCTTTTGCTTTTAAAGGGCCTTGCTGAAAGTTTTCAGTAACTTTGGGGCTCTTAGGGCATAAGCCACCCATCTCCTTGTACAAACCTGTAACAAACCTCTGTTCCAAAGTCTGTTTTAATATTGATGGGCCTGACTGTGTGCGGGGCACAGTTCAGTTCAGTCACTCAGTCGTGTCTGGCTCTTTGCGACCCCATGAATCGCAGCACGCCAGGCCTCCCTGTCCATCACCATCTCCCGGAGTTCACTCAGACTCACGCCCATCGAGTCGGTGATGCCATCCAGCCATCTCATCCTCTGTCATCCCCTTCTCCTCCTGCCCCCAATCCCTCCCAGCATCAGAGTCTTTTCCAATGAGTCAACTCTTGGCATGAGGTGGCCAAAGTACTGGAGCTTCAGCTTTAGCATCATTCCTTCGGAAGAAATCCCAGGGTTGATCTCCTTCAGAATGGACTGGTTGGATCTCCGTGTGGGGCACAAGGACTTGCGATTTCGGTAACACCTTCTCAAAAAATTGATCCAGAATTCAACCACTTTTCACACATCCAAGGTAGTCACTCTGGTCCATCAATACATACCTAGGCTATTACAATTAATACCTCCGTGCTTCCTGTCTCCTTCCTCCCTCTCCTACTTTTTTTCTTGGCAGTCAGAGGGAGCCTATTTTGGTATGCATGCAATCACTTCCCGCTTGCTATTCAAACCTTCTATTACCTATGAGATAAATGGTCTTTTCTTTTTTTCTGGCCGCACGGTGGGACTCGTGAGATCTTAGTTCCCCAACCAGGGGTTGAACCGGAGCCCTCGGCCAAGAGAGGCAGAATCCTAACCACTGGGCTGCCAGGAAATTTCCATATATGGCCAACCTTTCTCGCACCAACACTGCAACCTTGACTGGCCCAGCTGCAACTAGAATTGCTAGACCTTAGTCCCTGGTCAGTGCCACCGCCAAATCTCCGCGCCTGCAGGTTCCTCCGCCCGTCACCCTCTCCCAGGCGCATTCCCAGTCTGTCAGACATAGAGCCCCACCCAAGCGGCCTCACCCGCCTGGATCCCGGGGACTGGGCCGCGGGCACGTGAGCAGGCGCCCGCCGCCCCCTCGACGCTCGGGGCTTTCGTGTCCGGCGGGGTGAGGGCGGAGAAGGCCCAGGGGGACCAGCGTTTACCTGAGCCGGGTCCCTTAGTGCCGCCGCCATCGGACTCTGTGGGCGGAGCGGGGCCGGGAGCAGCGGGCGTACCCCGCCCGGCGGGGCCCCTCCCGGTCTCGGCGCGGCGCACCCTGGGCGGCGTCCCCGAGCCTCACACCCGCCTCTCTGCAGCGGGTACCTTCTCAGTCTCATCGCCCTTCCCAGCGAGTAACCGAAGCGCTTGAATTATGAAAATCCTCTAGCACTTTCAAAATGACGCTCATAGCGTCGCGGCCGGAAGTCCCGCCCAGACATTATTGCCTCACAGGAAAATGCGGCTTCTCTTTGTCTTAATTGGCTGATCGTCAGCAGCCACCCATCGCACAGCCGCCTGGGTAATGTATTTGCCCACGGATACAGGAGCCAAGGTCCAGTTTGAGTTATCCCTGGCGTCCAGGAGAAACGGCGAAGCTACACTGTGAGATTTGCTAAAATAACAACCTAAGTCCAGAGACTGAGGTGGGGCGTTCCTTCTTAAAGAGAATGCACTCAGATGTTTGAGGATTACTGTCTGTAACTGATCACCCGAGTGTTTGGAGACATTTTCTTTCAAATTCTTCGAAGCTCAGCGTGTTCCTAGAGTCTAAGAGCACCTTTCCAGATGCTCTCAAATCCATCAATCCAAATGCATCCTGGAACTACCCAGGCGGTCCACTGATTAAGATTCCTCCCTTCCAAGGCAGGAGGCATGGTTCAATCCCTGATGAGGGAACTAAGATCCCACAAGCATCCCAGCACGGCCAAACAAACAAAAAAAACCCCAAATGACCTATGCAGAGTCACTTAGACACAGAATGGAGACACTGAAAACTGAAGCTAATTAACAATAGTGCACTGTTCATCTGTGTTTGGTATAGACAAATACACCAAAGTGTAGATAAGGAAAAGGATGCTGCGCCACCTTGAGGAAGGAATACAAAGACAGGTCTCTGACAATGATTCCCAAGACAACAGAAACCCTGCCTTTATAGTTGCTGGGAGAAATATCAATAACCTCAGATATGCAGATGACACCACCCTTATGGCAGAAAGCGAAGAACTAAAGAGCCTCTTGATGAAAGAGGAGAGTGAAAAAGTTGGCTTAAAGCTCAACATTCAGAAAACTAAGAACATGGCATCTGGTCCCATCACTTCATGGCAAATAGATGGGGAAACAGTGGAAACAGAGGCAGACTTTATTGGGGGGGGGGCTCCAAAATCACTGCAGATGGTGACTGCAGCTATGAAATTAAAAGACGCTTACCCCCTTGGAAGAAAAGTTATGACCAACCTAGACAGCATATTAAAAAGCAGAGACATTATTTTGCCAACAAAGGTCTGTCTAGTCAAGGCTATGGTTTTTCCAGTAGTCATGTATGGATGTGAGAGTTGAACTATAAAGAAAGCTGAGCGCTGAAGAATTGATGCTTTTGACCTGTGGTGTTGGAGAAGATTCTTGAGAGTCCCTTGGACTGCAAGGTGATCCAACCAGTCCATCCTAAAGGAGATCAGTCCTGAATATTCACTGGAAGGACTGATGTTGAAGCCGAAGCGCCAATACTTTGGCCCCCTGACGTGAACAGCTGACTCATTTGAAAAGACCCTGATGCTGGGAAAGACTGAAGGCAGCAGGAGAAGGAGACGACAGAAGATGAGATGGTTGGATGGCAACACTGACTCAATGGACATGAGTTTGGGTAAACTCCTGGAGTTGGTGATGGACAGGGAAGCCTGGTGTGCTGCAGTTCATGGGGTCACAAAGAGTCAGACACAACTGAGTGACTGAACTGAACTGACTCTGTCCAATTCACTGAGCAATACTTTCATCTATTTAATATATATTACTTTATATCCTCACATATATTCAGTTCCTTTCTGAATCTGGTGTTAATCTCAAAAAGAGAAGAACAAAATAAATGCCATTTTGACATGTGGCAATGGCTGCAGTGTTTTGCGATATTCCAGCACTATTTGCTATTTCATGGTTGGTCTTATTTCATCTACCCCACGCACCTTAGTATATTATTTCACCTGTAAAGGGAATGACAGAGGATGAGATGGTTGGATGGCATCACCGACTCAATGGACATGAGTCTGGGTAAACTCCAGGAGTTGGTGATGGACAGGGAGGCCTGGCGTGCTGCGGTTCATGGGGTCACAAAGAATCAGACACGACTGAGTGACTGAACTGAATCACAGACAGCATGTATTTTAATGTATAAACTCTTCAGATTGTTTTTAAAATGTAAGGGTTTGGGGGACTTCCCTGGCGGAGCAGTGGTTAAGAATCTACCTACCAGTACAGGAGACACAGGTTCGATCCCTGGTCTGGGAAGATTCCACGTACCCCGGCGCAGCTAAACTTGTGCGCCACAGCTGCTGAGCTCACATTCTGCAGTTACCGCATAAGGTCTTTGTGCCTCAAGATCTAAGCTGTTGTTGTTTAGTCAGAAAGTTGCGTCCGACTCTTTTGATACCTCGTGGAACGTAGCCCACCAGGGTCCTCTGTCCATGGGATTTCCCAGGCAAGAATAGTGGAATGGGTTGCTATTTCCTTCCCCAGGGGATCTTCCCAGCCCACGTCTCTTGCATCCCATTAGGATCCTTTCCCACCGAGCCACCAGGGAAGCCCAAGATGTAAAGTTCTGTTGTTGTTGCTGTTTAGTCACTAAGCCAAGTTCCTCTGTCTGTGGGACTTTTTCTGGCAAGAAAACAGAAATAATGACAGATGCCATTCATCATAAGCACAAACTAGGTGTAAAACATCTGATGAACTGTGGTCCATTTTGTTTCTCTGGGAAGAAAGCATTGTCCTTACACCCCTTACATAGCTCGGGACAAGGAGAAACAGCAATACCACCACTCCAGTGAATTTTACCTAAAGTCTCTGGGAAAATTCTCTGAAGATTTTTTTTTTAATGTTTGCAATGATTATTTTTTGGTGATTTACTAAATGTAGAGTGTTGGGAAGAATACTCCAGAGAGAGAAAAGTACATATGAAGGACAAGTGTGTGAAGGGGTGTGCACATTCAGGAAGCTGACATAAAGGGTGGCAAGAGAATGAAGGGTACTTCGTATCAAGATGCTGAACTGAGCAGATACAGTTATTTGTGGAAATGTTAACAAGTTAGCTGACCCATAGACCCAGTGGAGTATATTCATAAATTCCAAATCTTTAGATACTAAATTTTAGTCTTCTATAAACTACAATAATGTGGTAATACTTTTCCATGGTAGAAAATGTAGTTTCTGTTTTAAAATTAAAATTATGAAGTGTTATTTGTGCAAAAAGTCATCCTGGTATGGCTACTGTAGAAACTTTCAAAAATATAATTTACAAATATCTATATACCTAAATCAAATGCTTAAAGACACTTCAAATTATGCAAAAGCTGTAACCTATAACTGGAAAACATTAAAAATTATATTTTTTAAACTTTTCTTTGAGAAAACAACTTTGAGCAAGATTGTGTTTACTAATGTGAAGTGCTGACTCCATCCAAACCATTAGAAGCCTAATGTTTCTTTCCTTTATTAGCTTAGTATAATTTCTTACATTTTCTAGTGTCCTTTAAAAAAACTTTATAAAAGGGGGGGTTGTATTATTTTTAACCTTTTAAGTCTACAAGATTCATTAATCTTCAAATCCATTGCAGGAAAGGTCTAATAGATTCTTCAACCAATGTTGCTTTTTTTGTCTCAGTCAGAAGGTGCCTGGACTGTGTGCACACAGAAGAGAAATGAATGTTCTAATAAGCTTTCTTTTCCAACCTGGGATTTAGGAAGTCTTTGACAATACCAGAGGTTTGAACACAACCATGCTGAATATACATGGAGGTTTTCCTCCATGTGGAAATTGCCAATTCAGGGGACACTGAGTGGCATTTCCCTGGTGGTCCAGTGGTTAAGACTGTGCTTCCACTGCAGGGGGCGCAGGTTTGATCCCTGGTCAGGGAACTACGATCTGGCAAGCCACATGGTTCAGCAGACACACACACACACACACACACACACAAAGGACACCAAGCTACTTCCACCTAAATCCTGCCCCTTTAAGTAACACAAAAGGCACAGGATTTAGGTGGTTTCACCAGTGAGAAAGCTCTAACTTATTCATAAATTGTCTATAGCTAAGTCCCCCAGATGTTCAAGCTGGTTTTAGAAAGGGCAGAGGAACCATAGATCAAATAGCCAACATCCGCTGGATCATCAAAAAAGCAAGAGAGTTCCAGAAAAAACATCTATTTCTGTTTTATTGACTATGCCAAAGCCTTTGACTATGTGTATCACAATAAACTGTGGAAAATTCTGAAAGAGATGGGAATACCAGACCACCTGACCTGCCTCTTGAGAAACTTATGTGCAGGTCAGGAAGCAACAGTTAGAACTGGACATGGAACAACAGACTGGGTCCAAATAGGAAAAGGAGTATGTCAAGGCTGTATATTGTCACCCTGCTTATTTAACTTATATACAGAGTACATCATGAGAAACACTGGGCTGGAAGAAGCACAAGCTGGAATCAAGATTGTCGGGAGAAATATCAATAACCTCAGATATGCAGATGACATCACCCTTATGGCAGAAAGTGAAGAGGAACTAAAAAGCCTCTTGATGAAAGTGAAAGAGGAGATTGAAAAAGTTGGCTTAAAGCTCAAATTCAGAGAACTAAGATCATGGCATCCAGTCCCATCACTTCATGGGAAATAGATGGGGAAACAATGGAATCAGTGTCCGACTTTATTTTTGGGGACTCCAAAATCACTGCAGATGGTGACTGCAGCCATGGAATTAAAAGACGCTTACTCCTTGGAAGGAAAGTTATGACCAACCTAGAGAGCATATTCAAAAGCAGAGCCATTACTTTGCCAACAAAGGTCCGTCTAGTCAAGGCTATGGTTTTTCCTGTGGTCATGTATGGATGTGAGAGTTGGACTGTGAAGAAGGCTGAGTGCCGAAGAATTGATGCTTTTGAACTGTGGTGTTGGAGAAGACTCCTGAGACTCCCTTGGACAGCAGAGATCCAACCAGTCCATTTTAAAGGAGATCAGTCCTAGGTGTTCTTCGGAAGGAATGATGCTAAAGCTGAAACTCCAGTACTTTGGCTACCTCATGCGAAGAGCTGACTGATTGGAAAAGAGACTGATGCTGGGAGGGATTGAGGGCAGGAGGAGAAGGGGATGACAGAGGATGAGATGGCTGGATGGCGTCACTGACTCGATGGACTTGAGTTTGAGTGAACTCCGGGAGTTGGTGATGGACAGGGAGGCCTGGTGTGCTGCAATTCATGGGGTTGCAAAGAGTCTGACACTGAACTTACCTGAACTGAAGTCGGATTGAGCGACTGAACTGAACTGAACTGAAGTCCCCCTAAGTGGATCCTACAGTATTGTTTACTCACAAGCAAAAGAAAATTCTGATTAACCAATGGACCACTTTCCATACATGGTGTGATGAGGCTTCCAAATGCAACTTAGACCAACATTGCCTCCTTTAAAGATGTTAGTTAAGGGTATCTTCTTAGATCCATTTGTTGCTAAAATGTCAATAACCTAAAATGGAAAATGAAATACAACAAACTAAATGCTGTATAAAATGAATACTTGTATAATCACATAGTCAAAAACTATTTCAAATCAATTTATAACATAGAATTTTGACTCCATTTACTTAGACTTGTGGAAATAAATATGGCCAACCAAATGAGAACACTCAAAGCCTATTTATTCAGAGCTACAAATCATGGCTTGAAAATGTTGAGTTTCTAGATTTAAGAATTAATCAAGAAACAAGGTCAGGGAACTATATTGAATACTCTGTGTGATAAATCATAATGGAAAAGAATATTTTAAAAAAAGAATGTATATATGCATATAACTGAGCCACTGTGCTGTACAGCATAGATTGGCACATACTATAATAAAAATTTTTTAAGTGATCAAGAATATTAATGATTAAACTTTAAAAGTATATGCTGCACATGGCTACTGCATTGTGTACAGTACACAAGGTGTTTATGAAATACTCCCACATTAAAAAAAACAATTAGTTTTATACCAGAGAGGTCACATCACTGAAAAATAAATAAAATTCCAACATAAGTTTTTGCTGTTTCACCATCTTTTTTGTTAGGGAAAAAACAGAAACTTCAAAAAACAATTTAATATTTAATATTTTTTTGGTTGCAGCTTGTAGCAGAGACTGAACCTGAGCCCTCAGCAGTGAAAGTGCCAAGCCCTAACTACTGAACTGCTAGGAAATCTTCCCCCCCAAATTCAACAGGAATGCAGGGTTTACATTGCATTCAGTGGGGACAGCACATCCTCACTATCTTCATTTTCCTGCACAGCAACACATCTGAAGTGAAATCACACAGGTACTACAAAACCACTGATAATTTTTTTCATCTCACAACAGCTTCCCTATAGAAGATACATAGTTCCGGATGCCATGACAATTTCTGCACTGGCTTTTCCTTCACAGGTAGTAGCTGGAATATTGTGGAGACCCCTTCAATACAGACACATTTCCCCAAACTTGTGGTAGCCTTTCCCCCTCCCTACAAATCCAGTGTTCCTGTAACAGATGACTCCCCCTCCCTATACGACTGTATAATCTAACCTATGCTGCCACTATCTGGAATTCTAGATATGTGGATACATGGTCCCACTGCAGGACCTAGGGAACAGACTTCTCTTACTAAGTGGACACAATCCATGATCCCCGTGAAAAGGAAAATTTTCTTGACTTAGGAAGCAGCAAAGGTATCACAACTGCCCATCTAAAGACTGACATCTGAACCAACAAAATACCAATGCATCCAGGCTACAAATAAGAACCGCAAATCCCTGCAGTCTTTCCTTGGAGGCCCTGGGAGCAGTGGCAACTAGGACAAAGCTAGAGAGAGGTGCTCTCACAGCATAGCGCTCCCCCTGAAGTAGAGTGTGCAATTCCACAAAAAAACCTTTCAGCCCTGATCGCTGCTAGAACCCAGCTGTTTTCAAGTCACCGCAGGGAATAAAATCCCAAGATTGAAGAGGAGGGTCTTGCTTTTTCCTCCTCTGCTGTTGAGGTGCTTGGGTCTTCCGAGGAAGCTCAGGCCGTTTTGGGATGAGGCCCTCACTTCATCTGGTGACTAGCACCGCACCTGGCAGCCCCCACCTAGCATTTGCCCTCACCATGGCCTCAATCTCAGAGCTCACCAGCATCTCCTCTGCCCTCATTCTCCATGGTCACGGAGGATAAAGTCAGTGCCGTCATTAAAGGCAGCCAGTGTAAATGTTGAGCCGTTCTGGCCAGGCTTGTTTGCAAAGGCGTTGGCCAGTGTCAACGTCGGGAGCCTCATCTGCAATATGGGGGCTGGTGGACCTGCCCCGGCAGCTGGTGCTGCGCCAGCAGGAGGTCTTGCCCCATCCATCACTGCTGCCCCAGCTGAGAAGGAAGGAGAAGCAAAGAAAGAAGAATCTGAAGAATCTGATGGTGACATGGGCTTTGGTCTTTTTGACTAAACCTCTTTAGTAACGTATTCAATAAAAAGCTGAGCTGTTAAAAAAAAAAAAGAATAAGGTCTTCATTTTTCACACAAACCAGTACAATGGGACGCAGAGTATTCCTGGGCTTGAGGCATGAAGGGGAGGAAAATCTCATCACAGGAGTCACAACAGACACTGAGGAAAGTAGGCTCAGTTTGCAAGTCACCAGCAGAGTAAGACAAAAACTGGTCAACTCAGAGATGTAACCCATCAAAGGAATTGGAAAGGAAGGAGAGCTCAGATTTACTACAAAGGCTCCCATAAATGGGACAACATCAAAATGTTCTTCCGTGGACTCAGGCTGGTTCAAAAGTGTACATCATGAACACCTGCCACACAACAGTGGTGCAATGGCTTTTGCTGTGGAACTGGCAACGAAACGAATCTGCCAAGGGCTCTGAGCAGCTTAAGAAATGCACTGAAGCTCCCGCAAGCCTGGAATATCCGTGGTTCGTTGCGTGTATGAGGTCAACAGAGGCAGACAACACCCTCGTAAGGGATCTCCCCAGTGCTACACTGACCAACAATTCATCCCTGCACAACACTTTTTTCTGAACTTTGTGGTATTCAATGACATAAAAGTGAAGACTGTGAACTCCCCAGTATGTAATGAGGCTAGAGTTTTGGCTAAAAAAAAATTTCCCACATTAGTCGCATCCACAAGGCTATTATCCAGTGTGAACATTAGTGTGTTCTATGAGACTACAGTTGTAGGTAAAGGAATTCAAACATTTCCTACAATATAATGTCTTTCTGCAGTATGAACATGCCTGTGTTTAATGAACCTGAAGCTTTTTGCAAAATATTTCTGACATTCATGGCACTTACATGGCTTTGATCCAATGTGAGTTCTCTGATTTTGAAAAACAGCTTGGGCTAACCAGCTTCTCAAATTTCCTTTACTTGTAAGATTTTTTTTCCAGTGAACTCTCTGATGTAGAAGGAGTGAAGAACTTTGGGAAAATGCTTTCCCACATTTGCTGCACTCATAAGGCCTTTCTCCAGTGTGAATTCTCCTGCGTTTAATGAAGGTGGAATTATCAGCAAAGGATTTCCCACAGTCAGTGCACTTACAAAGGCCTTGAACCAGTGTGAAGTCTCTCATGCTGATGAAGAACAGAACACTGATTAAAAGTTTTTCCACATTCACTGCACTCATAAGGTCTTTCTCCAATGTGGATTCTCTGGTGTTGAAGGAGCTTAGAGTTTTGACTAAATGATTTCCCGCATTCATTGCATTTATACGGCCTTTCCCCAGTGTGAACTCTCTGGTGTATAATGAGGTAGGACTACTTGCTAAAGAATTTCCTTGCAGGTCAATGAGATGGGACTTGTTGTTAAATAACTTCCCACACTTATAAGGTCTTTCTCTAGTGTGAATTCTCCAATGTTGTATAAGGCTGGGCTTTTGCCTCAATGATTTTCCACACTCTCCACATTCATAAGGCCTTTCTCCAGTGTGAACTCTCCAATATCGAAGGAGTGAAGAACTTTGGGAAAATGCTTTCCCACATTTATTGCAATCATAAGGCCTTTCTCCAGTGTGAACTCTCCAATGTCGAAGGAGTGAAAAACTTTGGGAAAACGCTTTCCCACATTTATTGCAATCATAAGGCCTTTCTCCAGTGTGAACTCTCCAATATCGAAGGAGTGAAGAACTTCGGGAAAATGCTTTCCCACATTTATTGCAATCATAAGGCCTTTCTCCAGTGTGAACTCTCCAATGTCAAAAGAGTGAAAAACTTTGGGAAAACACTTTCCCACATTTACTGCAATCATAAGGCCTTTCTCCAGTGTGAATTCTCCTGTGTTTAATGAAGGTGGAATTATCGGCAAAGGATTTCCCACAATAAGTGCACTTATAAGGCCTTGAACCAGTGTGAAGTCTCTGATGCTGATGGAGGGCAGAATGTTGATTAAAAGTTTTCCCGCATTCACTGCACTCATAACGTCTTTCTCCAGTGTGGATTTTCTGATGTTGAAAGAGCACAAAGTTTCAGCTAAATGACTTCCCACATTCACTGCATTTATATGGCCTTTCCCTGGTGTGAACTCTCTGGTGTACAGTGAGGTGTGACTTCTTGCTAACTTCTCCCCAGTTAGGATAAGTTTTTCCCCTCTGAAAGGCTGTCTCACACTCAGTTCTGTTTGACCTCTTTCAGGTGTTAGTAGCCCATTGCTGGAGAAATTGAGACCTGGTCAAGAAGTTCTTCTCAACCACCCTGAAGACTAATGACTTTCCTGACACATGGAATTTGCAGTTCTTCACAAATGAAGTTCTATCCACATCTCTTCTGAAGAGTTTCTCCCCAATGCATTGCTTCTGATGCTGATCAAGGTCTGTGCTGACATGCAACTGTTTCCTAGACCTATGTAATTTCAGCTTTGAATGTATTGCTTGACATTCATCCAAGTACAGAAAGTCTCTCAATATTTGGACACATAATTCACAGGGGTGGGCCGTTTTGGAGGATAGATCTACCTTGGGAGTCCTGATCTGTGACATTCTTTGAAAAGAAACATTTTGCTCAAAAGAAGTCTTCTTGTTCTCCACTTCACGGCAGCAACCTAAAAGCAAGAAATGTTGGTGAAGCACATGTTGCCTTTAGTGGGGCAGGGGGAGCCCACACCCCAGCGTGTGTCTGACAATCTCATGAATGAGTCCGTGTGGTTATTTACAAGAACAGGGAGTTGGCTTCTTGACGACATTATCATGAACAATACTGGGCTATAAAGGCCACAGGATGGGGGAAGACCACATGAGAAAAAATGATGGTTCAAGAGAAGAAAAGCAGGGTGAAAAATTACCTAATTGTTGACAGTTAAAAAATCAGTTACAGGGACTTCCCTGGTGGTCAAGTGGTAAATAATCTGCTTTCCAATGCAGAGGACATGGGTTTGATCCCTAGTTGGGAAACTAAGATCCCACAAGCCACAGGCAACCAAGCACATGAGCTGCAACCTAGAGAAGCCCATGTCTCACAATGAAGATCCAGCGCAGCCATTAACCAAAAAAAAAAAAAAAAAAAAAAAAAGGAAAAAAAATTAGTTACAAACAACTATCAGCAGGACTGTATCTGCTGGTACCACATGACTGCAATGTAGATGAGTATTTCCAGGTCCGAGAAAAAAGGACTGCAAAAAAGTAGATTTTGGTCAGGAACATTTTAAGAATGGGTATATATTTGATTATAGAAAATATATGGGCCAATGTTACAAAATGAACAGATAAAGCAGGGAGGAAAATGGGTGATACAGGGAATTCACAGATATAAGGATTAGCCACAGGTTGGACTACAAGTAGAAAAACCACAATGCAGAATTAAGTCAGCACTATTAAGAATGGAGGGAAAAAGTTGTGGTCACTGGAAATAGCCATCAAAATTCAAGTCAAACAGAACAAATTCCTGGTATCACTTGAACTAGCATCATGTACTCCCATAGGGTGCTACTGTACAGCAGCCCTTTGAACCTACTTGGTTGAGTTGGAATTCATATCCAGCTTGTGGACAAATAAGAGCTCCCCACTCCACTTTCAAAATGAACAAGTGTATGGGACCTGGATGATGCAAATACAAGGGGAAAGACACCACATAGGAGCAGTTGACCCATACTCATCACATCATAAACTAGAGGAAAACATTTAAATACTATTAAGAGAACTTTGGAAAGGTTCTTGCAAGAAGTGCATGGTCTACACCAGAGAATTAATTCCCAGCAAAGGCAGTTAAAAGGAAATGTTTATGAGAAGAAAGAAGTAGAACCTGAGGAGCACAGATCACTTGCATCTGGATGTCACCCAGTAAGAAGAGGGAAGTATGGTGGGATATATTAGGCTGAATGGAAGATTCCTGACCCTGGATCCTTCCAGGGGAGGCTGCAGGGTAGCAGATGTGGGGCCTCTTCAAGGAAAATGGATTGCAGTGCAAATACCTCAGCCCAACCAACCACAGCACCAACCTAGAGTACTGGGGAAAAAAAGCAGTGACCGTGGTCCTGACACAAGAAGGACAAACTTGTCTCTGGGGAAAAGGAAAGTGCAGAGACTAGCTCAGGTCACGAGGAACGGTTTGAGGTTCTTACCCTGGGAGGTTATAAGTGCGAAGTTCTCCAGCATCACATCACGGTACAGGCATTTTGAGTCTCATCAAGGAGACCCCATTCCTCCCAGGAAAAGGTCACAGCTACATCTTCAACTCAAACCATACTCACAGAAAACTAGTCAATCTAATCACACTAGGATCACAGCCTTGTCTAACTCAATGAAACCAAGCCATGCCTACGGGGCAACAGAAGATGGGCGGGTCATGGTGGACAGGCCTGACAGAATGTGGTCCACTGGAGAAGGGAATGGCAAGCCACTTCAGTATTCTTGCCTTGGAACCGCATGAACAGTATAAAAAGGCAAAATGATAGGATACTGAAAGAGGAACTCCCCAGGTCATTAGGAGCCCAATATGCTACTGGAGATCAGTGGAGAAATAACTCCAGAAAGAATGAAGGGATGGAGCCAAAGCAAAAACAATACCCAGCTGTGGTTGTGACTGGTGACTGAAGCAAGATCCAATGCTGTAAAGAGCAATATTGCATAGGAACATGGAATGTCAGGTCCATGAATCAAGGCAAACTGGAAGTGGTCAAACAAGAGATGGCAAGGGTGAACGTCGACATTCTAGGAATCAGCGAACTAAAATGGACTGGAATGGGTGAATTTAACTCAGATGACCATTATATCTACTACTGCGGGCAGGAATCCCTCAGGAGAAACGGAGTAGCCATCATGGTCAACAAAAGAGTCCAAAATGCAGTACTTGGATGCAATCTCAAAAACGACAGAATGATCTCTGTTCGTCTCCAAGGCAAACC
This sequence comes from Capra hircus, assembly GCF_001704415.2. Lineage (NCBI taxonomy): Eukaryota > Metazoa > Chordata > Mammalia > Artiodactyla > Bovidae > Capra > Capra hircus. The sequence continues at coordinate 66,759,390 of NC_030825.1, read as the reverse complement.
ATTCAATATCACAGTTATCCAAGTCTATGCCCCAACCAATAACGTTGAAGAAGCTGAAGTTGAACGGTTTTATGAAGACCTACAAGATCTTTTAGAACTAACACCCCAAAAAGATGTCCTTTTCATTCTAGGGGACAGGAATGCAAAAGTAGGAAGTCAAGAAACACCTGGAGTAACAGGCAAATTTGGCCGTGGAAAGAAGCAGGGCAAAGGCTAATAGAGTTTTGCCAAAAAATGCACTGGTCATAGCAAACACCCTCTTCCAACAACACAAGAGAAGACTCTACACATGGACATCACCAGATGGTCAACACCGAAATCAGATTGATTATATTCTTTGCAGTCAAAGATGGAGAAGCTCTATACAGTCAACAAAAACAAGACCGAGAGCTGACTGGGGCTCAGATCATGAACTCCTTATTGCCAAATTCAGACTTAAATTGAAGAAAGTAGGGAAAACCACTAGACCATTCAGGTATGACCTAAATCAAATCCCTTATGATTATACAGTGGAAGTGAGAAATAGATGTAAGGGTCTAGATCTAATAGATAGAGTGCCTGATGAACAATGGAATGAGGTTCGTGACATTGTACAGGAGACAGGGATCAAGACAATCCCAATGGAAAAGAAATGCAAAAAAGCAAAATGGCTCTCTGGGGAGGCCTTACAAATAGCTGTGAAAAGAAGAGAGGCGAAAAGCAAAGGAGAAAAGGAAAGATATAAGCATCTGAATGCAGAGTTCCAAAGAATAGCAAAGAGAGATAAGAAAGCCTTCTTCAGCGATCAATGCAAAGAAATAGAGAAGAACAGAATGGGAAAGACTAGAGATCTCTTCAAGAAAATTAGAGATACCAAGGGAACAATTCATGCAAAGATGGGCTCGATAAAGGACGGAAATGGTATGGACCTAACAGAAGCAGAAGATATTAAGAAGAGGTGGCAAGAATACACGGAAGAACTGTACAAAAAAGATCTTCACGACCCAGATGATCACGATGATGTGATCACTCATCTAGAGCCAGACATCCTGGAATGTGAAGTCAAGTGGGCCTTAGAAAGCATCACTACGAACAAAGCTAGTGGAGGTGATGGAATTCCAGTGGAGCTATTTCAAATCCTGAAAGATGATGCTATCAAAGTGCTGCACTTAATATGCCAGCACATTTGGAAAACTCAGCAGCGGCCACAGGACTGGAAAAGGTCAGTTTTCATTCCAATCCCAAAGAAAGGCAATGCCAAAGAATGCTCAAACTACCACACAATTGCACTCATCTCACATGCTAGTAAAGTAATGCTCAAAATTCTCCAAGCCAGACTTCAGCAATATGTGAACCATGAACTCCCTGATGTTGAAGCTGGTTTTAGAAAAGGCAGAGGAACCAGAGATCAAATTGCCAACATCCGCTGGATCATCAAAAAAGCAAGAGAGTTCCAGAAAAACATCTATTTCTGCTTTATTGACTATGCCAAAGCCTTTGACTGTGTGGATCACAATAAACTGTGGAAAATTCTGAAAGAGATGGGAATATCAGGCCACCTAACCTGCCTCTTGAGAAATCTGTATGCATGTGAGAAAGCAACTGTTAGAAGTGGACATGGAACAACAGACTGGTTCCAAATAGGAAAAGGAGTACGTCAAGGGTGTATATTGTCACCCTGCTTATTTAACTTCTATGCAGAGTACATCATGAGAAACGCTGGACTGGAAGAAACACAAGCTGGAATCAAGATTGCCAGGAGAAATATCAATCACCTCAGATATGCAGATGACACCACTCTTATGGCAGAAAGTGAAGAGGAACTAAAAAGTCTCTTGATGACAGTGAAAGAGGAGAGTGAAAAAGTTGGCTTATAGCTCAACTTTCAGAAAACGAAGATCATAGCATCTGTTCCCATAATTTCATGGGAAATAGATGGGGAAACAGTAGAAACAGTGTCAGACTTTATTTTTTTGGACTCTAAAATCACTGCAGATGGTGATTGCAGCCATGAAATTAAAAGACGCTTACTCCTTGGAAGAAAAGTTATGACCAACCTAGATAGCATATTCAAAAGCAGAGACACTACTTTGCTGACTAAGGTCCATCTAGTCAAGGCTATGGTTTTTCCTGCGGTCATGTATGGATGTGAGTTGGACTGTGAAGAAGGCTGAGCGCCGAAGAATTGATGCGTTTGAACTGTGGTGTTGGAGAAGACTCTTGAGAGTCCCTTAGAGCTGACTCATCGGAAAAGACTCTGATGCTGGGAGGGATTGGGGGCAGGAGAAGGGGACCACAGAGGATGAGACGGTGGATGGCATCACGGACTCGATGGACGTGAGTCTGAGTCGGGAGTTGGTGATGGACAGGGAGGCATGGCGTGCTGCGATTCATGGGGTCGCAAAGAGTCGGACATGACTGAGCGACTGAACTGAACTGAATTGAACTGAGTGGCAAGCAGAGGCTACTTTCTGGTTGCAGTGAGTGGACTTCTCACTGAAGTGGCTTCTCTTGCTGTGGAGCACAGGCTCTAGGTTGCACAGGCTTAAGTAGTTGAAGTGCATAGGGTCAGTAGTTGTGGTTCCCGGGCTCTACAGCACAGGCTCAAGGGTTGTGGCACACAGGCTTCGTTGCTCTGTGGCATGCGGGATCCTCCTGGACCCGTGATCTCCTGCATTGGCAGGCAGATTCTTTACCACTGAGCTACCAAGAAGTCCCTTTATTCCAATTTTTGTTCTCTACGCTTTTCCTGCTTTTGTGGTTTTCATTATTTTATGATTCCATTCTATCTTGTTAGCATATCAGGTTATACTTCTTTGTACTACTGATAAAGAACCTGCCTGCCAATTCAGGAGATATAAAAGACATGGGTTTGACCCCTGGGTCAGGAAGATCCCCTGGAGGAGGGCATGGCAATACATTCCAGTCTTCTTGCCTGAGAAATCCCATGGACAGAGGAGCCTGGTGGGCCTGCTCTGGTGGGCCTCCTCTGTCCATAGGGTTGCAAAGTCAGACACGACTGAAGCATCTTAGCACATGGACACTAGAGTTTGAAGTAAACATTGACAACTAAACCAAGTCCACTTTCAAATAATATTCTCCATTTCACAGATAGTGTACCTCATAAGACTACAATCCCAGTTCTTCCCTCTAGTCCCTTGAATTATTAATGTCATTTATTCTACTTATAATCAAATCGTTTGTGATTATACAGTGTAAGTGACAAATAGATTGAAGGGATTAGATCTGATAGAGTGCCTGAAGAACTATGGATGGAGGTTTGTAACACTGTATAGGAGGCAGTGATCAAAACCATACCCAAGAAAAAGAAATGCAAAAAGGCAAAATGGTTGTCTGAGGAGGCCTTAAAAATAGCTGAGAAAAGAAGAGATGTGAAAGGCAAAGGAGTAAAGGAAAGATATACCCATTTGAATGCAGAGTTCCAAAGAATAGCAAGGAGAGATAAGAAAATCTTAAGTGAACGATGCAAAGAAATAGAGGAAAACAACAGAATGGGAGAGAATAGAGAGTTACCAGGGGAAAATTTCACGCAGAGATGGGGACAATAATGGACAGAAATGGTATGGACCTAACAGAAGAAGATATTAAGAAGAGGTAGCAAGAATACACAGAAGAACCATACAAAAAAGATCTTAATGACCCAGATAACCATGATGGTGTGATCACTAACCTAGAGCAAGACATCTTGGAATGTGAAGTCAAGGAGGCCTTACCAAGAATCACTACGAACAAAGCTAGTGGAGATGAAGGAACTCCAGCTGAGCTATTTCAAGTCCTTAGACATGATGCTGTGAAAGTGCTGCACTCAATATGCCAATAAATATGGAAAACTCACCAGTGGCCACAGGGCTGGAAAAGGTCAGTTTTTATCCCCACCCCCAGAGAAAGACAGTGCCAAAGAATGTTCAACTACTGAACAACTGTATTCATTTCTCATGCTAGCAAAGTAATGATGAAAATTATCCAAGCTAGGCTTCAACACTGTGTGAACCAAGAACTTCCAGATGTTCAAGCTGGATTTAGAAAAGGCAGAGGAACCAGAGATCAAATTGCCAACATCCGTTGGATCATAGAAAAAGCAAGAGAATTCCAGAATACTGGAATACTTCTGCTTCATTGACTACACGAAAGCCTTTGGCAGTATGGATCACAACAAATTGTGGAAAATTCTTAAAGAGATGGGAATACTAGACCACCTGACCTGCCTCCTGAGAAATCTGTATGCAGGTCAAGAAGCAACAGTTAGAACCAGACATGGAACAGACTGGTTCAAAATCGGGAAAGGAGCACATCAAGGCTGAATATTGTCACCCTGCTTATTTAATTCCCATGCAGAGTACATCATGGAAAATGCTGGTCTGGATTGAAGCACAAGCTGGAATCAAGATTGCAAGGAGAAATATCAATAACTTCAGCTATGCAGATGACACCACCCTTATGGCAGAAAGCAGAGGAACTAAAGAGCTTTTTAACATAGGTGAAAGTTCAGTTCAATTCAGTCGCTCAGTCGTGTCCGACTCTCTGCGACCCCATGAATTGCAGCACACCAGGCTTCCCTGTCCATCACCAACTCCCGGAGTTCACTCAGACTCACGTCCATCAAGTCTGGAAAGAGGAGATTGAAAAAGCTGGCCTAAAACTCAACATTCAAAAAACAAAGATCATGGCATCAGGTCCCATCACTTCATGGCAAATAGATGGGGAAACAATGGAAACAGTGACAGATTTTATTTTCTTGGACTCCACAAAGTCACTGTAGATGGTGACTGCAGCTGTGAAATTAAATGATGCTTACTCCTTAGAAGATATGACCAACCTAGACAGCATATTAAAAAGCAGAGACATTACTTTGCCAAGAAAGGTCCATCTAGTCAAAGCAATGGTTTTTCCAGTAGTCATGTATGGATGTGAGAGTTGGAGTATAAAGAAAGCCTAGTGCCAAAGAATGGATGCTTTTGAACTGTGGTGTTGGAGAAGACTCTTGAGAGTCCCTTGGACGGCAGAGATCCAACCAGTCCACCCGAAAGGAAATCAGTCCTGAATATTCACTGGAAGGACTGGTGCTGAAGCTGAAACTCCAATAGTTTGGCCACCTGATACAGAAAGCTGACTCATTAGAAAAGACCTTGATGATAGGAAAGATTGATAGCAGGAGGAGAAAGGGACGACAGAGGATGAGATGATTGGATAGCATCACCGACTCAATGGACAAGTTTGAGCAAGCTCTGGTGAACATGGTAAAGGACAGGGAAGCTTGGCGTATTGCAATCTGACCAGCGAGTCGGACACAGTGAGCGACTACACAACTCTACTTACATAGAAGCATACGTATACAGGATATGCATACACATAAGCATACATAATAGAATGTGTTGTTGGTATTACTATTTCAAATTGTTATCAGATCAAGTAAGAATGAGAAAAATAACTTTACCTGTATTCCTTCCTCAGTGCTCTTCTTTAATTGTACTTTTTGACCTACAGAATTTTGCTCATCTCTAATGAAATTTACACATTTCTTGCAAGGCGGATGCTATGGTCTGAATGTTTGAGTTTTTCCTCCAAAAGTTGTGTGTTGAAAGAACAGTCCCAAAGGTGCTAGTATTAGGAGTGGGGTCTTTAAGAGATGTTTCAGTTATAGGGTGATGGAGTCCTCGGAAGTGGTATTAATGCCCTTATAAGAAGCTCCAGAGAGACCCCTAACTCTTTCTATCGCATGTGGACACAGCAAGAGAGCACCAACTAAGATCCAGGAAGTGGGTTACCATGAGAAAACTCATCCATTCTGGTATGTTGATCTGGTACTTCACAGCCTCCAACTTAATGAGAAAGAAATGTTCATTTAAAAAAAAAAAAAAAAGGCTGTGGTATTTTGTTGTAACACCCCAAATGAACCAAGACGGTAGCCTTACTGGAAAAAAAAAAATTCCCTTAGTTTTTATTTCTCTTTATTTTTGTAAACTCTTTATTTTACATTGGAGTATAGTTGATTGTCTTTAAAAGGCTTTACTTTCCCTGAACAATTTTTGAAGATTATTTTTTATTGGTTACAGTGGGTCTTCGTTACTGTACACAGGCTTTCTCTAGTTGAAGCCCGTGGGGGCTACTCTTTAGTTGCTGTGGGAGGGGTTCTTATTATGGCGGCTTCTTGTGTTGCAGGGCACAAGCTCTAAAGCGTTCAGGCTTCAGTAGTTGTGGCCCGTGGACTTACCTGCCCCTGGCATGTGTAATCTTCCCGGACCAGGGATAGAACCCACGTCCCCTGCATTGACAGGCAGATTCCCAAACACTGGACCACCAGGGAAGTCCCCCTGAACTTTTTTTTTGAGGTGGCGGCTGCGGTGACGGTCTTTGTTGCTTCGTGCTTTCTCTAAGTTGCAGCAAGCAGGGACTGATCTCTAGTTGTGGTGAGAGAACTTCTTATTAGTTTCTCTTGTTCTGGAAAACAGGCTTGGTCGCCCCGTGGCATATGGGATCTTCCAGGACCAGGGAATCCACCCCATGCCACCTGCATTGTAAGACCAATTTCACCCAATCTGAAATTGGTGAATTGTTAACCACTGTACCACAAGAAGTCATTTCAGGACTTTTTAATATTTTATTTCCTTTAATTTCAAAATGATGTCTACATGTAGTTTTTAATCTTTAATCCTTGATTTCCTGGAGTTTCAAACTGATGCCTACATGTAGTTTTTTTATTGCCATTTATCCTGCTTAGTACTAAAGTTCTGATTTGTGCTTTCTTGTCTGGCATTAATTTCTCCCTTAATAATATAGCTTGAACAACCTAATCAACACAAAGATTGAGTCTCCGCTTTGCTCCAAAGACCAAAACTCTTTATTGTGGCCTCAGAGGCTAAGCCTTGTTTTTTGCCTCATCGAGGAAATCTTTGGCATTTACACCATACATGTTGGGCACAAGATGGGGCCTGTCAGCAGATCAACAAGACTGCATCCTGCCTTCACTGTCCTGCATTGCTCAGGAACCTCCAAGGGCAAGAGGGATCTGTGACTTTCGGCAGCACATCACCTTAGGGATGAGCCCTGGTAACCTCACCCCAAGAGAATTGGTTACTCAGCCTGAATGGTCCTACCTAAATTCCCTTGGTGGGTGCCAACACACCTAGGTTTCTCCTGGGTCCCCATTACCACCACTACCTTCCTGCCACCTCCTGCTCTGCACCATACCTGGCTCACGGCTTTCCCTCTCCTGAGACGCCACCTCCAATCAAACATGGCCAGTGGTTTGGAGAATGTGGGCCTTGGACAAACAGGCCACATCAGGTTCCACTGGGGAACTTCCTGGGCTCTAGTTTTCCTGAGAAGTCTCACCAGGGATGGAGAGACCCACAGTGGCCCCATCAACCAACTGGAGTCTCTGAAAAAGAGACTCCACCCAAGTGGTGGTGAACTTCACAGAGGGGAAATACCTGATGCCATGAGTCAATAATTACAAACAGAGAAAGATGACAAGAACCTTGAAGAAAGTGTTCAGAACGTAAGAAGCCGTATCAGGAGATGGTGAGACAGGGAAGCCTAGAGTGCTGCACTTCAAGGGGTTTCAGAGTCAGACACGACTGAGTGACTGAACAACATAAGGAACTGGATGCTAAGTTTAGTTTTCCACTGAACACCCAGAGGACCCGAGCAGAATTTATCAGTTCCTTCCCTGAGTACATCCCACTTTCACAACCTGAGAATTTTAAAAATTGCAAAAGCTACAAAGCAGGGCTAGGTTTATTGTTTCGCTGAATGCCTAGACTTAAGTGATGGGAACAGGGATGATACATATTAAAAAAGGCAAATGATATGATCAGCAATTATACAGAAGATATACAGCTGGTAAACAGCACATTAAAAACGCTCAAAAATCATGAATCTCTAGGGAAATGTAGTAAAACCAATTGAAAGCTCAGAGACAGCTCGACTCACTTATTAAAAGGACTGATATTAACGATTGGTACAGATGTTGAGAAACTGGAACTCCTACAATGCAGATGGAAACGCAAAGGGGAACAGTCATTTTAAATGAGTTTCTTAGTTTCATCAGGTGTTAAAATTCATCTACCAAAGTGACTCAGACACACCCGAGTTATCAGTAAAAGGAACATACATCCACATAAAGAAATAACACAAATGTTTACAGCAGCTTTATTTTCAAGAATGAAAACCTAGAAATAACCTAAACGCTCAGAAAAAGATGAATGGATAAACAGTTGTACATCTAAATATAAGAATGCTACTCATCAAAAACTAAAGAGATGAGATACTTGTATATATCATGGATGAATCTGAAAGAATTATGAAACAAAGGAAAACAAAAATAGTAAGCCGTTTATGACTCCACTCAGATAAATTCAAGAAAATGCACATGTTATCTATTCTAAGGGAAAGTACATCAATGGTTATTGGAGAGGTGGGAAGGGCAAGGAGAGGTAAACATACCATTAACAGATATCGGCATTATCAGGACTCAAGAGGTTCATACCTAGGTGAAAACTTGCTTCAGCATCAGTCCTTCCAGTGAATATTCAAGGTTGGATCTCTTTGCTGTGAAAAGGACTTTCAGGAGTCTTCTCTAGCACCACATTTTGAAGTCATCAATTCCTTGCCATTCTGCCTTCTTTATGGTCCAGCTCTCACAACCGTAAGTGACCACTGGGGACACCATAGCCTTGGCCATACACATCTTTGTCGGCAGAGTAATGTCTCTGCTTTTCAGGACACCATTTAGATTTGTCATTGGTTTCCCGCCAAGAAGCAGTGGTCTGACTTCATGGCTGCAGTTTGGTGAATGTAAATTATACTTTGATACAGCTTTAAAGATTGGCTCAAAATGGAAAAAAAAAAAAAAAAAAAAAAAAAACCCCTGTATGTCCTACTCTTTTTGGAAAAAAAGGTTCTGCAACTGTATGCTGAACCCACCAACACACTCCTCATGTCCTCTGGAGATAGTCTTCTATCAGTGGTAGCGAAGATGGGGACAATGAAGTGCATTTCTGCCTGAGTCAGCAGGAATGCTGCCTAGATCGCAAGAGTCATATCCCCTTTTCCTTTCCTGCCTCTGCAGTAAGGTCCTTGAGTGAAATTCACTAGAATCAGCATATAAACTGATACTGTAAAGTCAATGTCATATAAACATTAGGGTGCACTTTTAGGAGAGGCACATTCCATCAAGTTGCCTGCAATTTTCCCCACTCCCTATTAAACCAGAATTTCTGTTGTGGTTTCCCTTGGGCCCAGTGGTCATACAAATAATGAGATTAGCTCAAAGATTTGTGGACATCAGGAAACACGGTTCTTTTAGGCTTGGAGAATACATACCTTTCAATAGTGCCTCAATACCCTATAATCTCTAATCTGAATAAGGAATAAAGATTCATGCTGCTCTCAGAAACACTTGAAATGAGATTCAATTCAGACCAATGGCCCCTCAATTTCCTCCCGTGTCCCCATACTCAACAAGGAAATTGCACATTCCCTGTACATTTATGCCTTCCTCTAGGGTAAACTCTCAAATGTTCAAAGTGATTTGTTCATAATAGATTTCCTATAGTTAGTGCATTCCTAAGGCCTTTCTCCAGTGTGAGCTTTCTTATGAGAGTGCAGTTTAGTGGTGTTAATAAAAGATTTCCCACATTCACTACATTTAAAAGGCCTTTCTCCACGGTGAACTCTCTGATGATAATAGAGGCTGCTGCCATAAATGAAAGATTTCCCACATTCAGTGCACTCATAAGGCCTTTCTCCAGTGTGAGCTCTCTGGTGTATAATGAGATGATTTCTCTGGACAAAGGTTTTCCCACAATCACCACACTCATAAGGCCTTTCTCCAGTGTGAGCACTCTGATGATAATGGAGGCCAGATTTGCTGCTAAAGGATCTTCCACATTCACTGCACTCATAAGGCTTTTCTCCAGTGTGACTTCTCAGATGTATACGGAGCTGGTAACCAGTGGTAAAAGATTTCCCACATTTGGTGCATTTGTAAGGCCTTTCTCCAGTATGAATTCTAAGATGACAACGAAGGTGGTAACTAAGGGTATAAGATTTCCCACATTCACTGCACTCAAAAGGCTTTTCTCCAGTGTGGGCTCTCTGATGTATACGGAGGAGGTAATTAGTAATAAAAGATTTTCCACATTCAATGCATTTGTAAGGCTTTTCTCCAGTGTGAGTTTTCTTATGATAGTACAAGGCAGAGTTAAAGTTAAAAGATTTTCCACATTCCTTGCATTCATAACGCCTTTCACCTTTGTGAATACTCTGGTGTTCAATAAGCCTATACTTACTATTATAAGATTTCCCACACTCAGTACACACGTAAGCACTTTCCCCTGTGTGAACGCTCTGGTGTTTAATTAAGGTACTTCTAAAGATAAAGGATTTCCCACATTCACTACACTCAAAAGGCCTTTCACTTGCATGTGATTCCTGATGACGCTTGAGGGCTGACCTAGACATGAAACATTTCCCACATTCACTGCACTCATGAGGTCTTTCTCCAGAATGAACTCTCTGATGATTACGGAGAGAACCGACAGTAGTAAATGTTTTCTTGCATTCATTGCACCTTACATAAAACCTGTCTCCAGAATGAATCCCCTGATGATAACGAAAGTTGAATTTAGAGGTAAAAGATTTCCCACACTCACTGCACCTATACGGCCATTCACTAGAATGAATTTTTTGATGGCAATGAAAAACAGCAGGAGTAATAAAAGATTTCCCACACTCACCACATGCATAAGGCCTTTCTTCAGTGTGAATTCTCTGATGACGATGGAGATGGGAACTAGTAATAAAAGATTTCCCACATTCATTGCACTTATAAGGCCTTTGGTGAGATCTCTGATGATATCTGAGGGAAGACCTAGAGATAAAAGATCTCTCACATTCACTGCACTCATAAGGTCTTTCTCCTGTGTGAGTTCTATTATGACAAATGAATGAGGATCTAGACATAAAAGATTTCCCACATTCACTGCATTTGTAAGGCCTTTCTCCAGTGTGAGATCTCTGATGATATTGGAGAGCGCTGGTAGAGGTGAAAGATTTCCCACATTCACTGCATTTATAAGGCTTTTCTCCTGTGTGAGATATCTGATGATACTGGAAACCATTGTTAGAGGTATAAGATTTCCCACATTCATAGCATTTATAAGGCTTTTCTCCTGTGTGAGATCTCTGATGATTACGGAGGTTCAAGTTAGAGGTGAAGCATTTTCCACATTCACTGCATTTGTAAGGCTTTTCTCCAGTGTGAGATCTCTGATGATATTGGAGAGCGCTGGAAGAGGTGAAAGATTTCCCACATTCATAGCATTTATAAGGCTTTTCTCCTGTGTGAGATATCCGATGATACTGGAAACCATTGTTAGAGGTATAAGATTTCCCACATTCACTGCATTTATAAGGCTTTTCTTCAGTGTGAGATATCTGATGATACTGGAAAGCATTGATAGAGGTAAAAGATTTCCCACATTCATAGCATTTATAAGGCTCTTCTCCTGTGTGAGATCTCTGATGATCATGGAGGTTGAAGTTAGAGGTGAAGCATTTTCCACATTCACTGCATTTATAAGGCTTTTCTTCAGTGTGAGATATCTGATGATACTGGAAAGCATTGATAGAGGTAAAAGATTTCTCACATTCATAGCATTTATAAGGCTTTTCTCCTGTGTGAGATCTCTGATGATTATGGAGGTTGAAGTTAGAGGTGAAGCATTTTCCACATTCAATGCATTTATAAGGCTTTTCTCCAGTGTGAGATCTCTGATGAGATCGGAGGATGCAGTTAGTGGTAAAGGATTTCCCACATTCACTGCACTCATAAGGCCTTTCTCCTGTGTGAGAGCTCATATGATAAATGAGGGCAGATCTACATGTAAAAGATTTCACACAGTCACTACACCTATAAGGACGCTCTCCAGAAAATACTCTCTTATGTCCAATGAACACAAAGCTGTGGTAAAAAGACTCTGCACAGTCACTGCACATAGAACTATTCTCTCCATTGTGCAATCTCTGGGGAGAAACGAGGACTGATTTGTGGCTTAAGGATTTTCCACATTTGCTGCACTTCTCTGATCCTGAATGAGTATAAACTTTTTTATCCTGATTGACAGTTGAGTTTTGTCTAAAAGATTTGCCACTTTTGATAAACAAATGAAGTCTTTCCCCAGGATGAACTCTCTGGTGCATAATAAACGTTGATTTGTACCTGAATGTTTTCCCACATTCCCTGCACACAAAACATGGCCTTTCAGTGTAGACACTCCAGTCCTGAACAAGTGTGTGTTTAGGGCTGAAGACTTTCTCGCACTTTCCGGAGGTATGATGACTTTTGCTTGGTGAAGTTGATCTGCACTGGGTGGCTGTATCCAGCTGCTCCACAGTATAAGTGGCCTGCAGATGTCCCATGCTGGCCAGGATTTTCCCAGAAGTAAGAGGCTTCCCTGACACATGGACTCTGGGGCTCTTAAAAGATAAAGCCTCATGTACACAGCTTCTCAAAGGCATATAAAATTTTTTTGCACACGCCCCACACCTCAACAGTTTTTGGCTGCATTGTGTTCCCTGCTGCTCCACCAAGTGGAAAACGTATCTCAAGACTGTACTACACTTCTCACAGGGATGGGTCTTCTGAGAAAATGGAGCTGCTGTGGGAGATCCAGTCCATGAGACTCCTACAGGAACAGTGTTTTCACAGGGTGTCTCCTCACCTTCTGCTCCACAGCAGCAACCTGAATGCAAAGAAACACTAGTGAAGTGCACGTTGACTTCATAGGGAGGGAGCTAGTTCACCATAAATGTATGGCCATTTCATGTAAGACTGACCTTCAAAGAAATGGGATACTTTTTAAGACTAGGGAGTTGGAAATCAGTTTAAGCAGCAGCTGCCATGCATTACTGGGTCCGAAACTGGTGGAGAGCTCAGCAAGAAAAGGACACAGAAGTAGAGTGTGACACAAGGAAAAGCAGCGGGTCTAGCGCTTGCTTCTCTGTCCACAGCTTCCTGTAGGACCTTTTCTACTACTGATGTGAAGCTCAGTAGAAGGGTGTGATCACGGCCACAAAAACACAATCACAAACCATTTGCTTTTCAAGGTCAATTTAAGCATATATTCACACCTCACAGCATGATGCATGATGGGCAAAGTTCAGAGAGTAACAGAGAAAGCGTGGTAGGAGAAACAGGTAAGATGTTGAGTTCAGAGAGGTGGAGATGATCCCTCTGCTAGAAGTCATAGCAGAAATGACAAAGTAACAGAAATGACAGGTCAGCAAAAAGTCAACAGTGGAGGAGTAAAGGTAGAAACGGGGTGTGGTCACTGGCAATAGTACCAAAGTTTTCACTGAACAAAGACAGTTTCCTGGTATATTTTAAACAATGCCCTGATGCCACAGTCTCCCCAGCTATAATTCAGCAGGACCAGGCCCACTGAGCTCACCGTGCCATGGCTAGAGTCATGTCCATCCCATTATGCACAAAGGATTCCCTTCCCTAAGAAAGCCATAACCGCAATTACTGGGTACATGGAGCACTGAAGGAAAAAAAAGAAAAAGGGAAAGGCTGGTGGTGTTCCAGAGCAACTCAGCACTACAGCAGACCCAGGAAAGAGCGCAAGTAGAGTGACATCAATAAAATAGTAGAATAGGGGATACCACCCTTCCCCACCAGTGAAAAATAAACAGCTGTCCATGAAGGACATTAATCAGCCTTGGAAGACACAAGAGTCCAGTGAAGAATTGACTCTTATATTCATGTATGGAAGTGAGAGTTGAGCCATAAAGAAGGCTGAGTGCCAAAGAACTGATGCTTTTGAATTGTGTTGGAGAATACTCTTGAGAATACCGTGGACTGCAAGAAGATCCAACTAGTCAATCCTAAAGGAATCAACCCTAGATACTCATTGGAAGGACTGATGCTAAAGCTGAAGTTCTAATACTCTGGCCACCTGATACGAAGAGCCAACTCACTGGAAAAGACCCTGATGATGGGGAAAATTGAAGGCAAAAGGAGAAAGGGGCAGCAGAAGATAAGATGGTTAGAAAGCATCACTGGCTCAATGGACATGAATCTGAGCAAACTCCAGAAGACAGTGAAAGACAGGAGTTTGCAGTGCTGCAGTCCAGGAGGTTGTAAAGAGTAGGACACAACCTAACTGTTGAACACAACCACCACCGCCACCACAGTGAAACATAATAAAAGGAAGAAGCATACAGAATGGATCACTGGAAAGTGTCTTAAAAGCGACATCTGGAAATGACTAGGAAATGAGGGCTGGGCTGCCACTGGGCTATTTCTCTCAGCTACAGGGCAGGGGCCACTGCAGTCCCAGTGGCCTCTGGTGCAGAAGACACAGCTGCCTGCTCTACAGAGGACACTGGGACTTTTGCCACTGAGTTATCTGACACTCATGGTCACAGTGGATGCCCTGGTGAGTATGAAGGAACTGGTCAACACCCTCAGAAGGAGCTGTTGTGCTGACCCAGAAGGAGGGCTGCCACACCTCCTAAACCTGTGCCAGCATTCCAGACCCTGACTCCACCACTACACCATGTACTCCTGTGTCTCAGGCACTAGAAAAAACTTTGCTATAGACATGCCAGTTTGACAGAACCACAGCCACTGTCTACATGTGCAGCCAGGCAGATTCCATGGCTGCTCCCTGCACAGCCACATATCTCAAACCAAAGCCAAGGTTGCTGAGGCTATCCAATCACCCAGACCCCAGAACTACTGTCACTCCAAAAGTGCCTGTATACAACACCCCAGGTCTGTGGATCCTCAACAGATGCACACACCTCAGACACCAGTGCTACTACAACCCATCAGGTACCCAACAGTCGATAGTGCACCAAGAAGGATCCCCTTGGTGACAAAGTCCTCTGGGAGAAAAAGAGATCAGGAGTTCCCTAGCAGCCTTCTCCACTTCAGACACACGCAACCTTGCTGATTGAGCAATCTTGATTATCTTTATTGACACTGACTTCAGGTGAAGAAGCTACACAGAAAACAACATAGCTGGGCCTCTCACAGAGCCAGAATGGCCACAGCCCAAACTTGAGCCCACCACAGACTGAGATCTTCCCACATCAAAAACTGTAATGTGAAGCCTAGAAGAAATGACTACACCATCAAATAAGCATAAAGAAATGCAAGGCAACAGGAAACACACAAAAAATCAAAGAAACATGAAACCAATGCAGAAATATACCATAATTTATCAGAAACCACACCCAAGGAAATGGAGACCTACAAAGGGTCAAAGAGTTCAAAATAATTGTTTGACCACAGTTCAGTGAAGCAACAACAAAGCAACAATTCAACAAAGTAAGGTAAACAATACATAAACAAAACAAGTTGTTTAACAAAGAGACAAAAATGAAAAAACAGGTCTTCCCTGGTGGCTCGGTCAGTAAAGATTCTGCCTCCAATGTGAGAGACCTGGGTTCAGCGCCTGGGTTGGGAAGACCCCATGGAGAAGGAAACAGCAACCCACTCCAGTATTCTTGCCTGGAGAATTCCATGGACAGAGGAGCTTGGTGGGCTACAGTTCATGGGATCGTAAAGAGTCGGACATGACTAAGTGACTAACGATACCAGCACTCACTGAACTCGCGAAGGCTGGCTGAGAGGAACAGGACTGAAGAATCACCCCACACTTTCAACCAGTGATATTGGAGGTTCTGGTATGCCCACTCTCCAAAAAGGCACTCAGATGTGAAGAATCAACAGACAAATTGATAAATGAACATGTCGGAAATCCCTATCACATCACAGATGGGATTCTTAATACGATACAACAGGGAGCTAAGAAGACATATTAAAATAAGAAATGGAACAATACAAGATCATTACACATATTTATAATCAAACACTTTCATGCAGACACAGAACAACTATATCCTCTTAATATCAGTAGAGTGTCAGCTAATACATGGGAAAGGCTGTTTCTACACTGACTGTCTTTATTGCACTGATCTTTTAGCAGAATTATTCTACTTGGTCTCCAAAAGAAGACATTCTACTACGCTGAAATAACACAAACAACTTACGCTTTTAACAGTCTGCTCTTACCTATTACCAGAACAGTTTATGTATTCTTACACTTTTGGACTTCTATGGGTATTAAAAACTTGAATAACGAAAGTTATGAGAACCAAGGTGGTATATATATGAAGTATACACCTTCAGTTCAGTTCAGTTCAGTTCAGTCACTCAGTCGTGTCTGACTCTGTGACCCCAGAGGCTGCAGCATGTCAGGCTTCCCTGTCCATCATGAACTCTGGAGCCTGTTCAAACTCGTGTCTATTGAGTTGGTGATGCCATCCAACTATCCCATCCTCTGTCATCCCCTTCTCCTCCTGCCTTCAAACTTTTCCAGAATCAGGGTCTTTTCCAGTGAGTCAGTTCTTTGCACCAGGTGGCCAAAGTATTGGAGCTTCAGCTTCAGCATCAGTCCTTCCAATGAATATTCAGGACTGATTTCCCTTAGGATTGACTGGTTTGATCCCCTTGCAGCCCAGGGGACTCTCAAGAGTCTTCTTCAAAACCACAGTTTAAAAGCATCCATTCTTCAGTGCTCAGCTTTTCTTATGGTCCAACTCTCACATCCACACATGACTACTGGAAAAGCCATAGCTTTGACTAGACGCACTTTTGTTGGCAAAGTAAGGTCTCTGCTTTTTAATACGCTGTCTAGGCTGGTCACAACTTTGCAAGCGTCTTTTAATTTCATGGCTGCAGTTACCATCTGCAGTGATTTTGGAGCCCCCCAAAATAAAGTTAGTCACTGTTTCTAGTTTCCCCATCTATCTACCATAAAGTGATGGGACCTGATGCTATGATCTTTGTTTTTTGAATGCTGAGCTTTAAGCCAGCCTTTTCACTTTCCTCTTTACTTTCATAAAGAGTCTCCTCAGTTCCTCTTCGCTTTCTGCCATAATGGTGGTATCATCTGCATATCTGAAGTTACTGATATTTCTCCCGGCAATCTTGATTCCAGCTTGTGTTTCACCCATCCTGGCCTTTTGCATGATGCACTCTGCATAGAAGTTAAATAAGCAGAGTGACAGAATACAGCCTTGATGTGCTCCTTTTCCAATTTGGAATCAGTCTGTTGTTCCATGTCCAGTTTTAACTGTTGCTTCTTGACCTGCGTACAGATTTCTCAGGAGGCAGGTAAGGTGGTCTGGGTTCCCATCTCTTGAAGAATTTTCCAGTTTGTTGTGATCCACACAGTTAAAGGCTTTGGCATAGTCAATAAAGCAAAAGTAGATGTTTTTTCTGGAATTCTCTAGCTTTTTCTAAGATCCAACAGATGTTGGCAATTTGATCTATGGTTCTTCTGCCTTTTCTAAGTCCAGCTTGAACATCTGGAAGTCCATGTACTGCTGAAGCCTTGCTTGGAGAATTTTGAGCATTACTTTGCTAGCCTGTGACGTGAGTGCAATTGTGCAGTAATTTGAACATTCTTGGCATTGCCTTTCTTTGGGATTGGAATGAAAACGGACTTTCCAGTCCTGTGGCCATTGCTGTTTTCCAGATTTGTTGGCATATTGAATGCAGCACTTTCACAGCATCATCTTTCAAGATTTGAAATAGCTGAACTGGAATCCCATTACCTCCATTAGCTTTGTTCATAGTGATGCTTCCTAAGGCCCACTGGACTTCACATTCCAGGATGTCTGGCTCTAGGTGAGCGATCACACCATCGTGGTTATCTGGGTCATGAAGATCTTTCTTGTATAGCTCTTCCGTGTATTCTTGCCACCTGTTCTTAATATCTTCTGCTTCTGTTAGGTCTGTATCATTTCTGTCCTTTATTGAGCCCATCTTTGCATGAAATATTCCCTTGGTATCTCTAATTTTCCTGAAGAGATCTCTAGTCTTTCCCATTCTATTGTTTTCCTGTTTCTTTGCAATGAATATCCCTTAGACATCTATTTTTAACTAAGTGAAAACTAGATGGAAATATGGGAGACCCAGGTGATTTGCAGGAAAGATACTTAAGTTTCTGTCAAAAAATTATGACTATGGGCTTAAGCTTTTATTGTCTTTTTGTGCTGTCTTTGTGTTTTGAATGTTCAAACATATAACTGGTGTATTAGAAGAAGAGTATAAATATCTGTTGAAAAAGGATAGTATCAATAATCTGATGATATTATCAGTCTTTTTGGGGGGAGTAATTGTTTCACAATGTTGTGTTAATTTCTGCTGTACAACAAAGTAAATTAGCCATATGTATACAAATATCCCCTCCCTGTTGAGCCTCCATATTTACCTCGTTTAACTAAAAATCAGTCACTTGGAATTCTGTTTAGATTGAAAGTCCTTGGTACATTCTTATTTTATGGCTATTGAAAATCATTCCAAAGCAGTTACACTGGAATATACGTAAGAAATGGTCTGACTAGTCTGAGAAAACCATACAATAAAAATGGAAATTTCATGTACTTGCAAAAATTCCGAGTTGGTAAAATTACCTTCATCTGTTGGGCATAATGTTTACCTTAGTAATACAATGATGACACTCATTTAAAACAAACAAACAAGAGCTTCCCTGGTGGTCCAGTCTTTTAAGAGTCCACCTGTCAAAGATCCCTGGTCCAGGAAGATTCTACATGGCCCGTAGCAACTGAGCCCCTGCACAACTACCAAGCCCAATGCTCCTAGAGTCTGTGCTCCACAAGAAAAGAAACCACTGCAACGAGAAACCTACATACCACAAGGAAGAGCAGCCCCCACTCACTGCAACAGAGACCCACAGAGCCAAAACTAACCAAATAAAAATGTGTTTTAAAAAAGAAAGCAAACGAATAAATGGACCCAAACAGAAATTCTGCTGCTGAAGAATACAATGAAATAAAGCACAGTGAAGACAGTATCAACAGGCAAATTTTACTAAGCAAAAGTAAACATCTAGGAACTTGAAAACAGGTGTTTTAATTATCCAGTGAGGAGAAAAAAGAGAGAAAGATGAAGTGAAGAAAGCATACACGGATTATGAAACATAAAGCAAAACATTATTTGTATTTTCAGAGTCCTAGAAAGAGCAGACAGAGAGAAAGGGGTAGCAAGCACATTTAAAGAAACAATGATTGAAAATTTTCTAACTAGAGAAAAAAGAGTACACATCCAGATACATGAGGCTCACAGGTTCAATCAAAAACTTCATTGAAGCATATTATAATAAAATGGTCAAAAAGTAATTACAGCCAATTCCCTGGAGGTCCAGTAGTTAGGACTGGGCACTTTCACTGCTGGGGCCTAAGTTCAATCCCTGGTCACGGAACTAAGATCCCAAAGCCTCAAGGTGTGAGGTGTGTCTGGCAGTGGGGTGGGGGAGAGCGGGGGGTGGGGGGTTGAGGATTACATACTAGTCATGAAAAGAATGAAATAATGCTATTTGCAGCAACATGGATGAACCTAGAAGTTATCATACTAAGTGAAGTAAGTCAGAGAAAAACATATATGTGATATCACTTATATGAAGAATCTAAAAAAAATAGTATGAATGAACTTTATTTACAAAAGAGACACAGACTCAGATAAAACAAACTCATAGTTACCAAAGCAGTAGTGAGGGAGGGATAAACTGGGAGTATGGGATTAACAGATGCACACTACCATGTACACAATAAACAACGATTTACTGTATAGCACAGGGAACCACATTCAATAAACTTATAGTAAACGATTTAATGGAAAAGAACTGAAAACACATGGATGTATACATACATATGTATAACCAAATCGCTTGCCCTATTAGAGTTCAGCACAGCAAGGATTGGGGTTGGAGAGAAGAGAGGGCAATGCCAACACCTATGCCACGTGAGGACAGAGCACCTCCTTCAGAAAGGTGAGATGAGGCAGGATACAGAGCTCAGCCCAGGTCACTGGGGAGGCTGAGTCTTACCCAATGAGGATACAAGTGTGTAGTTCTCCAGCATCACATCCAGATACAGGCGTCTCTGAGTCTCATCAAGGAGCCTCCATTCCCTCTGGGAGAAGCGCACAGCAACATCTGGGAAGGTCACACCGCCCTGTCATGAAGGGGACAGATGAAAGCTTGAACATTATCCCTCTGAGAACCCACAATCCATGTCCATACAAATCCATTTCAGATATTCGCCACCAGAGCTCCCAACATGAGAGAAGATGCCAGGCCCTGGTGCAACAGATGCCACTGTCTCCTCACAGCCCATTAACCAATGTGTTCAGCCCTCAGCAGCCACTAGGTGGAAGGGGTGGTGGTGCACACAAATGCCATCTAAACTTTGGGCTTGGCCTGCAATCTCGCCACCTCCCACCAGTCCTTCCTTCCATATTTGCCACCCTAAAACCAGACATGAATTTCACATTCCCACAACTCTCTTCAACTTCTTTACTGCCAGCTTTGCCTTTCAACCACAACACTTGTCTCTCCACTCAACCTTTGTAAAAACCCCAGCCCTAAAAATCTCCCCGCAAGACATCACTTCAGTTCAATCCAGTCGTTCAGTCGTGTCCAGCTCTTCACGACCTCATGGACTACAGCATGCCAGGCTTTACTGTCCATCACCAACTCCCAGAGTGGACTCAAACTCATGTCCTTTGAGTTGGTGATGCCATTCAACCATCTCATCCTGTCATCCCCTTCTCCTCCCACCTTCAATCTTTTCCAGCATCAGGGTCTTTTCCAGTCAGTCAGTTCTTCGCATCAGGTGGCCAAAGTATTGGAATTTCAGTATCAGTCCTTCCAATGAATAGTCAGGACTGATTTATTTTAGGATTGACTGGTTTGATTTCCTTGCAGTCCAAGGGACTCTCAAGAGTCTTCTCCAACACCACAGTTCAAAAGCATCAGTTCGTCACTGCTCAGCTTTCTTTATAGTCCAACTCTCACATCCATACATGACTACTGGAAAAACCATAGGCTTGACTAGATTGACCTTTGTAGGCAAAATAATGTCTCTGCTTTTTAATATGCTGTCTAGGTAAGTCATAGCTTTTCTTCCAAGGAGCAAGCATCTTTTAATTTCATGGCTGCAGGCACCATCTGCAGTGATTTTGGAGTCCAAGAAAATAGTCTGACACTGTTTCCATCATTTCCCCATCTATTTGGCATGAAGTGATGGGACTGGATGCCATGATCTTAGTTTTCTGAATGTTGAGTTTTAAGCCAGACATAGTGACTCATAAATGACATCTGCCCCAGACCTTATCCACTAGCAAGACTAAAACATCCCAGATCTCATCAAAATTCATCACAAAATCCTGAAGAAGCCATATAGTACTAAACAAGCAGTAGCCCCAGCCTCACTGCCTTCTTGTCTCAATTACTCCTGGGTCGCCTCAGCCATTTTTCCTCCATTCATCTCACACAAGCCTTGGCCACCTGCCAGGTTGACCTCTCTTACACGGTTCCCACTGCCACTTCTCTACCTCACTTGGGTTTGCAATCCCCACAAACATATCCAGGCCCTGAGCAAAAGAATCACTCCTCAGGGCACACACGTCTTTCTGACCTACTAACATGCCTACTATAACCTGCATTCCCCTCCTAACTGTGATCCACGGCTCCACGCTGCTCCACACAACAGTCATCACTTTTGAAAATTTCCATTCCTGAACACCTTCCCAGTTTTCCAGACCTGCCCAGTCAATTGCCCACTCGTTGCCTACACCTAGTCTTCTCTGAAACATCTCAGACTCTTAACAGAGCAAAACCAAACATTATATTTCCAAGGAAAATTAATCTGCTGCCATGGTCCCCATCCAGTTGACGGGCCTTCTTCCATCCTTTCATCTACTAGCGCCAAAACCCTAAGGGTCATCACTCGCTACTTCCTTTCTGTCACCGAGACCCACAATTTGGCTTGGCCCATCTCCAAAAATGGATCCAGAATTCCTGAGACATCGAGGGCAGTCCCTCTGGTCCATGAATAATCAATTAGGCTACCACAATTAATCATCCCATGCCTCCTGCTGCCCCTCCCCCCGTTTACTTCTATTAGTCTGTTCTCTTCTCTGCAACTAGTTGGAGGTCTTTAGATTTCAGTAAAACTACCTCCTACCTGCGATTCAAACATCTCATTACTTGTGTAACAAATTGCCAACAAATTTAGTCTTGCTGCCAACTTCTCAGGCAGCAACATTGCAGGCCTGACTCTGGACCCACCGCATCTGGCTTCTAAAGGAAAACAGAGAAGTTGTACCGGGGTTCCGGCTAGTCCAACCTACAAGCCTCTGCATTTCACGGTCCCTCTGTTTGTCATGCTCTCCCACTCTCCACCACGCGGTCAGAAACGACCTGACGACCACCTCACCATCCTGAATCCCGGGGCCTGAGCTGCGGGCAAGTGAGCGTGGGCCCCGGACTTAAGTGTCTGGCGCAGCGTGGGCTTCCCAAGGTGGCGACAGTGGTAAAGAATCCCCCTGCTCAGGGCTGGTGCACTGGGATGACCTGAGGGATAGGATGGGGAGGGAGGTGGGGGGGGGGGGGTACACCCTGGCTGATTCATGTGAATGTATGGCAAAAACCGTTACAATATTATAAAGTAATTAGCCTCCGATTAAAATAAATAAATAAAAAAAATTAAATGTGTTATAATTCAGAAAGCCTTTTCTATGTCTGAAGCTTGGAACTGAAAAAAAAAAATGTATTAAATATAGCCTCTTGCTTTCGTTCCTTAGAACAGCATGGAGTAAGAGGCAGACTGCTTGAGATTAAATTCTACGGTACTGTACACCAGCTATGAGTCTCTACAACGTGCTTACTACCTCTGTGCTAGTTTCCTTCTCTATAAAAGAGTTATCACCTACTTCACATGATTACTATTAAGATTAAATAACATATACTGAGGGTTTAAAACAGTTCTTGGTAGGCACCGTGTGTTTACTGTTATTTTTGTGACCGTTATTACTATCATTGCTATTTACATATTCTAGTCCCTCCGCTCAGGACGTATTTTCTCTCTTACTTCACTCGGCAAAATACTTCTTATTTTTCAAAACCTGACTCAAAACAACTGACCTGAACTTTTAAAACAATGTCCTTTTCCAGTGCTATCATAACAATCTTTATATCTATAGTTATTAACAAAATTACCCTGAAATTATCTATTTGAATGGCATACGCCTGTACACACTTGCCTCCTTCCTCCCCACTAAATTCCTGAAGAACAAGTGTTCCTTCTCCATTTGTTCCCTAGAACTGATGCACGACTTATGTATCAGGGAACCCCCTCCCTCCGCAAAAAAAAAGAACCTGCCTGCCAGAGCAAGAGACACAGGAGACGCGGGTTCGATCCCTGAGTCGGTCCCGGGAGTAGGGGCATGACAACCCCCTCCAGTAGTACTGCTTGGAGAATCCCATGGACGGAGGACATGGACGGCTACGGTCCATATGGTCGCAGAGAGTCGGACACGACTGAAGAGACTTAGCACGCCCGCACGGGGCGAGGGCGGTGAGGGCCGGGAGGACGAGCGCTTACCTGAGGTGGGTCCCGCAGCACCGCCGCAGCCATCGGATTCTGCCTGGACAGGGACGCGAGTGCCGGTACTTACGCCGGGTCTGGCGAGTGCAGCGGGGACAGAGCCTCCTCTTGGACCCTTCCGTCCCCGACCAGCGAGCCAACAGGAGAGACGCCAAAAAAAAGGGGGGGCAACCAGGCTGGCTAGGCGGGTGTCCGCTTCTCGCCTCACCATTCCATGAGGACACCCATACCCGACGGAGCACGACGTTTCCCCGGTAGCGTACTCGGCTCCAACGGACGCGCTAAGCAAATTGAGCGCTAGGCGATGAGACCGGAAATCCCTCCCCTGACGCACACTCACTGGGGGAAAGTCTTCATCCTCATCCCTCATTGGCTCAACGCTGGTGTCGCTCTGCCTAGGCGCTTCCAGGTAGTGTGGTCTGGGTGCTCTGGAGACCCCATGAAAGGGTGTCTGCCATCCTTAACTTCCAGAGCATTTCCTGTCAGCTAGCCGGAAGAATGCGAGGAAATGGTTCTCCTCCCCAGAGGGAGGAGCTTTACTCCTTAAAGACGTGAATAGACATTAATTTAGACTCCCCCCAAGCTCATCCTGCTCTCAGAGGACAAGTCTATTATTTTAGACTTTTCCAAATTCTGTTACTGTGGGCAGACAACGTTGCCCACATTCCTGAGCCCATCCCACTTCTAAAAGAAACAAAGCCACAGCCACTGCTGCTGTTTCCCAAAGGTGTTCCCGGAGGGGAAATCAGGATGCAGACAGGCAGGAAGCATTCTGTGCCTGGGACAATGACCCTTAATAGTTAAGATGCATATCTAAGGACTACTGTTAAGAAGCCCAGATTCTTGCATCCTCTCAAACACTGAAGAAAAGCACTAAAATCATCAACTTGAGTTGCCTGTTCTTTGTGATTATCAGTGATCCTTTAATGGTCAACTGCCTGTTTTTTCTAGCAAAAAAAAAAAAAAAACCACCTTCTCTATATCCCAGCTTTTCCCTTACCTCTATGGAGCAGTTCCTCAGAGCTGTGTGAGAGATTGTTACTAGAGTTAAAATTCTGAGTAACATCCCTGAATAGAACAACTTGCAACTTTTAGGTTGTGTCTTCTGCTTCAATCCACAACTGAGCTATGAGGGACATGATTCAATAGAGCCATTCAGGCATAAATGAGTCCATGGGTTGCTAGAAAATTGGTTATTGCTCTCAAATGTTTGTAGCCTGAAGCATTAGAGTCACTTTTGTGAGTTTCAGTGTGAATCACTAGGAACAATAGTAAAGATCCCTTTCCTAACTGGCAAGAAAAAAAAAAAAATCAACTGGGTAAATTTAAAAAGTTTAACTGTCTTTATTGATTGATTCACAAATTAAGCATCAACCCTTCTAGTGAGCAACGGGGAATTCTGAAGGCTACAGAGAGGAAAACGGTTTTTAAAGTAGGGAAAGGAATTCATTAATAAATAGGATGCTTTCAGGCTTAGATAACCTACCTGTGGAGAATGGAAGGGGTCTAGGTGCCAGATTACCTCGTCTTCCTTTGAGGGGGATGGAGAGGGCCTCATGTGACATACTACCTCATTGGTAACAACCAGAAAATTATTTCTTTTTTCAAACTTTAAACTTTTTATTTTGTTTTAGGGTGTAACTGATTAACAATGTTGTGGTAGTTTCAGGTGAACAGTGAAGGGACTCAGCCATACATATGTCAGGGGAAGCACACTGATCGAAACCGCCCACCCTGGCCAGGCACCATAGTAACCATTTGCATGAGTTGTTTTATGACTGGAGACCCTGATAAGGAATACGGAACTAATAAGCCACCACCAATCGTAAGAGTTCGGGAAAGGGCTAAAGGAGACACTGTGTGTCTGTCCACTTCCCAGAATCCCTCTCGCTAGCATCCATCTTGGCTGAGCAATGCGTGCGCCACCAGGAAAGACTCTGAATTAGGGTGATTGGCCAAAGACCACCCGGAAACGAATCCCGTCACCATAAAACCCGAGACTGCGAGCCACGCGGCAGAGCAGTTCTCCTGGGTTCCCTCACCCTGCTGCTCTCCACCCGGGTGCCCTTTCCCAATAAAATCTCTTGCTTTGTCAGCACATGTGTCTCCTCGGACAATTCATCTCTGAATGTTAGACAAGAGCCCAGTTTCGGGCCCTGGAAGGGGTCCACCTTCCTGCAACAAATGGTGACCCTGGCGGGGACTCTTTTTCGCTGAGACTGACATCCTAACTACTCGGGGCACTCGGGGGCCAACTTGCCTGTCAATGGACCAGACCCAGTGGCCGCAACTGGGACCCTTTCGTCCTTGGTCTCCTCCTGATATGGACAACTGGCCAGAGTGCCCTGACAGGTAAAGAACAAGAGACTTTATTGACCTCTCTCCCCTTCCCTCTCTCTTTCCTCTCCTTAACCCTTCCTATCCTTCCCCATTTTTCTAGTCTCCTGGTCCTGGACGCAGGAAGGAATCTGGTTGAAGGGCCCTCAGCCTGAGCTGAGGATTGGAGACTGATCACCTCCTCTTGGCAGAGTACTCGAATTCTGGTTCTGTTCTGGTCTGATTTCTGGTAGGGCCGAGTTCCAGTCCTCCCTTCTCTGGAGGCCCAGGGTAAAGTCCCATAACGCCTGGGTATCTGCAGGTGGCAGGAGACGTCTGTAAGGCCACCCCTTTTGCCCCTGTCTCCCGCCTCCTCCCCCTTCTTCTTTCAACCTGGTTTCCTTTCCTCCCTTTGAAATCTTTGATGTTAGTACTTGGATCTGAAGTTCTGTGTCTCTATAGGAGGTTTTCTGAGAGACTGTATTCTTGTATTTAAGGGAGTTTCTGATGAGGACTGCCAGGTTTATGTGTGTGTCTTTTAACTCTGTGTTCTGTGTTGTGATTTTTGATGGCCATTTTGCTTTGTCTGGCCACCATTTGGTTTATTTATTTATTTATTTATTTTTAAATTTTTTTTTAATTTTTTTTTATTTTACTTTTATTTGCATTTATTTTTTGCGGCATTTATTCCCGGGCCATAAGTTTTTGTTTCTTCAGTTTCTTCTGGGATATCTTTTTCTTCTGTGCAACCTCCTCTTCTGGTTTAGGAACAATCTGTTCTTTTTCAGTAAGGATCATCTCAATGTGGCAGGGAGAGCTCATGTAGGGGTGGATCCGACCGTGAGCTCTGTAAGTCCTGTGTCGCATCTTGGGGGCTTTGTTCACTTGGATGTGCTCAATGACCAGAGAATCTACATCTAAGCCCTTAAGTTCAGCATTACTCTCTGCATTTTTGAGCATGTGTAGTAAAAATTCGGCACTCCTTTTGGGCCATCGACCCTGAGTCCAGCCCCACTGTTTGGCCTGTGCACACCTGCCAACTCCACCGTTGTAGCGGCGGAACGGCACACGCTGCTTCTTTAACGTGACGTCCTTCAGATACTTGGTGGCTTTTCGGATATGCATACCCTTTATGGCCTGGGCGGTTTCACCAGTGTTCTTAAAGTGTACACGAAGATTTGAACCTCTTGATTTGCATGATTTTGTGGGGTTTTCTGGGTCAAGTGAATAGCACACCATTTTCAGGAGTCACCTCAGGCCGCTTACCGGAAAAGGCCACCATGTGGTTTAGACCTGCCACCATTTTGTTAGAACTTGATTTTCTTTCCCTGTGCCTTGAGACCAGGGCTCTCAGGAACGCTTATCTAGACCATCTCTAACTCCTGAGACTGAGGGAAAAGGGGAAAAAGACTTTAAAATTTTATTTATTTCAACTTTTTAAAAATAAACTAGTAAATTTTATATTGTAATATCTAATTCATGACTAAACTTAGAAAATGAAGCTAGATCTTGCACTGTGTCTGTCTAAATATGTCTTGGTATGTCTTTGTCTCTGGGTAATATTTTTAAGGTTAATTTGTAAATGAGCTCTATTTATTTGGCTTAAAAAAAGGTAAGCGCTTACAAATGAAATAATTCTAAATTAAACAATAAATTCCAGGTTCATGTGAACTGGGAAATATTCAGTATTAAATACCTGATATTAATGTTTGTTTGTTGACCTATCTAATATAGACATGTCTTAGAGTAATTAACATTAAGTAGAATATTTTCATTGTACCTAGGTTTCAGTTCAGTTCAGTCGCTCAGTCGTGTCCGACTCTTTGCAACCCCATGAATCACAGCACGCCAGGCCTCCCTGTCCATCACCATCTCCCAGAGTTCACTCAGACTCACATCCATCGAGTCCGTGATGCCATCCAGCCATATTATATTATATCTGTTACAAGTTTGTCAACAACGAAATTACCTCGAGTAAAGAAACTTCTAAAAAATGTAAACGAGTTATGAGCTTTCATATAAACTCTATTAAGAATAATTATTCTTTAGAAATACCTGTCTAAAATAGTCTCTCCAGATTGGTGTAACTTAAATTTCTAAGGGTTGTGCCAAGTGTGCAAAGTGTTGGAAGTCTATTGAATAGTTAGGTCATTTCCAAATAAAATAAGATTTTGAAACATTTACTACTAAACACTAATTTCCTTTTACAGTGAAACTAAAGAGATTTGGGACTATACATGAATAATGTTTGGTGCCTTCCTAAAATATTCTAAGAAAGCAAGGGTTTTAGAAATTATCGCTAGTATTTATGCTCACCAATCTATAAAATGCTAATATAAAAGTTAGTTCCTGGTTGCTAAAGGAAAGTAGGAAGTGTGTTTTCAGCAAAAAAAAAAAAAAAAGAAAGAAAGAAAGAAAGAAAGAAAAAGGTATGAAAAAATACTAAAAAGAGTTATGCATGATCAGGATTTTCTAAAACTGGATTTCAGTTAGTTAGATAAATGGATTTTGTTAGAAATGACACAGCCATAAGAAAACTGGTTAGAGTCAACTAGGTCCAAGACGGTGGAGCCGACTTTCACTAGACCTTCAGCCTTGGTATTCAGGCCTATTGTGACATATCAGCAGGCTAAGTGATACACCCATCAACATTGACTACATGTGACCAAATGTTCTAAACCCTTTTAATTGATCATTTTGATAAAACTTCCTAAATAGAATTCTTTTGACGTTCTTTTGACCTCTAGCTAACTTTTGGGTGCTTCAGAGGGCCCCTGAAACATCCCAAAGAGAGATATTAAACTGTGTTTATTTGGTTGGTTAAATTACATGGAAAAGATTATCAAATGAGTAATACATCTGCTCATGTTATAATGTATGGTAAAATTACTAATGCAGATATCCTAGAAATTATATGGAGTTCTTAACATTCTGATATGTCCTGGTATTCTAATGGAAAACCTGACTTCACAAAAGTTAACAAAAGGACTGAATGAACCAGCGAATAAGCTTACAACTTTTATGGTTTCTATCTGAAAAATTACGGGTTTGAATCTTATGTTTTCAGGGAGTAGGGAAAACCTTCCTCTCAAACTAATTATGGCAATACTTTGGTAAAATTAAACGTTATAAACAAAACAATTATATTTTCTCTCTGACTCCTCCAAAAACTGGAAATTCTTAGGTTTCTAGTAAGTTTATCAAATGAGTTAGGAAGGTTATCTCACAGGTACAAAAATCTCAAGAAATGTTTGAGACCTTAAAAAGGGAAGAATTCACCTAGATTTGTTAGGCAAAATCTGTGATAAGCCTTTGGTGTGAGTTTCCCAGCCCTGGTTTATTTTAAAAGTTCAGTGAGACTCTATAAATGTTTCAACAAAATAAAAATTCTATAATCAATTATGGTTATATAAATCATCAGACCAAAATAAGTGAGAACAGACTTATTTTGCGAACAAACTAGCCTTGATTTGGTTAAGTTTGATAAAAATGAGGGTAACTTTAGGGAGAAAAAGATATTTCAAAAAATGTTAAATCCCAATTTGTTAATGGAGGTCTGCATCCAGTAAGACTCATCTCTTAGATATGTGATATTAATGTAAAATTTAATTGAATTCTTAAAGTTTGTTTCTGAAGCTTATCTCAGTAATCTATCTTTGGATGAAGATCAGATGCCTCATGACCTGCAACCAGGACTGGAATAAGACATAATTTAAGGGACTGCCTCCAACCTGGATGGAAGGACTTTTTTATCAGGTACTCTTAACTAGCTCATGCACAATGAAACTGAAGGGAAATTAACTCTTAGATTAATTCCCACTTCCAAAGGCCCCTACACTGGATTGGTCTATAGAGAAGACAGCTGACCTGATCTCACCTTAAAATAATGCTCAAGCAGGAGAAACTACACTACACCAGGATGAGAAGATGACGACATCGGAGGTAGACAGCTTGCCCAAGATGCTGGTCCTGATTCGTATGATCATTTATGTTTTCTTGACTTCTTAGACCTTTGCATATAAATCAAATGCTTTTCTATCATAGGCCTGATTCTATGCTAGTTTTAGAATTCAGTTCAGTTGTTGGGTTTGTGGCCAATTACCTGTGTCTATTTCTGGGTTACTTTGGTAAATTTCTCTACTACAAGACTCTAACTGGTTGGCCCTGAGAAAATTCACTTAAAAAAAAAAATATATATATAGTCATATTCGGGTCACTGTGATATTACTAGATGGGATCCTCTCATCGGGCCAATTAATAATGCCTGCTCTGACTCTGGCCATAAATTTGAGCTTTTTTCTATTACTCAAGCTCAATCAGAGCAAAAAGAAAGGTTTCAGCAAAAGAGGAAAAAATCTCCCACAATTATGGGATGGATTTATATAGATAACACCAGGCTATGGGAATTTAGGTTTAAAGTCTCCTCTGTGTTGGAAACAATTAAATCATACTAAGAACAATCAGTCTAGTAACATTAGAAAACTGGGCTATGTGCCTTATAGACGGTGCCAATATATAATTTCCCTGGAAGATAAAGATTCTATAGAGCCGACTAAGTCAGATGACTTGAGATATACTGGGCTACATCTAATGGAAGCTCTTAACTTAAGTCTTACTTGTGGCTTTACTAACACTGCTAGCTATGTTATTTGTATTTCACCTGTTTAGCAATATTGCTGTTTCTTACACTGTCAAATGTGTGTGTGAGGCCTCTAATAGAATAATATATAGTTCCATATGAGATCGATGATGGTAACAGTGTAACTCTAGATATGGCAAGAAGCAACAAGAGGGAATGATTTCCTGGACCAAGAGGCTGGTAAGACAGGTGGTCCAGAAAATTTTGGATACTGTTTTATGGCCTAGTCCAGTAACAGTACATTGAGTGGCCTGTCAACAAAATCTTTGCCAAACCTGAGAATGGACATTCTCAGCACCGTGGGATAAAATGGTCATGAAGTGCCCCCCCTCAAAATCATGGTCAAGTTTATGAGCAAAAAGGGGCTCTGCCAACTGAGGACTGACACTTGCCATCTACATCTGCAAAGATTAAATCATGGCCACGGCAACTGCTGACTTTCAGTGCCCCTGAAAGGAGTTCAGGGTGAAAATCAGGAATAAGGCACTCTGTGCTCTAGGAAAAACTGGCAGAATAGGCCTTCAGATAGTTAGATCTTTTCAGGAGAAGGTTCAATTAAAAGTCAAAATGGAGTAGCTATGGTTCGGACATCCTGGGAAATAACTAGGTGATACTATGGGTGTAATTTCAAATTAGACGTTGTGTTGCTAAACACTTGAGTTTCCTGAGTTGTGTCAGGCTTAAATGCTATCATTCTCAAAACAATGTCTGCTGGAAGCTAGTAACTGCAACCTTACTTTTTATTAAACTAGGTAACTGGCTACCTGGCTACGAGTCTCCCCAAAGTGCCAGGTCCAGACTGGGTTTCAGGCCTATTCTAAAAAGAAATGAGATTTATTTTGTCTACTAAATTCCAGTTATCACTCCTCCAACTACTTCTAATTGGGTCTGTTACACCAAAATGGCAGACCAAGGGATTGAGATTTTAATCCTACAAGACTCAGATCTAGAACTTGGAACTCAGAGATACTTCCAATTCAGTGTCTATACTCCAAGCTGGGGCAGTCCTATGCTCCATTTTGACAGGAAGTTATGACAGTCATAGTTGCTGGTTCCCTAAATTAAAACTGAGTAGAACTCAGTTGGAGAAGGCAATGGCACCCCACTCCAGTACTCTTGCCTGGAAAATCCCATGGACGGAGGAGCCTGGTTGGCTGCAGTCCATGGGGTCGCTAAGAGTCAAACACGACTGAGCGACTTCACTTTCCCTTTCATGCATTGGAGAAGGAAATGGCAACCCACTTCAGTGTTCTTGCCTGGAGAATCCCAGGGACGGGGGAGCCTGGTGGGCTGCCGTCTATGGGGTTGCACAGAGTCGGACACGGCTGAAGCGACTTAGCAGCAGCAGCAGCAGCAGAACTCTGTGGGGCTCTGGAGTAGAGATCTGTTCTGTGTTCTCCACTGCTTATCTGTAGGATATAGGCTTCATTCAGCATCCTTGACCTTCCCTGAGTTCCAAAGTTGTAGATTCAAACAATTGCTAATCAGGGAAGGGAGGGGATACAGAAACAGGAGAAAGAATCAAAGGTTGGTTCGGCCTCAAGACAGAGTCCTGGTTCCAACTCAAAAAAATATGCATAACAATGTCTTTGAGCCCCCACCCAGGTGGAGGATGGTAACTTCAGACTGAACACAAGATTCCTGGAGCACAGCTCTGTTGCCTCACCACCAGCCAATCAAAAAGGGTCACAAACCCTGCAACCCTCACCCCAAATGTTGCCTTCTGATTCCGGGGACCAGAGACAACCATCCTGTTAGGTCTCCTGTTTGGCCCCTGTCTATTCCGTCTCTGAGAGGGGCCAACAGTTTCAAACTAAATTGCTGTTATTACAAGGGTGAATGCTGGTTTCAGGCAAAACACAACAAAATAAAACCTTGACTTAGATCTTGTAGAGAGAGACTTCTGCTCTGCTAGGCAGGTGTACACCCATGCACAGCAGGAAGAAATTACAGAAGAAAGAGACCTCCACCCCAATTCCCAAGAAGTATCTTGAGTATGAAGTCTCTCAGGGAGGAGTTGTTAGGGGAAGCACACTGATTGAAACCTCCCACCCTGGCCAGGCACCTTAGTAACCATTTGCATGAGTTGTTTTATAACAGGAGATCCTGATCAGGAATATGGAACTAATAAGCCACCACCAATTGGAAGAGTTCGGGAAAGGGCTAAAGGAGACACTGCGTGTCCGTCCACTTCCTAGAAGCCCTCTCGCTAGCATCCATCTTGGCTGAGCGATAAGTGCACCACCACCAGGAAAGACTCTAAATTATAATGATTGGCCAAAGACCACCCGGAAATTAATCCCGTCACCATAAAACCCGAGACTGCAAGCCACGCGGCAGAGCAGTTCTCCTGGGTTCCCTTACCCTACTGCTCTCCACCCGGGTGCCCTATCCCAATAAAATCTCTTGCTTGGTCAGCACGTGTCTCCTCGGACAATTCTTTTCCGAGTGTTAGACAAGAGCCCGCTCTTGGGGCCCTGTAGGGGGGCCTCCTCCTTCCTACAATTCCATTCTCACACTGTTTCCTGTGGCCAGGGTGCCTGAGCTTCCTGTCAGTAGCGTGAATCCACTCTGTGCTTACTCCCTCAGTCTTGTCCGACTCTGCAACCCTTTGGACTGTAGCCTGCCAGCTTCCTCTGTCCATGGGATTTTTCAAGCAAGAATACTGGAGTGAGTTACCATTTCCTCTTCCAAGGGATCTTCTCCACCCAGGGATCGAACCTGGGTCTTCTGGGTCTTTTGCATTGCAGGTATATTTTTTAACCGCTGAGCCATCAGGGAAGCCCAAACCTCTTCTATAGCTGCAGAATTTTAGAACTGTGGTTGCAAAAGTTTATTAGTGCACATTTGTTATCTTAATTTAAAAAGCTTAATTTGAAGAAAAAATGGAAGGACCTTGAACTTACCTCCTCTCAGGAACACACCAAAATCACAACTAACTGCTGAACAACTATGGATTAAAAAAACTGCAACCTGCAGAAAAAGATCTAGAGCTAAAGGCATAAAGAAGAAACCACATGAGATGTAATTATATTCCAATTAAATTTTAAAAAATTAACGTGTAGGGATTTCCCTGGCAGTGGTTAAGACTCTGTGCTTTCATTCCCAGGAGACAAGAGTTTGATCGCTGGCTGGGAACCTAGGATCCTGAATGCCCAGCTGCACAATTAAAAAAATAAAATAAAATGTAGAATGTCGAGTTTGGATTATTACTCCTTTATAACCATAGAAAGTGAAAAACCTCTAATCATTATACTTGGTACAGGAAAACAATGTTTGCAAAAAAATATCTTGTCCTGCATTAAAGGCAGAGGAACCAGAGATTCGCTGGATCATGGAAAAAGCAAGAGAGTTCCAGAAAAACATCTACTTCTGCTTTATTGACTATGCCAAAGCCTTTGACTGTGTGGATCACAACAAACTGTGGAAAATTCTGAAAGAGATGGGAATACCAGACCACCTGACCTGCCTCTTGAGAAACCTGTCTGCAGATCAGGAAGCAACAGTTAGAACTGGATATGGAACAACAGACTGGTTCCAAATAGGAAAAGGAGTACATCAAGGCTGTATATTGTCACCCTGCTTATTTAACTTCTATGCAGAGTACATCATGAGAAACGCTGGGCTGGAAGAAGCACAAGCTGGAATCAAGATTGGTAGGAGAAATATCAATAACCTCAGATATGCAGATGACACCACCCTTATGGCAGAAAGTGAAGAGGAACTGAAAAGTCTCTTGATGAAAGTGAAAGAGGAGAGTGAAAAAGTTGGCTTAAAGCTCAACATTCAGAAAATGAAGATCATGGCATCTGGTCCCATCACTTCATGGGAATTAGATGGGGAAACAGTGGTAACAGTGTTAGACTTTATTTTTTTTTGGCTCCCAAATCACTGCAGATGGTGATTGCAGCCATGAAATTAAGACGCTTACTCCTTGGTAGGAAAGCTATGACCAACCTAGGTAGCATATTCGAAAGCAGAGACATTTCTTTGCCAACAAAGGTCTGTCTAGTCAAGGCTATGGTTTTTCCAGTGGTCATGTATGGATGTGAGAGTTGGACTGTGAAGAAAGCTGAGCGCCGAAGAATTGATGCTTTTGAACTGTGGTGTTGGAGAAGACTCTTGAGAGTCCCTTGGACTGCAAGGAGATCCAATCAGTCCATCCTAAAGATCAGTCCTGGGTGTTCATTGGAAGGACTGATGTTGAAGCTGAAACTTCAATGCTTTGGCCACCTGATGCGGAGAACTGACTCATTTGAAAAGACTCTGATGCTGGCAAAGACTGAAGGCAGGAGGAGAAGGGGACGACAGAGGATGAGATGGCTGAATGGCATCACCGACTCAATGGACATGGGTTTGGGTGGACTCTGGGAGTTGGTGATGGGCAGGGAGGCCTGGCGTGCTGCAATTCATGGGGTCCTAGAGTCAGACACGATTGAGCGACTGAACTGAACTGAACTGAATGGCTGTATGTGTGTGTGTTCAACATGTCCCTACACACAGTATTTTTCTTAGTACAGGAAAGTCATTCTTTACCCGACTGCACTGTAATTTTCTCCATTAACCATGAATCATGGATTAACCACTTGCGGCGGCGCTTGGCCCTGACTTGCAGAGACTGCAGCCTAGAGGCGCCCAAGCTGGGAGAGACGTGGGCTGGTCCAGAGTTCTTGGCACACCGGTGGGCGGAGGGTGGAGGAGGAGTCAGCAGATGGCGAGGACGGGGCTGAGACTCTCGAGGGAGTCCCCAGACAAGAGTGAGCCCGAACTCTGGGCAGGGCATTGCCTTTGGGCTGTGCCGTAGAAAATTCGACCCAGAAGAAGGGAGAACTTAGCTTGGAAGGTCCTACCTATTAATAAATCGCCTTGGCAGTGCCCGGACCCTCGTGTGTGTCGCCCGGGTCCCCACGCCACCCCTGTTCTCCCACCCAGCAAAAGACTCAACCTGACTCTGCGCCCCGCCTGCCTCGCCCCTTCCTCCTGCATGTCCCCTCTCAGACGCGATCTCCAGTCAGATGTGGTCCAGGGGCTGGGAGCAGGAGGGCCTCAGAGGAAAAGCCCTCATCACGTTCCCCTGGGAACCTTCTCCTTGGGCCCCTGCAGGACCTTCCACCGGGTGCCTCTGGGTGCCAGCCCTCCTGAGAAACCTCACCATGGACCAGGAGGCCCACAGGGACCCCGCCCAGCAATTGAGTTGTCTGGGAAAGCAGCCCCAAATGCTGGTGAGGTCCATGGAGGGTAGCTACCTGTTAGAGACCATCAGTCAGTAATTACAGAAAGGGGTAGATGAAAAGAATGCTGAAGAAAGCTTTTCAGAGGGTGAGAAGCCCTTACAATGAACCTGGTAAATGCAGGGACTGTGGCTGTGTTGGAGGGGTCTTTGCAGCCCTCCAGTCTCTCCCCACCCTCTTCCCACTGTCCCTTTGGGGAGGTTGCATATGTGTTCCAGCAACAGATGGCTGCTAATGTGAGGCTGCTCTGGGTTTCTGCTGATCCTCAAACCTGTTCAGGGAGGGCTCTCGCCTCTGGCTAGTCAGGATTTTCTTTCCAGCTGGTGAGGCTTCCGGAACCTCCAAACAGCTCACAGCCCCAGATGCTGATATCTGCCCAGCCTTGTAAAGTCTCCTCCTGCACATGCTAAACTTAGTTTTCTACCAAACATCCACGGGACCCCAAATAGAATCTTTCAGCTCCTTCTTTGAACACAGCCCATTTTTCTGGTGAGAGAAATTATACCTTGGAAACTTGCTAGATTTATGGTATTACTGAATACTTGGATGGAAGATGGTGATGGTTAATGATGCAGACTGAACGTAGACATGTAATCTTCTCTGGTGTCTCAGTGGTAAAGAATCTGCTTGCCAATGCAGGAGAGCCCGGTTTGATCCCTGGGGTAGGAAGACCCCTTGGAGAAAGAAACGACCCATTCACGTATCCTTGCCTAGGAAATCTCATGGACAGAGGAGCCTGACGGGCTGCAGTCCATGGGGTTGCAAAGAGTTCGACACGACTGAGCATGCACGCGTATCCAGAAAATGAAACAGTTCTCAGCAATAAAAAGAATGAAGTGCTGCTGCTGCTGCTGCTGCTAAGTCGCTTCAGTCGTGTCCGACTCTGTGCGACCCCACAGATGGCAGCCCATTGGGCTCCGCTGTCCCTAGGAGTCTCCAGGCAAGAACACTGGAGTGGGTTGCCATTTCTTTCTCGAATGCATGAAAGTGAAAAGTGAAAGTGAAGTCGCTCAGTCGAGTCCGACTCTTAGCGACTCCATGGACTGCAGCCTACCAGGCTCCTCCGTCCATGGGAGTTTCCAGGCAAGAGTACTGGAGTGGGGTGCCATTGCCTTCTCCAAATGAACTACTAGTACAAGGCTTATTGATGACTCTTGAAACAAGACAGCATCATGATGAACTCACGGGAAAAAAGAGGAAACACTTTATGATTCCAATCAAATAAAAATCTAGAAAATGCAAGCTAATCTGCTGTAGAGAAAGTAAGTTGATGGTTGCTGGGAGGGTCAGAAAATGTAGGGAGAGAGATTATAAAAGTCCATGAGGTAGGGCTTCCCTGGTGGTTCAAGGGTCAAGAATCTGCCTCCCAATGCAGGGGACACAGGTTTGATCTCTGGTCTGCGAAGACACCACATACTATAGCACAGCTAAGCCTGTGCACCGCAACTACTAAGCTAGCATTCTAGAGCCGCGAGCCACAACTACCGAAGCCCACATGCCTAGATGCTGGGCTCCCCAATAAGAAACACTCCTGCAATGAGAAGTCTGTGCACAACTAGAGAGTAGCCCCCACTCTCTGAAACTGAGGAAGGCCCTCCTGTGGCAACAGAGATCCAGCACAGCCAAAAGTAAAATAAATGTCTTTTTTTCAAAAGTGCATGAGGGAAATGCGCATCGACAGGTATTATGATCATAGTTCTACAGGTTCGTATGTATGGTAAAACCTCTCAAACTGTAAATTTTAGACATGCACACTTTCATTCCTATCAATTATATTTTAACAGTCCTTTAAAAGTAGTTCAAAATAGAAACCTAAATTTCCCACTCTTTTCAGAAAATTAGCTTTGGTAACCCAATATTGACTCTATATAACCTCTCCTCCTAGCCAGGTCAGTCTCATGTCCTTTGCTGGAAGCAATGAAGGGTGTTTTCACTTGTATCAACACGAATGCTGGCTGGACTGGGCCACGGACTCCATACACCTGGACTATGAGATCTCCCTTCTCTTTATTCTTGTTTTTCTGCCTGCACAGCAATAGACTTATGGGAATCCAGAATTTTTTAGATTATTTTATCTCAGAGTGACCTCTGTCACACTTTCCATGGATCTGAAGGTTGAAGAATTTCTGTGCACAATCATCTTGCGCAGCCATAGTCACCAGAACATCTGTGGACGCGTTTTAATCTTTTTAAATTTATTTTAAAGTGGTACTTATTCTCAGCTGTGCTGGGCCTTCAGGGCTGTGTGGTCTCCGCTCTGTTTCGGGGTGCATGTGCCGGTTTCTCACTGCAGTGGCTTCCCTTGTTGTGGTCCGAGGGCTCTAAGGTGTGGGGTCAGTAGCTGCAACTCCTGGGCTTGAGAACAGAGGCTCAGTAGTTGTCGCACATGGACTTAGTTGCTCCAAGGCACGTGAGATCTTCCCAGACCAGGGATCAAACCTATGTCTCCTGCATTGGCGGCAGATTCTTTACCACTAAGCCACCAGGGACGCTCTGTGGACACACTTTTAGAAGCGGTACACTCCATTTGGATGGCTGAAGCCTCCTCTACTCTCTATTAATCCAGCCTTCTGGATTACTAATTATGGTCCCACTATCCCTTAGTGTTACCAGTGAATTCTGTATTTCAGGGCAGGCGATTCCTTTGCAGGATCTGGGGGAGATTCCACTCAGTAGCCTGAGCACGATGTGATGTCAACAGAACAAGCAATACAGTCATGGTGCTTCCAAAAGCATTGGAGGTTGTGGCAACTGCTCCCTCTTCTGAGTGATTTTTAAAGTAACTTATTCATTTTTGGCTGTGCCAGTTCTTCCTTGATGCTTGGGCATTTCTCCAGTTGTAGAGAGCAGAGGCTACTCTCTAGCTGCTGTGTGTGAGCTTCTTATTACAGTGGCTTCTCTTGTTGCGGAGCACGGGCTCTAGAGCCCGGGCTCAGTAGCTGTGGCACAGGGTTTAGTTGCTCTGAGGAGGGTGGGATCTTCCTGGATCAGGAATCGAACCCGCATTTCCTGCACTGGCCACGGGTTCTTTACCACTGAGCCACCAGTGAAGTCACAGGGTGACTTCTGAACCCACAAAATATTCTGGTACTGAGACCACAAATTAGGACCATGAAGCCCAGACATGTGTCCTACTGGTTGTATTTATCTGCAAGAGCAGCTATAACAAAGCGCCATAGACTGGGTGGCTTCAACAAAAGAAATTTCTTTTCCCACAAATTTAGAGTCAAGAAATCTGAACTTGTTTCAGCTTCAGTTCCTTCTGAGCCCTTTCTCTTAGGCTGGTAGATAGTGGTCTTCTCCTTAGCTTGATTCTGTGCACATCTGTATTGAGATTTTCAATAACTTTCAGATCATGCCACTGAACTTGGTAAGAAATTAAATTCTAGTGGAAGCCCTAAAGGCTTTATAAAACTGTTACCAAAAGGTCAAGGATTAGTTACATGGGACCCAGTGAACTGATGAATACAGATATAATTTTATGGGTTTGTCTGAAGTATTACTGGCTTTTAATCTGTATTTCCCAGGTAAAAGGAAATGTTTACCTTTAAGCTAACAGTGATTTAAAGCAACTTGATAAATCTTTTCTCTCTAGCTGATCCCGTCAGAATTTGGAAACTCTTAGTGAATCTTCTTATTTTCGTGGCATTATGGTTACTGCCTTGGTGGCTCAGATGCTGAAGAATCCACCTGCAATGCAGAAGACTCAGGTTCGATCCCTGGGTTAGGAAGATCCCCTGGAGATGGGAATGGCTACCCACTCTACTCTTCTTGCCTGGGAAATCCCATGGACTGAGGAGCCTGGCAGGCTACAGTCCATACAAAGAGACACGACTTAGCGACAGAGCACACGCCTATGCACGCGGCCTACAGGATTCACAAGTAAGTGTCGCCACCTTCTAGCAAGTTCAGGAATCACATGATATTGGTTACCTTGACAAGAGAGGAGTTCCCCCTTCGTGGGTCACAGCCTTGTTGTGGTGAAGGGCTTGCATAACTCAACGAAGCTACAAGCCATGCCGTGCAGGGTCACCCAAGACAGAGGGGTCATAGTGAAGAGTTCTGACAAAATCTGGTCAACTGGAGGAGGAAGATTAACCCCCTCCCAACCCCAGCCAGGTCGGAAAGTGTCCAATATGCTACTGGGGAAGAGTGGAGGGTAATTACTAATAGCTCCAGAAAGAATCAAGTGGCTGGGCCAAAGGGGAAAGGATGCTCAGCTGTGGATGTGACTGGTGGTGACAGCAGAGTCCAGTGCTGTAAAGACAGCATCACCGACAACGCACATGAGTTTTAGCAAACCTAGGGAGATAGGGAAGGACATGGGAGCCTGGCGTGCTGCAGCCCATGGGGTCACAACGAGTGGGACACAACTTAGCATCTGAACAACAAACAGAGGGATTCATCCAGCTGTTCAGGTAGATATCTGACTTCAGTCCCTTTCGGCTTCCCTTGCCTTGAGAGGCCTCTTAGGAGTTCGATCTGAGGGACTTCCCAGGCGATCCAGCAATTAAAGCGACTCTGGGCTTCCGCTGCAGGTGTGTGGGTTCAGTGACTGATGGGAGAACTAAGATCCTGCATGCCCTTTGGCATGGCCAAAGAATAAAAAAAAAG
Source organism: Capra hircus (assembly GCF_001704415.2). Taxonomy (NCBI): domain Eukaryota; kingdom Metazoa; phylum Chordata; class Mammalia; order Artiodactyla; family Bovidae; genus Capra; species Capra hircus. Next base: position 66,719,100 of record NC_030825.1, on the reverse strand, counting down.
CACAGCATATGATATAAAAAGACAAAGAAAATGCAGAGTTACGCTGGGGGTCAGAGACCTCCAGGCAGTTTCCCAGACTGTTATCCACACAGTGTTGTGATGCACTTCCGGATTAAGCCATGGATATCTGGGTGGTGACTCCTGGCTTTCGGAAGGCTCAAGTCAGAAGATATCAGCAGGGACTTTTATGCTTTTCTGGTAACAGTCAAGCCAGACTGCCTAACCGTTACCATCAGTAATCAAATGGACCTTAGTGTTGTCACAGGATTTTAGGCCACACTATGTGGCATGTGGGGCCTTAGTTCCCCAACCAGGCATCAAACCTGTGACCTCCAAATTGAAAGCATTGAGTCTTAACCACTGGACTGCCAGGGAAGTCACTGTCACCGGATTTTTTAATATTAGTTAGTTAAGTTGCTCAGTCGTGTCTGACTCTTAGCAAAACTATGGACTGTAGCCCACCAGGCTCCTCCGTCCATGAGATTCTCCAGGCAAGAATACTGGAGTGGGTTGCCATTTCCTTCTCCAGGGGATCTTCCCAACCCAGGGATCGAACCCAGGTCTCCCTTATTAGAGGCAGACGCTTTAACCTCTGAGCCACCAGGGAAGCCCTGGTGTTTTTAACATTAAACAACACATAATAAATCCTGTTATTCTTATCTTAGCAAAATGTCAAAGCCAGATATTTAGAAGTCCCTAGAGACAAAGCTAGAACTGTTTTGGTTCAGTTTTAAAACAAATTTTATCATAAATGAAACAAATGCTCAATACAGCAAAATTTCTGGGATGCTGAAATATAGTCACTCCAGTCATTTTCGCCTGAGAATTCCATGGACAAAGGAGCCTGGTAGGTGACAGTCCATGAGGTCAAAAACTGTTGGACATGACTGAGTGATTACTTACAGAATAAGTGACTACATTAGGTGTGAGTTCTTGAATAAATGACACTACCCACCTTAAGAAAACAGAAAGGACAAACTAAATCCTGTTTGGCAGCTGTATGATTATTCCACCATCTCCTCATACCCTGGGAATCAGGGCAGCGAACTGACAACTGATTAAACCTCTTTCAACAGGAGTTACCAAAAACACTGGGTAAGTCACAAAACCCATATCTCTGGAATCCTAGATTTTCATTCTCTCAGCCCCCATTTTCCTGCCTACACAGCAATGGACTTGACCTGATTCAGCAAGTCTAGGGACTTCCCTGGAGGTCCAGCAGTTAAGACACTGTGCTTCCACTTCAGGTGTGTGGGTTCAATCCCTGGTGAGAGAACTAAGGTCACACATGTTGCATGGTGTGATTTTAAAAAAAAGTAAGGAAAAAAACCCTGATTCATCGAGTTTCAGCAAATTCACAGAAGGTTTATAGATTGTCATGCAGGTGAACTCGGCCATAGAAGAAACATAGCACTGGAGGTCTTGACAATTTCTATACCCTCTCATCCTGTATAGCCATAGTATGGGAATATCTGAGGAGGACCTTTAGCAAGTACACCCCTCTAGGGCGCTGTAATCTCTCCAACTACTTAGTACGGATACTCAGTGTTTCTGAACCAGTATGGTTCCTGTAGGACATCCAGTTAGTGACACCTGCCTCCCAAATTCTGGACTCAGGCTCCTTGGCAGATACCAGAGACCAATTGCTTCTTACTAATGCTTGAGAACATTCTATAGGAACAAGGGACCATCTGGCTTTCTTCATACTTACCAATAAAGCTAGCATTGAGGCCACATGTATCTGATGGGGCCCAGAAGTCAGTCCTATAACGCCTTGACAGCAATGCAAACTGGGCCAAAAGTGAACAGCTATTCTTTGCCATCATCCTGGACTCTCTGAAGCACAGAAATCTGAGGGTTCTCATGAAATCTGTTTACCTTTTCACACTGATAGAACACAATTGTGTCCTTAACAGACTCCACACAGTGAACAGAACCCTCAAGATTACAGGTAGCTCAGAGTAAGGACTTTATTACTGTACAAAAATGAGCAGGTGTGGGGCTCATGGTTCCAAGGCTGGGGGACTTGGAGACTGTATTTCACAATTCTAATGAGACCAAGACATCCCGAAGGTAAAACTCTGCAGGCTTTCTGGAGAACACATGTGCTGATCCTTTCCATACTGAACCCAGTAAAAGGGTGAAAATAAGGCCCCTGTGAGCCACTGAGGCCACTCCTGACTCCTCCCCGGGACTGGGGAGAGGTAGAGGCCGGCCTGCCTGAGCCTGTAACCGACGCACATTGTGGGACTTCTCCCACATGCAGGATGCCCTTTACCACCGGCAAAGGCCCTTAGTGTAGAAAGTGTACCGCAGCTCCTGAAAGCAACTCACACATGGGGCGCTCATCGGGAGCCTGCCCGTTGTGGCTGTCCATATGTATGAGGTGTCACTTCTGATTGATGGCTCTCTCACAAAGCCCATGCTCAGACCTTCACTCCGGGGAGTTGTCAGGGTGAACAAGGAGACAGCATTCCCCGCACTCTAAAGCCATTGTCCAGTGTCCCTTCCTGTGCTAATAAGGTTTGTTGTTGCTCAGTCACTCAGTCTTTGAGAACCCATGGACTGCAACATGCCAGGCTGCTCTGTCCTTCACTATCTCCTAGAGTTTGCCCAGATTCACGTCCACTGAGTTCCTGATGCCATCCAACCATCTCATCCTCTGCCACCCTCTTCTCCTCTTGCTCTCAATCTTTCCCAGAATCAGGATCTTTACCAATGAGTCGGCTCTTCACATCACGTGGCCAAAGTATTGGAGTTTCAGCTTCAGTATGTCTTTTCAATAAAGGTTCAAGGTTGATTTCCTTTCAGATTGACTGGTTTGAGCTCCTTGCAGTCCGGACTCTCAAGAGTCTTCTCCAGCACCACAGTTTGAGACCATCAGTTCTTTGGCACTCAGGAGTCTTTATGGTCCAACTTTGGTCTTTGGGAAAAGGCTTTCCTGCTTCCCTGGTGGCTCAGTGGTAAAGAGTCTGCCTTCCAATGCAGTAGATGTGGGTTTGATCCCTGGGTTGGGAAGATCCCCTGGGGGAGAATATAGCAACCCACTCCAATATTCTTGTCTGGGAAACTCCATGGTCCATGGGGTTGCCAAGAGTCAGACCCAACTTAGTGACTAGAGAACAACAAAGGCTTTCCTATGTCTGCTGTACTCACAGGCACTGCCAGGAAATCTCAAGTGCACAGTAAGTGGGGAGCATTGGCTAAGAGATCGCCCACGTTCCCTGCACTCTCACGCTTCTTCTCCAGTATGAGTCCTCTGGTGGAGAACAAGCATGCATTTGCAGTTGAACTCTTCCAGCAGCCCTTGCTCCCATGTGAAGCTTCCAGTGCTGAGTGAGGTTTGGCCTTTGAGCAAAGGCCTTCCCACACCTGCTACACTCATACAGCTTGTCTCCAGAATGGACCTTCTGGTGCTGAATGAGTTTGGAGATGCAGCTGAAGGCTTTCCCACATTTCCTGCACTTGTAGTCACTGTGTGAACTCGCCAGTGTACATGAAGGTGGGAGCTCTGGCTGAAGGTCTTCCCACATTCGCTGCACTCATAGGGCTCTTCTCCAGTGTGAGTTCTCTGGTGCAGAATCAGTGTGTATTTGCAGTTGAACACTTTCCCACATTCACTGCACGTGTATGGCCTTGCTCCTGTGTGAACCTCCTGGTGCTGAATGAGGTTCGACTTGCTGCTAAGAATTTTCTGCAGTTACTGCACTGAAAGAGCCTTTCTCCTGTGTGAACTCACCTGTGTTCAAGCAAGCCAGAGACCTGTCTGAAAATTTCCCTGCATTAATTGCACTTGTAAGGTCTTTCACTGGTGTGTATGGTCTGATGTTTCAAAAGGTCACAGCTTTGGCTGAAGAATTTCCCACATATGCTGCACTCATGAGGTCTCTCTCCAGTGTAGATTCTCTGGTGTTGAGCAAGCGTGTCTTTCCAGGTAAATGATTTCCCACATTCACTGCGTTTGTTAATCTTCTGTTCAGTGCTAAGGGCTCCCCCACACCCAGTGCTCATGTGGGGACTTCATTCTGTCATGAGAGACCCAGTGCTTTAGGTCAGAGGGGGCTGGCATGTGCATTCTGTCTTCACCATGTTCATAGATCTTCTCCATCACACAGATTCTGTAGCTTTTCAGAGTCCTTGGTCTCATCCTTCCTGAAGAATTTCTCTCCACTGTGCTGTTTCTGGTGCTGATGGAGGTCTGCACTGAACCAGAACTGTCTCCCATAGGCCTCACACTTGTGTGGCTTCTGCCTGGCTTTCCCCTCCTGGTTGTTCAGTAGGATGAAAGATGTCTTTTAATGCTGGGCCAGACATGTCATATGGCTGGGTCTTCGAGCTGCCACAGGAGTCCTAAATGGTGACATTCCTTCTAAAGAAACAGTCTGCTCAGAGGAAGCAGCCTCAGCCTCCACTGCATGGCAATGGTCTGCAGCCAGTGGAGTGCCCAACGAGACACACGTTGACTTTCAGGAGGGGTCAACCCCACCATAAACATGTCTGACACACCCAGGGTAAGTCCATGGGACTATTCACAGAAGCGTGAGGTGGGACAGGCTGAGGAAGGGGTTGCTGTGCAGTGTGGGGCCTCTGAACATCGCAGAGTGGGGGAGGCCTCCTGACAGCAAGGACATGAGTACAAGGTTCAACAAACAGCTTCCAGGAGGAGGTTGGTCATTGGGACAGGTGAGTGTTAGGGAGAGAGGCATGTCCAGGCCCAGAAAACTCCAGTTACAAGTGAGTAGCTGGTGTTCAAAGATGACTGAAGCATATGTGCACCTCTCATGCAGTGCAGGCCAAATGCTGTAGACAAATGCAGACTGAGCAGTGAGGAGTAGTGGGTGCCAGGTAGATGCTAGGGTCCAGAAGTCAGACTAGAAGTCAGTCACAGTGCCCAGAACATGGGGAAGAACAGGTAGATTTGCTGTGTGGCCACATGCATGCATGCTCAGTCACTTCAGTCATGTCCAACTCTTTGTGACCCCATGGACGACAGCCCACCAGGCTCCTCTGTCCATGGAACGTCTCAGGCAAGAATACTAGAATGGGTTGCCATGCCCCTCTCTTGGCAATCTTCCCAACCCAGGGATTAAACCTGTGTCTCCTGCAGTGCAAGTGGATTTTTTTAATGCAGAGCTACCCACATAGGACGTGAAATCAAACACTGGCAGGAACCGTTGATATTTCTGTATTTGAACCCAACCTTGACATCCTGCTCCTCTCTGTGTCCACTCATCACGTCCCATATGAGGCTCTTTCTCTGTGGCTGGAGTCATCTCCACCTGGGCAGGCACCCAGGGCTCCTCCCTCTGCTCCAGCTACATGATGAAGTGTGATCTGGTGGGTATGATTCCTAAGGGAAACCCAGGACAGGTGAGTACAGGCTCAGAGCAACCCATCTTGTGACAGACTACCAGTTAAAAAATAATAATTATCACTGGGACTTCCCTGATGGTCCAGTGGTTAAGACTCTGAGCTTCCAATGCAGGGGCTTGGGTTTGACCCCTGGTGGGGGAACTAAGATCCCACATGCTGCACTGCATGCCCAAAATAACAATAATACTTATTATTATGAAAAGAACCATGAAGGAACCATCCAAGAGTCTCCATTAATTAGTGACTATATGAGTGCTTGAAACTCTGATAGGATGGAGCTTCAGAAAAATGTCACCTGGAGCAAGGGGCCAGAACCTCGGGCACAGAGGAGTCATAATTCTGGACAGATTCACCAGCCTAGAAAGCAACTATAATTAATGAGCTCTACTGGGCCAACCATGCCTTGTGATCCCTTAAACCTTGGCTTGTGTGGCTTTGGGGCTGCTCAGTAAGAAGTGAGGACATGCCACAGAGCTCAGCGCTGGCATCTCCTACAGGAGACACAGCAAGAAAGCAGTGTGGGAAGGACAGGGTGGACCCTGGGGAAAAGGAAAAAGGAGATGGGGTTGGTGTGAGGGCCTTACCCAGGGAAGCTAAAAGCGCCAAGGTCTCCAGCATCACATTCCCATACAGGAGCCTCTGGGCCTCAGCAAGGAGCCTCCATTCTTCCAGGGAGAAGCACACAGACACATCCTCAGACAGGACACAGCCATGCAAAGACGGGGACACAAGGTCCATGAGAATTATCTCCACTGAGCATCCTCATGCTGCCTACCCATAGCAACGTCCTGCTCCCTCATGTCCCCAGGTTGCCAGGTCACAGAAAGTACCAGGCACTGGTACTGCTGGACCTCACTCTCTCCTGACCACCCCCAATGAGCACTGTATCAGCCCACAGCAACGAGTGGGTTGGGAGATAGATGCCATCTAAAGTCCATGCCTGGGCTTTCCTGGTGGCTCAATGGTGAAGGAGCCACCTGCCAACGCAAGAGACACAGATTCCACCCCCAATCCAGGAAGAGCCCACATGCCATGGGGCAACTAAGCCCTGTGCCACAACGACCGAAGCCCTTGTGCCCAGAGTCAATGCTCTGCAACAAGAGAAGACGCTACAATGAGAAGCCCTCGTGCCACAACTAGAGGAAGCCCAAGTGTCAGTGAAGACCCAACACAGCCAAAAGAACTAATAAGCAAAATTAAAAAAAGAGAAGTCTGTGCGCCTGGCCCAGTGCCCCTTGGGAACCCTGTAACCTACTTCCTGGACACAGTTCCTAAATCTGGGCTCACTCTTTTCACTTACGGCTCCAGTGACAGGGACCATCAGTTAGCACTCCCCCCTCTCATGCACTTTGCTCTCCAGATTGTGTCTCCCTCACATCTTGAGCTACCTACCACCAGGCTTCTGTCCCACATCACAGATGTCACGCTGGACTCCCCACAGGTCACCCTGCACACAGCATGGACAGAGCACTTGGCAATGCAACCAGGCTGCCATCTTGTCACAAACCTCCAATGGCCCCCACTGCCAAAGCCCCGATTCCTGGTCTAAAGGTCCTGCAAGCTGGTCCTTTTTCTTTCTTCAAATCCCAGGTACCCAGAACCTATGCACCCCTCAGTTACTCTCAGCCCTCTTCCATTTCTCAGCTGTACATTGTATTAGTTTCCCTGTCACTGCTGGAACAGGTCACTATGAGCTGGTGGCTTAAATCAACACAAGTTTATCATCTTACATCTTGAGGGTGTAAATCCAAAAATGGGCAAAGGTTCCAGGAATTAGGAAATGGAGGTCATTGTGCTGTTCATCACACACATGTCCCCACACCAGTCACAATATTTCTACACCTGATTCTCTGAATATTAACTTGACAACAGACTTCCCCATTTCACTGGCTGTCATTTCCATCCTTTCAGCAGCTAAACTGAAAACTTTGGTTCCTCTTGCCTCGACTTCCCTCTGTCATCATCTACTTCAGAAAATAAACCCAGCTTTAGTAAAATCACAGCTTGAATGCCATGGAGCAGCTAAGCCTGTGTGCCACACCTACTGAGCCTGTGCTTTAGAGCCCTAGCTCCGAAATGAGAAGCCACCGCAGTGAGAAGCCCAGGCACCACAACTAGAGAGTAGCCCCAAAGTCACGAAGACCCTGCACAGTCAGAAATAAATTAAAGTCACAGCCTAGATCACAACTTGTGCCACTTTCTCAGCAGTCACTCCAGTGCAGCCCACCAACACTCATTTAGACGACTGCGATAGTCTCTGCCTCAATTTCCCTGTGGTGTGACCACATATAAAACCACAATTCTCAATGAGCTTATGGGTGCCAGGGGGCAAGGGAGAGTTAGGGAGTTTGGGGTGGACATGTACATACTGATACATTTTAAATGGATAACCAACAAAGACCTACTGTACAGCACGGGGAACTCTGCTCAATGTTATGTGGCAGCTCGGATGGAGGGGAGCCGGGGGAGAATGTGTACGTGTATACGTATGGCTAGGTCCCTTTGCTGTTCACCTGAAACTATCACAACATTGTTAATTGGCTATGAAAAAGTGAAAGTGTTAGTCACTCAGCCCTGTCTGACTCTTTGTGACCCCATTGACTATAGCCTGCCAGGCTCCTCTGTCCGCGGGCTTCTCCAGGCAAGAATACTGAAGTGGATTGCCATTCCCTCCTCCAGAGAATCTTCCCGACCCAGGAATCGAACCTGAGTCTCCTGCATTAACATGCGGGTTCTCTACTGTCTGAGTCACCAGGAAAGCCCCTAACTGTCTATACCCCAAAACAAAAAAACTTCAAAAAAAAAAAACAAAACACCTAAAATTCTGATCTATAACCCTTGCAGAAACTGAACCTGATTTATAGCCTCTTCCAGCTTAGGGTTCAGTCAGCCCTCTCCCTCCCTTGCCTGTGAACCTCAGCTTCAGGGACGTGATGGTGCCCAACTCCCGTGTTATTACCAAGCTCTGAATAGGCGGCCTTCACGCACCTTGTGTGTGCGGGCTTGCTTTATTCCCGCACCTGCCCTGGCTCCGACTCCGCCATGGCTCGGTCTCCTTCACGGTGTGTTCTCTGTGCTGCCAGAGGCAGCCTGCTGAGACTCGCACCAAATTTCCCAGACCTCCCGTCACCCTCAGAGTAGAGGCCAAGACTCTCAGCCGGCCATTTCCGGCCTGAACTCTGTCCCTCTGTGTCTACCCCCCAAAAAGGAAAGAGACTAACGGTTCATTGAACAGTCACAGCTCAGCCTCACCTCCAAGCACCTGAACGTACCTGGGATGCCTTTGATCCCTCACTTCTCTGGGTTCTACGGGAATCTCTCCATACAACTATGGCTTTGATTGGACCTGTCTCCTTGGGGAGTGCTTCCCATGTGGCTCAGTGGTAAAGAATCCACTTGCCAATGCAGATGACATGGGGTTGATCCCTGGATTGGGGAGATCCCCTGGAGAAGTAAATGACAACCGATTCCAGTATTCTTGCTGGAAAATCCCATGGACAGAGGAGCCTGGTGGGCTACAGTCCACGAGGTCGCAAAGAATCAGATACGACCGAGCATGTCTCGCCCTGGGACGGAGGTGCTAGTCTCCTCTCCAGCATTCTGCACCCCCAGAGATGAGATGGGACGCTGGGAGCTCTGGTCCAAAGTGAACTGCTCACAGGAAAAGGCCCCTCTCCTGGGCCATGACTGGCAGAGAGGTGACACATTGTAGCATCGAGAATTCTGGGTACTGTAGGCCCCAGTTTGCCTCCAGTCACAGAAGGGAAGCCCCTGCTCAGAAGGTGGAAGTAAATAAATCATTTATTGAGAGCCTACTGTCTTCTGAGCCTGCCAGTTGCTCCCAAACCTCAGGCTGCATATCACACCTCAGAATCTCTGTAACCATATGAGGCTGGTAGCAAACCCAAGTTCAACTTCTTGCCACTGGGAAAAACAGACAAACGTTGGTGGGAAAGTAAAAGTTGCTTTATTTAGGAGAAGAGCAGTCAGAGAAGATGGTGGATTAATGTCCTAAGACCATCTCCAAGTTGCCAGTTAAGAGACAAAAGATTTAAAGGCTGTGTGAGGAAGTGGGCTGCCGCATGTGTGATCCGCTTGTGCTCAATTCTCAGATTTGTTGGCTTCAAGATGAAATTTCAACAGGTATGGGTCTATCTGCTTGTGGTCAGCAGCTTTCCCTGGTGAGGGTCTGCTTCCTGTAAAATGTCAAGTAGGCGCTCCATATCCTAAGTCAGATACACTGATGTTGGCTGTTTTGGAGGTTCACAGCCTGCAAATACCAGCCTCTGAATTTGGGACCCAAGGCCAGCAGCTTCACCTCCATGATGTGGAATGCAAATTGAAGATAAACCCTCTTTTGCAGACCTCTATGAAGTTACTTAAATATTCCTCACACATAAATGTCCATTCACTAAAATAGTACCCATATCTTGGTGAGCTTACATTAAGTGCTTAAACCAGTGAATGCGCACAATTAGCGCTGGCTACATGGTCCTCATCATCAGGGACCTGGGCTCTCAAGCACCTGTGCGGCGGGAGGTGAAGCAAGGCTGCCTATGTGCAGAGCTCTGGGCAATGTCCATCAAAATTCACACACGCACACCATGGACCTATGAGGAGCCTTAACAGGAATGATTTAAAATTTTATAGGATGGCAGTGTGTACAATCTGTGCCATTTAAAATTCATTTAGGAAAAAAATAATCACACATACAGAATGATGTCATCAATTTCAGGTAGCCAGTTGCATTAGGGGTATGTTCTTCTAGGCAAGATGATTCAAGATTTATAGTTTAAGAAATATTTTCCCTCCAGAGTATATTTTTTTGAAACAGGCAAGAGCAATTTTTAAACTGCACCCCAAGGCATGTGGGATCTTAGTTCTCCAGCCAGAGATCAAACCCATGCCCCTGCATCAGAAGTGTGGAGTCTTAAACACAGCATAGGGTGGTAGCATAATTTTTCTATATCTTACTTTCAAATTCACAACCTTTGAACTTACACTAGAACCAATCATGTGTTTGGCTTCAAATTGGCAATGCAATCTACCACGTGGTGTCCAGTGTCTGACTTCAGGGCCTATAACCCCATTATTGATTATGGTACACTAGCCATAAAGCCTCACTTCTCTAAGCCCGTTTCCTCATTTCTGAAAGCGGGGAACAACAGTATTCATAGCACATGGTTGTTGGGATTATTACCTGGAGGACTACATGCCATCCTCTAGTCATTCTCTCGACAGTACTTCGAACCTTTCACATTGGAAGACCAGGACATGACTCCTGACCATCCATACTCTCTTGAGTTGATTCAGAGGCTTTCAGGTGCTCACTTCCTCCAGGAACCATAACCTCACACCCCCCACCAGCCTCCCTTGCCCCTACTGTCCTCAGGTAAACTGGCCCTAGGCGGATATGGGTAGTAAATGAAAGCTCAGCCTGAATTCCCATGACTCAAGCTTACCAGGTTCAGTCTCCAGCAGGACACCATCACTTGATACTGGAGTCCAAAGTGAGCACAAAACTATCAGAAGAGGGAAAAAGTGAAATCAAATTCTATAAGAAAGATTGCTCCATTTATCGAGGTCATCTTTAATTTCTCTGAGTGTCAGGGGGTTTCAACTTTAAGGAATCCAATATGTTGCACTTTTCTTCCTTTGTGTGCCATTTCTCAAGGAGTCTCTGTTCCTTATCAGCTCCTATTCCGGGACGAGTAGAGCTGCACACAGTTCTCAGGACTGAGATCATGGGAAAGGGTATCTGCTTGGGTTCCTTTCAGTAACTCCCTTCAGTGACTCTTTTCAGTGTCAGCGACCTTGTATGTATTGGACTATCCATTTTGTTGCAACTGATGGAATTTCATTCTTTGTAATAGCTGAGTAATCATTTTACTACAAGATATATAAGCCTACATTTCTGCTAATAAAATACCCTTGCTCCACTAGAGACCTGGGTACCCCACGTCCTTCTTTCTGTCTTCATTCTCTTTGGAGCGTGGAAGCCTGCTGAGCTCACTTTCTCGCCCAGGCTTTCAAGACCTCCTTGAGAGGACGCCCTGTGCCTTCGTGAGCGGTACAAGTCCTGTGCGTGGGTTTTATTGGTTTTCTACGTAATCTGAGAGATACTGCTCTTTCTCCTTTTCCCTTTCTTTTCACTGACTCCAGTCAACCAGGCCCCAGTCTGTAAAGAAGACCACATCTGAGCAAAAGCGTTTTTCTGGATTTTAGCTAAACTTCGAAGTTTTCAGTAATACTGAAAAAAAAAATTTTTGTAGTTTTCAATAAAATAACTGAGGAGTGAATATAATCAAAGAACTTGCATACATTTAATTATATTTATTCCTAAGTATTTTACTTTTTATGCTATAGATTTAGAAATTTTAATTATTCAATTATTTTCTATGTATTACTAATATATAGAACACAGTTCATTTATGTCTATAATCCTCTGTCTACCATATACACACGTGTATTTACAAATATATATAAAAAGAAAAAGAACTGTACACAGCACTTTGCTACATTCAACTATGCTAGTGAGTTTTCTGCATCAAATGATATGTGATTTTCCCCTTTAACCTGTTAATATGGTGGATAACATTCTTTGTTTTTCTCATATTAAATAAGTCCAACACCACTAAGAAATCTTTCTGGTTACGGTATAAAATGCTTTTTATACATTGCTGAATTTTATTTGCTAATACTGTCTTAACGATATTTATATTTATTTTCATGAGATGTGTGTATGCTCAGTTGCATTTGATTCTTTGACTATAGTCTGCCAGGCTCTATTTTCAGGAGGTTGGTTCTAAAAATTTCAGATGTTTTAGAATGTTCTTTACATTCTGTGTTCTCTAGAGAGTGCTGTATTTGGTATGCAGTTCTCATATGTCAATGGGTTTATCTTATCATATGCTTGATAATCACCTCAATTCCTTCTTCCAACTGATTGCTCCTAGTTTTGTTATTTAGGTTGGAGTTGTATTTCTTGTTCTAATCAATACAGTTTCCTTATATGTCCTATGTGCTCATCCTTTGGCAGTTTTAGACACTGGAGATATAGTCTTTTACTTTTTACATTTTAACTTTCATGAGCTTTATGGAATAGGAACCTGCAATTCTAAAAGAAATTATTCATCAATTTTCCACACAAAATATTTTGGTTTCTAGTGATATATTTAAATTGTTCTTGGGACTTCCCCAGCAGTCCAGTGGTTAAGATATCACACTTCCAACACCAGGGGCATGGGTTTGATTTCTGGTGAGTGAACTAGGTCTCACATGCCATGTGGTACAGTAAAAAAAAAAAAAAAAAAAAAAGTTAAAAAATTATTCTTGCCTGTTTAAGAAAACTATGCTCCTAATTTATCTTCTGTTGGTTTCCTTATTTATTTTGCTTCCCTGGTGGCTCAGGTCGTAAAGACTCTGCCACAATGCAGGAGACCTGGGTCCAATCCCTGGGCCTAGAAGATTCCTTGAAGAAGAAAATGGCAACCCACTCCAGTATTCTTGCTTGGAGAACCCCATGGACAGAGGAGCCTGGTGGGCTGGGACAGTCTATGGAGTTGCAAAGAGTCATACACAACTGAGCAACTAACACACAATTTCTTTTACTCTTTGATACTTAATAGTTCTTATTTTAAAACTTACTGAAATTTACCTTATGCCCCCAGAGTTTTATTTAGCTCGGAGGAATCTACTATGTGTACCTGAAAAGAATGTGTATTCTGTTGTAGACTGAAGGTCTTACACATATTTACTGAATCAAGATAGCTGATGATATTGCTCATGTCTTCTGTATCCTTATTATTTTCCCATCTATTCTATTCAGAGGAAAGAATTTTGAAAGCTTATTCTTAGGTACAAATATACTTAGCATTTATCTATTTATGGCCATTCGGCTCGCAGGATATTAGTTTGACCAGAGATCAAACCTGTGACCCTTGCAGTAAAAGCAGAGAATCCTAACCACTGGAGTACCAGGAATCCCCCAGTTAGCATTTTTGAATCTTCTCGTTTAAATTACTTGTTTAATACTATAAAATGGCCATATGTTTTCTTTGGTCATATTATTTTTCCTTAAGTTTTTCTTATATTAAAATAACCTCTCCAACACTCTTTTGGTTAGTATTTGCATATTATTTCATTCCATTCCTTTTCACTTAAATTTATATTTGTAATTAAGGATTATTATAGGTTGCATGGAATTTGCCCAAGAATTTAATCATCTGAAAAATCTCTCCCTATAATTTAAATATATGAGAATATTTAAAGCAAAAAACTGAAAAATAATTGTAGAAACAAAAGTATAACTTATTCACATCTATCTTCTTAGATATAAATCAAACAGAATATGCATATAGATATTAGTAATGTAACATTCAGAAGATACACATTTATCTTGATTTTACACAGTTGAACATTTGAAAAATCACATTCACTAAGGCAAAAATGAAGCCACAATATAGATGACAAGGTTTCTGAATTCTCTATGCACATATCCATATTTGTTTACTACAGTAGTACAGTAATGAGATTTATAACAAGAAATACATATTTGGTCTTTGTCCGGGTTTCCAGCACAGAACTCATAAAACCTTAGGTCTTTCCTGTGGGAGGAGCCAAATCAAAAACAACACCCATTTGTGGATGTGACTGGTGATGGAAATAAGTCTGATGCTGTAAAGAGCAATATTGCATAGGAACCTGGAATGTTAGGTCCGTGAATCAATGGAAATTGGAAGTGGTTAAACAGGAGATGGCAAGAGTGAACATCGACATTTTAGGAGTCAGGGAACTAAAATGGACTACAGTGGGTGAATTTAACTCAAATGACCATTATATCTACTACTGTGGGCAAGAATCCCTTAGAAGAAATTGAGTAGCCATCCAATTTCCTGAAAAACAACTCTGGCAAACATCTTAATTGTTTAGGCTGTAATGCTTGGATGACATGAGGGCATTTTACCGTTCATTTATTTATTAAGCAAGTTATAGTTTAATGGGCTTCTCAGGTGGTGCTAGCGGTAAAGAATCCACTTACCAGTGCAGGAGATGCAAGAGAGGCGGGTTCAATCCCTGGGTCTAGAAGGTGGCCTAGAATAGGAAACGGCAACCCATTCCAGTATTCTTGCCTAGAAAATCCCATGGACAGAAGAGTCTGGTGACTGCAGTCCATGAGGCTGCAAAGAGTCAGACGTGATGCATGATGGAGCACATGGTTTAATAGATCTAACTGATGACTTCTCTCAAGTTTCAATAGCAGTTATGTGTTCTGTGCTTGTCTCAGGCTACTGATAACCAATGTCTCCTTTGCCTGTATCAACAGTGATTGTCCTAACCAGCAAGGAACACTCTTTTTAAAGATCCATATTATATGCCTTATTCCTCAATATTCTTTCGCCCAATCATCCAGGGCCAGGCTCCAGGCAACTAGCTATGACTCCTGTACACCAAGTCTTTCACCTGAGTTAGTCAACTTTATTGTTTTTGTTTAGTCACTAAATGGTGTCCAGCTCTTTGTTGGACATGGGCTGTACCTGCGTGGCTCCTCTGCCCATGAGACTTCGCAGGCAAGAATATTAGAATAGGTTGCCATTTCCTATTGAAATAGCCAATCGTAAGCTGTTTGCTCTGCCCTTGCCTTGCCTTTTCCTTGAGACCCCGTAAAGGATCTGGCCTAGACTTTCCCCCCCTTCTGCATGTAAGTTAAATAAGCAGGGTGACAATATACAGTTTTGTCATACTCTTTTCCCAATTTTGAACCATTCCATTGTTCCATGTCTGGTTCCAACTGTTGCCTCTTGACTTGCACACAGGTTTCTCAGGAGGCAGGTAAAGTGGTCTGGTATTCCCATCTCTTTAAGAATTTTCCAGTTTGTGATCCACACAGTCGAAAGCTTTAGCGTAGTAAATAAAGCAGAAATAGATGTTTCTCTGGAATTCCCTTGCTTTTTCTATGATCCAATGGATGACGGCAATTTGATCTCTGGTTTCTCTGCCTTTTCTAAATCCAACTAGAACGTCTCGAAGTTCTTGGTTCACATACTGTTGAAGTCTACCTTAAAGGATGTTGAGCGTTACCTTGCTAGCTTGTGAAATGAATGCAATTGTGTGGTAGTTTTAACATTCTTTGAGTTGCCTTTCTTTGGGATTGGAATGAAACCTGACCCTTTCTAGTACTGTGGCCACTGCTGAGCTTTCCAAATTTGCTGTCATATTGAGTGTAGCACTAACAGCATCATCTTTTAGGATTTGAAATAGCTCACCTGGAATTCCAGTGCGGGGGAGCACTCCACAGAAAGAGAGAGGTAGTCAAACTTCCCTCAGCAAAGCCGAGGGGTCCCGAGGAGAGGTGAGAGGTGAGCCTGCAGTCCGCCAACCCAGCCCCTCAGGGAGCAAGAGACAATCAGAAGCAACAGCTGCTCCGTCTGAGCAGTTCTGCTTTATCGCCACAAACTCTTGGTTTATATAGGCAAGCAGGGGGTTTTGCGAGGGACTTTCCATAGTTGCACCAATCACGTTAAAGGTCAAATCATCATGTGCCATAGTTGCACCAATCACGTTAAAGGTCAAATCGTCATGTGCCTTCATTATAACAGGAGTCTATGGTGATCTCCCGCTGTCCACGTGCTGGGAAATCCAGAGAGCCAATCAAAAACTTTAACATAGACCACGCCCCTATCTCTTCCGCCAGACGCCCTCTTAGTTTCCCACGGCAAAACTAACCCATCTTTTTTAAGGTTTCGCATTTAGGGCCCCACATTCCAGCACCTTAATAGATTTGTGAGCACCTCAAATTTTATTTCCTGGGAGCAGACTGATCTTCACGGAGTATGAAATTATGTCCTTCTCTTGCAGTTCACAAGAAGTTAAGCCCCTCAGTCCATCTAGGTAGGATTATCACTTTCACGTATTCCCCAGAATAATGCATGGATGGAAAATTCTTTAAGAGATGGGAATACTAGACCACCTTACCTGCCTCCTGAGAAATCTGTATGCAGGTCAAGAAGCAACAGTTAGAACCAGACATGGAACGACAAACTGGTTCCAAATTGGGAAAGGAGTACATCAAGGCTGTATATTGTCACCTTGCTTACTTAACTTATATGCAGAAAACATTGTGTGAAATGCTGGATTGGATGAAGCACAAGCTGAAATCAAGATTGCCAGGAGAAATATGAATAACCTCAGACATGCAGATGACACCACCCTTATGTCAGAAATCGAAGAGGAACCGAGGAGCCTCTTGATGAAAGTGAAAGAGGAGAGTGAAAAAGCTTGCTTAAAATTCAGCATTCAAATAACTAAGATCATGGCATGCAGTCCCGTCACTTCGTGGCAAATAGATGGAGAAACAATGGAAACAGTGACAGACTTTATTTTCTTGGGCTCCAAAATCACTGCAGATGGTGACTGCAGCCATGAAATTAAAAGACGCTTGCTCCTTGGAAGAAAAGCTATGACCAACCTAGACAGCATATTAAAAAGCAGAGACTTGACTTCACCAACAAAAGTCCGTCTAGTCAAAGCTATGGTTTTTCCAGTAGTTACATATGGATGTGAGATTTGGACCATATAGAAAGTTGAGCATCAAAGAATGGATGCTTTTGAACTGTGGTGTTGGAGAAGACTTTTCAAGAGTCCCTTGGACTTCAAGGAGATCCAACCAGTTAATCCTGAAGGAAATCAATGAGTCCTGAATATTCATTGGAAGGACTGACGCTGAAACTCCAACATTTTGGCCATCTGATGCAAAGAATTGGCCCATTGGAGAAGGCCCTAATGCTGGGAAAGATTGAAGGCGTGAGAAAGGGATAACAGAGGATAAGCTGGTTGGATGGCATCAGTGACTGGATGGACATGAGTTTGAGCAAGCTCCAGGAGTTGGTGATGGACATGGAAGCCTGGCGTCCTGCAGTCCATGGGGTCGCAGAGACTCCTACACCCCTGAGCGACTGAACTGAACTGATGCTCTGATAGTCAATACTGTCAACACCCTTTCCCAGAGGCCTCTAGAGCCGTAGAAACTACATAACCCAGAAGGCTGTGTGCCCAGCTGAGCCAATAAAGGCACTTCCGTGCCTGCGGCTCTCTTTGGGGTGGGACTTCCGGCGTCCTCCTCCTGGCGGCCATTTATATTACTTTCCTGTGTGTTGTCGCTCGGGAGCGCTACGTTGGGAATGAGGTGACTGAATTAAGACGGTCCAGGAGGCAGCGCACAGAGGCGGGTCTCAAGTTCGGCGACGCCGTCAGGGGACCCCCGCGCTAGGCCCCGGATCGCGCCCGCTGTGCCCACTTCCCGCCTCCTCTCCCGCCGCTCGCGGTCCTGCTCTGCCCAGAGAGTCCGATGGCGGCGGCGGCGCTGCGGGATCCGCCTCAGGTAAGCGCTGGTCCCCTGGGCCCTTACCATTCTCACCCCACCGGACGCTAAAGCCCGAAGGGCGTGGCGCCTGCTCACGTGCCTGAAGCCCGGCCCTGGGGTCCAGGCCGCTGAGGCGGTCGCGGGTGGGGCCGTGTGTCTGACAGTGTGATGGAGCGCGGGAGACGGTGACAGGCGGAGGAACCTGCCTGCGCAAAGGCTTCGAGGTGGGATATAGGCGAGAAGGTCCAGGAAAACTGGCGTGGATCTGGTGTCTGCAGGGAACAGAATGTGGTGAAGTGAAGTCGCTCAGTCGTGTCCGACTCTGCGAACCCATGCATTGCAGCCTAAGAGGCTCCTCTGCCCACGGGATTTTCCAGACGAGAATACTGGAGTGGGTTACCATTTCCCTCTACAGGGGATCTTCCCGACCCAGGGCTGAACCCAGGTCTCCCACATTGTAGGCGGACGCTTTGCCGTCTGAGCTGCCAGGGTGGTAGAGTGGTCCTGATCTAGGGTGGATCTGCCTGCAGTGGACTGAAGGGGGTGACTGGGTGGGTAGGCTTCGGTTCCTGGCCAGGGATCGAGGCAGGTTGCTCGTGGTGTGAACACCGAATCCTAGTCAGTAGACCAGTGGCCAGCGACAAGGCCCTGGCCCTTCAGTTTTGAAGGAAAAAAAATTCTCCCAAAGAGGGGAAGCCGTGAAACACAGTATTTATTAGGAGCAGAAAAGAGCACAGTACCTTTTGGATAGACCCACCGGCGGACTCAGGGAGAGTTGTGCTGTGGTGGTTTGAGTCGCTTTTGTGGGGCATTTATTTCTGGTTTCTTTTGGCCAATCATCTTGCTTTGCTTGGTTTTGAGTCGGTATTTGGTGTATCTCAGGATTTTCCTGCGTGTAAGTGCATCTTTTAGCCAAGATGAATTCCAGTGAAAAGGCTTATTGGGTAGTGGACATCACCTACTTTGAGGTGCCGCCCCTTCCCTTTCCAAAGAGGCTTTCTGTGCTGACTTCCAAGGAGCCTTTCTGTTCATGTGTAGTGGGGAGGTCTCCTTAACTTCAAGAATGGAAACTATGTGGTTTCTTATGTTTTATGTGGGCAGGGCCCAGCCTCCATCATCCTGCCCCAGACCTACTCAAATGTGAGAGTCATTTGTGGTGTCGTGAACCAGGATTCCAAAGAAGGTTGAAGGAGAGAAGGGTTTTGGCTGCTGAGGGGACAGGGGGTGCAGCACAAAAGGGGAAGTAGGTAATGGGCATCTATAATCACATGTGCTTCTGGGTGGCTCAAATTGAAGGAAGAATCAATAAAGGTATAAAAGGGGCCTTCAGAGCAACTTTACACAAGTGCAGTTGTGGGAGTGCAGCTGTGGGGACTAAAGGTGTGCGAGAGGTACAGTCTACAGAATCAGGGGTACGTGGAGAGGAAGTGCTAGCTCACGGCCCCAGCGTCCTGTTACTGGGGACTGAAGGGTGAAGCCTGAGCCCAGGTTTGGTTGTGTCTGTGTCACAACCTAGAGACTCCAGGGGAGTTGATTGGCAGAACGGATGGGACCCTACAGGCCAGGACGAAAGCTTGGATGACATGTCTCTGCAGTCCATCCCAGCATTGCTGAGGACTGAACACAGTGAATAAAGGGACCCTGAGGGATAAGCTGGGCACCAGTGACACCGAGGTCTGGAATTCTTCCTTGGTGGAGAGCTTTGGAAGAGGATGAGGGTGGGATAGATGGGTGATGAGATGGATTGTGGGGTCCTAGAGTGTTCATAGTTCACTCTGTCTCTCATAGAAGTGCAGTGTGACCTTTGAGGATGTGGCTGTGTACTTCTCCTGGGAGGAATGGAGACTCCTTGCTGAGACCCAGAGAAGCGTGTACCTCGATGTGATGCTGGAGAACTATGCACTTATATCCTCACTGGGTAAGACTCTCACAGCCTTCCCAGTAACCTGGACTAGGCTCTGTCCCATCTCACCCCCTTTCCCCAGGGGGTGCTCTGTTCTTCTACATGTGGACTGCGAGCACTACTTGTTTCCCAAGCTTTCTGAGTTGCTGTGATAGCTAGCTAGGACTGGGTTGTTTGCACTGCCCTCTTCTTTCCCCTGCAATACCAACCCCAGTACCTGTTGTACAGAACGCTGTTAGGAAAAAGATTCCAAGTCAGTAGTATTACGGTAAGCTTAATGGATTCTACCTACTTGCCCTCTCTCTATCCGGGTCAGTGTGTCTAGATCCTTTTCAACTCTGTGTCCCTTCTTTTATGCTGAGTTGTGCAGCTTGTGGGATCTTAGTTTACTGACCAGGGACTAAATCAGGGCCCTGGCAGTGAAAACTTGGAGTCCTGGTCACTGGACTGCTAGGGAGCTCACTTGATCCCTTCTTTTTAGCTAACATTTCTTTGTGCCTGCTTGTGCTGAACCATGAGCTACTTTTCAGTGTCCTCCAAGGTTGGTAGTGTTTAGATTTGCTTTCTCTTTTTCCCCAGCCTTGTCCAGATATAAAATTGTATATCTTGATGTGGTAAAGTTTTGACTTGATGTATGAATACAGTATGAAATAATTGTCACAGTGAAATTAGTTAAACATCTATCACCTCATTAAGTTACATTATTGGTGTTGTCACTGTTGTTATACAACATCATTTTTTGTTAATATTTATTTAGGCTGTTCCAGGTCTTAGTTGTGGCACTCAGGATCTTTGATCTTTGTTGCAGCATGCAGGCTCTTTCTTTGTGTCATTTGTGATCTAATTCCCTGACCAGGGATGGAACCCAGGCCTCCTGCTTTGGGATGGCAGAGTCTTAGCCACTGGACCACCAGGGAAGTCCCAGCATCATTGTTAACTATTGTCACCATGCTTTATATTACATCCTCAGAACTTATTAATCTTATAACTGAACATTTGTACCTTTTGACTAACAATCTCCCTATTTCCATATTCCCCAGCTCCTAGCATTTTACTCTGTTTATATGATTTTCCCTCATTTAGTTTTTAAAAATTACAACCATAGGGGACAAAGATTGTTTCCTTTAAATCTATGCCTTCACCAATACTTCTTATCTCTGCTCTTTTTTTCATTTTCTTTTTTTTCCCCCTGCTCTTTTTTGATAGTAGCCATCTTGTCAGGTAGATTTCCCTATAGTTCAGATGGTAAAGAATCTCCCTGCAGTGCAGTTTGATCCCTGGGTCGGGAATCCCATGGACAGAGGACCCTGGCGGGCTACAGTCCATAGGGTCACAAAGAGCCGGACATGACTGAGCAGCTACTACTGCGTCTTACCAGATGTGAGGTGTTATCTCATTGTGGTTTTGATTTACATTTTCCTGATGGTTAGTGAGATAGTTGGTGAGGAGGAATATTTTTTCATGTACCTTTTAGCCATTTGTAGATCTTCTTTGATAAAATGTCTATTCAAGTCCTTTGCTCGCTTAAAAGAATTTTTAAAATCTTATTTATTTTTAACTCGTGTGTGTGGTTAGTCACTCAGTTGTGTCCAACTCTTTGAGATCCCATGGGCTGTAGCCCGCCAGGCACCTCTATGCATGGGATTCTCCAGGCAAGAATACTGGAGTGGGTTGCCATATCCTTCTCCAGGGAATCTTCCCAACCCAAGGATCAAAACCAGGTCTCCTGCACTGCAGGCAGGTTCTTTACCATTTGAGCTACCAGGGAAGCCTATTTTTAACTTAATTTTAATGAACTTATGTATTTTTGGCTGCACTGGATGTGTGTTGCTGCATGCAGGCAAGTGGAGGCTACTCTCTGTTGCAGTGCGCAGGTTCTCAGTAGTGGCTTCTCTTCTGTTGGCTCATGGGCTCTAGAGCACAGGCTCATTAGTTGCGGGCTCATGGGCCTAGTTGCCTCAAGGCTTGTGGAATCTTCCTGGACCGAGGATTGAACCTGTATCTCCTATAATGGGTAGGCTGATTCTTAACCACTGGACCACCAGGGAAGTTCCTTTGCTCACTTTTTAAACAGATTGTTCTTTTCCTGTTGAATTGTAGAGTACCTTATATATTGAATACTTCAGATATTAAAATATAAATTTCACCAATGAAGTCTATCTGATCATGACCTATTTTTGTTGTTGAAGATTACTGATTCAATTTCCTTATTGGTATTGGTCTATTAAAATTTTCTATTTATGATTAAAAATTGATAGGTTGTATGTTTCCAGGAATATATCTGTTTCTTCTAGATACAGCTGTGTGTAACAGCTCCTAGTAATCTTTTATGATTCTTTGGTCTTGTTTTATTTCTCTGTTAATTTATATGAGATAAAGTCTAGACAAAGGTTTGTCAATTTTATTTATCTTTTTATTTATTTATTTATTTTTGGCTCTGCTGGGTCTTTGTTAGTGTGTGGGCTTTTCTCTAGTAGTGGAGAGTAAGGACTACACTCTAATTGTGGTGCTTGGGCTTCTTATTGTGGTGGCTTATCTTGTGGCGCACAGGCTCTAGGGCACAAGATCTTTAGTAGTTTGTAGCACGTGGGCTTAGCTGTTCCGTGGCATGTGGGACCTACCTGGATCAGAGATTGAACCCATGTCTCCTGCATTGACAGGCAAATTCTTTACCACTAAGTCACTAGGGAAGCCCCTATCTTTGAACAAAACCAGCTCTTAGTATTGTTAATCTTTTTATTATCTTTATAGTTTCTATTTCATTTATTTCTGCTCTGGTGTTTTTTTTGGCCATGCTGTGCAGCATGTGGGAAGCTTAGTCTTAATTCCCTTCCAGGGAAGGAACCTGCACACCCTGCACTGAAAGCTTGAAATCCTAACCGTCGCACCTCTAAGGAATTCCCCTTGGCTCGCTTCATTTCCTTTGTTTTCATAACTTTGGTCTTAGTTTTGTTTCTAGTTCCTGGAGGTGTAGTTTGATTATTTATTTGAGATCTTTCTTTTTTCTTAATGGTGGCATTTATTGCTCTAAAATTTTCTCTTAAAACTGCCTTTGTACATTTCATATGTTTTGTTATTATTTTTGTTTTTCTCAAGGTATGTTTCATTTTCCTTTTGATTTTTCCTTTTACTGATTGATTGGCCAGGAGCATATTGTTTAATATTCACGTGTCTGAATTTTGAAGCTTTCCTCCTATTGCCGGTTTCTAGTGTTATCCATTGTGTTAGGAAAAGTTACTTCATATGGCTTCAGTCTTCTGAGATTTGTTAAGACTTATTTGACATAATATATAATCTATCCTAGAGAATATTCTATGTGCACTTGAGAAGAGAGTGTATTCTGCTATAATAGGATGGAATGTTCTATACACATCTGTTACATCCATTTGGACTGAAGTATTCAATTCAAATAACTTTATCTGGATATCCACCTATGTTGAAAGGGGGATATTGCAGTTCCCTATAAATATCTTGGAAGGAAAGTTATGACCAACCTAGATAGCATATTAAAAAGCGGAGACATTACTTTGCCAACAAAGGTCCATCTAGTCAAGGCTGTGGTTTTTCCAGTGGTCGTGTATGGATGTGAGGGTTGGACTGTGAAGAAGGCTGAGTGCCGAAGAACTGATGCTTTTGAACTGTGATGTTGGAGAAGACTCTTGAGAGTCCCTTGGACTGCAAGGAGATCCAACCAGTTCATCCTAAAGGAGATCAGTCCTGGGTGTTCATTGGAAGGACTGATGCTGAAGCTGAACATAAAAAAAATTGACATTAAAAAAATAAAAGAACCTGAAACTCCAATACTTTGGCCACCTCATGTGAGGAGTTGACGCATTGGAAATGACCCTGATGCTGGGAGGGATTGGGGGCAGGAAGAGAAGGGGACGACAGAGGATGAGATGGCTGAATGGCATCACCAACTCAATGGACATGAGTTTGGGTAAACTCTGGGAGTTGGTGATGGACAGGGAGGCCTGGTGTGCTGCAATTCATGGGGTTGCAAAGAGTCGGACACTACTGAGCGACTGAACTGAACTGAACTGGTAAATATCCTGTTGCTGAGACTTCCCTGGTGGCCCAGTGGTTAAGATTCTGTACTTCCACTGCAGGGAGCAGTTCAGACCCTTGTTGGAGAACTAGGATCCTGCCTGCCATGCAGCATCCCACCCCTCGCCCCCGCCCCCCCTCCAGTTTTCTCTTGCTGTCTTTTGTGCCTTCAGATCTGGTCATATTTGCTTAATTTTTAAGTTATGATGTGTAAGGTATGATATGTGTGTGTATATGTGGTTATAATTATTACATCGAGAAGGAAATGGCAACCCACTGCAGTATTTTCACCTGGAGAATCCCATGGATGGAGGAGCCTGGTGGGCTACAGTCCACGGGGTCCCAAAGAGTCGGACACGACTGAGTGACTTCACTTCACTTCATGATGACTACCTCCTTTATTATTATATAATGACCTTTGTCTCTTGTGACATTTTTTGATTTAAAGTCTATTTTGTCTCACTTAAGTATAGCTTACCCTCTTCTCTTCTGATTTCCATATGTGTGGAGTATCTCTTTCAATTTCTTCACCTTCAGCCTGTGTGTGTGTCCTTAAAGCTGAAGTTACTCTGTTGTAGGCAGCATGGAGTTGAGTCTTGTTTTTTTTTTTTTTTCTGTTCAACCACTTTATATCATTTGATTGGACCTACTGTTGTCACCCATTACTGCCCCTCTATTTTTCAGTTTTTTCCCTTCCTTTCTTGCTGTCTTTATGATTTTCTGTGGGAATGGACTTTTAAAATTATTTATTTATTTATTTATCTGTGTTGGTCTTAGTTGCAGCATGTAGGATCTTCGTTGCATTGGGCAGGATCTTTTGTTGTGGTGCATGGGCTCTGTAGTTGTGGTGCATGAACTTAGTTGCTCCGAGGCATACAAGATCTTAGTTCCTTGACCAGGGATCGAACCTGCATCTCTTGCATTGCCAGGCGGATTATTAACCACCTGGAAAGACCCTATGGTAAGATACTTTTATTCTTTTCTCCTGTCTTTTGTGTCTATAGGTTTTTGACTTGTGGTTACCATAGGCTTATATAAAACATCTGAAAACATTCTGTTTTATGCTGAGAGTACTGTAAATTCAACCCCATACAAAATGTCTACTCTTATACTTCCCCCATGCCTATATTTTGTTTTTGATGTCACAATTTACATCTTTTTATATTGTGTAACCATCAACAAGTTACTGTTGGTATAGTTGCTTTTAATACTGTTATTCTTTATCTTTTATGGTTGAGTTGAGTAAGGCAGTTTTACAGTATTAGAGTGTTCTGAATTTGACTATATACTTATTTTTTCCAGTGTGTTTTATGTTTTAATATGTTTTCATGTTACTGTTAGCATATTTTTACTCAGCTTGAAGAAGACTTTGTTAGACTTCCTCATTTCTTATAGGGTTAGGTCACGTGGTGATGAACTTCCTCAGTTTTCATTTGTCTAAGAGTCTTCCTTATTACTGAAGAATAGCATTGCTGGTAAAATATTCTTGGTTTCAGTGCCCCCACCCCTTCCCCTTTGGCATTTAGAACACATTTCACTGTGACTGTATGCAGTGTTTTAGCTCAGAAAACCACTTGTATCTTTTTGGGGGTTCCCTTGTGTGATGACTTTCTTTTTTCTTGCAACTTTCAAAATAATTTGGCCTGACTTAGACTTTTATATTAATGTGTCTTGGTGAAGTCCTCTGTGGATTGAATCTGTTTGGGGACTTACGAGCCTCATATGCCTGAATGTCCATTTCTTTTCCCAGATTTGGAAAGTTTTCATTCATTACTTCTTTAAATAAACTTTCTGCCCCTTCTTCATGCTCTCTTCCTTCTAGGGCTACCATTCAGTTCAGTTCAGTTCAGTCACTCAGTCGTGTCCGACTCTTTGCAACCCCATGAACCGCAGCACGCCAGGCATCACCAACTCCCGGAGTCCACCCAAACCCATGTCCATCGAGTCAGTGATGCCATCCAACCGTCTCATCCTCTTGTCGTCCCCTTCTCCTCCTGCCCTCAACCTTTCCCAGCATCAGGGTCTTTTCAAATGAGTCAGCTCTTCACATCAGATGGCCAAAGTATTGGGGTTTCAGCTTCAACATCAGTCCTTCCAGTGAACACCCAGGACTGATTTTCTTTAGAATGGACTGGTTGGATCTCCTTGCAGTCCAAGGGACTCTCAAGAGTCTTTTCCAACACCACAGTTCAAAAGCATCAGTTCTTCGGTGCTCAGCTTTTTTTATAGTCCAACTCTCACATCCATACACGACCACTGGAAAAACCATAGCCTTGACTAGACAGACTTTTATTTTTTTAATTTTTAATTTTTATTTTTTTAATTTTTTAATAGACAGACTTTTAGACAAAGTAATGTCTCTGCATTTTAATACGCTGTCTAGGTTGGTCATAACTTTCCTTCCAAGGAGTAAGCATCTTTTAATTTTATGGCTGCAATCACCATCTGCAGTGATTTTGGATCCCAGAAAAGTAAAGTCAGCCACTGTTTCCATTGTTTCCCCATCTATTTGCCATGAAGTGATGGGACCAAATGCCATGATCTTAATTTTCTGAATGTTGAGCTTTAAGCCAACTTTTTCACTCTCCTCTTTTACTTCTATCAAGAGATTATTTAGTTCTTCTTCACTTTCTGCCATAAAGGTGGTGTCATCTGCGTATCTGAGGTTATTGATATTTCTCCTGCCAATCTTGATTCCAGTTTGTGCTTCCTCCAGCCCAGCATTTCTCATGATGTGCTATGATTTAACTATAAGTTAAACAAGCACGGTAACAATATACAGCCTCAATGTACTCCTTTTCATATTTGGAATCAGTCTGTTGTTCCATGTCCAGTTCTAACTGTTGCTTCCTGACCTGCATATAGGTGTCTCAAGAGGCAGGTCAGGTGGTCTGGTATTCCCGTCTCTTTCAGAATTCTCCATTATGCAAGTATTATTTTGCTTAACAGTGTGCCATAATTCATGTAGACTTTTTCTTTACTCTTTTTAGTCTTTTTACCTTTTTTCTCCTTTGACTGGATAAGTTCAAAGACCTACTTTCCATTTCATAATCATTGTTTTGATTGATCAAATTAGCTATTAATGCTCTACATTTCATTCATCTTACCCTTCACCATAATTTCTGTTTGGTTCTTTTTCATATTTTTCTGAATCTCTGTTTAAAATCTTATTTTACTTGTATATCATTCTCCTTATTTTGTTGAATTGTCTCTCTGTGTTTTCATGTCGCTTACTGAGCTTCATTAAAACAATTATTGTGAGACTTAGAGAATGAACTTATGGTTCCTGGGTGGGGAAAATGGGGCAAAGGGATAGTTACGAAATTTGGGATCTACTTGTATGCTGCTGTTGCTGCTGCTAAATCACTTCAGTCGTGTCCGACTCTGTGCGACCCCATAGATGGCAGCTCTCCAGGCTCCCCCATCCCTGGGATTCTCCAGGCAAGAATGCTGGATTGGATTGCCATTTCCTTCTCCAATGCATGAAAGTGAAAAGTGAAAGTGAAGTTGCTCAGTCATGTCTGACTCTTAGCGGCCCCTTGGACTGCAGCCTACCACCAGGCTCCTCTGCCCATGGGATTTTCCAGGCAAGAGTACTGGAGTGGGGTGCCATTGCCTTCTCCGCTGCTTGTATACAACGCTATATTTAAAATGGATAACCACAAGGGCCTATTGTAGAGCACGGGGAAGTTTGCTCAGTGTTATGTGGCAGCCTGAATGAGAGAGAGCTTAGGGAAGAATAGATACATTGTAAATGAATGGCTGAGTCCCTTTGCTCTCCACCTGAAACTGTCACAACATTGTTTATCAGCTATACTCTATACGCCAATTAAAAAAAAAAAAAAAAACAATTATTGTGAGAGACTTCCCTGGCAGGCCAGTAGTTAAGACTCTGTGCTTTCATTGCTGGGGGCATGGGTTCCATCCTTGCTTGGGGAACTAAAAGCCTGCATGCCTTGTGGCCTGGTCAGATTACACTACAAAGCTGCAGTCATCAAGACGGTATGGTACTGGCACAAAAACAGAAATATAGACCAATGGAACAAGATAGAAAGCCCAGAAATAAACCCATGCACTGATCGGTACCTTAATTTTGACAAAGGAGGCAAGAATATACAATGGGGCAGAGACAGTCTCTTCAATAAGTAGTGCTGGGAAAACTGGGCAGCTACATGTAAAAGAATGAAAGTAGAACACTTCCTAACACCATACATAAAGATAAACTCAAAATGGATTAAAGACCTGAATGTAAGACCAGAAAATATAAAACTCTTAGAGGAAAACATAACGCTCAATGACATAAATCAAAGCTAAATCCTGTATGACCCACCTCCTAGAATAATGGAAATAAAAACAAAAGTAAGCAAGTGGGACCTAATTAAACTTAAAAGCTTTTGCACAGCAAAGGAGACTATAAATAAGGTGAAAAGACAGTCTTCAGACTGGGAGAAAATAATAGCAAATGAAACAACTGACAAAAGATTAATTTCCAAAATATGCAGGCAGCTCATACAATTCAATACCAGAAAAACAACCCAATCAAAAATTGGGAAAAAGACCTAAAGAGACATTTCTCTAAAGAAGACATACAGATGGCTAATAAACACATGAAAAGATGCTCAACATCACTCATTAATAGAGAAATGCAAATCAGAACTACAATGAGATATCACCTCACGCTGCTCAGAATTGCCATCATCGAAAAGTCTACAAACAGTAAATGCTGGAGAGGGTGTGGAGAAAAGGGAACCCTCTTGCACTGTTGGTGGGAATGTAAATTGATACAGCCACTATGGAAGACGGTATGGAGGTTTCTTAAAAAGCTAGGAATAAAACTACCATATGACCCAGCAATCCCACTCTTAGGCATATACCCTGAGGAAACTAAAATTGAAAAAGACACATGTACCCCAATGTTCATGCGGCACTATTTACAATAGCTAGAACATGGAAGCAATCTATATGTCCATCAACAAATGCATTCATAAAGAAGTTGTGGTACATATAGAGAATGTACTATTACCCAGACATAAAAAAGAATGCATTTCAGTCATTTCTAATGAGGCGGATGAACCTAGAGCCTATTATAAAGAGTAAGATAAGTCAGAAACAGAAAGATAAATATTGCATACTAACACATATATATGGAATCTGGAAAGATGGTACTGAAGAATTTATTTTCAGGGCAGCAGTGAAGAAACAGACATAGAGAACAGACTTATGGACATGGGGAGAAGGGAGGAGAGGGTAAGATATATGGAGAAAGTAACATGGAAACTTACATTCCCATATGTAAAATAGGTAGCCAATGAGAATTTTCTGTATGTCTCAGGGAACTCAAACAGGGGCTCTGTATCAACCTAGAGGGGTGGGATGGGGAGGGAGGTGGGAGGGGGAAGGTTCAAGAGCCAGGGAACACATGCATACCTATGGCTTATTCATGTTGAGGTTAGACAGAAAACAAGAAAACTCTGTGAAGCAGTTATCCTTCAATTAAAAAATAAATAAATTTTTTAAAGGTAAAAAAATAAACAATTGTTATAAATGTTTTGTTTGACAGCTTGTAGAGCTCCATTTCTTTGGGGCAACTGATTATTGTTCCTTCAGGGGTGTCAGGTTTCCTCGATTATTGTGTTTGTGTTTCCTGCAGCCTCATGTTGATTAGTACATTTCATGGAGCAGTCATTTCTTTCAGGCTTTATATAAGGTTTTGGTGGGCAAGATCCTCACCTCTGTGTGGGTGTGAGTGTGCTAGCTTGATGGACGGTGGCTGCTGCACCCACAACAAAGCCCAGTGGCTTTGTGTTTGCAGCTCTGTCACCTGAGGTCCGTGTCAGCACAGACTGCAGGGTCCTCAGTAGCTAAAGCCCTGGGTGTCCACAGTAATAGAAAAGACTGCTAGGACTCTCCTGATTTCTTTCTCCCATGGGATATGTTTTGACTGAGGGGGTCCCTCTTAATGTGGCGTTTGGCTCTTGGAGGGGGACTGCGTCATAGTGGTGATGGCATTGGGGTCTGATGTGTGGATTCTGTGGAGCAGATATAGATCTGGATTCTAGGATGTTAATAGATGCAAGGCAGTAGCTCTTCTAGGGTCCCAGTTGCTGACTAGTCTGTCTCAGTGTTGACTTCGCTTTGTGCGATGCAGTGGCACACTGAGCAGTGGTGGAGCCCTGACCCGAGTGTGGGACAGTGTCTCTGTGGTCTGAAGAACTAGCTCACCCATAGTGGCCAGGAATCTGGCGCCTGAGACATTCAGACATTCAGGTGACAGACGTGGAGTCAGGTTATAGAATATGAACGTCTGCAGTTCAGGTGGGGCTCAAGGGTTTGGGGTGTGTGCAGGAGTTATGGAGATGGCAGCTGTGGTTCTGAAACAGAGCAATAGCTACTTTTGTGGGGACAGGGATGATTCAGCATATTATTCTCTTGCCAGTGCCTCATGTTGGTGGCTATTAGTTACCTTAGTGTGAGAGCTTCCAGTGCCCTCTGCAGAGCAGGAGCTGAGGTTCACACCTGTAAACACTTGCCTTCCTCTGCTCTGCAAACTGTGGGGTCTGCAAGAGTGGCAGGGCCTGTTGAGTTTCTCTAATTTCCTCTGTGTTGCTGCAGTATCTTAATTGGATTCCTGAGTCTTCCAAGGGCAACTTTTGTTTGCTTTTGTGTATTTTCTATTGGTGGTGAAGGCTCATGTCCTCTGCTGTTTTGCTGACATCACTCTCCTGGATCTTTTCTCTGCATCTGTTATGTGCTGAGTTGCTTTGTGACAGTACAAGCTGTTCATCTGTCCTGTTTTCCCGTTAGGATTTTTATCCTGCATGTCCTATGTAGTTGCTTAACTAGTGCTTATAGATGTCCCAGGATTGACATGACTCCAGTCATGGTGAGGTGGGCTCAGAGGGGGCCTGGTCCTGGTGAATGGCAGCTGAGGAGAGTATGACATCAGGCTGTGTTCAGATCATAGCAGGAACCTGTCTTTGTTCAACCAGGGTTTAGGTGCCATTTCCAGTGCATGGCCATACTACTTCTATCTTTTCCACTGTTAACACTTGACTGACTTGTCAGTTGTACTGCTTGTCATTCCTACTGTGACTTTAGCCCAGGGATAATCTGGACTTATTATTTGGACTCCATATCTCTGGACTTCACTCCTCTCTGGACTCCACATCTCTCTTATTTCTCTCACTACCTTTTCTGTAGTACTCACCAACATTGATTGTGCTATGATATGTTCACATTTCCCTGAATTGACTTCGAATAGCAGCTGATGTTACTGTGGGATTTTAATGAGTTTAGATGACCTTTTCTACCCAGTCTCAGCAGAAAAGTCCTACAGGAAGCCACTGGAAGAGAAGTGAGTCGTAGACCCTGCCTCTCTTCCTTGTGTCCTACCCTGTTTTTGTTTTTTTCTCCTGATGAGGTCTCCGCTATTGTGTGACCTTGAGACTCAGTAATGCACAACAGTTGGTTGTTCTTCCAACTAAATTCCAAGTTCTGTTTCTTGAAAAGCATCTCATAGACTCATACCTGGATTAGATAGGTACACATTAGTGATGAGCTGGACCCTTCTCTGTAGTCAATATGTACTTGACCTGCATTTCTTTCTGTTCAGGTTGCTGCTGTGGAACAGAGAATGCAGAGACACCTTCTGAACAGATCACTTCTCTAGAAGTGTCACAGGCTAGGACTCCAAAGGCAGCTTTGTCTTCCCAGAAGATCCACCCCTGTGAGACTTGTGGTCCAGTCTTGAAAAAAGTTTTCCACTTGGCTGAGCACCAGGAAACACAACACACCCAGAAACTGTTGAGGTGTGGAGCATGTGTGAAACAGTTTTGTTTTAGTGCAAATTTTCAGCAGCACCAGGAACACATGGGAGAGAAAACCCTCAGAAGTAGTGTGGATGAGGCCAAGTTTTTCAAGAGCTGCAGATTCCTTGTGTTACAGAAGCCATTTACCTGCAGGGAGTTTGAAAAGGACTTCCCGACCATTATGGGACACCTGCAGCAACAGACCACTCATACTGTGGAGAAGCCAAACACAGTCACCCAGTGCGAGTCAACTTTACAGAGCAGAAGTCATCACACCCCAGGAGAATGCAAGAAAGCCCTCAGCCCCAAACACACACTTGTTCAGAATCAGGGTGTCCATACTGGAATACCTTGTTTTGTGTGCAGTGAATGTGGGAAAGCATTCAGGTACAAATCCTCATTTGTTGTGCACCAGAGAGTGCACACTGGAAAAAACCATGTGTGTGGTGACTGTGGGAAATCCTTTAGGCAAAGCTCAATTCTCTATAAACATCGAAGAATTCATACTGGGGCAAGGCAATACAAGTGCAGCAAATGTGGGAAATCCTTAAGTCACAAATCTGTCCCCATTTCTCCCCACCCATGGTGCAATGGAGAAAAGAGTTATGTGTGCAGTGAATGTTCGAAATCTTTTAGCCATAGCTCAGTATTCATTCCACACAGGAGAGTTCAAACTGGAGAAAGGCCTTATAAGTGCAGTGACTGTGTGAAATCTTTTACTTCAATGTCTGCACTCTGTTACCATCAGAGATCCCACACTGGAGAACGACCTTACATATGCAGTGATTGTGGAAAATCTTTTATCTCTAGCTCTGACCTCCGTTATCATCAGAGAGTTCATTCTGGAGAAAGACCTCATGAATGCAGTGAATGTGGGAAATCTTTTATCACTCGTACTGCTCTCCGTTATCATCACAGAGTTCACACTGGAGAAAGGCCTTACGAGTGTAGTGAATGCGGGAAATCCTTTACCCGAAAAAATAACCTAATTATACATTTAAGGGTTCACTCAGGAGAAAGGCCTTATGAGTGTAGTGAATGTGGGAAATCTTTTACTTTTAGCTCTAGCCTTCGTTATCATCACAGAGTCCACACTGGAGAAAGACCGTATGAGTGCACTGAATGTGGGAAGTCTTTTAACAATAGGTGGACGCTCATTCGACACCGGAGAATTCACACAGGAGAAAAGCCTTATGTGTGCAATAAATGTGGAAAATCTTTTTCCTGTAGCTCCACCCTCCAGTATCATGAGCGAGGTCACCTTGGGGAAAGGCCTTATGGGTGTGATGAATGTGGGAGATCTTTTACTACTAGCTCTGCCCTCCGTTATCATCAGAGAATTCACACAGGAGAAAGGCCTTATGAGTGCAATGAATGTGGGAAGTCTTTTATCTCTAAGTCTGACCTCCATTATCATCAGAGGGTTCATTCTGGAGAAAGGCCTTATGAGTGTAGTGAATGTGGGAAATCCTTTATCCGAAGGAATAACCTGCTTTTACATCAGAGAGTTCACACAGGAGAAAGGCCTTACAAATGTAGTGAATGCGGGAAATCTTTTAACAATAGATGGACACTCATTCAACACCAGAGAGTTCATACAGGAGAAAAGCCTTATGTGTGCAGTGAATGTGGGAAATCATTTACCTCCAGCTCCACGCTATGTTATCATCAGAGAGTTCATGCAGGAAAAAGGCCTTATGAGTGCAGTGAATGTGGGAAATCTTTTACCTCTAGTTCTACCCTCCGTTATCATCAGAGAGTTCACACAGGAGAAAGACCTTATGAGTGCAGTGAGTGTGGAAAGTCTTTTACTTTTAGTGCCAGCCTCCGTTATCATCACAGAGTGCACACTGGAGAAAGGCCTTATGAGTGCAATGAATGTGGGAAATCCTTTAAGGATAGATCACAATTCAATAAACACCAGAGAGCTCACACTGGAGAAAGACCTTATGAGTGTGCTGAATGTGGGAAATCTTTTAGCCAAAAATCTTCCCTCTCAACACACCAGAAAATTCATAATAGAGAACGGTCTTATGAGTGTAGTGCGTGTGGGAAATCTTTCACCTCTATCTCTGGCCTTGGTTATCATCAGAGAGTTCACAGGGGAGAAAAGCCTTATCAGTGCAATGAATGTGGGAAGTCCTTTACCAATAGCTCTATACTGATTCGACACCAGAGAGTTCACACAGGAGAGAGACCTTATGTGTGCAGCGAATGTGGGAAATCTTTTACTAGTAGTGCCACCCTTTCTTATCATCAGAGGGTTCATGCAGGCAAAAGGCCTTATGAATGCAGCAAATGTGGGAAATCTTTTACCTCCAGTTCTACCCTTCGTTATCATCAGAGAGTTCATGCAGGAGATAGGCCTTATGAGTGCAGTGAGTGTGGGAAATCTTTTATCTCTAGCTCCAAGCTCCGTTACCATCAGAGAGTTCACACAGGAGAAAGGCCTTACGTGTGCAGTGAATGTGGGAAATCCTTTAGAGACAGTTCCCAGTTTAGTCAACACCGGAGAGGTCACACTGGGGAAAGACCTTATGAGTGTAGAGAATGTGGGAAGTTTTTTATGCGAAAATCTACCCTTTCTCAACATCAGAGAGTTCACACTAGAGAAAGGCCTTAGGTGTTTAGGGAATGTGCAGTTTTCTTGTTCAGTGTAAGGATACCAAAGGAAGCTGAGGATTCATCTGTCTGAATTAGCTCCCAGACATCTGCATAGCTATTGATAATCATGAGGAACGATTCCTCATGATTTTGTGGGAAATGTGTTGCTATGTTTCAGTCTGTAATCTCTCCAGGGTTCTGCCCACATATATGTCACTCCCATCTCTGTGGTCAAAGCCATTTCGCATCTAGCTCTTGGCAGGCCCACCCGGTGTGCTCAGGGAGACTTACTGTGTCCTCCCATGTTTTAGCCAAGTTAGGAGTCACTTGAGGCCTACAGTGCCAACTTTCACTCCTCCGTGACTATCTTGAACATGGACCTGGTCAGTGTCAGCCCAGAAACTATCAGAAGTTCAGCTGGCAGCTTGCAGAGAATAGCAGTAGGGATGTGTTGATCTCATGTGATACTAACAATAAGGTTTTCCAGCTTCCAAATAATGAATAAATACTTGCTACAGGTTGCTTTGGCTCATACAATACTCGAGACCTTCTAAGCTCTTAAGCCCTCTTTCATCTTGGATGTTCTATTTACTGTGCAGGTAATTCACAGATTTGTGCTGTGTAAGCATAAAGGGGAGAACGGTTTTTAGGGGTCTCAAAGTTTCTGAGGGGGAACGGTATGTTGACAATAGCTTGCCAGTTATGACCAGGTCTGCCTTGCAGCTGCAGCTTCCTAGAAAAGATTGCAGGGATTTCTGGTTTTCACTTGAAGCCTGGAGGCTTTGTTTTAGGAGTCTGCCAGGTGACACTGAGAAGCAGGCAGATGTGAGAATCTCAAGTGCTTCTGAGCATAACATTAATTTTTTTCCTTACTAAACAGAGAGATCCCAGGGTGTTTTCAGCACTGTGGAGGGAAATCTTCCCCAGGTCTGCAGAGAGCCATGTTCTCTGATTATTGTAACTGGTTGTAATACCACTGGGTCCATAACTGGTGCAGAAACACTGATTTGTAGGGAGAGGAGGACTGCAGCCAACTAGTGTACTGTGCTGCTTCTAAATGTGTATCCACAAATGTCCATGTAAAAGTGAAAGTCCCTCTGTATTCATCTCAAGTCCATTACCACATGGATTGGAAGAAAATTAAAAGGGGGTCTAGTTCCTGGCTGTCAGAGAAGGCAATGGCAACCCACTCCAATACTCTTGCCTGGAATAATCCTATGGATGGAGGAGCCTGGTAGGATGCAGTCCATGGGGTCGCTAAGAGTTGGACACGACTGAGCGACTTCGCTTTCACTTTTCACTTTTCATGCATTGGAGCAGGAAATGGCAACCCACTCCAGTGTTCTTGCCTGGACAGGAACAGGGGAGCCTGGTGGGCTTCTGTCTATGGGGTCGCACAGAGTCGGACACAACTGAAGTGACTTAGCAGCAGCAGCAGCAGCAGTCCCTGGCTGTGGCTCTTGTGACCCAGACAGCATTCCCGTTGACTTGCAGTGGAAATGTTCTCTATTACTCACCATATTTGTTGGCACTGATGCAAGTTTGACAACCACCCCCGCCCCTCAGGGCATAGAGAGATGATGGAGTGTATGGTTGCCATAGCTCTCTGTCAAAAAGACTGGGCCATAGAGATCTTTGAGTTGCGCTATTTTTTAAAGCTATACTAAGGTATAATATCTGTGGCTTTCCTGATGGCTCAGCGGTAAAGAATCTGCATGCAGTGCAGGAAATACAGGAGACCAGGGTTCAATCCCTGGGTTGGGAAGATCCCTTGGAGGAGGAAATGGCAACCACTAGAATATTCTTACCTGGAAAATTGCACGGACAGAGGAACCCCGCGGGCTACGGTCTGGGTCACATACGACTGAGCTACAAACACACACACACACACAATGTATAATTTACATTTGCTAAACCGAGTGTATTTAAAGTACAACTTGACAAGTTTTGACACAGGTGTGAACCTCTGAGACTATCACCGTAGTCCTGATAGTGACCATATCTGTCATGGTGTATTTACCTCATTTGTTCTATAATCTCCTTGCCTTTCTCACCTTTCCAAGTAACCATTGATTCACTTTCCTTAAAATAGATACCTTGCATTTTCTTGAATTGATATTATTGGAATCATATGCTATTTACCATATTTTTCTTTCCTTTCTATATTGTAATTACTTTGAGACTCATCAGTGATGTATAGCACTTTTTGTTTTTTGACTGACAAAAATATGACATTTTTCAATATGCCACGGTTAGTTTATCCATTCTCTTTATGGGTATTTGACTTGTTTCTAGAATTTGACTTCTGAAAATAAAGCTAGTATAAAAATTGCATTAGTTCTTTGTATGAACATGTATTTATCTTTTGTCAGTAACTTAGAATGCAGTGTCTGAGCCACTGCCGTTCTAGTCTTGCTGGCTGCAGTGGATTTTTATTTCAGGCCGAGGGCTTAGTTGACCTGCCACATGTGGAATCTTGGTTCCCTGACCAGGGCTTTAATCCCAACCCCTGCATTGGAAGGAGGATTCTTAAACTCTGGACCACCAAGGAAGTCCCACAACAGTTGTACTTTCGAAGAAGCTAACATTGTGATCTAAAATGATTGTGCCTTTTGCATCTTACCAGCAATATATTGAGAATTCCACCTCTCCCATATTCTGAATATTTGGTTTATTGATTGCTTTAATTTTAGCTTTTTTTTTTTTTAGAGGTATATCACTTTTTTTGTTTTAGTTGAGTTTCTGTAAGGATTCATGATGAGCGGTTTTTCAGATGTTCATTTCCTATCTATGTATCTTTGTTTAAATGTCTGCTTAAGTCTTTTTCTTTGTTGGCCTTGGCTATTTTCCTTTAACAAATAGGACAATGAAACCACAAAGATGTATATTGGAATTTCACTCATTTTTTAATATTGTGAGTGATTTTGCTTTATGGAGTATCTTTTCAATACTGGCAGAATTTTCTAACCTAAAATATTTCTTTTTTTTTCAGTGTTCATAGTGCAGTGGATACTGTGACATATGCTTTAAGTTTTACCTGCACTGTTAACATATTCTCTATCACATTCTTGATTTTAGTCACTTAAGAATACAATAAAACCTTGCTTTATAGTGCTTATGCTTTTTCTTTGTTCTATCACTATAGAAGTTGGTGGATTGGAGATGGGGACAAGGTTTCATCAGGATGGACTGGTCTTTGCTTTGAGTCCCAAAGCCTGGTTGGGAGGGAATGGAGGTCAGTGGTCAGACTCCTCAAGTCCTCATCCAGGCTATCTGAGTTTAAATTCTGTATCCCTGATCAAGGACCCACAGGCAAACACTCTTCCCCAAGCCCTTTTCCTTTTATGTAAAATGGAGATTAGGAGATGCCCTGCCTCTGGTCCACTGAAAGATGTGAAGAGAGGAGCTGTTCATTCCCACGCAGCTTTCTCTACAGGTGAGATCCTGGTGCCAGGAAACTTTAGCTCCCCCTGATATCCTCAGACCCCTCTATCCCCATGTGCATGCATTTCGGAAATAAATGGGGCTTCTCATCATTCCTGACCTGGGTCAGCCCGCAGGGACTTACCTGCATCGCGGAGGGGGCTGCTGGTTACTGAGGTCTCAGTGTGGATTTGCCAATGGGACATAATCTGGGAAACTTGCTAAAGCTTCCTGAGCCTCATTTGACTGACTTTGACATTGAGGTGTTAACTTTGGCCCTGGGAGGGTCAATAAAAATAACACGACACTGAGCACTTACACCAAAATTCCAGGCTTCGTATTTTGAACTTATATGTGCCATTTATTTGAAAAATGTTACACAAAATATTTTTGTAACTCTCCTTTTCTCAATTCTCTTATTGTACTTAACTAATTTATTCTTTGTATTAGTTATATCCTTACCTTGTTGCATTTTACAGAGTGCCATGTAATTAATATAAATGCCATGTAAATATACTGTGAAATTTTACTAGGTCTATATGTGTTCATGGTTATAGCTTATTTTTCCTGAATCCATTGACTCTTGGGATTGGGAGCACACTCACCAGTTGATGGATTACCACAGAAGCATTTTGATTCTTTTTCAGCTGTACTGGGAGATGGCTTCTTTCTCTTTGCCCTAGCTGGTAAATTAATTCTCTTCAGATCCTCTTTAAACAAATTTCATTTATTATGCTGAAATGCAAAATGACCGATTCTATTACAGTATGTTTTTTCTTTCCCCTGAAGCTCAATGCAAGTTTTGCTTATTTAAAAATAAAATTTAATCTAAGATGATATAAACAACATAACTGCTTAGAAAGAAAACATACTTACTGCAATCAATATTCATTTGATTGTACTGGAAAGGTTCCACATAAGCTTTGTAAAAAATTCAGCGAAATGCAACTGATAAAAGTATGTGATAAAGTAATAAGTATTATAATGGCAAGTATTCTATACTCAGAGTGTTTTGGAAACATTTTAAATTATCAGTTCAGTTCAGTCGCTCAGTCGTGTCCAACTCTTTGCGACCCCATGAATCGGAGCACACCAGGCCTCCCTGTCCATCACCAACTCCCGGAGTTCACTCAGATTCACGTCCATCGAGTCAGTAATGCCATCCCATCTCATCCTCTGTCGTCCCCTTCTCCTCCTGCCCCCAATCCCTCCCAGGATCAGAGTTTTTTTTCCAATGAGTCAACTCTTCGCATGAGGTGGCCAAAGTATTGGAGTTTCAGCTTTAGCATCATTCCTTCCAAAGAAATCCCAGGGCTGATCTCCTTCAGAATGGACTGGTTGGATCTCCTTGCAGTCCAAGGGACTCTCAAGAGTCTTCTCCAACACCACAGTTCAAAAGCATCAATTCTTCGGCGCTCAGCCTTCTTCACAGTCCAACTCTCACATCCATACATGACTACTGGAAAAACCATAGCCTTGACTAGACGGACCTTAGTCGGCAAAGTAACGTCTCTGCTTTTGAATATGCTATCTAGGTTGGTCATAACTTTTCTTCCAAGGAGTAAGCGTCTTTTAATTTCATGGCTGCACTCACCATCTGCAGTGATTTTGGAGCCCCCAAAAATAAAGTCTGACACTGTTTCCACTGTTTTTCCATCTATTTCCCATGAAGTGATGGGACCAGATGCCATGATCTTCGTTTTCTGAATGTTGAGCTTTAAGCCAACTTTTTCACTCTCCTCTTTCACTTTCATCAAGAGGCTTTTTAGTTCCTCTTCATTTTCTGCTATAAGGGTGGTGTCATCTGCATATCTGAGGTTATTGATATTTCTCCTGGCAATCTTGATTCCAGCTTGTGTTTCTTCCAGTCCAGCATTCTCATGATGTACTCTGCATATAAGTTAAATAAGCAGGGTGACAATATACAGCCTTGATGCACTCTTTTTCCTATTTGGAATCAGTCTGTTGTTCCATGTCCAGTTCTAACTGTTGCTTCCTGACCTGCATACAGGTTTCTCAAGAGGCAGGTCAGGTGGTCTGGTATGCCCATCTCTCTCGGAATTTTCCACAGTTTATTGTGATCCACACAGTCAAAGGCTTTGGCATAGTCAATAAAGCAGAAATAGATGTTTTTCTGGAACTCTCTTGCTTTTTCCATGATCCATTGGATGTTGGCAATTTGATCTCTGGTTCCTCTGCCTTTTCCAAAACCAGCTTGAACATCAGGAAGTTCATGGTTCACGTATTGCTGAAGCCTGGCTTGGAGAATTTTGAGCATTACTTTCCTAGTGTGTGAGATGAGTGCAATTGTGCGGTAGTTTGAGCATTCTTTGGCATTGCCGTTCTTTGGGATTGGAATGAAAACTGACCTCTTCCAGTCCAGTGGCCACTGCTGAGTTTTCCAAATTTGCTGGCATATTGAGTGCAGCACTTTCACAGCATCATCTTTCAGGATTTGAAATAGCTCAACTGGAATTCCATCACCTGCACTAGCTTTGTTCGTAGTGATGCTTTCTAAGGCCCACTTGACTTCACATTCCAGAAGGTCTGGCTCTAGGTGAGTGATCACACCATCGTGATTATCTTGGTTGTGAAGATCTTTTTGTACAGTTCTTCCATGTATTCTTGCCACCTCTTCTTAATATCTTCTGCTTGTGTTAGGTCCATACCATTTCTGTCCTTTATCGAGCCCATCTTTGCATGAAATGTTCCCTTGGTATCTCTAATTTTCTTGAAGAGATCTCTAGTCTTTCCCATTCTTTTGTTTTCCTCTATTTCTTTGCATTGATCGCTGAAGAAAGCTTTCTTATCTCTTCTTGCTATTCTTTCTTTTGTTTTCTGAAGTATACCCTCAAAAGGAAACTACAGATAACTCAATGAGAATTATTACCACTGCAGAACACCCAACATCGTTGATGGAACGTCTGTCCTTCTACCTCCCAACAGCAAAAATCTTGGTGTCAGAACCTTACTCCCACCTTACTTTCTCTCACAATCAGAAAAACCAGGCTGTCTTGTTTTAAAAAGCGATTCCAAGGTTTCCTTCTTCCACAACCACAACAGTGGTTCACACTAACAACGCTCACCCCGCATTCCTGTATTTCCCACTCCCCCTTTTGTAATGGCAATGTCTGTCCTTTGTCTGTGTCAGGATTACATTTTTGAAGCATGAAACCTTTGGTTTCACATCTGGAGAGCAATTTTGCCTCAGGGTTAATTGTACATTAGGTCTCAGTCATATCTGAGTTAGATGATATGTAGATGCGTCTTTGAACTTTCTAATATAACAGTAAAACTTACTATAAAATTACACACTTTTTCTTTCATGTTTCCTTTCTGTGTTCATTGAAGAATGTAAGCTGCATGAAAAAAGAATAGGTTTTCAGGTGTTGTGGTTTCCATACACCTAAAACAGTGCCTGACACTGTATTTTGCATAATGAAAATTTACTAGAACTGTGAATAAACATGATACTCCAAATTCTTGTTCACATTTACTAGTTTGGGCTACTTTTTAAAAATAAAGTTAATTAAGGTTTTTTTATTCATTTATTTTGGTTGCGCTGGGTCTTCCTTGCTGTGCACTGGCTTTCTCTAGTTTCAGCGAGCAGGAGCTTCTCTTGTTGCAGAGCAGTGGCGCAATAATTGTGGCACACTGGCCTACTTGCCCCGAGGAATGTAGAAATCTTCCCGGACCAGGCAGGTGTGGAATCCATGTCCCCTGCTGTGGCAGGCGGATTCTTATTAATGTACCATCAGGGAAGTCCTAGTTCAGCTAATCTTAACGTCCCTGTCAATTCTTTCTCCAAGCTGGTATTACTGTTTTCAAGAATAAAAGCACTACTGAAAATTCTCTGATGTCTTCAACATCACTTGCTGTATCCCCAGGGCGGTATCTGCTACTGTCTTTGAATAACAACACAAATATTAACAACTTTCTGAAACTTGCATGTCAAAACTTTCTGATATTATCTCATTTCCCTGTAAAGAAGTGTGCCTGCAGTCACTGGAAAATGATAGCCACTTACCAGCAAGGACACGAGATCGTAAGCTTAAGATGCCTTCTTTTATATAAGTGTTCGGATACTCCCTTCCATACGTGCTGCGACTCTGAAAGTTGCAGCTACTGACCCATACCAAAATAACATTAGTTCGGTTGCTCTCAGTTTGAGATGGATATCTGTTCACTAAAAGGAGTTGAGTTTATGCTAGGAAGTGGAATAAGAGATAATATACGGATGAAAGTGTTTCTCAGTGGATAGGACACAATCCCTGGTTCTGTAGGCAAGAAAGAAGCTTTATTGTGGAACCAGAAGTAAAACTCCTGCTTCACCACCTAATTCAGAATATCCGTCTTCTTCCCCGAGTCATGACCCTGTACAGACTGTTTTCCTCGTAGCTAATCATAATACAACACAGAAAACTGACTACAGCTTCAGCACATGGATTTCAAGAACAACTATATAATGTGTCCAGCTACTTGCTGACTCATATCTGAATGGCTCTAGAATAATATGGCCATTAAGGTGAGGTGAAGTTGCTCAGTCGTGTCTGACTCTTTGCGACCCCGTGGACTGTAACCTACTAGGCTTCTCTGTCCATGGGATTCTCCAGGCAAGAATACTGGAGTGGATTGCCATTTCCTTCTCCAGGGGATCTTCCTGACCCAGGGATCGAACCCAGGTCTCCCACATTGGAGGCAGACGCTTTAACCTCTGAGCCACCAGGGATTACTAATATGGCCATTGAGAGGCCATTTAGAGGACATCCTGGATGGTGAAGTCAAGTGGGCCTTAGGAAACATCACTCTGAACAAAGCTGATGGAGGTGATGGAATTCCAGTTGAGCTATTTCAAATCTTAAAAAATGATGCTGTTAAAGTGCTGCATTCAATATGCCAGCAAATTTGGAAAACTTGGCAGTGGCCACAGGATTGGAAAAGGTCAGTTTTCATCCCAATCCCAGAGAAATGCAATGCCAAAGAGTACA
Source organism: Capra hircus (assembly GCF_001704415.2). NCBI lineage: Eukaryota > Metazoa > Chordata > Mammalia > Artiodactyla > Bovidae > Capra > Capra hircus. The sequence continues at coordinate 66,676,593 of NC_030825.1, read as the reverse complement.
ATTGCACTCATCTCACATGCTCAAAATTCTCCAAGCCAGGCTTCAACAGTATGCGAACCATGAACTTCCAGTTGTTCAAGCTGGATTCTGAAAAGGCAAAAGTCAAAAGAACCAGAGATCAAATTGCCAACATCCATTTGATCATCAAAAAAGCAAGAGAGTTCCAGAAAAATATCTGCTTTATTGGCTATGCCAAAGTCTTTGACTGTGTAGATCACAACAAACTGTGGAAAATTCTTCAAGAGATGGGAATACCAGACCACCTGACCTGTTTCTTGAGAAATCTGTATGCAGGTCAAGAAGCAACAATTAGAACTGGACATGGAACAACAGACTGGTTCCAAATTGGGAAAGGATTACGTCAAGGCTGTATATTGTCACCCTGCTTATTTAACTTATATGCAGAGTACATCATGAGAAATGCCTGGCTGGATGAAACAAGTGGAATCAAGATTGCCAGGAGAAATATCAATAACCTCAGATATGCAGATGACACCACCCTTATGGCAGAAAGTGAAGAGGAACTAAAAAGCCTCTTGATGAAAGTGAAAGAGGAGAGTGAAAAAGTTGGCTTAAAGCTCAACATTCAGAAAACGAAGATCATGGCATCTGGTCCCATCACTTCGTGGCAAATAGATTGGGAAACCTTGGAAACAGTGAGTGACTTTATTTTGGGGGGCTCTAAAATCACTGCAGATGGTGACTGTAGCTATGAAATTAAATGACGCTTACTCCTTGGAAGAAAAGTTATGACCAACCTAGACAGCATATTAAAAGCAGAGACATTACTTTGCCAACAAAGTTCTGTTTAGTCAAAGCTATGGTTTTTCCAGTAGTCATGTATAGATGTGAGTTGGACCATAAAGAAGGTGGAGTGCCAAAGAATTGATGCTTTTCAACTCTGCTGTTGGAGAATACTCTTGAGAGTCCCTTGGCCTGCAAGGAGATCCAACCAGTTAATCCTAAAGGAGATTAGTCCTGAATATTCGTTGGAAGGACTGATACTGAAGCTGAAACTTCAATACTTTGGCCGCCTGATACAAAGAACTGACTCATTGGAAAAGAGACTGATGCTGGGAAAGATTAAAGCAGAAGGGGACGACAGAGGCTGAGATGGTTGGATGGCATCACCAATTCAGTGGTCATGAATTTGTGCAAGCTCCGAGAGTTGGTGATGGCCAGGGAAGCCTGGCGTGCTGCAGTCCGTGGGGTCGCAAAGAGTCGGACACGACTGAGCGACTGATCTGAACTTGCTGACTCATATCTGAATGGCTCTAGGATAATATGGCCATTTAGGAGACATTTGAGTGCATCTTATTGACTTAAAAAAATTGTACAAGTTAGAGTTGCAAGTTAAGTTTTATTTGGGGGCTAAATTAGGACTGAACCCCCGGAAACAGCACCTCAGATAACTCTGAGAAAGTGCTCCAAAGAGATGGGGGTAAGGTCAGTGTACATGTGATTTTGGTGAAGGGAGAGTACGTACAATCAAGCACATATTTTTCTGAGAAGGTTTCTGCTAGTTTCAGGAAACTTTCTGAGAGTCATGAGAAAACACTCATCACCATGAAGGATTTTAGTGCTTTTCTAGATATGAGGAGATAAAAGAATTGGGCTCATAAAATCACCTCCTGAGAATATCTGTCAAATATCCTGCAAGTTTGCTGCCCTCCCGGCCCCCCCCCCGCTGCGCGCAAGCATAGAAGGCTTCATTTCTGCTCACCACTCAGAACTGCTTTCAGAGGGTGTTGAAGTCAACAGCTGGAGCAGAGCCCACATGATTTAATCCTGGTAGAGGGAGGCTGCAAGCACCATGGCAAATGCCAATCTGTAGTTGACAGTCTCAATCTTTTATCTTCTGGGAGCTGATTGAGCTTCAGGAATTCTGAAATTTTGTCACTTTGCTGCGTTTAACAAGAAACAGAACCCTTCCTCCCTCAAGGTAAGATGACTGCTTTCCAGCATCCTTCCGGGTGCCAGTTGGCACAAGTTCTGGTTGGTCAGAAAGGAGAACACCCTTTCGGGCAATTGCTAAAGCCCTGAGAACAATACTACCGGGAAGAGCCTGCGCCCAGGAAGGAAGATCCACATAAATGCATTTCCGGGGAAATTCTTCACACTGGGCCCGTTGGAACAGGACTTCCAGTATCTTGCTCGTGGCGGCATTTTAAACTGCTGTGAGTGTCCTGGTTGGGGGCCGCTGATTCCTCACTGGGTGACCAGATCTAAAAAGCGCGAGAGCAGGCGCTGTCCTCGCCCCGCACAGTGGGCTCTGAGGTTCTGCAACGGCGACCGGGCCCCCTGCGCTAGGCCGAGGAGAGGACAGTCCTTGCCCGCGTCCCCCCGCCGCTCCGGCCAGTCTGATGGCGGTGGCGGCGCAGAGGGATCCACCGCAGGTAAACGCTGGCCCGCAGGGCTCTCACCGCCCTCAACCCACCAGACACTAAAGCCCCGAATGCAGGGCGCCTGCTCATGTGCCCGCAGCCCAGGCCCCGGGCTCCAGGACGGTGAGGCGGCCGTGGGTGGTCCCACGTGTAGGTGCAGAGACTTGGAGGTCAGACTGAGGCGGGTGGGTTTGGGGAACCTGGATTCCAACTGATGTCTGCAGGAAGCCGAGTTGAGGGAGTGTACCTGAACTGGCAGAGAGGTGGTTTCTTCTTCTGCTTGACTTGGAGGCGGTGGAGGCTAGTGGACAGAAGAGGGGCACTTCTGTTAGGGGTTTGTTGGTGTTGTTTTTACACTGCATGTGGTCTTCGTCTCCACCCACTGGGCTCTTCCTTGCTGCTGGGGGGCTTTCTCTAGTTGCAGAGGGTGCGGGGTGGCTTCGCTTGTGGGCAGAACTCTGGCTGTAGCTGGAGTGAGTAGCTGTGGTGCAGGGACTTAGTTGCTCTGCGCCATGTGATAGCTTCCCAGACCAGGGATCAAACCTGTGTCCCCTGCATTGGGCAGGCAGATTCTTTACTACTGAGCTACCAGAGAAGCTGTGAATCCAGCTCTGGGTCCTGGCTGCAGAACAAAGGTAACATACACATGTTCTGTTTCCTGATGACTAGTGTAGACTGGTATGGAAGGTTTTCCCAGGAACAGATAGCATGTGCAAATACTTGGAGGCGTGTCTGAACTGGGAGCAGGGTACAGCAGGTCTTCATTTTTTCATTTAAGAACAAACAGCAGGGGATCTGGTAATCAGGTCTTTATTTTGTGAATAATTATATTTGGTTGTGCCGGGAGTTTATTGCTGTAAGTGGGCTTTCTCTAGTTGCGGCAAGTGGGGTTTACTCTTTCTTGAGGTGGTCGGTCTTCTTATTGTGGTGGCTTCTCTTGCTGCAGAGCTGGGGCACTAGGGCTAGCAGGCTTCAGTCGTTGCGGAGCATGGCCTGAGTTTCGCCACCAGACCAGGAATGAAGTCTGTGACCCCTGCACTGGCAGACAGATTCTTAACCACTGTACCACCTGACCTTGTCACAGCATTGTTAATCAGCTCTACTCCAATAGTAAATAAAAAGCTTGAAATATTGAAAAAAATATATATGTGTGGCTTGGGAGGCAGAGAAATAATTGAAACAAATTGGTACTGAGGCCAGTGCTCCTGCTAACTTAATATTATCCAGATTCACCAGAATTGTGCAGTGAGCCTTGATGGAGCCTAGAGTATTTCAGTCTTGTTGGAGGATAAGGTCTGTGGTAAACGTAGTCAAGAGTCATCATGCCGCAGGGAGACTGTAAGGGCTGCGATTTTAAGGAAGGTTGAGTAGACGGTTGTGACTGTTGAGGGGGCAGATTATCAAAGTGTATCACAGAACTGGGAGCGTGTCACGGGTGTGTGTGATTCACATGCTGCATTGCACATGGCTAATGTTGAATCAGGGAGCAGAAGCCCGTAGAGAGACCTGCAAAGCAGCATGTGGGACTCTCCCTGGCACCGAGACTCATCAGAGGTCTGGGGTGGTAGTGGACAATTGTAGAGTGCCCAGCAGTCTCTGGAAGCTATGCGCTGGGTGTATGAATGAGTCCAGGGTGAATCCTGTGTTATAGAGCAGGAAGGTGGCAGAACTGTGGGAGTGTAACCCCACACTGTGGGAGTGGGGGATGATGATGTCAGAGACGGTCTATACAGTGATGTGCACATGCAGGGGCACTGTGAGCGGATGGCCCCACAGGCCTGGCACTCGTGACTTGATAGTGAAGCAGGAGCCCAGGTTTGTCTGTGTGTTGTCCGTATAGCCTGGGAGACTCCAGGGGAGTTGCTTGATGGGAGGGATGGGGCTCTGCTAGCCAGGCCCAGAGCTTACATGGTGTGTGTGTATATATAGATATCTCCCCTTGTGTATTATTGCTGAGGGCGGACTACAATGATGTATGTGACCAAGGCTGACCCAAGGCTGCATCAGCAGCCCCAGGTCCTGGTATCCCCTCTGAGGTGAGAAGTTTGGGAGGAGAGTTTGGGGTAGATGTGTGTGGCAATGGACTGTGGCTTCTCGGAACATTGTTTCCTCTGTCCCTAGGTTGACGGGACAGTTGAAGCTTTAAAGACATTGCTGTGTACTTCTCCTCGGAGGGATGGAGGCTCCTTGATGAGGCTCAGAGATGCCTCTACCTCAGGGTGGTCCTGGAAAGCTTTGCACCCGTGTCTTCACTGAGTAAGACTCTCAAAGCCTTTCCAGAGACCTAGAGTGAGCTCTGTATCCTGGCTCCCCCTTTCCATGGGGGCGCTCTGTCTTCTGACAGGCGGGCCTCCGGCACTGCTTGTTTTCCCAGCTTTCTGGGTAGTTGCTGCGGCAGTTGTGGCTGGGTTGTTTGCACTCCCTCTTTTCTACACCGAATCCTCACGGGGAAGAATTGGAGGTCTGTCGTCTTGCAGTGGGAGAAAGCAGTGGCACCCACTCCAGTGCTCTGGCCTGGAAAATCCACGGACAGAGGAGCCTGGTGGGCTGCAGTCCATGGGGTCGCTGAGAGTCGGACATGACTGAGCGACTTCACTTTTACTTTTTACTTTCATGCGTTGGAGAAGGAAATGGCAACCCACTCCAATGTTCTTGCCTGGAGACTCCCAGGGACGGGGGAGCCTGGTGGGCTTCTGTCTATGGGGTAGCACAGTTGGACACGACTGAAGCGCCTTAGCAGCAGCAGCAGTCTTGCAGTGAGTTTAATGGACTGCACCGTCTTGTAACTGAAGATTTGTCCCTTTTGAGCAACAACTTGTTTCTGTGAGTTCAAAGTGTTTTTTTCTTTGTTTTAAATTCTACGTGAGTGATACCATACATAATTTGGCATAATGTCCTTCTGGTTCATCCATGTATATGGGAGGACTTCCTTTTTCTTATGGCAGAATAATTTTTCAGATGGGCATATGTGTGTGTGAGTATATCACACCTGTTTATCTATTCATACATGGATGAACACTTGGGTTGTTTCCTCATCTTGTGTATTGTCCATAATGCTGCCACAGACATAGGAGTGCAGATCATGTTTCCCCATTTGGTTTCATTTCTTTTGGCTATATTCCAAGAAATGGGATTGCTAGATCGTATGGTAGTTCTATTTCGAACTTTTGAGGAACTTCCATACCGTCTAGTCATAATGCCTGTACCAATTCATCTTCCCACCAAGTGTACAAGGGGTCCCTTATCTCTGTACTTTTGCCAGCACTCATCTCTTTGATGATAGCCATCCTGACAGTTTTGTAATAATATCTCATTGTGGTTTGGATTTACATTTCCCTGGTGATTAGTGAGAAAGAACAGTTTTTCATGGACTTGTTAGCCATTTGTATATAACATCTAATCAGATCCTCTGTTCATATTTTAATAAGATTACTCTGTTTTTGCTGATTTGATTATGTTGTGTATTTAAAGTATCATCACCTTACTAGGTTCGTGGCTTGCTAATCATTTTCTGCCATTCTGTACATGACATTTTCATTTTGTTCATTTTTTTTTCTTTTTTGGCTCTGCAGAAGCTTTTCAGGTTGATGTAGTTTCACTTCTAATTTTTTTTCCACTGTACTTTCATGTCATATTAAAAAAAAAAAGAGTCATTGCCAAGACCACTGCCAAATAGCTTATTCCTTCCTTTTGCCGCCAAGCAAGTTTACACTTTCAGGTCTTATGTTTAACTCTTTAATTCACTCTGAGTTAATTACTGTCAATGGGGTTCAGTTTCACTGTGGGTTTTTTTTAATGTGTATATTTACTGACTTATCTGGCTGCCTCAGGTCTTCGTTGCAGCACGCAGTACCTTCACTGTGTCATGAGGGATCTTTTGCTGCAGCGCACAGGCTGTCCAGCTGTGCCACAGACTCTGGGGCACATGGGCTCAGGCTTAGTCGCTTCGTAGCATGTGGGATCGTGGGCGAGTGAATCTGCTTCCTCTGCATTGCAAGGTGGATTCTTTACCTCTGGGCCGCCAGGGAAGCCCCAGTTTCATTGTTTTGCATGTGGGGATCCAGTTTTCTCAACACCTTTTATTGAAGAGACTGCGCTTTCCCCATTGTGTGTTCTGTGCATCCTTGTCGAAGATTAGTTGACCGCATATGTTTGGGACTTTTTCCTGAGTTCTTTGTTCTGCTCCATTCCTTGTGTGTCTGTTTTTATGACAGTGAAATGCTATTTTGATTACTTTAGCTTTTTGCAGTCTATTTTGAAATCAGGAAGTTTCCTATCTTGAGATTTGATGTTCTTGCTTAAGATCGCTTTGGCTCTTTGAGGTCATTTGTGGCTCTATACGAACTTTAGGATTCATCTTCTATTTCTGTGAAAAATTGTAATTTTGATAGGAATTGCACTGAATCTGTATATTGCATAGAGTAGCATGGATACTGTAATGCTATTAATTATTCCAGTACAAGGACCTGCGTTATCTTTTCATTTATTTGTGTTACTTTCTTTTATCAGTGTCTTATAGTTTTCAGTGTTCAAATCTTTTTGGTTGGATTTGGTCATATGTATTTCGGTCATGTATCTTTGGCCATGTGTATTTCATTGTTTTTGATATTATATATGTAATTGCTGCCCTAGTTTTTATTCAGATATTTTATTGTTTTTAGAGATGCAACTGATTTTTGCATATTGATTTTTGTATCCTGTGACTTTACTGAATTTGTTTAATAGTTGGAACAGTTTTAAGGGGGAGCCTTTAGGATCCTCTGTATCTAAGATCTTGTCTTCTTCAGACACAGTTTTGCTTCTTTTGTGATTTTATTAGTAGTAGTTTTGTCTCATGACCTGGTGATCTGGGCAGGCCTTCCAGAACAATATTGAATAGAAATGAACATAATAGGCATCTTTTTCTTGTTCCTGATTTTAGAGGGAAAGCTTTCAGGTTTCAAATTTTGAGTGTGATGTTGTGTGTATGTGTGCTCAGTCAGGTCTGACTCTTGGTGACCCCATGGACTGTAACCCACCAGGCTCCTCTGTCCATGGGATTTTCCAGGCAAGAATATGATGTCAGCATGGACTTATTGTATATGTGTTTATCATATTGAGTTACATTCCTTCTACACATAAGGTGTTAAGAGTTTTTGACAGGTAAATGTGCTCTATTTTGTTAAGGGATTTTTCTGCATTTATTAAGATGATCATATGATTTGTATCCTTCATTCTATTATGTGTCACGTTCATTGATTTGTATATGAAAAACTATCCTTGTATCCCAGGAGTAAATCACACTTGATGATGGTATAAGGTTCTTTAATACACTGTTGAGTTTGGTTTGCTATTTTCTGTTGGAGATTTTTTTCTTCTATGTTTATCAAGGATGTTGGCATGTAGTTTGTGTTTTGCTTGTAATTTCCATAACTTTCTTTGGTAGTGACATATATTTCTAGTCTGGGAAAGTGAGTTTGGGAGTGTTTCTTCAATGTTTTGGAAAAGTTGAGGAAGGACTGACATTAGTTCTTAAAATCATGGTAGAATTTACAAGTGACTGCATTTTTCTTTATTGGGACAGTTTGTCGTTATAAGTTATCTTTTAAAAATTGAAGGATAGTTGGTTTACAATATCATATCAGTATCAGGGTAAGACACAGTGACTCAATATTTTTATTAGTTGGGAAATTCTCTGAGGGTCCAGTGATTAGAACTGTATGCTTCCATTGCAGGAGGCAGGGGGTTGATCTCTGCAGCCTAGCCAAAAAGTGTTTTATGAGTTATACTAGAGGTCACATTATTAGAAAACAGTGGCTGTATTTCCCTGTGCTGTGAAATATATCTTAGTTGCTTAGTTTGCTGGGAGATAATTGATTAACGATTCAGTTTCTTTACTTGTTACTGATTTGTTCAGACTGTTTTTTTTCCTTCATGCTTTACTGTTGCTGGGCTGTCTGTTTCAAATAATTTCTTCATTTTTTTCTAGTTTTCCCTGTTTGTTAGCAGTTAATTGTTTGTCTGTGGCTTTACTGGGTCCCCGTTGCGTGTCCCAGGCTTTCTCTAGTTGTGGCGCGTGGGGACTACTCTTCGTCTCAGTGTGCGGGCTGCTCGTTGCAGGGGTTCTCTCGTCGCGGAGCACGGGCTGCAAGCGCCTGGGCTCCGGCAGCTGCGGCGGGTGGGCTCCGTGCTTGCAGGGCGCGGGCCCTGGAGCGCGCAGGCTGAGTAGTTGTGGTGCACGGGCTCAGTTGCTCCTCAGCGTGTGGAATCTTCCTGGCCCAGGGGTCAAATCCATGTTCTCTGCGTTGGCAGGTGGATTCACAACAACTGGAGCACCAAGGATGTCCTGGCATTTAATCGTTGAAAGTAGCTTTTTATGGTCTTCGTGTCTCTGCAGTATCGGCTGTAGTATCCTGCTTTTTCGTTTCTGATTTCATTTACTTGATCTTTTCTTTTCGTGCAGCTAAAGGTTTGTCCATTTTGATTCTTTTCAAAAACCAACTCTTAGCTTTGTTAATCTTCCCATTGTATTTTTAGTCTGTATTTTATTTATTTCTGCTCTAATATTTGTTATTTCCTTCCTTCTAGATTTGAGCTTAATTGTGTTTAAGTTTTGGCATGTTTTGATCCCATTTTATTTTGTCTTAAGATAATCTTGTTTTCTAATTTTTTTCCCTTGAACACATTCAGGAATGTATTCTTTAATGGCCATGTGTCTTTTTTAACGTCCGCATATTTTTGAGCTTTCCAGCATTCCCAATGATATGTTATTGGGGACTTCCAGGTGGTGCAGTGGTAAAGAATCTATCTGCCAATGCAGGAGATTAAAGAGAGGTGGGTTTGATCCCTGTGTTGGGAGGATCCCATGGAGTAGGAAATGGTAACCTTCTCTTAGTGTTCTTGCCTGAAAAATTCCATGGACAGAGAAGCCTGGTGGGCTGCAGTCTATAGAGTCACAAATAGTCAGACATGACCGAGCAACTGAGCACGTTATGTTACTGATTTTTAGTTTCCAACCCTTAGGGATGGATAAAATTCTTGACATGATTTAAGTCTTCTTAAATGTGTTAAGACTTGCTTTGTGACCTAATATATGATCTCTCTTAAAGAGAGTGTTCTGTGTCCATCGAGAAGAATGTATTCTGTTGTAGTTGATTGGAATATTCTGTGTGTTTGTTAGGCTCAGGTGGTCTAAAGAGTCATTCAGTATTTTGTCAGTGCCTGAGCTAAAGTGTCATTAAATATTTCCTTATCGATTTTCTATTTGGTTAATCTACCCATTCTTGAAAGATGGGTATTAAAGTCTGCTAATGTTATTTCATTGTTGTCTTTTCTGCCTTCCCGTTTCTTAATACTTGCCTTATACATTTAAATGCTCTGATGTTAGATACGTATTACTTATAGTATGTTCTGCTCTCTTGATGAGTCAACACCTTTATCGTTACTTAATGATTTTTTTGTCTATTGTGATAGGTTTGACTTAAAGTTTATTTTATTTGGCTTAAGTGTGGATTATAAATATAAGCTAGTGTTTTGTTTCCATTTGTGTGGAGATTTTTTTTTTTTTTTCGTCTTCAATTTCTTCTCTTTCAGCCTATTTGTGTTCTTAAAGCTGAAGTAAGTCTCTTGTAGCCTTCATCCTCAGGCACTGTGTGTCCTTTAAGATTTCTGTCTTTTTTCTTTGCCAGCTCTGTGCGGCTGCGGCTGAGCTTTTGCTAGCTGCAGTGAGCTGGACTACTTTCTGTTGCAGTGCACGGGCTTCGCATTGCAGCGACTTCTCTTATTGTGGAGCATGGGCTGAAATGAGTCTCTTGAGGGCTTTATCGCCAGCCACCGTGTCTTTTGAATGGAGAGGACTTGCCTGGCAGTCCTGAACGTCCACTGCAGGGGGTGCAGGTTCTATCCCTGGTCAGAGAACTACGAGTGTGCATACAGTGTGACCAAGAATTAAAAAGCAGACAAACCAAAAAGCACAAAAGAGAGAATGGAGAAAATTTCGTCAGGACTTTACAGTTGCCAACTCGTTCATTTTTGTATGACTGATTTGTAGTTCCTTTGGTGTTTCCACCATTTCTTCTTCTTTTTTTTTAATGTTTAATTGGAGGATACTTGCTTTATAATATTGTTAGTTCCTGCCTACATCGACATGAATCAGCCATAGGTATACATATGCCCCCACCCCTTTGAACCTCCCTCCCACCTCTCACCCCATCCTATCCCTCTAGGTTATCACAGAACCCAGTTCCCTGTGTCAAACAGCCAATTCCCACAGGGTATCTGTTTTATACTTGATAGTGTATATTTTTCAGTGTTACTCTTTCAGTTCATCCCTCCTCCTCCTTCCCCTACTGTGTCCACAAGTTGTTTCCTATGCCTGTGTCTCCATTGCTGCTCTCAAATAGGTTCATCAGTATCATCTTTCTAGAATCTGTATATATGTGTTAATATATGATATTTTTCTCTTAATGACTTCACTTTGTATAATAGATTCTAGGTTCATCTGCCTCATTAGAACTGACTCATATGTGTTCCTTTCTATGGCTGAGTAATATTCCATTGTATATATGTACCGCAGCTTCTTTATCTCTTCATCTGTTGATGGACATCTAGGTTTGCTTCCATGTCCTAGTTATTGTAAATTGTGCTGCAATAAACATTGGGATACATGTGTCCTTTTCAATTATTGTTTCTTCAGGAACAAAACAAGGGTGCCCATTCTCACTACTAATATTCAACCATTTCTTTTTTAAAAAACCTTTGGCTCATTTCTTTGTCACTTCTTGTGGTACTTCCACAATGTGAATATTATTGTCCTGGATAACATCCCATAATTCACTTCAGTAGGCTTTCTTCAGTCTTTCTTCCCTGTGCTTGGATGGTTTGAAGTCACCTGATTCAAAGTCACAGATATTTCTCCTGCTTGATCAAGATGACTGTTCTCTATTGTACTTTTCATTTCATTTATTGTATTCTTCAGCTACAGAGTTTAATTCCATTATTTTCTTTCTATTTCAGATCTCTCTCTCTCTTTTTTTTTTTTTTTTTGCCACACCACATCAAATGCAGAATCTTAATTTCTTGACCAGGGGTCAAACCCATACCTCCTGCAGTGGAAGCAGAAAGCCCTAACCATTGGCAGCCCAGGAATTCCAAATCTGTTCATTTGCTTGTGTTTTGTTTTCCTGCTTTCATTGAGTTTCTGTCTGAGTTCTCTTGGAGCTGGCTGAGTTTCCTTCAAGTATTTATTTTGAATTATTTGTCTAGTTATTTATAGATCTGCATTTTGGGGGGTTCACTTGCTGGAAAGTTATGCTCCTTTGGTGATGTCATGTTTCCTGGATATTTCATGTTTCTTATAGCCTTTTGGTCATCTTTTTGCATCTGATGGACCAGTCACATCTGAATTTTCAGACTGGTTTTGGTGAGAAAAGACCACTGGCTAGGTGGGTGTGCCAGTTTTGGCTGTCAGGAGGGACCGGCCATATAATGGCTCTGCACCTTTGTCAGCTGTGGTCAGGGGCACCAAAGATTGTAGGGGTCTACTCTGACTTCCAGCCCAGGTATAAGCCTCATCTCTCTGGATTTCATATCTCGGTCCTTTCTCTCACACGTCCTCCTCTCTTGCTCTGCAGCTTTGGTTCACATGTGCTATGAGGTGTCCATTCATCCTTAAATTGGCCTGGAACAGCAGCTGGGTTTCTCCTGGGTTTGGACATTTGCTTTTACACGGTCTCATGTCATTGCAGACTAGGTCCTGCAGGAATCCTCTGGCGCATGAGCAAGCTCTGCAGTGGGCTGCCCAACTTTGTGCTGCACCCTGTTTTTATGTCCTTCCCCTGGTTAAGGATACCATTCTTTTGCCTTAGAGGCACAGTCATGCCAAGTAGTGGAATGCCACTTCCCCAGTGGAATTACAGATCTTTCCAGAAAACCATCCTGTAGACTCACCCCTGGATATGACTCATTACCTTTATGAAGATACTGCTCCCTCCTCAGAAAGTCGACAAGTTTATTTGCATTTATTTCATCACAGTTTGTGTGTGTGTGTGTGTGTGTGTTTTCAGGTTGCTGCTGTGGAGGAGAGGATTCAGAGGCACCCTTTAAACATCACATTTCTATAGGCATGTCACAGGCCAGGACTCCTAAGGCACTTTCATTTTCCCAGAAGAATCACATCTGTGAGAAGTGTAGTCTGGTCTTGGGAAGTATTTTTCACTTGTCAGAGCATGAAGAAACACAACACAGCCAGAAAGTGATTGGGTATAAAATACACATGAAACAGTTTCATTTTGGTGCAGACCTCCAAAAACACCAGAAGCAGTACATGAAAAAGAAATAATTTGGAAATGATGTAGACAGGGCCTTGTTTGTGAAGCGCTGCAAACTCCGTACGTCAGAAAAGCCTTCTTCCTGTGAGAAAGTTAAGAGACTTTCTGGCCACCTCAGGACATCTCCAGCAACAGTCCACTCACACCAGGGAGAAGCCAGACAATATTGTCTAGTGTGAGCCAACTTTCCAAAACAGAGAAAGTCCTTACAACCTGGGAGAACACAAGGAAGCCCTGAACCCCAAACACACACTTGTTCAAGACGAGAGTGTCCACATTGGAAGACATTGTTTTGTGTGCAGTGAATGTAGCAGAACGTTCAAATACAAATCCTTATTTGTGTGCACCAGAGAGTCCACGCTAGAAAAAGACTCCATGTGTGTGGTGAATGTGGGAAATCATTCAGGCGAACCTCAACCCTCAATCTGCATCAAAGAATTCATACTGGGGCAAGGCAGTACACGTGCAGCAAATGTGGGAAATCCTTTAGCCAAGACTTTGTCCTCACTTCTCCCTGGAGAAGTCATTTTGGACTCATAAGGTCTGAACACAGTCAGGAGATAGGTGTTCTGCTTCTGGATCTGGTGTAGGGAGTAAGCTAGCAGGATTAAGAGGTTTACGAGGCATAAAAGAAAGGGACGGGTCGAGGAGGTGTACGTGGAGGATCTGTAGTCGACCAGGGGGCAGAGAGAGGAAAGCCTGATGAGAGAGCAAATCTTTGAAGGAATGAGGTGAGCATACATTTAGAGGAGCATTTCGGGTTAGTTTTGGGGCTTCAGGTATTAAGAGGGTGGTTGCAGCTAAGGCCTGGAGACAAGGTGGCCATCCGAGCGTGACGGGATCGAGTTGTTTGGATAAGTGAACTAGAGGGCCCCATATGCCCCTGCTTTTTTGGCACCGAATCCCTGAGGCATGTTCTTGTCAAGAATGTACAAAAAGGAAAAAAGGCTTGGTGTAATCAGGTAAGTAAAGGGAAAGGGCCTGTAATAAATGTTTGATAAGAGTTTGTATGGGGGTGTGGAGAGAGGTGGGGGCCAGTAAGTGTTCATCTAAGTTTCCTCGAGTAGCTTGGTAGAGAGGTTTTGCGTGGAGGGCAAAATTTGGGATCCATGTTTGGAAGAAGTTTAATAGACTGAATAGAGAAAGAAGTTCCCCCTTGGTTTGGGGCCTGGGGGTCTGTGTCAAAACATGAAGTCTCTAAGCTGGGATTACTTTGGACGTGGGAGTGAGAGGCAGTCCCATGTAACTGACGGTGGTGGAAGCAGTTTGTGCTTTGGAGAGTGAGACTGTCTAGCCCAGTGGCCTGGGGCATTTAATACTGTCGCAGTGTGCACTAGGCAGTTACAGAGAGAGGAACTCCATAAGAGTAAATCATCTACACGCTGGAGGAAGGCAGTGGAGCCTAAGTCTAAAGTTTGTAGGTCTCTTTGGAGGGCTTGACCGAAAAAAATGAGGGCTATCTCTCAACCTTTGTGGTAAAACAGTCCGAGTTAACTGTTGAGATTGGTATGTGTCTGGGTCCGTCCAGGTGAAGGCAGATAGGGGCTGCGAGGAGCGATGTAGAGGGTTAGTAGAGAAAGCACCCTTGAGGCCCAGTACGGCGAAGCAGAGCGTGCCAGGGGGAATATGTGAGAGAAGGGTGTAGGGCTTAGTGACCACGGGGTGTACGGTATTATGGCCTCATTAATCTTGCAAAGATCTTGAACTAGATGCCAGGAGTGGGGTCCCTCTTTGACTGCCAGTTTAGGAGTATTACGAGGAGAACAGATAGGCTGCAAAAGGCTGGCTTTGAGCAGTTGGGAGATTTTTGGTTTAAGTCCTCGTTGGGATTCTGTGGGCAGGGTATGTTTGGGTTATGACCTGAGAGGGATTTTTAAGAAAAACCTGTACAGGGGAATGGTGTCGGGCTACCGAAGGGGCTTCACTGTCCCAGACCTGAGGATCTATTGGGGGAAGGTCAGGGGGCAGGTTTTGGGAGTGAAGGCTGGCCACAGGTTCAGGTGCCATTTGGATGCAAAGAACTGATACGGGATCTAAGAATGGGAGGTTTATAGAAGTTTGTAGTTTAGCCAGAAGATCATGTCCCATCAATGCCATTGGGCACTGAGGAGCTACTATGAAAGAATGTGTGAGTGTTGTTTTGCCAAAGGAACAAAGGAGAGGAGGGGTTATTTGGGGATAAAAAGAAATGCCGGAGACCCCTTTGATGGCCACTTCTGAAGGTTGGAGAGGGCCCTTAAAGGAGGTTAAAAGTGAAAAGGCCGCTCCAGTGTCTGTTAGGAATGAGACTTTGTGTCCAGCCACCACGCCAATTACCCGAAGCTCCAAGTCTGTCTGTACGGGGCGGACTTGGGGTCTGGAGCTTGGGCTCGTCACTGGAATAACTCAGGCACAATTGGATCATCTCTCACCTCATCCGAGGAACCATGGTCTGGGGTTCAGGCCCCCCAGAGTCTGGTTCCCAGCCCATTGTTGTTGGGCCTGGGGTGGACCCCGAGATTTGGTGGGTATTGTCTGAGGACAATCCGTTTTCCAGTGGCTCCATTGTTTGCAGGTGGGGCAGGGTTTGGTGGGTGGCCGGGGGTTGGGGCAGGACTTAGCCCAGTGTCCCATTTGGTTACATCTGAAGCAGGGGCCTGGAGGGTTAGGTCCTATACGGCTGGGCTGAGGTTGATGGGCCAAAGAGGTTGAATTTTTTTCTTGGCTAGCGGCAGCGAATAAAGCATATTTGACCTTTCTTTCCTTTTCTTTTTCTTTTTTCACTTCTTCCTCCCCATCGTTGAAAACTTAAAAGGCTGTTTCTAGGAGATCTCACTGAGGAGTTTCGGGGCCCTTCTCTAACTGGCATAGTTTTCGGTGAATATCGGGCTGGCTGGCTTACGAACTGGATGTGTAGGTACAGAAGTCCAGCAGGGTGGAAATATCTAGATTAGTGCAATTTTGGGCTGCCTCACTGCACTAAGCTGTGAAAGAAAAGGGGCAGGATTTTCATCATTTTCTTGAGTCACTGCCCTAATCTTATCGTAGTTAACATGAATGTGAGAGCTTTTTAGCATTCCTGCTAGTAAACAGGCGATCATGTGATGCAGGCGCAGGATGCCGGCATCGCCTGCTGATGTGTCCACCGGGGCTCAGTTAAAGGGACTGCATCGGCAGCCGCCGGGTTAGTCCTATCTTGGTTGTGGAGCTGATCAGCATGAGTCCGGGCTGCCTGCCAGATCTGTTCCTTTTCATCAGAGTCAAAGTGGCATTTAGAATGTAATAAAGAGCCTTCCAGGTTAAATGATATACTTGGCTAAGGCCAGGGAATTCCTTCCTATATCTAGTAGGATTTTCTGAAAAGAATCCCAATTTTTCTTCAGTTTGGCTTATCTAAGAAATTGAGAAAGGCACATGAACCCGTGTAGGGCCCTCCAGTCCCGCTACCTCTCTGAGAGGAAACCTGTTTGCTTTGGGTCCTGGCCAATGGGGGTGGGGGGTGGGGGTGGAAGTCTATTTTGGGGTTTCGGAGTCATCGCTTCCTGTTTTGGAGGAGGAAGGGCTAGAGTGTGGGGTCTCGTGTCCGGAAGCCTCATCTCCAGGGTGGTAGGAAGGAGGCTCATCTGCTGGGTCAAAATCGGGGGCTGAGGGTTTAGTGGGCCTTTTAGGGGCTTTAGATTTGGATTCTCTTTTAGTGGAGTGGGAGAGAGAGCAGAGGAGGATTTGACAGGTAGGACAGTCATTGCAGAGAGAAGGACGGCTTTTAAGGTCCCAGAAAGCTTGAATATAGGGGACCTCCGACCATTTGCCATTCTGTTTGAGGAAGTTTGTGAGATCTGATAAAATATTGAAATCAAAAGTCCTGAACTCAGGCCAGTGGTTTTGGTTATCCAGTTTGTCTTAAGGCCAAATTTGAGTGCAAAGTGACTCGAGTTTATGAACCTTGAGATCGGTCAAGAGTAGAGGTTTGAGGTTTCGTTTTATGCAGGCCAAGGGAGAGTGCCGCAGGACGGATTGGCCTGACCCCATAGCAAATGGCTAGCAACTGTCTGGTCGAGAGAAAAGGTCGTCACCTAATTTTTTGACCTGGCAAAGAGAGAGAAGGGGGGGCGTCCCCCAAGTACCTCCTCCAGAGAGCCTTTTGGCCGGAGGGTTGCCCGGGGACCTGGAAAGGACGATAGTCAATGGCGCCCTAGAGCACCGTCCGAGCTTCCCTGGGCTACTGGGTCAGGCAAGGATTTATGGTGCATGGAGGGAGGTCGAATGGCAAAAGGCCTCTGTCCTGGAGTTGGTCATTCTCTCGGAAAAGAAAGTGTAGAGAAAAGAGGAAGAGAGAGAGGCCAAGATTCCTTGGGGTACGTGGAAAACCAATAAATCCCTTAGACAGAACTTGTACCGCTCACGAAGGTGCAGGGCGTCCTCTCGATGAGGTCTTGAAAGCCTGGGTGGGAAAGTCAGCTCGGCAGGCTGCCATGCTCTGAAGAGGTGGAAAACTAGAAGGAACCTCAACCTCCCAATGAAAAAGAGGCAGACCAGCACTTTACAGGAACAGATCACATTTAATGAGGCGAGAAGGGGCAGCAATCAGATTAGTGAGCTATGGCACCCCACTCCAGCACTCTTGCCTGGAAAATCCCATGGATGGAGGAGCCTGGTGGGCTGCAGTTTATGGGGTTGCTAAGAGTCGGACACGACTGAGTGACTTCACTTTCACTTTTCACTTTCATGCACTGGAGAAGGAAATGGCAACCCACTCCAGTGTTCTTGCCTGGAGAATACCAGGGACGGGGGAGCCTGGTGGGCTGCTGTCTCTGGGGTCGCACAGAGTCGGACACAACTGAAGTGACTTAGCAGCAGCACTAACCCAAGAAAAGAGTAAATATATATAGGTATATATGTGGAAATCTACTGTCTTAAGGGGGCCTGTTCTTCTCCAAGGTTGTTCAGAGTAGTTATCTCTTAAACGGCTGGGTCAAGGAATTCTGGAGATCAGCCAGAGGCTGGGACCGCTGGGAGCCTGGCGTAATCAACCTTAATGCCCATTTTTTCCTTCAGATGAGAGAGTTCTTTGTTTTGCATAGAATGATCGGAGGACCCAGAGGTGAGTTTTAACTCCAGGCTATTTTGAGCCATCTAACTTTCCTTCAGTATAGGGTTGCCAAATCTGTTTTCAAAAAAGGAGGATGTACATCTCAGTGTTTTCTTTTAAAAGCTTTATATAGGTATAATTTACATGTAGTAAGGTGTACATATTTAAAATGAAATATTGAGACTTTCCTGGTGGTACAGTGGATAAAAACCCACATGCCAATTCAGGGGACACAGGTTCAATCCCTGGTCCAGCAAGATTTCACATGCCTCGAGGCAACTGAGCCTGTACACCACAACTACTATTTACTTTTCTTTGTAATAGATACCTTTACATTTTCTATAATTTATATGATGGAATCCTTCAGTGTTGCTTTTTTTCCTGTAATTATTTTATGTGACATTTGTAATATAGATGTTATATGAATGGTTCATCTCCCTCCTTTTTCTTGGTTCAATCCTCTTTAGATATACTGCTATTTAACCATTCACTTGTTCATGACAAACCTAGATAGCTTATTAAAAGGCAGAGACATTACTTTGCCAACAAAGATCCGTTTAGTCAAAGCTATGGTTTTTCCAGTAGTCATGTATTGATGTGAGAGTCGGACCATAAAGAAAACTGAGTGCTGAAGAATTGATGCTTTTGTTTTGTTTTGTTTTTTAATTTTTTTTTTTTGAATTGATGCTTTTGAACTGTGGTGTTGGAGAAGACTCTTGAGAGTCCCTTGGACTGCAAGGACGTCAAACCAGTCAATCTTAAAGGAAATCAGTCCTGAATATTCATTGGAAGGACTGATACTGAAACTCCAATACTTTGGTCACCTGATGCGAAGAACTGACTGACTGGAAAAGACTCTGATGCTGGGAAAGATTGAAGGCAGGAGGAGAAGGGGATGACAGAGGATGAGATGGTTGGATGGCATCACCGACTTAATGGACATGAGTTTGAGCAAGCTCTGGGAGTTGGTGATGGACAGGGAAGCTTGGCATGCTGCAGTCCATGGAGTCACAAAGAGTCAGACACGACTGAGTAACTGAAATGAACAGAAACATTCACTTGTTTATGTGCATTTTGGATATTTCCAGATTTTGACAGTAGAAAATAAATTGGTGCAAATATTTGTATACAGTTTTTATAAGGATATTTATTTATTTTATTTTTTGGTCAAAGTATATTGCTGTGTCTGAATCATGAGGCCTGTGACTATTTAGCTTTTGAAGAAACTAACAATTTGTGACCTAATAATTGTGTTTTTTACATTCTTTCCAGCACTGTATGAGGGTTCCAGTTTCTCCACCTCGTAGTGAATACTTTATTTGGTCAGTCGTTATTAATTTTAGCCTTTTTAGTAAGTTTATCATGCTGTCTCGCTGGTTTTTTTTTTTTCTCTAAGAATTCATGATTAGCATTTTGTTTTTTTCAGATGTTTGGTCTCTTTTTTCATGTGCTCTATCTTATAAAATACCCACTTTTATCTTCTGCCTACTTTATGAACTTTGGTTATTTTTGTGTGTGTTTTTTTTTTTTTTTAACAAGTAGGACAAAGATGTACATTGAAGAGTCATCCATCTTCACTTGTTGAATAATGTGATTGTTAAGATTTGCTTTCAGTGCTGGAAGAATGTGTCCTGAGCTTTTTCAGTTTTTGTTATGCACAGTGTAGTGGGACACATGTACCATACATTTTAAAGATTAATATACCCTGGGAATTTCCTGACGGTCTAGCAGTTAGGACTTTGCTTTTTCACTGTCTGAGGCCCAGGTTCAGTCCCTAGTTGGGGAACTAAGATCTCACAAGCCTCATGCCACATGGCCCAAGCGGGGGAAAATAAAGACTAATCCGCCCTAATATATCGTTCGTCCGTTTCTAAAGTCCAGACTGAATAATAAACCCTTGCTTTGTAGTGTTTGGCCATTTTCCTGCTCCATTATGACGGATGGTGGGTTGGAGCAGGACTCTTAGATGGATTAAGTGCCATCAGGATGGACAGTACATCTCAAAAGCCCAGTGTGGAGGGAAATAGGAGGGCAGGGGTCAGTCTCTGCAAGCCTGGGTCAGGCAGCCTGGGTTTGCAGCCTAGTTGTCGGGTTCACATCCTGGATCCCATTGCCTTGACTCACAGAGAAATGACAGTCACCCACCCCCTACCCTCCCTGACCCCCTGTAAACAGGGATAAGGAGAGATCCTGTCCCCTGGTCTTCAGAGGAGCTGAACAGCCGTGTCACCCGTTCCCCATTAGGAGGGTGTGGCAGTGGTGACACACTGAGCCCAGCCACCCTGCGCTCCTCCTGACGCTCACAGTCCAAGCTGACGCCATGAAGCCACGCTTCGGGTGGCCAGTGCTACGGGACACTAGGGTGTCAGCGTGCGTTTTCCACCTGAGAATCTTCAGGTGGCTTACTGGAGCTCCTTCAGGCTCAGTTCCTGACTGGATTTGCAGGCAAATGATAGCATTTAACTTGTTCTTCGTGAGAATCAATAAAAAGACTGGGACTTGACCGTGCAGGAGCCCCGGGTTCCCTGCTGGTAGAGGATCTAAGATCTCATGTGCTTCCGGGCAAGCCCACGCATTGCAACTGAACAGCCAACATGCTGCATCAGACACAGTCAAATACATAAATATTTTAAAAAGCACTCCTAACTCAGAGATCCCGCGGGAGTGGATTTGAGTCTTGTCCCCCACTCTCTTGCTGAGTGCCCTGCAGTAAATTTTGTACTTTCTTTCATCGCCACCAGGTGGCACTAGATCGGCTTTGTGGAGCCAGTGGACTAAGTTCCGTTTAGTAACACAAGCACTTCGGTGATCCATGGCAGACTGATCCCACAGATTCTAGTGTGGCTCCTTTAGAAGAAAAGCCGCGTCTCTGTCCTTAGAACTGGAGGCATCGTTTTCCGGCGACGCTCACTGGGGAGCTTAGCCTTTTCTCTTCCTCCTGAAAGTCTCGTAGGGAGAGCCTTTGCCCGTGACTTGCTCGTGTGTTCGAGCTACATTACCCGGGATGTTCAGAGTAAAGGGCAGCGTGGGGGACGAATGAATTAGCAGGAAACAGGCAATTTCCGTTTAAAGCACAGCTCGTTGGGGCGGGACTTCCGGCCTCCTCCTCAGGCGGCCGTTTTAACTGCTGTGGGTCCGTTCAGGTCCGGAGGCGTGTTAGGGCTGGGCGATGGGACCGAGAACATTCGATGGGAGGGCCTGTCGTCGCTGCACAGAGACGGGTCTGAGCTTCGGCGACGCCGCCCGGGGACCGCCTTGCCCGAGCCTCCCCGCCGTCCCTGGCCCCGCTCCGCCCAGAGCCGCTGGAGGCGGCGGCGCTGAGGGACCCGCCTCAGGTAAATGTCGTCCTCCGGGCGCGCACTGCCCTCACCCCACCCGACACGAAAGCCCCGAGAGCGAGGCTCCTGCCCACGTGCCCACGTGCCCGCAGCCCAGGCCCCGGGCTCCAGGACGGCGAGGCGGTCGTGGGTGGTCCCTGTGTGTGACGGACTGTGTGATGGCGCGTGGGACAGGGTGATGGGCGGAGGGACCCGCAGCTGCAGAGGCTTGGAGGTCGGACTGTGGCTGGAGGATTCAGGAAACCTGGGTCCATCTGATGTCTTCAGGACCCAGACAGTGTGAAGCGGAGTCATGACCAGACTGTCAGGCTGAGGGTTGAGTCTTTACTGTCGGGACCTAAGAAGGTGTGGGGAGAAGGACATGGCAACCCACTCCAGTATTCTTGCCTGGAGAATCCCAGGGACAGAGGAGCCTGGTGGGCTGCCTTCTGTGGGGTCGCACAGAGTCAGACGCGACTGAAGCAACTTAGCAGCAGCAGCAGCAAGAAGCTGTGGAGAGTTTTGAACAAAAAGGGGAACAGGATTTACATTTGCTTTTAAAATGTTTCCCAAGGCTATTCAAAGGAAAGACAGATTTGAGGGAAGTGATGAGAACGCTGAGGCACTAGGAGGTTGAATCTTTGTTCAAGGTCACACTGCTGGTAAGGAGTGACAAAGCGCACCGAGGCATAGAGGTCAGACAGCCAAGTTGAGGTCACCTGGCTTGGTCTCGGCATGGATGCATATGGGGTGGCATGAGCCTCAACCTTTCTGTCCCCACTGTTACATTGTTCTAAGGTCTGTCTTTTCACAGAGTCCCAAGGCTGCAGAAGTACTTACAGAAACAAAACGGGTATGTGGAGGGTGCCCTAGTTCCTTTCTGGCTCTAACCCTCATTCAGATGTTTTCTGGTTTGCGGAATCCGGGAACTCTTAGGTGCCGTCTTCCTAATCCTTGGCTCTGGGCACCCTCGAGAAACCCCATGCCCAGAGTCTTAAGTCCATATTAGAGGTTATATGGTTATATTTCCATTTCTGGCAACCATCGTAAGGTAGTGTGGGAAGTTACCCCAGGAGCTGGTACCACCATGTGCAAATACTTAGTATTAAAATGAAGGTGGGAGTGTTGAGGAAGCACAGGTATCCTTATCTGGAATGAGCACGAAATATAGGATGAATACCTGAGAAATGGAGCATCTATTCTGGAGGTATTGGGTGGTTTCAATCAGAGGAGGGAGGTGATATTATCAAGGTCTTAAAAAGCTATCTCTGACTGTAGGTAGAGTGGAAAACAGACTGTGGGAGTGAGAGGAGTGAGGCAAATCCTGGTAGAGTCTACTGACATAGTCTAGCTGAGAGTTAATGGGCCAGAGTTGTGATTTAGTAGATGAGGTTGAAGTCTGGATGCATGTTCTAAAAACAGGTAACTAGGTTTTCTAGTTTGGATGGTGAGAAGTGAAACAGAGAAACCAGAGATAACCCCAGGGTGTTTGATCTTAGCAGCTGTAAGGATGGAAGCTCCAACTGAGATGAGGAAGTTGATAGTGTGAGTAATAATCACTGGGTTTATCAGAAGCTTTTTTTTTTTTTTTTTACCATATTAAGAGTCTGAGGTATTTCAGGGACCCGTAAGTGGAGGCATCAAATTGGCAGCTGGACTCACAAATTGGAAAATCGAAAGAGGGATTCAAGTGGAGATATCCAAAATGTGGCAGCTACTTGGTCACATTTAGGAGGTATAATCTTCATGTTACTGTCCTAACGCTGTTCAGGGAGCAGGAAGTGGAGGATAGAGGCTGAGCACGGGGGCTCTTGCTTGAGTACCTGAGTGATGGTATTGGCTTTCTTGGTGGCTCAGATGGTAAAGAATCTGCAGTGCAGAAGACGTAGGTTCGACCCCTGGATCAGGAAGATCCCCTGGAGAAGGGAATGGCAACCCACTCCAGTATCCTCACCTGGAGAATTGCATGGACAGGAGCCTGGCAGGCTACAGTACATAGGGTTCCAGAGTCAGACACAACTGAGTGACTATCGCTTTCACCTTTCAAATGCAGTTGAGGGAGGTATGTGGCCATAAAGGTAGGGTGTATCAGACATGAGAGCCTGGTAAGTGGCCAAGGCTTCCAAGAGAAGAGTAGGTATGAGTTGGAGGCCAAGGAATAGCAGTGATTGAGGCAGGATGGCATACAGACCGGAGCTACTGCTTATTCAATTCACTAGGGACTCACCAAGATTTTGTGAGGACTTTAATGGGGCCTGGAATGATTCATTCAGCCTGGTGGGTATGGACAGAGGC
This sequence comes from Capra hircus, assembly GCF_001704415.2. NCBI lineage: Eukaryota > Metazoa > Chordata > Mammalia > Artiodactyla > Bovidae > Capra > Capra hircus. The sequence goes on along the minus strand of NC_030825.1, from coordinate 66,653,222 downwards.
AAATATGGTCATTTGTGATAATTAGTGGGATTGGGGTGACTTGAATGAGGGTTAGCTGGACAGAGAAGGCTGTCATTGCTGAAGGACAGCGAGAGCTGCACAGAAATGGAAGAGGGCCGTGGGCATCCAAGATTGACTGGTGGGTTTGTGTGGCTTAGTCTTAGGCAAGGAGCAGCCATACAGGAAGAGAGGCCATAGAAGGCTTAGATGTTCCCACCCTCAGTGGGTGCTGTGGAAGGTCTAAGCTAGTATTGAATCCTGTCTGAATTTGCTGAGCAAACCTGGGTGCTTTCTGCAAAGTTGTATGTTAAGAACTTAAATGAAGGACTTCCCTGGTGGTCAGGTGGTTAAGAATCCACCTGCCAATGCAGGGGACGCAGGGTCGATCCCTGGTCTGGGAGGATCCCACGTGCCACAAGGCAGTTAAGCGGGTGCGCCACAGCTACCATACGAGCCCATGTTCTAGAGCCATGAGCTGCAATGGCCGAGCCCTTGTTCAGTTATACGTCTTCTGAGAGGAGTGGGGCCAAATGGATGAGGTTCAGGGACACTTGTACCTTGATGCTGGAGGACCTTGAACTTAAAACCTCCCTGGGTGAGGTCCTCACACCCACCTCTGTGCCCCGCTGTATTCCTTGCTCTCTCTTTTCACCCTAGAGCCTGGTCTGCCCTTCCTACATCAGAACCACGGACAGTGCGTCCTTCCCCAAGTCCCTAAGTAGGTGCTGGGGTTGGTTGGATAAGGTGTGTGCACTGCCTTCTTCTCTCCTTGAAAAGCCCCAACTTCTGCTTTCATGAAGCCTCACAAAGAATGATTCGGGGTCAGCCATCTACTGGCCACTGCAATGCATTCTGTTGCTTGCCCTCTGCCTGACCGGGTGACTGTCCAGATCTAAAGCGCTCTAGTACCCTGGACCCCATTTCTCTCTTCTAGCTGACATTCCCTCCTGCCTGCCGTGCCAGGATTTGCCGTCATTGGCATGCTTGCTAACTGTGTGGGCCGTGGCCTCCCCTGCAGGGCTCCCTGAGGTTTTCTGGAGCAGCTTTCTTTCCTGTGTGCTGCTGTGTGCTGGGTTACTCTGGCCTGGTGCTGGCTGCACTTCGTAAGGTCTTCCTCTAAGTAACTGCATCACATGGTTGCCATGTGTATTTGCTCATCTCGGGAGTAGGATGGAGTGCATTCAGTGGTTCACAAATGACTGTTAATCCAGTCACAGCAAAATGCATCAGGAGGCTCTTGGTCTTAAATGGCCCCTGGGGGAGGGCATGACATCAAGGCTGTGTTCAAATTATAGGAGAAGCTTACTGTGTTTGATGAGTATTTTGTGCCATTTCTAGCAGCTGCACCTCGTTTCTGGTGTTGCTTCCCCATTCTTGACATTGTGACCACTTGTCTGTTCGACTCGTCTGTCCTGCTCTTGCACACGGTACACGGCTAATCCTCGCCTCTCTGGACGCTCCCCTGCTCTTCTCACTGCTCCTTCTGCCGTGCTCTCCAGTGTTGGCTGTTACGTCCTGTGTCACGAGGTGTGCACTATCTGTGAATAGTCCTTGCACACAGACTGTTCTATTGCAGTTGGATATTCTTGGTCCTGGACTTAGCCTTCTACTCTAGTGGTCACGTGTCACCAGCAAACAGGAGCCCTCTGGAAATTACTTACAGATAAACTGGTTCTGGCCCTGTTCTCCTCCAGATATCCCATCCCATAGCTGTGTCCTTCACCTTACGAGGCCTTCCCCATTCTGTGCTCTTTATTTCCCAGGACAGCAAAGCGGCCTGATCTTTAGCCTGCGTCACCTCCCTGGTCCTGCGGACAATCCCATGGACTTATCCTGAGTTGTGTTTAGGTGGCCCTCTCCGACCATGTACTGTGTTATCTAGCATCATCTACAAGGGTGCATTATAGAGGTGTACATGGCTCTGCAATGCGAAGAGGCCACAGAGGTTTTCAGAAGGCAGATCATAAAACAGAAATACAATGGCATTATAAATTTTAAGTTTCATAACTGTGTCTAAACACACATCCATTCTTCTGGATTCCACTAAATAGTGTGAAGAACAGAGAGAGCGAGCATGTCTGACATCTAGGACCTGTCTTGACTTCAGCTCAGTTACATTTCCTCATTTGCCAGGAGTAAATCCATATGGAGAAGATTCCAAGTCTGGGAAGCCACTCTAGATGGCTCATCATTTTCCTGTGTTCCCTTTTCATGGAACCTGAGTACCAGGTCACTGCATACATTTAGTACATTATTTCTGACCAGGTGTGATCTTGGATCAGAGATCGAGAACAAACACATGGGGTAAAACAAAGGAAGAGAAGAGGGACAGAGAGGGGAAGTGAGAGAGATGAATTATGGTAGAAATGACATATAAATATCCGGAAGTGGCGCAGTTCTGAAATAAGAGACTGTTAAAAGAGTTATATAGTTTTTGAACATGGGAAACACTAATGTATAATATTTTAGGTCAATTAATTCTTTAAGGTATAGAGAATGAGGAGCAGTTCATTAGAAAGGATAAGAAGCAAGCTATAAAGAGTGAAACTCTGATCTAGACTCATGAAAATCCAGATTCTTAGACAGATGGGAAGGTATGATAAGTCTTCAACAATAAAAATTAAAAATGGACATAACTGAAAATAAGTAACTGAGGAAAAACACATTTTCTAACACACTTGAAATGAGATCGTTTTCAAAGGAGAATAATCAAAATAGAACTCTAATAAAGGTTTATTTTGCTAAGTCAACAAACTGTTTGCCCTGCTGTCAAGAGAATTGATAGAAGCAGTGTTTGCAAGCAGAGTGGATTCATAAAGAGAGGAAAGTTTCTTCAAAAACAGCAGCAACAGGAACAGCCTGATGCTGCTGTGTTCCAGGTTGGGGTGTTACTCTGTGACTCTATGAATCCCAGTCCATGTGGGCTATCAAACTGGCCCTCCCCCTCCATCAGGATATCTGAGGTTCTGTTACTGTACAGAAGAGAAGGCAGGGCTATGCCCTGTGACTAGAGCTCTCTCACACCTTCCTTCTAGAATTACGAGCTTATATCCTTAGATTCAGCGTACACTTGAATGACAATATTGCACCTTCCTTTTCGTGAATATGAGATGTCTCTTCCATTTATTTAGTTTTTCTTTGATATCTTTTATCAGAATTCAGTAGTTTTCTCCATATAGCTCTTGTATATGTTTTGTTAGATTTGTACCTGAGTATTTAATTTTGGAGGATGCTAATGTAAATGGTAATATATTTAAAATTTTAAATTCCATTCATTCATTGCTGGCATATAGCAACAACCTTGCTATAATTTCTTACTGGATCGAGAATTTTTGTTGGTGTTGATTCTTTCAGGTATTATACATAGAGACTTTCTTATCACTTGTTTACAGAGACAGTTTTATTTCTTCCTTCCCAATCTATACCTTTTCATTTTATTTTCTTGTCTTACTGAATTAGCTAGGACTTCCAGGACAATGCTGAAAAGCAGTGGGTAGCAAGACATACTTGCCTTGTTCCTGATTTTCGTGGAAAAGCTTTGAACTTCTCACAAGTAAGATAAAGCAGCCATTGCTTTTAAGTATATCTGATCATCTCTGCTTTTGTTTATTTGAAGTTAAATGCATCATTTTGAGTAAGGTCTTTATTTCACAACCTGATACTTACTATGCTATGTTTATTATGTCTATTTATTATATTTTTGTAGATTTTCTTCAAATGTTGGATTTTCTCAAATGTTTTTTCTGCATCTATGATATGATCATGTGATTTTTCTTCTTTTAGCCTGTTTGTGTGATTGTTGTTCAGCTGCTCAGTTGTGTCCGACTCTTTGTGGCCCCATGGACCGCAGCACACCAGGCTTCCCTGTCCTTCACCATCTCCCAGAGGTTGCTCAAACTCATGTCCATCAAGTCAATGATGCCATCCAATCATCTCTTCCTCTGTCGTCCCCTTCGCCTACCTTCAATCTTTCCCAGCATCAGGGTCTTTTCTAATGAGTCAGCTCTTTACATCAGGTGGCCAAAGTTAATTTGTATTTTAATATTAAACTAGCCTTGCATACTTAGGATAATTCCATTTGGTTGTGGTGAATAATTCTTTTTACACATTGTTGGATTTGCTTCTGTGCTCATGAGAGAGATTGGTCCATAGTTTCCTTGTAATGTCATTGTCTGGTTTTGGTATTAGAGTGATGTTGGCCTCATAGCATGAGTTAGGGAGTATTTCCTCTGCACTTTTCATCGGGAAGAGATTGTAGATAACTGGTATAATGTCTTCCTTAAATATTTGGTAAAATTCACTAGTAAATCTCTTTGGGCCTGGTGCCTTCTGCTTTGGAAGGATAGTAATTATTGATGCAGTTCTTCACTAGAAAGTAAGAATAGACAATCTGAATAGGCCTGTATCGTTTAAAGAAATTAATAAATGCTGTAAAAGCATTTGAGAAAATCTAACACCCATGCTCTCCTGTTTTCCATTTCATTGATTTCTATTCTAATTTTTATTTCTTTTTCTGTTTTGGATTTAATTTGCATTTCTTTTTACAGTTTTCTAGGATGGAAATTCAGACTAATGATTTTGTATATTTCTTCTGTTTATGCTGTAAATTTTCCTCTAGGCACTGCTTTCTCTGCAACCCACAAGTTTTGGTAAATTGTTTTCATTTAGTTTCAAGCAGTTTGAAATTTCTCTTGAGATTTCTCCTGACTCATAAGTGTCCTTGAATTATTTAAAACTATGTTTTTTCCGCTCCATGTATTTTGGGATTTTCGAGCTATCTTTATCTTTTTAATTTCTACTTTAATTCCATTGTGGTCTGAGAGCAGACATTATGTGATTTCTATTCCTTTAAGTTTGTTAAGGTATATTTTATAGCCCAGAAAATGTGGTAGTGAATGTTCCATGTGAGCTTGAGAAGAATATGCAGTCTGCTCTTTTTTGATGAAGTCGTCTTGTAGATATCAATTATATTAAATTGATTGAAGGTGCTTTGAGTTTAAATATGTCCTTAACTGATTTTCTGCCTGCTGGAACTGTCCATTTCTGGTAGAGGGATGTCTCCCAAATATAATAATGGATTCATTTATTTCTGTTCATCTGGAGCTCTAGGTCCACTTTCACACTCACAAAGCACAGTTAATTTCCTTCTCATAGTTTCCCCCTGAATTCCTCTATATTCTAGCCACAGCAGGAGATTGTCAAGTGGAGAATTTCTTCTCCCACTTCTGAATCCCTTCTTCAGATCTGCCTGACTTCCACTTCTGTTTCAGCCAGAACAAGTTCTCCACATTGAGAACTCATGTGAGTACATTAGGCCAGCCTGAATAATCTCTGTTTTCAAGTCAAACAATTAGCTACTCTAATTACATCTGCACAATTCTTCTGTCTTGTAACATAACGTGCTCAGGGGAGTAGCCCCAGGGGTCAGAGCCACAGCCATCAAAACCGCCAGGCATAGTCTTTTTTCCTAATTCACTTCTAGTATTTTGTAGCACATTTAATATTTTTATCTTCTCAACTGTAAGTCTGAAATTATTTATATATATATATAAATCCACACATCTCAGCCATGGGATAAATATCTATATATAACTACAACTACCATTGTCTGTCACAAGTTGACTTAAATTCCAGGTTTCACATGTTCAATACAGTGCTTAGATTAAGCAGTAGTTTGCTTCTAAGTACATCTGATTATCTCTACTATTGTTTATTTGAAATTAAGTGCATCATTTTGAGTAAAGTCTTTATTTTGCTTATTTACTTTGATTTTGTGGACTAATCTTTTGCTCTTCTCGTGATATTAACTTGGGGGCTTACTCTCTGAGTCTGTGAAGAATTGATACTGATGCTGCCTTTGTGTATAGGTGTTACTTCTGCCCTCCTGACGGGCCTCACTGGGACAGACCTATCACATAAGCCTGCTATCTACCCAGTATTCTACATGATGAATACTTAGGCAGTGATGTTTTAGATGTTCACACAAAGGCATACACATAAACAACAGCCAAGTTTATAACTGTACAGCATGATTACTTACTGTTCAGTGTTTTGGTATTCTAAGGTAGGAACTGTTGTGGAAACATAATTTTAAATAAAATGTCCTGCTAACCCAGAGACTTCTTCACATAAAAAGAAGAGAGAGAAAACATTTTTTTTTCCTGTTGAAGAAGCGTTGAGGCAGAATGTGATACGCATTACAGGCAATCTAGTGAGGAGATCGTGAAGTCAGTAAGGAACCTCACCCTTTTATGTGACCGTGCAGTACAATGTGCTACGTACATGTTCTTGAGATAAATGAGAACTGATTCTCCAGTAAGAGGATTTGACAGTACCATTTTTCATATCATTCATGCTAAATTTACCTTCTAATTGGAGTGACTATTGGTGTTTGCCAAGTGTCTTTATCTAAAGGAAAAATATATTTCTTATACCTTTATCACAGGAGGTAGTTTTATAAATTAGAGCCTGGCACCTGCTGAAGTTAGGCTCCTTCTCTCCTACAGAAACTGGAAGATAAGGGCACACTCTTACGTAATGATTGAATTTAAAAGAGCGATCTCTCAGGTCCCGGAGCTAAAGGTTTCCAGAATGCACATCTCGCAAAAGGCTTATATAGCTTTAAAAAATATATCGTAATGGGCAAAGGAAGAAAAGACAAGTTTTCTGAAGTAAATGCCTTAAGAAAAAGTGGATGTGGTGATGAAACTCTCCTTTTTAGCCTCGGAGGATTTTTTCTTTTTTTAAATTTGTGTTTGCTGTTACAAAATTCACTGTTAATTTGAACTTTAAGCAGATCTGCAAAAAATTTATTTGCATTTTCTAAGCATATTGGCTGGTTGAAGTTGCTTTCAAATGGAGAGGAAAAAGTCCTAAAAATTTACTGACTTCTGGAAGCTTTAGAAGACTGGAAGAACTGAAGGGATGTCAAGAATTCTGTGTGTGGGTGTGTGTAAGTAAGATAAAGCCAGGACAGTATGTGATAACTTCTGACAGGTTTTGATGGAAACACCAAAGGAGAGAGATTTTCCAGAAGAGACATGATGTGTCACTGAGTGTTTATTCATGTAGGAGAAATGATAAGATTCCTTTAAAAATTCAATTAAAACAAATTGATTTTATTAAAAATTATTTTTAACCCTTTTAGTTTTAAGTATTCAATAAGTATTTTTAATATAAGTAAAAGTTTAACAAAATTTGACAGCCATTAGCACCTAAAAACAACATTCCAAGACCTGCATTTTCATGTAGTCTTTATTGTCCATATTTGATAATAACTTGCCATTTATTATAAGTAACATGGTGCAGTGGTAAAGAATGCGCTTGCCAATGCAGGAGGCATGGGTTCGATCCCTAGGTCAGGAAGATCCCCTGGAGAAGGAAAGGGCAACCTACTCCAGTATTCTTGCCTGGGAAGTCCCATGGACAGAGGAGCCTGGAGGGCTACAATCCATGGGGTTGCAAAGAGTCGGATATGACTGAGTGAGTGAGCACACATGACTAACTTATAAACAATACTTGGTCATTGAGAAATAGTCTTACCTGTGGCGAAATGTGTAATTCTTCAGCTCTGTGATGTCTGCTTCACTTAAAATTGATTGAAAAAATTGTTTTTGTCTTTTAGTATTTAATCATGTAAAATGCTTTTTAATGTGTTCAGATATGAAGCACATAATTTAATTATTTAAATATCATTTCAATCCAGAATATTTAGGTAATATGGTTGTCATTAATGATAAATCTTGCTGAAATAAGTTACATTTATTGCCACTAATAAAACGTCATAGCAACAATACCTCCCATAATGAGTTTTTCTTTTCAACATTCATTTATATTTCTGTAGTAAATTAATACTGCATGGATTTCTTTTTCAAGATTTTAATTTGATGGTTCCCTAGTATTTACAGACTCAAAGTTTTTAGTATCTGTTCAGTGACTTTGAATCTGTCCTAATTTAAGATCCTCAGGATTATCTCTTGTTCACTTATCACATTTTCCAAAAGCATAAATACTGAGTGAACTTTTTTATGCTTATGACAGTGCAGTGATCTGTGAGGAACCTCATCCTCTCCTGTTTCCACAACTCCACGTGGTTTTCACAGTGAGAAACTTGTACTCACTTAACTATATGCAAATTAACAAATCAGTGTCAAAACTCATTATTGCAGAGACTGAATATGATCTTTGGTATGATTCATTCTTAAAAATTGTTTTATGGTTCTATGTCTTAATAGATGTAAAGACATCAGAAAAAAATTAAGCAATTTCCTTCGCTTCTTGGATCTGACCGTTCTCAATACACTTTAGCCTCAGCCTCAATACTTCGTTATAGGAATGAGCAGAGCTTATAGTGCTTCTGTCTCTATTCTCTATTCTTTGCACTCTGCCTGCTCTCGCTGCCCCCTTCATCTTTTCCTGAATGCTGATACTGCGTAATGACTTAAAGCGTAAAGAAGAATCACACTTTGAAGACAGTGTCTTCAGAATAATTATTCTGGTCACATGCTCAGCTTAATTGTATCTCTTCTCAGACATCACTGCTAAAACTTCTCTAAGATTTTCACATTTTAAACCATATGTGGATACTCTGCTGAGACATTTCAGACATAATCTCTGAATCACTACATAGTCATGAATAGCTTTCTGTAGTTTGAATTTTATAACATTTTCTCAGGTAATAGTTCCTCATGCAGAGCACTCTCTGTAATCCAGGGGAAATGATAACGACTTTCCAGTCATGAGATCATAGTTTCAGTTACTCTGTGCAGTTTGGGGTTCAAACACCTTTTTCACACATGCTTGATCTGTGAATACCACACCTGTTAATCTGTATGAAATCTGCATGTCTTTCATTGTTCTGTTTTTGAGAAATAACTATCAGGCTATCCAAAAAGAAACTAAATGATAAAAATATTATATGCTTGCTAAATTGGACACAATAACTTACTATGCTGTTAAAAGTATTTTCTGAAGTGACTACAGAGATCCACCTTTGTACTCCTGCTGACCCACCTGGAGTGTTTTTTCTCTTCTGCCTGACCAAACATACAGAGACTGATCAAACTGATTCTGACACTTCATAGTGTATAGATTTAATTGGAACATGGTAATGTTTAATACGTGAACCGTGAACTTCCTGATGTTCAAGCCTGTTTTAGAAAAGGCAGAGGAACCAGAGATCAAATTGCCAATATCCACTGGATCACGGAAAAAGCAAGAGAGTTCCAGAAAAACATCTATTTCTGCTTTAATGACTATGCCAAAGCGTTTGACTGTGTGGATCACAATAAACTGTGGAAAATTCTGAGAGAGATGGGAATACCAGACCACCTGACCTGCCTCTTGAGAAATCTGTATGCAGGTCAGGAAGCAACAGTTAGAACTGGACATGGAACAACAGACTGGTTCCAAATAGGAAAAGGAGTACGTCAAGGCTGTATATTGTCACCCTGCTTATTTAACTTATATGCAGAGTACATCATGAGAAACACTGGGCTGGAAGAAACACAAGCTGGAATCAGGATTGCCAGGAGAAATATCAATAGCCTCAGATATGCAGATGACACCACCCTTATGGCAGAAAGCGAAGAGGAGCTAAAAAGCCTCTTGATGCAAGTGAAAGAGGAGAGTGAAAAAGTTGGCTTAAAGCTCAACATTCAGAAAACGAAGCTCATGGCATCCGGTCCGATCACTTCATGAGAAATAGATGGGGAAACAGTGGAAACAATGTCAGACTTTATTTTGGGGGACTCCAAAATTACTGCAGCTGGTGACTGCAGCCATGAAATTTAAAAGACGCTTACTCCTTGGAAGAAAAGTTATGACCAACCTAGATAGTATATTCAAAAGCAGAGACATTACTTTGCCAACTAAGGTCCTTCTAGTCAAGGCTATGGATTTTCCAGTAGTCATGTATGGAAGTGAGAGTTGGACTGTGAAGAAGGCTGAGTGCCGAAGAATTGATGCTTTTAAACTGTGGTGTTGGAGAAGACTCTTGGGAGTCCCTTGGACTGCAAGGAGATCCAACCAGTCCATTCTGAAGGAGATCAGCCCTGGGATTTCTTTCGAAGGAATGATGCTAAACATGAAGCTCCAGTACTTTGGCCACCTCATGCGAAGAGTTGACTCATTGGAAAAGACTGTGATGCTGGGAGGGATTGGGGGCAGGAGAAGAAGGGGGCAACAGAGGATGAGATGGCTAGATGGCATCACTGACTCAATGGACGTGAGTCTGAGTGAACTCCGGGAGTTGGTGATGGACAGGGTGGCCTGGCGTGCTGCGATTCATGGGGTCGCAGAGTCAGACATGACTGAGCAACTGAACTGAACTGAATGTTTATTTTTCATTATTAGTTTATTTTTATTGAAGTATAGTTGTTTTACACCTGGAGCTAATTCAGGTATATAACACAGTGATTCAGTATTTTTATAGATTATACTCCATTTAAATTTATTAAAGACAAGGCTTCCTTGGTGGTCTAGTGATTAAGAATCCTGGAAGACAATGGCAACCCACTGCAGTACTCTTGCCTGGCAAATCCCATGGGTGGAGGAGCCTGGTAGGCTGCAGTCCATGGGGTCGCTAGGAGTCGGGACACGACTGAGCGACTTCCCTTTCACTTTTCACTTTCATGCACTGGAGAAGGAAATGGCAACCCACTCCAATGTTCTTGCCTGGAGAATCCCAGGGACGGGGGAGCCTGGTGGGCTGCCGTCTCTGGGGTAGCAGAGAGTCGGACACGACTGAAGAGACTTAGCAGCAGCCTGCCAATGCAGGGGACACGAGGTCGATCCCTGCCCTGGGGAGACCCCGTGTGCCACAGGGCAGCTAAGCCCTGTGCTGTGGAACCTGTGCTCTGCAACAGAAGAAGCCAGAGCAATGAGAAGCTTGAGCACCACAACGAAGTGCAGCCCCTTCTCGCCTCAAACAGAGAAAGCCCACGCACAGCAGCAAAGACCCAGCATGACCAAAAACAAATGAATCTTTAAAAAGTTATTAAAAACAAAAGCTATATTTTCCTGTGCTGTACAACATATCCTTGTTCTTATCTTTTTATACATAGTGAAACTGAGCAGGACCCTGTGGGACCTTCATGGGAGAAACATCCCCAACGCTCATGTCCCCTGACTCCCACTTGACCCACTGGGTGTGCTGCACAGCTTGCGGGATCTTAATTCCCTGACCAGGGACTGAACGCGGGCCCTGAGCAATGAGAGCATGGAGTCCTAACCCTTTGACCACCAGGGAATTCCTGTCCTGACTCTTGTTTATGGAAAATTTTATCCTCTTTGGCTTTCCTGGAATTCCAAAAAGCAAAATCAGAAAAGTGAGAAGATGCAGAAACAAAGGAAGGCAGTCGAGTGTGACAACATCATAATAGTTTAGCCATAAAACAAAGTGAAGGACCTTTAAAGTTCCTCCTCAGGGGCAATGGATGATATCCTGAGCCATGTCCTTGAGCTATTTTGCAGTTACTAAAACCCCTACCAGGTGGAAGAAGTTAACTGCATGCTGACAACCAGCATGTAGCCTCCCAGACCAGTTGGAGTTAGAAAACTGATAATTAATATCCTGAAAATATCACCGTTATCTCATCATCAACCAGAGAATTGTGCTCAGGCTGACACATCCTGCTACCCTCTTCCTCATAGTGTCTTTAAAATCCCTTCTTTGAAAGTCATTGGGGACTTAAGGTCTTTTGAGCATGAGCTGCCTGTTCTTGCAGTAAACCCTGTACTTACCTTTCACCACAAGGGAATATCAATGGTTTGGCTTTTCTGTGCATCAGGTGACTGGCCCAAGTTTGGTTTGGTAACAGCAGTTTGAGTCTCTTAGGCCCATAGCCCTATTTGGCCTCTCCCCCATGAAATGTTTATCAGCTTCTGCTACCAGCGGACACATTTTGTATCTGAAGGACTAGGAATGATATGTGTGCTTGGCTCTGTGTCCTCTGAGAACTTCAGAAATAATACAGGTAGCCTCAGGCAGCATGAAGTTCACAGAAACTGAACTAACACATCTCCAGTCTTGGGTGAATGTCTTCAGACAACACAACATCCCCCAGAAGTCCTGAGATCTGCCCCTTTAAGAACGAACAAGAGGCTTCTAAGTCCTTGGACGGGTGAACTCCATTTCCCAGCGCCCCTGGGGTCTAAACTTGTCAGAGTGCAAAGGGGTGGGGTGAGTTACCCCCTAGCGTGAGAACTACAGAACCCAGAGTACTCTGCTGTGCAGCCTTGCTGAGCCAATGAAGGCTCAGAACAGGCGTTTCCGTGCGGGGCCCCTAGCGAGGGGCGGGGCTTCCGGCGTCCTCCTCCGGGCGGTCATTTTGGCTGCTCGGGTGTGTTCGTCCGGACAGAAGTTCCGGAGCCGTGAGCCGGGGCCGACAGAACAGGACCGACAAAGCGTCAGAGGAGTCCCGCTGCACAGAAGCGAGTCTGAGGTTCGGCCGCAGCACCGCGCGAGATGATTCGCACCAGGGCCGGTTTAAGACCCGCCGGCCCGCTCCCGGACCCACTCCGCCCGAAGGCCTGGATGGCTGCGGCCGATCGGAGGGACCCGCCGCAGGTAAGCGCTTGTCCTCGGGCCCTCCCTGCCCTCACGCTGTCAGACACTGACGTCCGGAGTGCCCTCGTCCCTGCAGCCCAGCCCCCGGTGTCCGGGACGGTGAGGCGTTAGTACACGTGCTCTTGTTTCTGACAGTGGTTGTGAATAAACTTAACATTTCAGTTCTCCAGTTTAGTCTTACCGTCTGGGGTGTGATTAGATGAGGGAGAGGGATACAGGCAGAGGAACCGGGATGTACGAAGGCCTGGAGCTGCGACAGGGCTCTGGGGATTCGGGAACTCTGGGCTCCGTTGTGCCCGGCGAGGAACAAAGTTTGAGGCGGAGTTACTCCTGGAATAGCAGGCTGAGGGCTCTCAGGATTCTAAGAGCCGTGGGAAATTTTAAACCACACTACGTTAGGTTTTCAAAAGTCTTCCAAAAGCTGTTTAACAGCCTTTGGATAAGCAGACCGAAGGAGAAGGATGAAGACGCTGGGGCACCAGGAGGTTGGATCTTTGTTCAAGCACGCAGAGCTAGTAAGATGAGACACTGAGGCACAGAAGTTAGGCATTCAGCCCAAGGGCCAGGCGTGCGCTCATAGCGGCCTGAACCCCGTGAAACCTGACATTATATTCATTCATCTATAGCCTGTGTCTTAAAGCATGACTGCGGAAACGTTTGTGGGACCTGTGTAGGTATGTGTAATGTGTCCCAGACTGCTGCTGTTCCCTTCCCCAACCCATATATTCTCTGTATTGTGGTGACCCGGGATTCTTTTTATACATTGTTTACGGCTGTGCTGGGTCTTCCTTGCTGCGCAGGCATTTCTCTAGCTGCCGTGACTGGGGGCTACTCTTGGCGCGGTGTATGGGCTTTTTCATTGTGGGGATTTCTCTTGTGGAGCGTGGGTTCAGTAGCTGTGGTGCATTGTCTTAGTTACTCTCGCAGCTTGTGAATCTTCCCTGACCGGGGATCGAATCTGTGTCCACTGCTTTGGCAGGCAGATTCTTATCCACTGCACCACCAGAGAACTTCCTGCTGTGGGATTCTTTAAGGACCTAAGCCTAGGGTCCTGAGTCTACCAAAGATTGTATAGAAGTGTTTCCATTTCTGGCACCTGATGTAAATGGATGTGGAAATGTTATCCAAGTACCAGGATGTGAAAGTGCTTAGAGGTAGAGCTGAGGTGGGATCGTTAAGATCTTTCCATTAGGTGGGAAGAATTCAGTACTGGAACGGCTGCCTAAGAAATTGGGTATCTGTTCTGGAGGTGATAGGAAGTTTGAATCAGAAGAGGGGAACCTTCTAGCTCCATTCATAGAAGGAAATGGCAACCCACTTCAGGGTTCTCGCCTGGAGAATCCCAGGGACAGGGGAGCCTGGTGGGCTGACGTCTATGGGGTCGCACAGAGTCAGACGCGACTGAAGCAACTTAGCAGCAGCAGCTCCATTCATTCATTTATGGGGGGGGGGGGTGGTGGTGCGTCTCATTGCAGTGGCTTCTTGTGGCAGAGCGTGGCCTCTGGTGCGAGTGGGCTTCAGTAGTTGTGGCGCGTGGGCTCAACAGCTGTGCCTCCGGGCTTGCAGTTGGTCTGCAGCACGTGGAATCCTCCTGAATCAGCGCTCGAACCCGTGACTCCTGCACTGGCAGGTGGGCTCTTTAACACGGCCTCCAGGAGAGCCCTCACCCAGCTCTTAGCAGTGTCCGTAGGGCTGCACAGTGGAGAGCAGGTTGTGAGACTGAGGGAAGAGAAAGGAAAGCCAGTGTGGAGGCTCCTGCAGTAGTCCACTGGAGGGTTTATGGAGCAGAGTGGTAGCTTAGAAGTGGCTCGATTCTGGATATGTTTTTTATTATGAGTTAACTGGATTTTCCAGTGAGGAAGGAAAGTGTCTTTTTCTGCGTGGGTGGTTATAACAAAGTACCGTAAAGTAGATGACTTATAAATACCAGGAGTTTTTTTCCTAGAGGCTGGAAGTCCAAGATCAGGGTGCCTGCATGCTGAGGTTCTATGTCTGGTGAGGGCCTGCTTCCTGGTTCCTAGAAGCCATGCTCCGTGTCCTTATGTGGTGAGCAGAGAGGATCAAGCTCTCCTGAATTTTATAAGGGTGACAGTCTCTCCTTTGTGGGGCCTACCTTCATGGTCTTATCTAATTTACTCCCAAAGGTTCTCGCTCCTAATACCATAAAATTGGGAGGTTCTGTGTCAACTATGAATTCTGGGAGGACATAAACATTCACTCTCTAACAGAGAGAGAGTGAAACAGATGAACCTAGGTGGTCTTCTTTTTTTTCTTAACATATTTGTGTGATTGAATTACATTAGTTTCAGTTGCACAATATAATAATTAGATATTTATATACATTACAAAATGATGGGAAACATTCCGTTACTGTGTGTTACCATACAGAGTTCAGTTCAATTCAGTTGCTCAGTCGTGTCTGACTCTTTGTGACCCCATGAATCGCAGCACGCCAGGCCTCCCTGTCCATCACCAACTCCTGGAGTTCACTCAGACTCACATCGATCGAGTCAGTGATGCCATCCAGCCATCTCATCCTCCGTCGTCCCCTTCTCCTCCTGCCCCCAATCCCTCCCAGCATCAGAGTCTTTTCCTATGAGTCAACTCTTCACATGAGGTGGCCAAAGTACTGGAGTTTCAGCTTTAGCATCATTCTTTCCAGAGAAATCCCAGTGCTGATCTCCTTCAGAATGGACTGGTTGGATCTCCTTGCAGTCCAAGGGACTCTCAAGAGTCTTCTCCAACACCACAGTTCAAAAGCATCAATTCTTTGGCGCTCAGGTTTCTTCACAGTCCAACTCTCACATCCATACATGACCACTGGAAAAACCATAGCCTTGACTAGAAGGACCTTAGTTGGCAAAGTAATGTCTCTGCTTTTGAATATACTATCTAGGTTGGTCTTAACTTTCCATCCAAGGAGTAAGCGTCTTTTAATTTCATGGCTGCAGTCGCCATCTGCAGTAATTTTGGAGCCCCCAAAAATAGTCTGACATTGTTTCCACTGTTTCCCCATCTATTTCCCATGAAGTGATCGGACCGGATGCCATGATCTTCGTTTTCTGAATGTTGAGCTTTAAGCCAACTTTTTCACTCTCCTCTTTCACTTTCATCAAGAGGTTTTTAGTTCCTCTTCACTCACTGCCATAAGGGTGGTGTCATCTGCATATCTGAGGTTATTGACATTTCTCTCGGCAATTTTGATTCCAGCTTGTGTTTCTTCCAGTCCAGCATTTCTCATGATGTACTCTGCATATAAGTTAAATAAGCAGGGTGACAATATACAGCCTTGACGTACTCCTTTTCCTTTTTGAAACCAGTCTGTTGTTCCATGTCCAGTTCTAACTGTTGCTTTCTGGCCCGCATACAGATTTCTCAAGAGGCAGGTCAGGTGGTCTGGTATTCCCATCTCTTTCAGAATTTTCCACAGTTGATTGTGATCCACACAGTCAAAGACTTTGGCATAGTCAATAAAGCAGAAATAGATGTTTTTCTGGAACTCTCTTGCTTTTTCCATGATCCAGTGGATGTTGGCAATTTGATGTCTGGTTCCTCTGCCTTTTCCAAAACCAGCTTGAACATCAGGAAGTTCACGGTTCATGTAGTGCTGAAGTCTGGCTTGGAGAATTTTGAGCATTACTTTTCTAGCATGTGAGATGAGTGCAGTTGCGCGGTAGTTTGAGCATTCTTTGGCATTGCCTTTCTTTGGGATTGGAATGAAAACTGACCTTTTCCAGTCCTGTGGCCACTGCTGAGTTTTCCAAATGTGCTGGCATATTGAATGCAGCACTTTCACAGCATCATCTTTCAGGATTTGAAATAGCTCAACTGGAATTCCATTACCTCCACTAGCTTTGTTCATAGTGATGCTTTCTAAGGCCCACTTGACTTCACATTCCAGGATGTCTGGCTCTAGGTGAGTGATCACACCATCGTGATTACCTGGGTCGTGAAGATCTTTTTTGTACAGTTCTGTGTATTCTTGGCACCTGTTTTTAATATCTTCTGCTTCTGTTAGGATCATACCATTTCTGTCCTTTATCGAGCCCATCTTTGCATGAAATGTTCCCTTGGTATCTCTAATTTTCTTGAAGAGATCGCTAGTCTTTCCCATTCTGTTCTTTTCCTCTATTTCTTTGCATTGATCGCTAAAGAAGGCTTTCTTATCTCTCCTTGCTATTCTTTGGAACTCTGCATTCAGATGCTTATATCTTTCCTCTTCTCCTTGGCTTTTCGCTTCTCTTCTTTTCACAGCTATTTGTATGGCTTTTCGCTTCTCTTCTTTTCACAGCTATTTGTAAGGCCTCCCCAGACAGCCATTTTGCTTTTTTGTATTTCTTTTCCGTGGGGATGGTCTTGATCCCTGTCTCCTGTACAATGTCATGAACCTCATACCATAGTTTATCAGGCACTCTATCTATCAGATCTAGGCCCTTAAATCTATTTCTCACTTCCACTGTATAATCATAAGGGATTTGATTTAGGTCCTTGAATGGTCTGGCGGTTTCCCTACTTTTTCAATTTAAGTCTGAATTTGGTAATAAGGAGTTCATGATCTGAGCCACAGTCAGCTCCTGGTTGCGTTTTTATTGGCTGTATAGAGCTTCTCCATCTTTGGCTGCAAAGAATATAATCAGTCTGATTTCGGTGTTGACCATCTGGTGATGTCCATGTGTAGAGTCTTCTCTTGTGTTGTTGGAAGAGGGTGTTTGCTATGACCAGTGCATTTTCTTGGCAAAACTCTATTAGTCTTTGCCCTGCTTCATTCTGCATTCCAAGGCCACATTTGCCTGTTACTCCAGGTGTTTCTTGACTTCCTACTTTTGCATTCCAGTCCCCTATAATGAAAAGGACATCTTTTTTGAGTGTTAGTTCTAAAAGGTCTTGTAGAACCATTCAACTTCAGTTTCTTCAGCATTACTGGTTGAGGCATAGACTTGGATAACTGTGATACTGAATGGTTTGCCTTGGAAACGAACAGAGATCATTCTGTCGTTTTTGAGACTGCATCCAAGTACTGCATTTCGGACTCTTTTGTTGACCATGGTGGCTACTCCATTTCTTCTGAGGGATTCCTGCCCACAGTAGTAGATACAATGGTCATCTGAGTTAAATTCACCCATTCCAGTCCATTTTAGTTTGCTGATTCCTAGAATGTCGACGTTCACCCTTGCCATCTCTTGTTTGACCACTTCCAATTTGCCTTGATTCATGGACCTGACATTCCAGGTTCCTATGCAATATTGCTCTTCACAGCATCGGATCTTGCTTCTATCACCAGTCACATCCACAGCTGGGTATCGTTTTTACTTTGGCTCCATCCCTTCATTTTTTCCGGAGTTATTTTTCCACTGATCTCCAGTAGCATATTGGGCACCTACCGACCTGGGGAGTTCCTCTTTTGGTATCCTATCATTTTGCCTTTTCATACTGGTCATGGGGTTCTCAAGGGAAGAATACTGAAGTGGCTTACCATTCCCTTCTCCAGTGGACCACATTCTGTCAGACCTCTCCACCATGACCGGCCCGTCTTTGGTTGCCCCGTGGGCATCGCTTAGTTTCATTGAGTTAGACAAAGGCTGTGGTCCTAGTGTGATTAGATTGACCAGTTTTCTGTGAGTATGGTTTCACTGTGTCTGCCCTCTGATGCCCTCTTGCAACGCTTACCATCTTACTTGGGTTTCTCTTACCTTGAGCTGGGGTATCTCTTCATGGCTGCTCCAGCAAAGGGCCGCCGCTGCTCCTTACCTTGGACCATACAGAGTTACTACAGTATTATTGACTATATTCCCTGCGCGGTGCTCAGGAGTCCCCAGCCTGTGGGCTGCGGACTGCTACCTCTTGTCAGATCTGCGGCATCATTAGATTAGAAATAAAGTGCACAATAAATATGATGTGCATAAATCAGCCCAAAACCATCCTCCCCTGGTCTGTGAAAAATCGTCTTCCATAAGACCAGTCCCTGGTGTCAGAAAGGTGGGGGACCCCTGCTTGCATCCTTGACTTATGTGTCTCATAACTGAAAGTCTGCATTGCAGTCGCCATGAGGCTTGTGTTTGTCTGCGTGTGGTCTCTGTTGTGTCGTGAAGGCGTGTTTGATGCGGTGCAGAGCCTCGCTGTGGCGCTCGGGCTTCGGAGCATGCCGGCTTCCGTAGTTGCTGCTCGCAGGCCTAGCTGCTCTGCAGCATGTGGGATTCTAGTTTCCCACCAAGGGATCGAACCCGGGTGCCTTGCACTGCCAGGCAGATTCTTAACCATTGGGCTGCCAGGGAAGTCCCTCCCATGCAGTTTTTATATATGTATGTATATACATACATATAACATGAAAATATATGTGTTATATGTTTCAAGTTGCTGGGTTCTTCATGTCAAATGAGTTTACAATACCCTGCATTTGTACTCTCCACTTCTCATAATTGCTGGTTTTGGTACCATGTTTGTGTGTGGGTGAATTCCTACCTTGACTGTATGTGAGCTTTTACCAGTGAGCTTTCCCATTTGTAGTTTTCTTGTTTCTAGCTGTGGCCTTTTCCTTCTAGAGAAGTTCCTTTGGCATATGTGCTAAAGCTGGTTTGGTGGTGCTGAATTCTCTTAGCTTTTGCTTGTTTGTAAAGCTTTTGGCTTCTTGGTCGAATCTGAACGAGAGCCTTGCTGAGTAGAGTATTCTTTGTTGGAGGTTTATAGCTTTTCTGCCTTGCTGAGTTTCTGCTGGAAAATCAGCTGATAACCTTATGGGAACTCCTTTGTATATACTTACTGCTTTTCCCTTGTTGCTTTTTTTGGTCCTGGGCACATTGAGCAGCTCTCGGGTCTTAGTTCCCTGACTACAAATTAAACCCAGGTCACAGCTGAGAAAGCACTGAGTCCTAACCACTGGACTGCCAGGGAACTCCCAAGTTCTGTATATTTCAGTGATGTATTTATGATTATATGTGCTGTCAACATATGCAGAATTGTACATTAGACCGAGGACATTTTACAGTATATACTATAGAAAATTAAGACAAATCCCAGAGACTTTTATTACTTTAAATCGAGTGGTCATGAAAGGACTCTAATAAAAAGACATTAGGACTGGTGATCTAGTGGTTAAGAATCCATCTTCCAATGCAGGGAATGCAGCTTTGATCCCTGGCAAGGGAACTAAGATTCCGCCTGACCCAGGACAAGTATGCCCACATGCCACAACCAGAGAGGCCTGCGTGCTGCAATGAACAGCCCACATACCTCAACTAAGACCCGATGCAGCCAAATAAATAAATCTTAAAAATAAAAAAGATGTTAGACCAAGTGGTCAAGTGGCTAAGCTCCCGAGCTCCCAATGCCAGGGCCCTAGTCAGGGAACTGTCAGGCAGATTATCTCACTACTGCTGACCGGGAAATGCCAGGTTGACTGATTTAAGATTTGGTTTCTGGGGAAGGCTGAAACTGAACTTAGGTAGTGTTGGTTTGGTGAATAAAGCTCAGTTCAAGTGACTCCATTTTGGGCCAGTTGTCTCCTTTTTTTTTTTTTTTAACAATTCTTTAAATTTTTATTTTAGATTGAGGTATAATTGATAAAAAATGTTGTATTACTGTCAGGTGTACAGCAGAGTGGCTCAGTTATACATAAATATGTATCCACTCTTTTTCAGATTCTTATCCCTTATACATTATTCCAGAATATTGAGTAGAGCTCTTGTGCTATACGTCCTTGTTGGTTGGTTATCTGTTTTATTGTGTGTGTGTGTGTGTGTGTGTGTGCGCGCGCGTGTGTGTATGTGCTCAGTTGTGTCTGACTCTTTGTGACCCTGTGGACTGTAGCCCACCAGGCTCCTCTGTCCATGGAATTTTCCAGGCAAGAATACTGGAGTGGGTTGCCATTCCATTCTCCATTTATTTATAGTAGTGGATATGTTAATTCCAAACTCCCAATTTATCTACCCACCACCTTTCCCTTTGATAATCATGATCCTTTTCAAAGTCTAATCTGTTTCTATTTTATAAATAAGTTTCTTTGTGAAGGTTTGTATCATCTTTTTAAGATTCTGCATTAAGTGACACCATATTTGTCTTACTTCGCTTAGTATGATAATCTCTCTTATTTCACTCTCTTTTATGGCTGAGTAATATTCTGTTGTACATGTCTGTGTCTCTGCGTGTGTGCGGCGTGTATGTGTGCATACGCGCCGCTTCTCTTTTATCCATTCCTCTGCCGATGGATATTTAAGCTGCCTCTAAGCTTGGCTGTTGTGAATAGTGCTGCAGTGAACACTGGGGTGCATGGGCCCATGTATTTCTCCTGCTTGCTCTCTGTTCCTTCCTCGCTACCGTCCTCCCTTCCACTCTCCCCGGCTTGCAGGATTTCAGTTCCCTCCAGGAAGTGAACCGGGCCCAGAGCTGTAAAGCCCAGAATCATAACCACTAGGCCACTTAAGGAACTTTCTTAAGTGGCATGTATCTTTTCAAATTACAGTTTTCTCCTGTTAATATGTCCAGGAGTGGGTGTTTTAAACAACTTTAAGGAGAATACATTTTGTGAAACAGAAGTAGTTTTCCCAAATTTATAATCTTTAGATTTGACATCCACAATGTTAGGACTGTTGGAGATATTTCATTTTTCTTGAACACAAACTACAGTTGAGTTTTAGATGGATGCAGTATCATCTCCATGGTGTATCATAGCAGTTTGCAGCAGATGTTGGAATTCTTATTTGTAAGTGAAACTCTCCTTACACCACAACCACCAATCAGGGGAGTGGAATTGGATCCTAGCCCAGTGACTATAGGCACAGTCTCATGCGCTCGTCACTCACTGGCTGTAGCACGTGCTGGCTTAGAGAGAAGATTTTCAGATGGCTGGCTAGGGTGTCAGCTAGGTTCTCTGCTCTTTAGAGACGTGCAGTCCTGGGTTGATCATCACTGCTCTAAGATGTCGCTGTCCCCAGTGGCTAACAAGACTCCACATGGCCATTTCCTTTTCGGCCTTACCACCTTCACTTAGTTGAGGAACATTCAGAAAATCTAGGACATCGTCCCCTGAACTGTCTCAGTAATTATACATATTGCAGTGCTTCGAGGTAGGGGAGCTCACATCCGTCATTTCAAACTTCCCAAAGCCCGTTCACCTGAACTCCTGTGCACATGTTGCCCCTGGACCAGCAGCTTTCCCATTTCCTGTTCTCCTCTGCGGATTGCAGTTCTTGGCTCAATCTCTTTCTTAAACTTTCAGCAGGGCCAGCAAATCTTAATTGTTGCTTCGTTAAGTTCCCTGGAGTGACTCCCTTCTCTGTTGATGTTCAGCTCCTGCCACCCACAGTTAGAGCAGAGCTCGCCATGTGAAAACAGTTTCTGCTTCCTAACCTAAAACAAATCAGTTTAACTCAGGTGCCAGCTAAGGGCCATGCCCTCATGTCTTAATTTGTCTGCGGACTGGTTCTTAATCAGATCTCATGACTGGTGACCTATTACTGCGCTCTCCTTCAGTCTCTTTTTGAAGTAACTTTATAAACACTTATTCCTTCTAGAAATAGTTTTTCCTCTCAGTGATCCAGTGCATTTCGTGTTCTACTGTCTCTGTCATCTTTTACAACTGAACTTTTACATTTATTTTTAATATTTAATTTATTCTTCTGTGTCTGGTCTTAGTTTTGGCATGAAAACTCTCAGTTCCAGCATGTGGGATCCAGTTTCTAGATCAGGATTGAACCCGGACTCCCTGCATTGGGAGCGTGTAGTCTTAGCCACTGGACCACCAGGAAACCCCTAGAACTGAACTCTTAAAAGAGCGTTGCTTTCTTCTCTCTCCTGATGATGTCGACAATATAGCTCTGTGTTTTCAAGTTTCGTGTATTAGCCTCACAGCTCCATTGTCACTAACAAAGTCCGAAATCCAATGGTAAGTTTAAGATCTTGTTTACATTTTCTCTCAGAAGCTTTTGCCGCAGTGGACATTTTTATTCTTTTTGGCTATGCTAGACCTTCATTGCTGCAGGCTTTCTCTAATTGCAGTTCACAGACGTCTTGTTGCAGCGGCTTCTCGTGTCGTGGTGCACAGGCTTAGTTGTTCCGTGGCATGAGCGATCTTCCCAGACCAGGGGTCGAACCAGTGTCCCCTCCATTGCAAGGTGGATTCTTAACCACTGGACCACCAGGGAAGTCCCATGCATATTTATATATATATATATATATATATATATATATATATATATATATATTTTAAGTAATAATGCTTTATTGAAGTGCTATTCATATGACATGGAAATACCATGACAGGTATTGGGGTACATGTATCCTTTAGAACCACGGTTTTCTCCAGGTACATGCCCAGGAGTGGGACTGCTGGGTCATATTGTAAGGAACCTCCATACTGTTTCCCAGAGTGGCTGTACCAATCTTATCAGGTTGGCAAAAAGTTCATTGGGGTTTTGCTGTAAGATCTTAGAGAAAACCCAGACAAACTTTTTGGCTAATATATATATACATTCCCACCAACAGTGTAGGAGGCTTCAACAACAGTCTGACCTGATAGTAATACAAGTGAAAACTTGGTGAGAACTATGAAATAATCCACATAGTTGGGTCTTCTCTTCCCTACTTGGCACCTCTGCTGGCACAACTGACTATATTTCTCTGTCTTACCTCTCCTGAGGTTGAAGGGATTTAGTATCTTTAACTTTCCTAAGGAAAACTGATGAACAGTAAAATAATATTGGGACGTCCCAGATAGCTCAGTGGGTTAAGAATCTGCCTGCAGTGCAAGAGACACAGGAGATGCGGGTTTGATCCATAGGTCGGGAAGATCCCCCAGAAGAGAGCATGGCAACCCACTCCAGTATTCTTGCCTGGAGAATCTCATGGACAGAGGAGCCTGCCCAGCTACAGTCCATAGTGTCACAAAGAGTCATACACGACTGAAGTAGTTAACTAAGCACAGTATGGTAATATTAGGGGAATCCAATATACTGGTATCTGAACAAGACAGGTTTTGAGATATGATACACTTCAGAATAAAAGGGTAGCATATAGCAAATGGAAAACATGCTCAACATGTTTGCTCATTAATATAAAAATTTTGTAACTAATATTCAGTTCAGTTCAGTCGCTCAGTCGTGTCCGACTCTTTGCAACCCCATGAATTGCAGCACGCCAGGCCTCCCTGTCCATCACCAAGTCCCGGAGTTCACTCAAACTAACGTGCATCGAGTCGGTGATGCCATCCAACCATCTCATTCTCTTGTCATCCCCTTCTCTTCCTGCCCCCTATCCCTCCCAGCATCAGAGTCTTTTCCAATGAGTCAACTCTTCGCATGAGGTGGCCAAAGTACTGGAGCTTCAGCTTCAGCATCAGTCCTTCCAAAGAACACCCAGGACTGATCTCCTTTAGAATCGACTGGTTGGATCTCTTTGCAGTCCAAGGGACTCTCAAGAGTCTTCTCCAACACCACAGTTCAAAAGCATCAATTCTTCGGTGCTCAGCTTTCTTCATCGTCCCAACTTTCACATCCATACATGACCACTGGAAAAACCATAGCCTTGACTAGACGGACCTTTGTTAGCAAAGTAATGTCTCTGCCTTTGAATATACTATCTAGGTTGCTCAAAATTTTCCTTCCCAGGACTAAGCATCTTTTAATTTCATGGCTGCAATCACCATCCTCAGTAATTTTGGAGCCCAAAAAATAAAATCTGACACTGTTTCCATTGTTTCCCCGTCCATTTCCCGTGAAGTGATGGGACCAGATGCCATGATCTTCATTTTCCGAATATTGAGCTTTAAGCCAACTTTTTCACTCTCCTCTTTCATTTTCATCAAGAGGCTTTTTAGTTCCTCTTCACTTTCTGCCTTGAGGATGGTATCATCTGCATTATCTGAGGTTATTGATATTTCTGCCAATCTTGATTCCAGCTTGTGCTTCTTCCAGCCCAGGGTTTCTCGTGATGTACTCTGCATAGAAGTTAAATAAGCAGGGTGACAATATACAGCCTTGACCTACTCCTTTTCCTATTTGGAACCAGTCTGTTCTTCCATGTCCAGTTCTAACTGTTGCTTCCTGACCCGCATACAGATTTCTCAAGAGGCAGGTCAGGTGGTCTGGTATTCCCATCTCTTTCAGAATTTTCCACAGTTGATTGTGATCCACACAGTCAAAGGCTTTGGCATAGTCGATAAAGCAGAAATAGATGTTTTTCTGGAACTCTCTTGCTTTTTCCATGATCCAGCAGATGTTGGCAATTTGATCTCTGGTTCCTCTGCCTTTTCTAAAAGCAGCTTGAGCATCAGGAAGTTCATGGTTCCCGTATTGCTGAAGCCTGGCTTGGAGAATTTTGAGCATTATTTTACTAGCGTGTGAGATGAGTGCAATACAGACTCTTAAAAAATCATAGAAAAGTGGGCACAATAATAGGCAAAAAGAAAAAACCCACAAGAAGTCATCATATAGTTACAAGTGAACTGACGCACAGCCAAAATAATTTCATTTATAATCCTGGTCTATTTCCCTCAGCAATTGCTTATCTTAAGGCAAACTCTGAAAGCCATGTCATTACATCTATAAAAGTTCAAATAAGGGAATTCCCTGGTGGGCCAGGGCTTAGGACTCCATGATTTCACTGCTGAGGGTGTGAGTTCAGTCCTTGGTCAGGGAGCTAAGATCCTACAAGCCATGAGGTATGGCCAAAAAGAAAAAAAGCACGTAAGTGTCTGTAATAGGCTAGGACTTTTTGCTGTTTAATTGTAGTATCTTTATCATATGTAACTATAAACAGTTTCTCCATGTTATGCAGTACCAAACGGAGTTCCAATTTTCCTGGGTATTTTATTTCTAATATTTATGTCACCTCTCTATTCAGTTTGGGCTGTGACAGGCCTTGGTTGCGGCGTGCAGGCTGTTCATCACAGGCTTTTCTTTAGCTGCGGTGCGAGGGCTCGGTAGATACAGCTCCTGGGCTTACTTCCCCTGTGGCATGCGGGTTTTTTAAAATATTTATTTATTTGTCTTCACTGGGTCTTGTGGCATGTGGGATCTAGTTCCTTGACTAGGGATTGAACCTGAGGCTCAAGCCTGGAGTCTTGGCCTCTGAACCGCCAGGGAAGTCCTGCCGATGGTGATTCTTGCCGGTACGGTCAATATGGGTGATGGTTCTACTCCCCCTTTTCCTCTGCTAGATGGAACGGGCTTTTTACAAATACGGAAGTTATGGGAGAAGAAGTTCAGACAGAAAAAGATACAAAATATCTTGTTTCTTATTCCTCCTTTCCCAGGGTGATGATTCGGTCCTTTGCCTTTCTCCAAAATGAGGGTTTTGGGGTTTTTTCATAATAGTAGTAATAGTACATGTAAAGGAGTTTTACAGATTTTTGCTTTGTAGACACAGTTGACCCTTAAACTGCCAACCCCCTACAAAATGACAGATTTGCGTATAACTTTTGATTCTCCCAAACCTGATTACTAATAGTCTCCTGTTGACCAGCATATATATTCTATTTTATATGTATTTTATACTTACAGGTTAGAGAAAAGAAAACGCTCTTGAGAAAATCATAAGGAAAAGAAAATACATTTACAGTATTGTAATGCATAGCCACCAGGCACATGAAAAGATGCTCAACATTGTTAATTAGAGAAATGCAAATCAAAACCACAGTGATATCATTTCACAGCTGTCAGATGGCTGTCATCAAAAATACCACAAATAACAAAGATGTGAAAAAAGAGAGCGCGCCCTCCTACACTGTTAGCGGGAATGCAGATTGGTACAGCCTGTGAATAGGAATATGGAGGTTCCTTAAAAGAGCTAAAACTAGAACTACCATAGGATTCAGCATTTCCACCCCTGAGTATTTATTTAAAAAAAAAACAAAAACCCCACTGATTTGAAAAGATACATGCCCCCCAATGTTCATAACAGCATTATTTACAATAGCCAAGAAATATATGGGAGGAACCTATGATGATCAACAGATGAATGAATAAAGATGTGGGATATCTATCTATAAACGCACATATCTTTTATGTATTTATTATATATACTGTTTGCATATATTTAATGGAATAAAATACTACGCAGCCATCAAAAGAATGAAATTTTTCCATATGTAACATGGGTGGACTTGGAGGGTATTATGCTTAGTGAAATAATTCAAAGAGAAAGACAAATACTGTATGATATTACTTTTATGTGGAATCTAAACAAAGAAAACAAACTGAAGATAACAAAAACAAACATTCACAATATAGAGAACAAACTAGTGGTTACTAGCAAGGAAAAGGGGTATGATAGAAGTGGCATACTTAGAGGTCCAAACTGCTAGGCGTAAAATAAGCTACAAGCATATATTCTACACAGAGGGTATAGTCGGTATGTTATAACTGTAAATCAAGTGTAAACTTTAAAAAGTGGCAATCTCTGTGTTGTACACCTGAAACGTATATAATGCTGTAAATCAACTCTACCTTAATTAAAAATAAGATAATGTGAAAAAATTCATATTTACACATATTCATATGTCAGTAATGAAGCAGCAATATGATTGGTCCATGGTAGCCTAGCTTATACACTAATGAACGGTTGATCATATAGTTTTTACTGATTTTCATGTTTTATTCATGGTGATCCTTAAATTAAGGGTGAGCATGCACAAATTAAAGCATAGGATTAATAAATGGTAATAGATTTCTGGTTTAATTAATAAGATTTGCTGCAATGGATCTGAGATTTTTTTGTCAAAATATGTTAAGATGAATTAAGCTTAATAAGAACTTTTTAATTTGATATTGTCTTATTGTCATCAGGACAGTTTTACCTCGTTAACATTTTTATTCATGGCTGCGTTGGGTAACAGAGACGTATTCCTTCATGTGATCATTTATTCAGAAAACACTTTGTCATGATGTCCTATTTAAGTAGTTACTTTGCTTATGTTGCGGTTGCTAGTTTTTGTTGCAGACCATTCCAGTTCAGAAATGGGAACTATTTATAAAGACATGGCAATTCCTAACATTGAAAATGTCTGAATTGCCCTTTTTTGTAGCAGGTATTATGACTAAAGGGCTTATTCTGTCTTCTTCATTTCATTTTCTTTTTCAAATTTATTTGTAATTGGAGGATAATTGCTTTACAATATTGTGTTCGTTTCTGCCATGCATCAACGTGGATCAGGCAATTTCTGTCTGACTTTTTAAATTTTTTCATTTCTCAAAAAAAGTTTCTGTAGGGCGCCGATTCTTCTTCCACTGTTTGTGTTTGCTCTAGTTTCAGTGCCCATATCATGCAAGTCTCCATCTTTTAAAAGAAGTCAAAAGCAGTCTTGAATAATCAGAACCCTTCTGCTGGACTGTCTAAGGCCGTTTTGTTTCCTGGCACTGGAACGTCGGCATCAGCTTCCCCCAGCGCGGGCTCAGAAGCACTCATCCCCATCACGTTGTCTTCTGCTCATTCCTCTGGTATGGGGCCAGTTAGCTCTGGAATTTCTCCAGGATCCATATCCTGAGACCCTTCACCTTCCCACCTGTCCCCCTCCCCCAGCCACCATACATACAGTCTCTTTCATGATTTTCTTGACTGCCTTTGTTTTAAATCCTATGAAGTCATCTGGACACATTCTTCTCCAGTAGGAATTTATTGTTTCAGACTTTATGGCTTTCACAGCTTTTCCTATACTAAGAGCATCTTAAGTAGCATAATCCTTCCTGACTTCTGTGGTGATTTCTTGATCAGAATCCTCGTCCATCGTAGCACTGATAATCTTTCCATAGAGAGCTGAATGTAATGGGCCTTACAAGAACTGTAAAAGGCAGTCCCTTACTTGCAAAATACTGATTTCAGAGACAAAGCAGCAATGGAACCAATTGAGAAAAATGGTTCTTCTTGTCTAGGCCTTTTTGTATAACCAAAGACATGTTTATCTTTTCCCAGGGTTAGCAGCTTTGGCAATGGCAACCCACTCCAATACTCTTGCCTGGAAAATCCCATGGATGGAGGAGCCTGGTAGGCTGCAGTCCATGGGGTCGCACAGAGTCGGACACGACTGAAGCGACTTAGCAGCAACAGCAGCAGTAGCTTTGTAATCAGGGGAGTCCTGATTATCAACCAGACTGCATTTGTACAACATGGTCAGAGGGTTTGGCGTAGTTGATAAAGCAGAAATAGATGTTTTTCTGGAACTCTTGTTTTTTCTGTGATACAACAGATGTGGGCAATTTGATCTCTGGTTCCTCTACCTTTTCTAAATCTACCTTGAACATCAGGAAGTTCTCATTTCACATACCGTTGAAGCCTGCCTTGGAGAATTTTGAGCATTACTTTGCTAGTGTGTGAGCTAAGTGCAATTGTGCAGTAGTTTGAGCATTCTTTGGCATTAACTTTCTTAGGGATTGGAATGAAAACTGACCCTTTCCAGTCCTGTGGCCACTGCTGAGTTTTCTAAATTTGCTGGCATATTGAGTACGGCACTTTCACAGTGTCATCTTTTAGGATTTGAAATAGCTCAACTGGAATTCCATCAACCCTACTAGCTTTGTTCGTATTGATGCTGCCTAAGGCCCACTTGACTTCGCATTCCAGGATGTCTGGCTCTAGATGAGTGATCACACCATCGTGATTATCTGGGTCATGAAGATCTTTTCTGTACAGTTCTTCTGTGTATTCTTGCCACCTCTTAATATCTTCTGCTTCTGTTAGGTCCATACCATTTCTGTCCTTTATTGTGCTCATCTTTGCTGAAATGTTCCCTTGGTATCTCTAATTTTCTTGAAGAGATCTCTAGCTTTTCCCATTCTGTTGTTTTCCTCTATTGCTTTGCATTGATCGCTGAAGAAGGCTTTCCTATCTCTCCTTGCTATTCTTTGGAACTCTGCATTCAGTTGGGTATATTTTTCCTCTTCTCCTTTGCCTTTTGCTTCTCTTTTCCCAGCTGTTTGTAAGACCTCGTCAGACAACCATTTTGCCTTTTTGTGTTTCTTTTTCTTGGAGATGGTCTTGATCACTGCCTCTGTCCATAGTTCTTCAGGTACTCCGTCTATCAGATCTAATCCTTTGAATCTATTTGTCACTTCTACTGTATAATCGTAAGGGATTTTATTTAGGTCATACCTGAATGGTCTAGTGGTTTTCCCTACTTTCTTCAATTTAAGTCTGAATTTGGCAATAAGGAGTTTATGATCTGAGCCACAGTCAGCTCCCGGTCTTGTTTTTGCTGACTGTATAGAGCTTCTCCATCTTTGGCTGCAAAGAATATAATCAATATGATTTTGGTATTGACCATCTGGTGATGTCCCTGTGTAGAATCTTCTCTTGTGTTGTTGGAAGAGGGTGTTTGCGATGACCAGTGCCTTCTCTTGGCAAAACTCTGTTAGCCTTTGTCCTGCTTCATTTTATACTCCAAGGCCAAACTTGCCTGTTACTCCATGTATCTCTTGACTTCCTACTTTTGTATTCCAATCCCCTATGATGAAAAGGACATATTTTTTTGGTGGGTGGTAGAATTAACCTATCCTTTTCTGCCTTAAATCCTGGTGCTCACTTCTCTTTACTAATAAATGTTCTTTGTAGTGTTGCTATATGATAGTCTTAAATATATAGTAAGAATGTACATATTTTTACTGTTGATATTCTCAATATGATATTCTTACTTGTAAGAATAGGTAAGAATATGTATTAGATATTCTTATTAAGATATCTATCTTAAGATATTCTGAATATGGTATTCTTACTTTTTCTGGAATGTAAATTACGATCTGAAGGCTCAGCAGTAGAGAACATTTATTGATTATGTCCACAACTACCTAATGCTTGTTATGAGGATGCGGCATGATTTATTTAGTCTCTCAGTGATAGATACCAGGTTGATTATTCTTTGTTACTATAAAACAGTCTATACAAAATATCTTTGTTATTACAAACGATTGCTCTTATTATTAAATTAAAATGAAAAGTGACCAAGTTAATTTTCTGGTATTAGAATTATCCACTATCTTTGTCACTGGATTCCTCTGACTCAAATAAAATCAGTCTCTAACATACTTTCTAAATTGATGGAGTAATTTCTACTCACTTTAATTGGGGTATTATCTTCACTCAGACTGGGTTGGGATCCTTGGAAATTCCTCACTCTTTATAACTTTGTAATTCCAATTTGGGCATGAGATGAGACCTCTTTGGATCACTTGGTCTTTGCTGACAAGTTGGTCCTTTCTCTAAAGGGATCATCTGGTGGCAGCTTTTGGATTGAATGAAGCTGCATGTGAACATGTCTTCTATTTACACAGAAAGAATATGGGACTTTCCCCCAGCATGACTTGCCTCCTGAGTAGTTTCTAGGCCATTAAGCTTTGTATGCACACCTCTTTGAGATCGAAGTCTTAGCTCCCTCCACTGAGTACTCTGACTTCTGCTGTTTCCTAGACTGGATCCTGAAACTCCTGGTGTAGATTGACATTCCTGTTAGCGTGGCGAGGAGCAAAAACAGAAATATGGGGCGTGGGTATGTATGTATATCTTCCTGGTTCCTGGGACTTTCCAGATAGACTGAGAGGAAGTATTGTCAGTGTCTGTGATACTGATGTGGCGTGCTTGGACCTTGTCACCTGGGCTAATGCTTCCATTGTCTTTGTTCTTTACAGGTACAGGCAGTAAGTCCAATACATTCTCAGCAGTAGACTTGCTTCTGGACCTGCCTCTGAAGTCAGAGCCACGCGTACCATCCTGATCCTGGTAAGCATGTTTGGCTTTTTTTGACTTATTCACTACTATCTTTGTCCTTTGGATGACTCTGGTTATAAACCCAGGCCACTGGCCGATGAAAACCTTTCTTGCGTCTTTGTTTCTCAGCATCTTGTCACTTTGTGCTGATTAGCAGTGACCACTGTGTCTATGTTGTGCTTTGTGTGCTGGGTAGGGAGAACATCTTTTTCCAAAGATGTGGGCTCAGAAAGTTCCCTGTAGGATATTCAGTCATGTATTTAATAAACTTTCCTTTTATGTTTATAATCTTGTGAACTATTCAAGTTAATCTGTTGGGAATTTTACATTCACTGTTGAATAACAGTTGAAGTGATTCAGTAGTTGTAGGCTACAAAAGAATCTGTTGCAGGAAGGGAGACCCCTTCCATGGCTTGAGTGGGCTCTTGTCTGACACTCAGAAATGAATTGTCTGAGGAGACACATGTGCAGAAGACTATTGGGAAGGGGCATCCTGGCTGAGAGCAGGAGGGCAAGGAAACCCAAAGGGACTGCTCTGCCACGTGGCTCACAGTCTCAGGTGTTCTGGTGATGCGGTTAGCTTCTGGTGTGGCTCCGGCCAGTCATCTCGCCTGGCCCATAGCCTGACTCGGGGGCCTTCCTGGTGACGCGAGCATCTCTCAGCTGAGGTGGGTTCCAGTGAGAAGGTCTTTGGAGGGTCGGTCGCCTCCTCCCTCTTTTGCCCTTCCCTGAGTCTCCCGGTTAGTTTTCGGGTTAGTCTTGTCCTGCAGTACATGCTCTTTTTTGAGATTTCCTCTTGTGAGACAACTCAGGTAAGTGGGCCTGGCCAAGATGGGGGGTTTTGGTCAACAGTTCCCTAGCAAAAACTGTTGTGTAAATATTCAGAGATGTTGCTCTGAAGTCAAATAACATATGACTTTTCCAGATTTGGGGTTAGATGGGTGAAATCCAATGCCGCTTTGAATTCTTTTCAATACCCCAGTTTTCTAATCATTAAGGAAGGAGCCCTGAACCTACTGCAGCATCTTTGGTGATTGGAGGGTGACTGCTTTACAGTGTCATGATGGTTCTGCTGTACAGCAAAGTGAATCAGCCATACGAATACACACGTCCCCCCAATCCCCCAAGTCGTCATGGAGCCCCGAGCTGAGCTCTCTGGTGTAACAGGTTCCCACTAGCTCTCTGTCTTACACACGTAGTGTATTCATGTCAAATGTAATCTCCCAATTCATGCCCTCTCTCCCCTTCCCCTCCCCTCATCCACTCTCTGTGTCTGCATCTCTTATTTCTGCCCTGGCAGTAGGTTCACCTGTACCATTTTTCTAGATTCCACATACTTGGGATGATTGTCTTTCTCTTTCTGACTTCACTCAGTATGACAGACTGTAGGTCCACCTACATCTCTACGGATGACCCAGTTGTGTTCCTTTTTATGGCTGAGTAAACACTCCATTGTGTGCATATACACATAACACCTTTATCCATTCATCTGTTGATGGACATCTATAGGTTGTTTCCATGTCTGAATGTTGTAAAGAGTGCTCCAATGAACATTGTCTTACACACACACACACACACACACACACACACACACATAGATCTTTTTGAATTAAGGTTTTTTTCAGAGCATATGCCCAGGATTGCTGGGTCATAATGGTAGTTCTATTTTTAGTTTTTCAAGGAACCTCCATACTGTTCTCCATAGTGACTATATCCGTTTACACTCCCACTAACAGTGCAGGACGGTTCCCTTTTCTTCACATTCTCTCCAGCACTTATTGTTTGAGGATTTCTTGATGAAGGCCTTTGTGATTGATGTGAAGTGATACCTCATTGTAGTTTTGATTTTCATTTCACTAATAATTAGTGATGTGGAGTATTTTTTCCATGTGCCTCTTGGCCATCTGTATGTCTTCTTTCAAGAAGTGTCTATTTAGTTCTTCTGCCCATTTGTTTGCCTTTTGATGTTGAGCTCCATGAGCTGTTTATATATTTTGGTCTAACTTTTTCTTTCTTCATGTGGGGCCCTAGTTGCAGCACATGGGGTCTTCATTGCTTCATGCTGAATCTTTTCATGTGGCACATGTGGCTAGTTGTGGCATGGGGGCTTAGTACTTGTGGCACTGGGCTTAGTTGCTCTGCAGCATGTGGGGTCTTAGTTCCCCGACTGAGGATTGAACCCACATCCCCTCCATTGCAAGGCAGATTCTTAACCACTGGACCATCAGGGAAGTCCCTATTTGTGTATTTTGGAGACTACTCCTTTGCTTCTTTGTTGGCAAGTATTTTCTCCCATTCTGAGGGATATCTTTTCTTGTTTGTGGTTTCCTTTACTGTGCAGAAGCTTGTAAATTTAATTAGGTCCCATTTATTAATTTTTGTTTTTATTTTCATTACTGTGTGAGGTGCTTCAAAAAAGATCTTGCTGTGATTTATGTCAAAGAGTGTTTTCCCTAAGTTTTCCTCTAAGAGTCTTTTACAAGTTAGTATTACATTTTAGATCTTTAATCCATTTTAAGTTTGAGTATCGTGTTAGGTAGTGTTTTTCTTGTTTTTTTTTTAAGGTAGTGTTTTAATTTCATTCTGTCTAGTTTTCCCAGCCCTGCTTATAGAAGAGACTTCTTTTCTCCAGTATATGTTCTTGCCTCTCTTGTCATAGACTAGGTGACCCATAGATGTGTAGGTTTATCACTGGGCTTTCTGTCCTGTACCATTGATTTGTATTTCTGTTTTTGTTTCAGTGCCATACTGTCTTGGTTACTATAGCTTTGTACTATAGTCTGAGGGCGGGGAGCCTGATTCTTACAGCTCCATTTTTCTTTGTAGTTTGCGGTAGCTCTTGGGAGTCTTTTTGCTTTCCATACAAATGGTAAATTTTTTTGTTCTAATTTTGTGAATTAATTTTGCCCGGAGAAATATCAATAACCTCAGATATGCAGATGACACCACCCTTATGGCGGAAAGTGAAGAGGAACTAAAAAGCCTCTTGATGAAAGTGAAGGAGGAGAGTGAAAAAGTTGACTTAAAGCTCAACATTCAGAAAACGAAGATCATGGCATCTGGTCCCATCACTTCATGGGAAATAGATGGGGAAACAGTGGAAACAATGTCAGACTTTATATTTTTGGGTTCCAAAATCACTGCAGATGGTGACTGCAGCCATGAAATAAAAGACGCTTACTCCTTGGAAGAAAAGTTATGACCAACCTAGACAGTATATTCAAAAGCAGAGACATTACTTTGCCGACTAAGGTCCGTCTAGTCAAGGCTATGGTTTTTCCTGTGGTCATGTATGGATGTGAGAGTTGGGCTGTGAAGAAGGCTGAGCGCCGAAGAATTGATGCTTGTGAACTGTGGTGTTGGAGAAGACTCTTGAGAGTCCCTTGGACTGCAAGGAGATCCAACCAGTCCATTCTGAAGGGGATCAGCCCTGGGATTTCTTTGGAAGGAACGATGCTAAAGCTGAAACTCCAGTACTTTGGCCACCTCATGCGAAGAGTTGACTCATTGGAAAAGACTCTGATGCTGGGAGGGATTGGGGGCAGGAGGAGAAGGGGACGACTGAGGATGAGATGGCTGGATGGCATCACAGACTCGATGGACATGAGTCTGAGTGAACTCCAGGAGTTGGTGATGAACAGGGAGGCCTGGCGTGCTGCGATTCATGGGGTCACAAAGAGTCGGACACAACTGAGCGACTGAACTGAACTGAACTGAACTGAATTTTGTGAAAAATGCTGGTGGTCATGTGATAGGGATTGCATTGAATCTGTGGATTGCTTTGTGTACTTCAGTCATTTTCACAATATTGACTCTTCGCATCCAAGAACTTGATGTATCTCTCCACCTCTTTGTGTCATCTTTGATTTCTTTCATCGGTGTTTTATAGATTTCTGAGTACAGGTCTTTTGCCTCCTAAGGTATGTTTATTCCTAGGTATTTTATTTTTTCTATTTCTGTGGTAAATGAGGTTATTTCCTTAATTTCTCTTTCTGCTCGTTTGTTGTTAGTGCATAGGAATGCAAGAGCTTTCTGTGCATTAATTTTGTATCCTGCAACTTGAAGATTCATTGATTAGCTCCAGTAGTTTCTGGTTTCATCTGTAGGATTTTCTGTGTCTAGTACATCGTTACAAAAGTGACACTTTTACTTCCTCTTTTCCAGTTAGTATTTCTTTTATTTTTCTTTTTGAGTGCTGTGTCTAGGACTTCCAAATCTGTGCTGAGTAGTAGTGGTGAGAGTGGACATCATTGCCTTGTTCCTACTCTTAGCAGAAGTGCTTCCAGCTTTTCGCCTTTGAAAATGATGTCTGCTGTGGGTTTGCTTTATAGTGTATACATTGATTGATTTGTGTATATTCTTCAAGTGCATCCCAGTTTTTCCTTGCATCCCTGGGATAAATCCCACTCAGTCAAGGTGTATGATCCTTTTAATGTGTTGTTGGATTCTGTTTGCTCGTATTTTGTTGAAAATTTTTGCATTTATGTTCATTAATGATGTTGGTCTATAATTTTTTTATATTTGCTTTCTTGTCTGGTTTTGGTATCAGAGTGATGACTTTCATAGGACAAGTTTGGGCGTATTCCCCTCTCTGCAATTTTTGTTAGGAGTTTGATAGAATTTACCTGTGAAGCCACCTGATCCTGGACTTTGTTGGAAGATTTTAAATTACACCTTCTATTGAATTACATGTGGTTCATCTGTTCATATTCTCTAATTCTTTCTGGTTCAATCTTAGAAAGGTATACCTTTCCAAGCATTCGTCCATTTCTTCATGCTGTCCATTTTGTCCTCATAGAGTTGCTTGCAGTAGTTTTTATGATCCTTTATATTCCTACAGTGTCAGTTTTAATTTCTCTTGTTTCATGTCTAATTTTATTGATTTGAGTCCGATCCACACACACCCCCTCTTTTTTTTTTTTTTTGGTAAATCTGGCTAAAGGTTTATCAGCTTTATCTTCAATCAACTTTTAGTTTTATTGATCTTTGCTGTTGCTTTCTTCATTGCTATTTCACACATTTCTGCCTTGGTCTTTATGATTTCTTTTTTTAATTTAAAAAAATTTTTGGCTGTACTGGGTCTTTGTTGCTGCACGAACTTTTTCTCTAGTTGTGGCAAGCAGGGGCTACTCTCTAGTTGTATCGCGGGGACTTCTCGTTACTGTGGTTTCTCCCGTTGTGGAGTGTGCGCTCTAGGCATGCAGGCTTCAGTACTTGCAGCACGTGGGCTCAGTAGCTGTGGCTTGCAGGCTCCTGAGCATACAGGCCCAGCAGTTGTGGAACACAGGCTTTGTTGCTCTGCAGCATGTGGGGTCTTCCTGTGTCTCTTGAATTGGCAGGCAGATTCTTTACCACTGAGCCACCTGGGAAGCCCCTCTAATTTCTTTCTTTATACTAACTTGAGGGGGATTGTTCTTTCTTTAGTCTCTTTAGGTGTAAGGTTTGGCTGTTTCGAGATATTTCTTCTTGATTCTTGAAGTGAGGTTGAATCACTGAGGCAGCATTACCACTTATCAAAATGGCAGACAGGCATTCCCTGGTGGCGCAGTGGGTGCGCGGCATGTGAGTTCAGTCTCTGCTTCAGGAAGATCCCGCAGGCTGTTAGAGCCACTAAGCCCGTGCGCAGCAACAAGAGAAGCCAGTGCAATGAGAAACCCATGCCGAGCAGCTACAGAGTAGTCCCCGCTCTCTGCGACTAGGGAAAGGCCATACACAGCAGCAAAGACCTACACAAGCAAAAGTAAAAAAATAATTAAATAAATTCGGTGAGGAGTTAAAATACTGTCGTCGTTTCGTCACTAAGTCGTGTCTGACTCATTTGTGACCTCATAGAGTGTAACCCACTAAGCTTCTCTGTCCATGGGATTTCCCAGGCAAGAAAGCCATTTCCTTCTCCAGGGGATCTTCTCAACCCAGGGATTGAGCTCACATCTGTATCTCCTGCACTACGGGCAGAATCTATACATGTAGGCAGAGGAGTTTTAACTCACTGTTTTATTTGTTTAATTCAGTGTTTTATTCACTGCTGTGAGAACCACAGTGCCCAGAGGACCCCGAGCCAACAAAGGCACGTGAGCGTGGAACCAATGAAGGTCCAGGAGAGGGCCATTTCTGTGTGTACCATCGTGTTGGGACAGGACTTCCCGCATCCTCCTAGTGGCGATCTGTTTCCTACTCAGAGGTTCCAGAACACTGGGTCGGTTCCAAGGTGACCCAGACTGAGAAGGAGACGTGAGCAAGAAAAGTCACTGTGCCTGCTTCACAGAGACAGATCTGAAGCACTAGGCTGCTGCACCTCGGAGTCCGATGGCGGCGGCGACACTGAGGGACCCGCATCAGGTAACCCTCGTCCTCTGGGCCCTCACCCCACCAGACACGAAAGCCCAGGGTGTGGGGCACCTGCTCACATGCCTGCAGCCCTGGGATCCAGGATGTCGAGGTGGTCATAGGTCAGGCCCTGTGTCTGGCAGACAGTGATGGCGTGTGGGAGCGGGTGGTGGGCAGAGGGAGCCGCAAGTATAGCAGCTTGGAGGTTGGACTGAGCTGGGAGCATTCAGGAAACCTGTTTCTTTAGGGAACAGGGAGTTAAAATGAAATGGCACCTGGACTGGCAGGCTCAGGGGTTATTTCTTCATTCTGAAAACCCTGGGGACTGTTGGAGAATTTCCGTGAAGGAGAAATGTGAAGTTTCCCAGGAGGTTCTTTAGATGGAAAACAAGCTTAAAAGGGTTGATAACAGTGAAACACAGGGAGATTGAGTCCTGTGGCTGAGGACTGAATCTCCCAGGGTTTAGGCAGCTGGAGGTCTCTCTGCTCCAGTGTGAGCAGAGCAGAGCCCCTGAAGCTCCACCCTGGTTGCCTGCCTCCACTTCTTCTATCTTGTCGTTCCCACACAGCTGAAGCACTTTTGGAATCTTCACAGTAAGGGGAGGGTTTCCAGGGCTCACTGATTGCAACTCTATCTGTGTGGTGTCAGGGCCCTGGAGAAACATCAGGACAAGGCTGGAGGTTACTATATAGAAGTGTTCCCAATTCCAGAGATCAGTAAACTGAAGTGTTCATGGGCACACGTACCAGTATGTCCAAGATGCTTGAAGGTGAAGCCAGCCTGGCAGTATTCAGGGAAATGTCAGTCTCCTTCTGATGAGAACAGAGCAGGGAGGTAGGACTCAGACCTAGAATATGGGTGTTGATTTTGGAGGTGGTAGGAATAAGGGGAGATTTGGACCATAAGATGGAGCTGACCTTACCTTACCCTGCCCAGCATGTTCCATCTTAGGTGAGAGGGTGAGAGGAGGCTGCCACACTAGTTCAGGTGGGATGTGTGTAAGACACAATTGTGGAGGTGAAGTTGTTGGATCTTTGTTCACTTGCTGAATCATGTCCGACTCTTTGCAACCCCGTGACTGCAGCACACACTGTTTCCCTGTCCTTCACTGTCTCCTGGAGCTTGCTCAAACTCATGTCCATGGAGTCGGTGATGCTGTCCAACCATCTCATCTCTGTCACCCCCTTTTCCTGTTGCCTTTCCCAGCCTCAGGGTCTTTTCTAATGAGTTGACTCTTCACAGAAGAGGCCAAAGTGTTGGAGCTTCAGCTTCAGCATCAGTCCTTCCATTGAGTATTCAGGGCTGATTTCCTGGTTCCTTCAAACCAGGATGGACTGGTTTGAT
Organism: Capra hircus; assembly: GCF_001704415.2. Lineage (NCBI taxonomy): Eukaryota > Metazoa > Chordata > Mammalia > Artiodactyla > Bovidae > Capra > Capra hircus. The sequence goes on along the minus strand of NC_030825.1, from coordinate 66,614,301 downwards.
CTCCTTGCAGTCCAAGGGAATCTTGAGTCTTCTGCAACACCAGTTTGAAAGCATCAATTCTTTGGCACTCAGCCTTCTTTATGGTCCAATTCTCAAGCGACTACTGGAAAAACCATAGCTTTAGCTCTGTCTGTTGGCAAAGTGATGTCTCTCTTTTTACATATACTGCCTAGGTTTTTCATAGCTTTTCCTCCAAGGAGCAAGCAAGCATCTTTTGATTTCATGCCTGCAGTCACTGTCTGCATTGATTTTGAAACCCAAGAAAACAAAATCTCTGTTTCTATTGTTTCCCGATCTATTTGCCATAAAGTGATGGGACCAGATGCTATGATCTTTGTTTCTTGAATGTTGAGTTTTAAGCCAGCTTTTTCACTCTCCTCTTTTACTTTCATCAGGAGGCTCTTCAGTTCCTCTTTGCTTTCTGCCATAAGGGTGGTATCATCTGCATATCTGAGGTTACTGATACTTCTCCTGGCAAGCTTGATTTCAGGTTGTGCTTCATCCAGCCCAGCACTTTGCATGATGTGTTCTGCATGTAAGTTAAATAAGCAGGGTGACAATATACAACCTTGACTCCTTTCCCAGTTTTTTATGTTGTTGTTGTCTTAAAATTTTATTTGGCTGCATCTGTTCTTGGTTGGACATGTGGGGTCTTTGCTGTACTGCATCTGGTCTTGGATGGACATGTGGGATCTTTGCTGTTGCAGTGAACCAGTTCAGGCTTAGTTGCTCCAAGGCATGTTGGCACACGGGATCTTAGTTTCCTGACCAGGGGTCAGCCCTGTACCCTTTGCATTGCAAGGCAGACTCTTAACCTCTGGACTACCAGGGAAGTCCCCCTTTCCCAGTTTTGAACCAGTCTGTTGTTCCATGTCCGGTTCAAACTGTTGCTTCTTGACCCGAATACAAATTTCTCAGGAGGCAGGTAAGGGGGTCTGGTATTCCCATCTCTTAAAGAATTTTCCAGTTTGTTGTGATCCACACAAAGGTGTTAGTGTAGTCCATGAAGCAGAAGTAGACTTTTTTTTTTAATTCCCTTGCTTTTTTTAGTGATCCAACAGATGTTGGCAATTTGATCTCTGGTTCCCCTGCCTTTTCTAAATCCAGCTTGTACATCTGGAAGCTCTCAGTTCACATACTGCGGTGAGTGCAAATTGTACAGTATTCGAATGTTCTTTGGCAGTGCCTTTCTTTGGTATTGGAATGAAAACTGACCTTTTCCAATCCTGTGGCCACTGCTGACTTTTCCAAACAAATTTGCTGGAATATTGAGTGCAGCACTTTCACAGCATCATTTTTAGGATTTGAAACAGCCCAGCTGGAATTCCATCACCCCCACTAGCTTTGTTTGTAGTGATGCTTCTCTCAAAGGTCCACTTGACTTCGCATTGCAGGATGTGTGGCTCTAGGTGAATGATCACACCATCGTGGTTATCTGGGTCATTAGGATCTTTCTTGTATAGTTCTTCTGTGTATTCTTGCCACGTCTTAATCTCTTCTGCTTCTGTTTGATCCATACTGTTTTCTGTCCTTTATTGTGCCCATCTTTGCATGAATTGTTCCCTTGGTATATCTAACTTTGTTGAAGAGATCTCTCTAGTCTTCCCCATTCTATTGTTTGCCTCTGTTTCTTTGAAGGTTTTCTTATCTCTCCTTGCTGTTTCTCTCGAGTTCTGCATTCAGTAGGGTAAATCTTTCCTTTCTCCTTTGCCTTTTGCTTCTTTTCTCAGCTATTTATTTGTAAGGCCTCTTCACAGATGTTTTTGTCTTTACAGCTGAACATGGGGGTCTCCATTCACAGGGTGGAGCAGTCAGTGGAGGGAGTGGGAACAATTTCAGTTAGGATAGCGGGAGTTTTGTTTTGGGCCATGTTTAAGAGCCTGATGTGTTTCAGAAAATATAGAATGGAGGTATCCAGTTAGTTGGAGGTTATAAAAATGTAGAAATCTGAGACAGTTCAGCATTAGACCCACATAGGTGGTGACCACTGAGTGGAAGGAACTCAGTGTCACATTTAGGAAAGGGAATTCTCATCCTTGGTATTTTTACTCTCAGGTCAGAAAGAACAGGTTGAGTGTTAATTCTGCATCTCTTTCTGGGGCACCCGGTTGGAGGAGGTGGCATTTGTGGGAGGAGGGGACAGTCTAACAAGTGGCCAAGACTACCAAGGGAAGAGTGGACTGTGGTGAATGCAGAGGCCCAGCAATGATTGGGGCAAAGGGACCCTGAGGCTGGAGCTGCTCTTGTTCAACATTTTCTTGACTCACAAGAACTTTGTGGTGACCTTTCATGGAGCCTGATGTATTTCACTCACACTGCTAGATGAGTTTAGAGGTGAATGGGGACATTTGTGCCCATGTAATGGGCAGAATTACATCCCCTGAAGCTTTTAAGTTGAAGTGTTAACCCCCAGGACCTCAGAATGGGACTGTATTTGGAGGTAGATTTTTAAAGAGGTAATTAAGTTAAAGTGAGGTGATTAGCACGAACTACTAGTGTCTTTGTAATAAGGAAGTTAGGATTCAGGTGTAGAGGAAAGACCATGGGAACTCACATGGAAAGTACCGGTGAGTTTTAATTCTTAATAAGCCAAAGATTGAGACTGCAAATGTTTCAATAAGGGTAGTAGGAAAGAGAAGGGCTCTGATAGTAGGGGACGTCAGTGCATGCATGCTCGGTTGTGTCTGACTCATTGCAACCCCATCCACTGTAGACCACAAGGTTCCTTTGTCCTTAGGATTTCCCAGGCAGTATTACAGCTGGTAGTCATTCCCTTCTCCAGGGGCTCTTACCAGACCAGGGATCAAACCCATGTCTCCTGCATTGGCAGGCAGGTTCTTTACCATTGAGCCACCAGGGATCCCCAAAGGAGCATCAAGTGCAGACAAATTAGGAACAGGGCTATGGGAAATCTTAAGATCCACACATGGTTCTGGGTACCTGAGACTGAAGCACAGATCAGAGGCAGGCAAGGGGGGCTGGATTTTAGGCTGCCTCAGATGGTTGGACTTCCTGGCTCAGACGGTAAAAGCATCTGCCTAAAATGAGGGAGACCCGGGTTCGATCCCTGGGTCAGGGAGATCCCCTGGAGAAGGAAATTGCAACCCACTCCAGTACTCTTGTCTGGAAAATCCCATGGACGGAGAAGCCTGGTAGGCTACAGTCTGTGGGGTCACAAAGAGACAAACACGACTGAGTAACTTCACTTTCAGGTGGTTGGGTCTTGCACAGGGCTGTAGCAGTAGGGGGTTCTCTTTATCAAGGCCTCTTAAGCTGTGTGATGAGTCAGAGAGACAGTTGGGACACCTGTGCCTGCAGATGAGAGATGTGCACGTGGAGAGGTCGTGGGAGCTGATGATTCCACATCCTCAGCACTGGACTGACAAGTCAGGTTGAGCCCATGTGATTGTATCTGGGAGGTACCCTCTGGGTTCCCCAGGGATGGGGCCTGGCTGGCAGGGGTTAGGCGCCCCCAGTGGGGCCTTGCACTTAGATGATATCTATTGGCCCACTTGCCTTTTACAGCTGAGGACAATATAGTGATTCCTGGGATGTGAAGAGAGACTGATATTAGTGGCACCAAGGTCCTGGGCAAATGTGGTCATTTGTGAGAGTCATAAGGCCTGGGGTGGTCCACTACATGGCGCTGAGCTTTGAATGTGGCTTGGGTGAACAGAAGAAGGTTGTGATGGCTGAGAGTGCAGCCCAGAAGTGGAGAGGGCCACGTGTGTCTAAGAGCAGACATGTTCTGAATGCAGAGTCTGAGGCAAGGACCTGCCCCTAAGTAATGAGGCCTCCAGAGAAAGATCTGGGGCTTCTGCAGCTCAGGAAGTCATGAGAAGTCCCTGGGAGTGTTTGATTCCTGTTTGAATTGGCAAAGCATACTCTGGATGTTTTTTGCCTGGTTGTGGTATAAGCCTAAAAATTAAAGATTAAAACCAGTGTTTAAGTGCTGTGTTGTGAAACCATGAGGACTTCAAATGGCCTGAGTGCTGGTTCTTCTCACTCTGCTCCTGCACATAAGGTCTCCTAACCCAACAGTCTTCTTTCTCACAGGGATTAAATGGACTTTCTGCTCATCCCTTCTCAGGTGGCTTCAGTTCCCTGCCTGCCCCTGGAGGATCATTGTTCACTCTTTTCATTCATGTAGCTCCACTCTGGCTCTGTGAATGTGTGGTTTCCTCATCTCCCAGACTGAGTAGATGATTAATAAATTGCTGTTGATCTCATCTGACCAACATTAGGTCTCAGGTCTCCTGTGTTTGGTCATCTCTATAACCATAGGACATGATCTCATCCTCCCCGCTGGGGTAAAGTAGGACATGATTGAACTACCATAATTTATAGGGACACCAAAGAGGCACTTACGCTATAGGGTGGCCAGATGGTGGCCTGGGACATGCGGCTGTGGTGTCTGCAGGTGTGAGGGACGTCCTGTATTAAGAAGGGTGTGCATTTGCAGAAGGAGTAAGGCTCAGGGCCCCAGTGTGAGACATACGTGGTTTGTCCACAAGTCAGGGACATTGCCTGAGAGCTGTACCATATCTTTTTGTCTATGTGCCTCCTCTTGATGACTTCTGGCCCCAGTGATCAGTGGGGCCATTTGCAGACAGTGGTCTGGTTTCATCTCCCCTGAATTAGAGAGAGGGTGGGCATGGGTATATGTGTCAGTGATGGGTTGTGGTCTTTGGGAGAGTTTGTGATTTCATCTTTCCCCCATCATGGCAGGGAAGTGTGACCTTTGAAGATGTGGTTGTGTACTTCTCCTGGGAGGAGTGGGGTCTCCTGGATGAGAATCAGAGATGCCTGTACCACGATGTGATGCTGGAGAACTTTGCGCTCGTGACCTCACTGGGTAAGGCCCTCACACCCACCCCAGTACCTTGTACTCAACTCTGCTCACTTCAGACACAGGTTCTGCCTCCTTTCCCCAGTTGCCTGGCTAGTAGCTACTAAGGTCAACAGGGCTGGGCTAAGCTACCTCTTCATGAGCCTGCCACCTCTAACTGTGCTGCCAAAAAATACAACCACTGTCCCACGCTGCTGTTCATAAAACTCACGCATAGCACTGAAATGTCACTCAGCCAAGGCTCTCATGAAGGGTGTTGGCAGAGAACTTGAACCAGATGTTTCTTTCTTTTTTGCACCCCTCCCCTTTACATTCTTTATCTTATGAGGCCTTCCTAATTCTTAAGACTTTCAGAGCCCCAATACTGCATATCAACCTCATATTGAGAGCAGTCCAGTGGGCTGTGCTGAGTCTTACACAGAATTGTGTAGAGACTGCCCCCTCCACCACAGACGACAGGCATCTCACCCACACGTCTGTGCTTTCAGGTTGTTGGTATGGAATGGAGGAGGCAGTGGCATTTTCTGTGGAGAGTGTTCCCGTAGAACAAACATCACGGGGCAAGACTGTAGTTCCATACCCATCCATTGAGAAGACACAGCCCTGTGAGGGGTGTGTCAGGGCCAGGAGAGACGGTCTACAGCTGCCTGAGCACCAAGGCCTGCATCTTGAGCAAAACTCACAGCCCTGTGAGGAGTATGAGAAGCAACCAAGGTTTAGCCCTGGCCTCCACCCAGAGCCCAGCAACGAGAAGCCATCCAGAAGGGACACAGACAAGGCACGTGTGAGAAGTTACAGATTTCACGTATCAGCAAAGCCCTTCACTTGTGAGGAAGTGGGCAAGGATTTCCTGGCTATGCTGAACCTCCTCCAGCATCAGGCCACACTCAAAGGGACAAAGCCACAGAGCAGCTTTCAGTGTGCAGAGCCCTTTTTTGATGGAAAAAGTCAGTACAAGTGCAGTGAGTATGAGAAACTGTTTAGCTGTGAATACACACTTTTTCAGGATCAGCAGATTCTCACTAGAAAAAACTACCAGGACTGTGATGACTGTGAGAAACCTTTTAACCAAAGTTCCCTCCTTATCAATTGCCAGAGACCTGATAACACAGGAGCAAGGCCTTACGAGTGCAGCGAATGTGGGAAGTCCTTCAGCCAAAGCTACAGACTCATTCAGCACCACAGAAGTCACACTGCAGCACGGCCTTATAAGTGCAATGAATGTGGGAAAGCCTTTAGCTACAAATTAAGACTTGTGCAGCACCTACAGATTCACAGTAAAGTGAGGCCTTATGAGTGTGGCGAGTGTGGGAAATCCTTCAGCTACAGCTCTACTCTCATTAAACACCAGAGAGTTCACACTGGAGCCAGGCCTTATAAGTGTGGTGAGTGCGGGAATTCGTTTAGCCAAAGCTCCAATCTTATTCAACACCAGAAGATCCACAGTGGGGCGAGGCCTTATAAATGCACTGAATGTGGAAAATCCTTCAGCTACAAATGCAAACTTGTGCAGCACCTGCGCATTCACACTGGAGAGAGGCCTTATGAGTGTGGGGAATGTGGGAAATCCTTTAGTCACAGCTCCACCCTCAATCAACACCAGAGAATTCACACTGGAGCCAGACCTTACAAGTGTGAAGAATGTGAGAAATCCTTCAGCCAAAAGTCCAATCTCATTCAGCACCGGAGAGTTCACACAGGAGAAAAGCCTTATGAATGTGGGGAATGTGGGAAATCCTTCAGTCAAAGCTCCCACATCATTCAACACAGAAAACTGCACACCAGATAACCTCACGAATGCAATGACTGTGAGAACACCAGTCACAGCCAATGTCTATATTCAACTAGAAAATTATGCAGCAGATTTGGGGAAACCATCTTAAAGGTCTAAGCCCAGCAGGGAACATGGGTTTCTTTGTGAAGGGGCCATCTCCTAGAAGTTGAGCATTATACAGCTGAACATACACAGCAAAAACATTCCTTTTGAGTTTGTAGGTTGGTGGGAAGCTTTTAGGAGGCTTTCTGCATATTTCACTGCTGGCTCTGTTTCCTCAGTTACATCCCTTCTGGTTTCTGTGGCAGAAGCCTCACCCCTACCAGCCAGTAGTTTCCAGGTTCCAACACTTTGTATCAGTCCTGGCAGTTTGATCAGGGGAGGGAGATGTCTCATCTCTGTCCCATTCTTTACAGAACAGTATGAATAATTTTCAGGGTTGCCTCATATTCCTTCCCCTCTGACAAATTAGGGCTCAATCCAGTTTTAGTAAAGTGTGGGTAACATTGGCAGCAGTAGGCTTACCACCTTCCACTAGAGGTCCAGCTTGCATAGCTGCCAAAAGTCTCCTAGGAAAGAAGGCTTTAGTAAAGGGTCCTAATTTATGGCCTGGATGCAAGGAATTTGGTGGACCCAGAGGTCACCTGTAAGAGGCACCTCTGGTGCTTCTGTGAGAAGCATAGAAATCAGTTCCCTTTTCCCCAGTATTACACATAATCCTGAGCACTGTTGTGGAGAAGCTCCAGGTACTGCAAAAATCATGTGCCTTCAGGTCTCAAGCTGGGTTTTTTGGTGTTACTGAACGGTTTCAAGGGTGAAGCCAGAAACTTCACACGGAAATGCTGGATGTGGTTATGTGCACTGGAGGAGCTGTGGCAATGGAAGGAAGTGCCTGTTGTAAAGGCACCTCCGCAAATGTCCCGGTGGCTGTGATGTGTTAGATGAGTGTGGACACTCCCATCATGTGTTCTTCCTTTAGCTGAGGTCAGTGTCAGAGCAAATAAAGCTTTGCTTATTCTCTTAACCTCTGGACTCTTCACCCTGAGCCTCGTGCTGCACAGACAGTGACAGACGGGGGTGAAGCGAGATGCTGGAGCCCAGGGATGTAGCTTTTGTGACCAGTTTCCTGCTGACTCAAAAACAGTCTTTACCAGTATATTTTTTCCCTGATGGAGGGCCTGCCAGGGAAATACAGGTTTCTAAAGCTCTGGTTATGAAAAAAAAACTAGGAAAATTTCTATGTAAAACAAATTTCTACAAAGTTTTATTGAAATATAATTGATTAAAATTATACAATATGATACTATTTACTTGTACACCCATAAAACTATTAAAAAACATATCTACAACAAATAGTTTACTTGTTCCCTTTTTTTTTTTTAAGCCACCCTGCATAGCTTCTGGGATATCTCAACTCAACCAGAGGTTGATCTGGGGCTGTGGCAGTGAAGCCCAGGATTCTAGCCTCTAAGCTACCAGGATACTCACTTGTACCCTTTTAAAAACTCTCCCTCTGCCCTTATAGCCACTATTGATTTTCCTCTTTCACAGTAAATTAGCTTGTATTATAAAATTTTATATTGTTGGAATCATTAAACTGTTTACTTTTAAAATGATATTGTGCTTTCTTCCCCATGCAATTCACAATGTTGCTTATTTAAGTAACCATTTCACAGCTGAGTATTCCTCTATAGATATACCCCAGTTTGCTTCCCCACCTAATTGGACATTGGCTTGTTGCCAGTTTTGGCTGTTACATTTTTGGAATGGGTGACGGGAGCTTCAGCTTTCTGAAGCTTTCACCTAGCTCCACTAGGCCCACTGTAATAGTGGATTGTAACACCTAACATCTCAGGACCACTCTAAGACAAAGAATCTTCATTGCTGCAAGTAACTTTCACACAAAATACAGTGCTGAGGTATCCCAAGCTGCTTGCAAAATACATCTTTAAATAAAAGCTTCTATGTTTCATAAGTTTCCTCCATCATTCCAGTAGAATTTACCACATTCTAGCTGTGGTTCATTTGGTCTCTCTGAAGCTGTTTAAACATACTGACTGCACCCAGGCCCCATGCTGTAAGCTAGGTGTTTTGGGAGTTGCTGATGATTTATCCGTTTTACTATCCCCCACTCAGCATAGCGTGGAAAGCATTCAAGTACTTGTATGTGCCCCAGTGTAAGAAACCCTCCCTTCCAGTTTCCTGCACCCTGATACACCCTTGAGTTCTGTAAACCTACTCAGGACAAGTGAAAACCATGAAACCCTAGAAACACCACCCTTGGAAACTAATAAAGACAGAGCTTCAAGTCTGTTCCCTTCCTTTCCCTTCACCACCTCGCTGTGGCAGGCCCCCAGGACACCCTCCACAGTCTCTCAGTAATGTCTTGTTCCTCAAGTTTCCAATCAGATTTTGTTGAAGTTCTTCCTACAGTTATAGTAAGAACCACAGGTACTGCACCAGTGCTGGCCCTGGTGCAGGGGGAATGGCAGTAGGACTCAATGAAATGATAAGGTCTTGGAGTGAGTGCCTGGGCATCCCAGCTGAGAGCATCCATCACTGCTACCAGCGGCTGGGACCCACAGCACATAGTGAGCTGTCCAAAAAGTTCATTCAGGCTTCCGCATAATATCATCATAGCAAAACCTAAACAAATTTTTGTGCCAATTCAATATTACTAGCTCTTCAAAGGAGTAGAGAGAGAAAAATCCTGGTATCATTTTCCTGTGGTATTAAAAAGTACCTACAAGTTACTTCGCTGTAAATAATCACTGTAATTACAATGTGAATTAAGACTTGGATGATGTCCCTGCACATTATCACAGGAAAAAGTCAAAACTTGTCATTTTTTGCCAGACATACTACGTGAAACACCAAGGGAAAGAGAGTTGAGTGCTGATTTTGGCAAGACTTTTAAGGTCACTGTAGTAGTAAGGTGGACTTCCTTATAATGAGAATCCCGCCTAAGAATGGAAAAACTGCTTATGGACTCTACTGAAGTAAGTCACTTGTTTGGGAAAGTTGGAATTTTGAAAACGAAATTAAGAAATAATCCTTTGCACATCACAACAATTTGGGAAGGATACAGAAATAAGACAGAGCTTAACTCCAGCAAAGTACTTAAATGGGGAGGAAGGGGATTCAGGAAGAAAACACTTACCCTTTTAAGTGGCCTGGGGACTTAACTTTCTTGAGCTGCACCAGGTGTCAATTGCAGCACAGGGGGAATCTTCAATCTTCGCTGTGGCATGCAGGATCTTTAGTTGCAGCATGTGGGATCTTAGTTCCCTGACCAGATATCAAACCCTGGCCCTCTGCATTGGGAGCATGAGGTCTTAGCCAATGAACCACCGGGAAGTCCCCTCTCAAAACTTACCAACTTCCTCAACAGGAAAAAAAAAAAAAAGCCAACTTAAAACCAGCCAGAACAGCAGTTGGAACATTAGAGAATGCATTTGTTGCTTTGGAACACATCTATTAGAATCACCGGGCTTCCCAGGTGGCACTAGAAGTAAAGCACCTACCTGACAACAAAGGAGACGTAAGAGATGCAGGTTCGATCCCTGGGTCACGAAGATCCCCTGTAGGAGGGCAAGGCAACCCACTGCAGTATTCTTTGCTGGAGAATCCCATGGACAGAGGAGACTGGTGTGTTACGCAGTCCATGAATTTGCAAAGAATCAGACACGACTGAAGTGACTTAGCACACACTACAGTCACCACTGTGTGCCACACAGTCCAAGCGTGGTGCGCAGAGCACAAAAAAAAACAAGGAGGCCTTTGTGGTTAATAGGTGAGGGAGGACTCTGACTTCACAACCTTGGGCTCCAGCTGCCTGCGTCCTGCAGTCCGCTCCGTGCGACTGTGTCCCTGCTGCTCCTGGGAGGCTTGGGAGGCCAGGCTGGCAGCTCCCAGCGCTGCGTCCCCATGTCCATTCCATGCTTCCAGGGAGCAGCTCCAGCCCATGGGGTGTCCTCACTGGGCTCACTTGGCTTCCTGTGCTTCCTCCTGCCACGAGGCTGGGTCCCTTTACACCTGGGGAGCTGCAAGAAGCAGGAGGGATGGGCACTGGCCTCCCTCCCCCCATGACCTGGCCACTGTGTACCCTGGCCCCCTTGGCCTCTGCTTACTGTGCCTGCTGTGTCCCTGGCTGGCTGGCCTCCTCTGGATCATGTCCTTCAGTGACCTGCCATCATGACCTCGGTTTTTCTCCACAGTGACATCTTTGGATCACATGCATTGGCCCTGCTCTGTAGGGCCTCCTTTGTCACAATGAAGTCTGTGCAAACCCTGAGGTGGGGGGCGGGGTGGGGGGCGGGGAGTCAGGAAGACAAAGAATGAAGAATAGGATGGAAATTTCCAAGGAGAAAGGGTAGTTTAGTGTAATAAATAGTGCAGGGGGTTGGGTTATAAGTTATATAAACTAAAAACGGGTAAGAGCATACTTGTCTAGATGTGACGAAAGGGCAGGCATGAGATTTAGGGGATGAGAGGAAACACCACTGAAACGTGAGGCCAGAGTACACGCAATGCTTGGGGGGAAAGTCTCAGGGCAGCGCAGAGGTGTCGCCAGGCCACAGGTAAGCCCCAGCCCCTTCGCGGTAGGTGCGGACACACCGCCAGGGGAGGGGGGCACGCCCTAGAGCCCACGCAGTGAGTTGCCTCCCTCATCAATGCACCGGAAGTCCCCTCGCCGAGTATCAAGACAAATTCTGTGGGCGGAGGACCCCCTCACTGGCGCATCCCCAGCGGAGGCCAAGCAGATGCAAAGAGGCCCAGCTCTGAGCGGTCACAAGGTTTGAAACCCCGTGGGCAGCACCGTCTCAGGAGCGAACCAAACAGCGCCCTGGGCTCCGGGGGGTCACTGCCTCCCGGAGGCGCGGGGCCCAGGAGGCCCAGCGCCCGGAGTCGTGGCTGCGGGGGACGGAGTCCACGGACCGGGACCAGGCGAGTCTGCGGCCCGGCTCGCCCCTGGCCTGGTTCCCGCCTCTGGTCCCGGGAAACCCCCTCCCGCTCCCTGCGGCTCCGGTGGGGGCTGCTCGATCGGCGGGCAGCTCCACGCCCGGGCCTGGACTGAGGGGCCGGTCTCGGCCTCCGCCCCGGGAACCCGGCGGCACAGCCTCGGAGAGGGGAGGAGGCCCGCCGCCCAGCAGCAACCAGCCGATTCGCCCGCCCCGGCGTCCTGCGGCGCCGGTCCCGGCCAGAGACAGGGCGGCCGCCGCGGTGGAAGCACCGGATGCCGCCCGGACCAGCGCTCGGTGCCCAGGGCCCGACCCTCCCGCTTTGCAGAGGAGAACGCCCGCGCAGACAGACAGAAGCGAGTACTTACCGAGAGAGCGCGGGGCGCGGACGAACACGCCGGCCGACTGAGGGACACGCGGCCGCTGAGTCGGGCCCTCGCGGCGGTTTGAGTGACTTCACCGGGGCATCCCTTCCGGGTTTCCTTCGGCGGGTCGTTTTGATTTGCCTGGTTGACATCTCAGGATTCTCCTGCATGTGCGCACTCAGCCAAGACGGGTTCCAGCGGAGAGGCCGGCGGGCAGCCTGGCATTAGTCACCGTCACTCCGCTTTGACTTCCAAGGAGACTGTCTGTGCACATGTGGTCAGGTCTCCTGAGAAATGTGTGGTCTGGGCAGGGCCCAGCCTCCTCCCCAAGCTGTCCTGCTAGTCTCATCTTGAGTTTCAGTCCACAGGGAGGGAATCTCTACGCTTACCTGGGACCCACCTCCCTCCTGCCTCACCGCCTGAACCACCCCCAGCGCCACCTTTTCCATGGGAAAATTCTCTTCCATAGAACCGGTCCCTGGTGCCACGAAGGCTGGGGACCGCTGCTGTAGAGGGAAGGGACGATACGAAAGAGGCTGTCAGGGGGCGCCCGACAACCGGCAGGAACGTCAGTGGGACAGGCCCAGGTCCCGGGGCAGTGGGGATCCCTGGCCTCCTCCGGGCCCACCTCAGCCCTGCACCCTCAGGCGGGCTGCCCAGAGTGGGACCAGAGAGTTCCCAGGCTCCCCAACGGGCCTAACTAAACTCTGCAGCAGGCAGCGTACAGCTAGCAGCTTCCAAGGGGGCCTCCCTGGCGGTCTAGTGTGGAGCCTGCCTGCCAGTGCAGAGAACGAGGCCTGGACTCCTGGTCCCGGAAGACGCCGCAGGGCAGCGAAGCACAGTGAGGCGCCAGCTACTGACCAGGTGTGCTGCGGCTACGGAAGCCCCCCGGGCTGCAGCTCATGCTCTGCGACAGGAAGCCACAGCTGAGAAGCCCGCACTCTAGCATGAAGGGTAGCTAAGCTCCATCACAGCCAAAAAGTAAAAGAAAAATAAAGAAATAGATCCTTATTTTTTAAAAAAGCATATAAGGATGCACAGAAAACAATGAATTAACGGTTTCATTTGCGGGAAGGTGAGGTGTGTTGACTTTGGCAGAGCCACGTGACTTGCAGGATCTCCGTTTCCCAACCAGGAATTGAATCCATGTCTTGAGCAGTGAAAGCACCGCACCCTAACCACTGAGCTACCGGGGATTTCCTGGTGAATGTTTGAATTCTGTCATTTTGAGCAGAGGTTTTCTGTTTTTTGGTTGTGCTGGTTTTCCTTGCTGCACACAGGCTTCTCTAGGTGTAGTTTTCCACTTTAGAGGAAGAAAAAATCCCAAGAGAAAAACTGGGGATCTAGGGTCAGCTGTGCATGCTTGCTGTCACTTCAGTCATGTCCGACTCTTTGCAACCCTGTAGAATGCAGCCCGCCAGGCTCCTCTGTCCATAGGATTCTCCAGGCAAGAATACTGGAGTGGGCTGCCATTTCCTCCTTGAGGGGATCTTCCCGACCCAGGGACAGACTCCTGCATCACAGGCGCATTCTTTACCACTGGGCCACCGGAGAAGCCCAGGGTCAGGTACAGTGATTTTAAAACTTGACACCAGAAGTGTGCTCCATAGAAAGAAATGGAGACACTGAAAGCTGTCAGAATCAAAAACCTACACTTTGAAGCACCTTGTGAAGAGGATGAAAGGACCAAGGACAGAGGCCAGGAGAGAAAATATGTGCAAACCACACGTCAGATACAAATATGAAAAATTCTCAAAACATCATGGTATTATCTTTAAAAAAATCCAAATATAGAATAGACAAAATACACAAAAATATATTTTACCCAAGAGAAGGAGAGACCATTAAATGGCAAATAAGCATATGAAAAGATATGAGGCATTTCCTGGGAATGCAAATGAAAATCGTAGGGATATATCTAGGCAGATCCCTCAGAACGCCTCAAAGAAAATACACAACAGTAGCAAAATGATGAGGAGGTCAAGGGAACATCCAATCATTCATCCGAGGGGTGATGTAAAGTGGAACAGCCACTGTGGGAAACAGTGTTGGCTTACAAACACAAACAACAAAAACCTTTCCAAGTACCATACAATCCAGAAACTCAACCCCAGAAAAATTAAAATAGACCGTGTAATAAATGATTGACTCAGCAGGTCTACAATGTTCAAAACCCGGGCACATTCCAAACAAAAGTCTGGCCTTGCCTGGTGCCCAGGAAGCCCTTGGAATACCTGATGAGGGTTCTTGTATAGTTGAGGCTAATAACTTGCAGGGCCTTGGGCCATGGGCCATGGGGTAGCAGTTTCGCCTGCAGGAAAGAAGTCAGCTTTCTGGGATCATGTGAGTTCTCCTAGGGAGTGAGGCATCAAACAAGAGGGTGGTCTGGAGGAGCCCCCCCAGTCCCTCCTCGACAAATAACATTTATAGTCTCCCAAAATCTTGAACTTGCCTGGCCTTAGCACCTCTTGTTCATCAGAGCGCCAAACTGGAAACAAACATGGATTCCTTCAAGGAATGAGTGGTTAAATAAATTAGTTGGTGGCAGGGGTAGCTGTGAAGTCAAGTGGGCCTTAGGAAGCATTACTAGGAACAAAGCTAGTGGAGGTGATGGAATTCCAGGTGAGCTATTGCAAATCCTAAAAGATGCTGCTGTATTAAGTGCTACACTCAATATTGTCCGCCAGAAGCCGGACACAACTTAGTGACTGAACAACAACACAAGGGGGTTGTTGAGGAACTAGAAGTGTTTGGAGATACAAATGGAAGGGAGAATGGACAGGACTGGGCAATGGGTTGTCTATATCATGTGGAAATACAGGATGAGGGAATGCTTCCAGGGTCTAGAACAGTCACTAGGTGCAGAGTGGCGGAATCCATTCAGACACGGCTCAGCCTGTGGCCCACCCAGAAAGGGCCCATTCTTTCATGAATGCTCCCGTGGACACATAAGCACTTAATACAATGTGTATGCCCGCCCTCCTCCTGTTAACCTGCCTTTTGTCAGCTTCAACTTTGGGCCCAGCCCCAGACACTAAGAGGGGAGAGAATTGTTCCTTCCCTGCAGCTGTTAGGAAGTCCGGTTCAATGGTAGACGGCAAGTGAGCACTGTGATCTTCACCAAATAAGTCGCTGGTGTCAATGGCAAGAGAGAGCGGTGTTGGGAGCGATATGGGGATTTTAGGTGAAGATACTGAAAGCATGTGTGTTGAAAGAAGTGTTCACAAAAGGTCGACTCTGTGTTGCATTTTTTAAAGAGTTTAGGTTCACAGTAAAATTTAGAGAGTCCAGAAATACCCTCCTCTGCCACTGCATGTCCTTGCCTAACCCCACTCCCCACAAACAAGAACCAGAGAGGGAGAAACTCAGAGCCTTCTCCTTTGCCACTCTTCTACCAATAATTCCACACCCGTGCGTTGTCTGTAAGCATCAGAATTCACTCTTTTAAAATAGAAGACTTCTCTTTTTTTTTTTTTTAACCTATTTCTTTTTATTTATTTACTTGGCCATGTCAGGTCTTACTTGTGGCATGTGGGATCTGTTCCCCGACAAGGGATTGAACCTGGAACCTGGGGCTCCTGCATTGGGAGCATGGAATCTTAGTCACTGGACCATCAAGCAAAAAGAGGGAAAGTGAAGGTTAGAAAAACATGGAGATTCGTTATAGATACTGGGACTCCACCACAAGGGATTGACTGACTCTAAGGTCAGACTCTAAGGGACTGACTCTGAAAGATTTCTGAATGTGTATGGCCGATTTGATATGCAGGTCGTTTTGAATTTACACTATCATCTAGCCACTTCTGAGTGTCACACACTCCCTCCTCCCCACTGAAAAGGAAGATGAATAAACATGACTGAACCCCGCAAATGGCACCACTGAATGAAGATGGGTGCTCTCTTTGTGCCAACTGTGACTGAGTTGTGATACCAGGGTGTTTTATTTTTTATTTTTATGCTGAGCTACACAGCTTGTGTGATCTTAGTTCCCCGACCAGGGATTGAACCTGGGTCCTGGTGGGGAAAATGTTGAAACTTAACCACTGAATCACCAGGGAATTCCCACTAGGGCTGTTTTAAAGATTGATTTAATAGTTTTAACACAAGAAGAATGTAAATGTACTTAATGCCACTTATAAATAGCAAAATAATGTTATGTGATACACATTTTTAACTACAATTCAAAACAAAACACCATCTCCCTGACTCGGACTAAGCGAGTTTCTGGGTCTGCTGGAGAGGGTCATAGGCAATATGGAAAACCGGGGTCAGCAATTCAAAATATTTTCTTCTTCGTAAGGTGAATAAAAATTATAAATGTTAGTAGTTGTAGGTGCTGTAATTTAAGAAGGAAAAGGCAGGGATTCATTTGAGCATTTAAAAGCATAATCCCAGCTTCTGTGGCTTACTGTAAAGAATTCTCCTGCCAATGCAGGAGCCACAGGAGACCCAGGTTTGATCCCTGAGTTGGGAAGATTTCCTGGAGAAGGAAATGGTAACCCACTGCAGTGTTCTTGCCTGGGGAATTCCATGGACAGAGGAGTCTGTGGGGTCACAAAGAGTTAGACTCTACTGAGCACTCACGCATTGTAAAAGAATGGTCTGTTTTTAATTGGTGGCATCTTAGCTTTGGTTTAAAAAACAAAAAGACAGTTGAGCCAGTGCACAGTCTTACCAATTATTACATAATCTAAATTACTGTAAATGTTGAAAGGTGAAGTTTTGGTGATTATGAAAAAATACAAGTAGTGGACTTGACCTAGTCTGAAGGCTCAAGAAAAGATACCTTGAGAAAAACTTACTATATATTGAGTGTTGGGCAGAGTACTCCAGTGAGAGAGAAAAGTTGGTATTGGGAAGCTGAGAGAACATTCAGGAAAGATAGAGGGTCTGGGACAGAATGAAGGATACTTCATGTTCAGACACTGAACTAAGGAAATAGAATAATTTGTGGAAATAATAATAACTTAGTTGACCCATAAATTCAATGTATATAATTTATAAATCTGAAATCATTATGAATAGGCTTCCAAATGCCACATAGACTCTCAGGGCTTTTCTTAGGCAGATCCATCAGTGGCTAGAATGTTAAATATACTCCATGTTTCTGGGTGTGTGAAAAACAAATGAAATATAAGGAGCTTAATTCTCCCTGTAGGAAATGTGGGGATTCTCCCTGCCTTTTGTCAAAGCATTTAGCTTAGAGCTAAATCTAAGCACTTCCTCATCTCTTTAAGAGGGATCACTTTGAAGACTAGATGGGACTTTTGTCTGTTGGGCTTTTTGGTTTTTCATTTTCATGAGTTTCTTAAAAACTAGGAACCATTTCTTTAAAATGGAAACAACTTGAGAGCCAGTTTTTGGAAATGTAAACATCAAGGGAGCCAGCTAGCTTGCCTCTCTCCAGGTTTCTGTGGGAGGGTAAGAGCCTAACTTTGGTGGGTGCCTCGCTCCAATATGAAAAAAAAAAAAAAAAATTCCTGTCACAGGGATAGAAATAGTTTGTCTTTCCTCTGCTGCTGCTGCATCGCTTCAGTTGTGTCCAACTCTGTGCGACCCCATAGATGGCAGCCCACCAGGCCTCCCCCATCCCTGGGATTCTCCAGGCAAGAACACTGGAGTGGGTTGCCATTTTCTTCTCCAATGCATGAAAGTGAAAAGTGAAAGTGAAGTCACTCAATCGTGTCTGACTCTGCGACCCCATAGACTGCAGCCTACCAGGCTCCTCCATCCACAGGATTTGCCAGGCAAGAGTACTGCAGTGGGTTGCCATTGCCTTCTCCTCTAGATAAAGCCAATAAGCAAAGTGACAGATGGTCACCCCGATTACCAGGTACAGTTAGGATAAACTGTGTGCCACAAACAATGCTGTCAACATAAAAACACTGAGGCAAAACTCAAGACGAAGCATTTATTTGGGATCAAAGAACTGCAATACAAGGTACACCAGATTTGCATAGCAACCTAACTCAAATAGGTTTCATTTGAAGCAAGTGAAAGTCAGGAGTTTTTAAAGGCAAAAAGGGGGACGTCTACATAATTCAAAGTATTTTGATTGGCATTGGTGGCAGAAAGCTTCTGTTGGCTAAACGTGTTTGGTCGCTAAATATCACTAAGCAAAAGTCTGTTCCTGGAGCAAGGTACTTTTGCAGAGCTCTTGAAAATACTTGTGGTTTGCCCCTGTCCAAAAGTCCACAGTTCACGGGGTGAGGACATGCATAAGACTCAATTCTTTAATGGTCCCTAGGCTCCATTTTAAAACTCATTGACATAAGCAACTCATTTTATTTCATCTTTCATGATGCCGTCAAGTCCTCTTACTTGTTATACTTATCTTGAAAACACATATATAATGGGTTCTATGTGCTTGTCTACATAATGGAGTGGGGGGATTTTTTTTTTTTTCCTGTCTTTGAAATCTCTTAGAGTTTGCTTGTGATGCACATCACACTCTGGTTTAACACTGATCCAATAATATGGTACAGAGAGAAATTTATTTGGTCTTCATTCACAGATCCTGGCAGAGGTCCTAAAACCCTTGGAATTTCCTGATTGATAGGATTATCTTTTGTCACTAATAACAGGCTCCCTTTGAGCACAAGTGGATTAAAGCTTCGAGAGGTGATTTAGGGTGGAGCTCCTGCATAGCCCCACCCACTGACCTCCAGGAAGGGAGTGTGAAGAGACCCTTATCTCTGGATGAAAACTCTGTACACATGTCTGGTCAAGATTTAAGGAGTTTCCAGGTCTGTATACATGCTGGGCCCAGCGTGGACAGGAGGAATGAAGTGCCTATGCTCCAGATCCTTCTAGACTTCACCCTGTAGACTTCTTCATCTGCCTTTTAAATTTAAGTACATGCGTCCCTGAATTGTGAGCCGCTCAAACAAAATAGTAGCCATCGTGGTCAACAAAAGAGTCCGAAATGCAGTACTTGGATGCAATCTCAAAAACGACAGAATGATCTCTGTTCGTTTCCAAGGCAAACCATTCAATATCACGGTAATCCAAGTCTATGCCCCAACCAGTAACGCTGAAGAAGCTGAAGTTGAATGGTTCTATGAAGACCTACAAGACCTTTTAGAACTAACACCTAAAAAAGATGTCCTTTTCATTCTAGGGGACTGGAATGCAAAAGTAGGAAGTCAAGAAATACCTGGAGTAACAGGCAAATTTGGAATGCGGAATAAAGCAGGGCAAACTAATAGAGTTTTGCCAATAAAATACAAACACCCTCTTCCAACAACACAAGAGAAGACTCTACACATGGATATCACCAGATGGTCAACACCAAAATCAGATTGATTATATTCTTTGCAGCCAAGATGGAGAAGCTCTATACAGTCAATAAAAACAAGACCAGGAGCTGACTGTGGCTCAGATGATGAACTCCTTATTACCAAATTCAGACTCAAATTGAAGAAAGTAGGGAAAACCGCTAGACCATTCAGGTATGACCTAAATCAAATCCCTTATGATTATACAGTGGAAGTGAGAAATAGATTTAAGGGCCTAGATCTGATAGATAGAGTGCCTGATGAACTATGGAATGAGGTTCGTGACATTGTACAGGAGACAGGGATCAAGACCATCCCCATGGAAAAGAAATGCAAAAAAAAGCAAAATGGTTGTCTGGGGAGGCCTTACAAATAGCTGTGAAAAGAAGAGAAGCAAAAGCAAAGGAGAAAAGGAAAGATATAAGCATCTGAATGCAGAGTTCCAAAGAATAGCAACGAGAGATAAGAAAGCCTTCTTCAGCAATCAATGCAAAGAAATAGAGGAAAACAACAGCATGGGAAAGACTAGAGATCTCTTCAAGAAAATTAGAGATACCAAGGGAGCAAAGATGGGCTCGAAAAAGGACAGAAATAGTCTGGACCTAACAGAAGCAGAAGATATTAATAAGAGGTGGCAAGAATACACAGAAGAACTGTACAAAAAAGATCTTCACGACCTGGATAATCACAATGGTGTGATCACTCATCTAGAGCCAGACATCTTGGAATGTGAAGTCAAGTGGGCCTTAGAAAGCATCACTACGAACAAATCTAGTGGAGGTGATGGCATTCCAGTGGAGCTGTTTCAAATCCTGAAAGATGATGCTATGAAAGTACTGCACTCAATATGCCAGCAAATTTGGAAAACTCAGCAGTGGCCGCAGGACTGGAAAAGGTCAGTTTTCATTCCAATCCCAAAGAAAGGCAATGCCAAAGAATGCTCCAACTACTGCACAATTGCACTCATCTCACATGCTAGGAAAGTAATGCTCAAAATTCTCCAAGGCAGGCTTCAGCAATACGTGAACTGTGAACTTCCAGATGTTCAAGCTGGTTTTAGAAAAGGCAGAGGAACCAGAGATCAAATTGCCAACATTGCCGGATCATGGAGAAAGGAAGAGAATTCCAGAAAAACATCTATTTCTGCTTTATTGACTATGCCAAAGCCTTTGACTGTGTGGATCACAATCAACTGTGGAAAATTCTGAAAGAGATGGGAATACCAGACCACCTGACCTGCCTCTTGAGAAATCTGTATGCAGGTCAGGAAGCAAGAGTTAGAACTGGACATGGAACAACAGACTGGTTCCAAATAGGAAAAGGAGTACGTCAAGGCTGTATATTGTCACCCTGCTTAAATAACTTACATGCAGAGTACATCATGGGAAACGCTGGACTGGAAGAAACACAAGCTGGAATCAGGATTGCCGGGAGAAATATCAATAACCTCAGATATGCAGATGACACCACCCTTATGGCAGAAAGTGAAGAGGAGCTAAAAAGCCTCTTGAGGAAAGTGAAAGAGGAGAGTGAAAAAGTTGGCTTAGAGCTCAGCATTCAGAAAACGAAGATCATTGCATCCGGTCCGATCACTTCATGGGAAATAGACGGGGAAACAGTGGAAACAGTGTCAGACTTTATTTTTTGGGGCTCCAAAATCACTGCAGATGGTGACTGCAGCCGCGAAATTAAAAGACACTTACTCCTTGGAAGAAAAGTTATGACCAACCTAGATAGCATATTTAAAAGCAGAGACATTACTTTGCCAACTAAGGTCCGTCTAGTCAAGGCTGTGGTTTTTCCAGTAGTCATGTATGGATGTGAGAGTTGGACTGTGAAGAAGGCTGAGCGCCGAAGAATTGATGCTTGTGAACTGTGGTGTTGGAGAAGACTCTTGAGAGTCCCTTGGACTGCAAGGAGATCCAACCAGTCCATTCTGAAGGAGATCAGCCCTGGGATTTCTTTGGAAGGAATGATGCTAAAGCTGAAACTCCAGTCGTTTGGCCACCTCATGCGACGAGTTGACTCATTGGAAAAGACTTTCATGCTTGGAGGGATTGGGGGCAGGAAGAGAAGGGGAGGACAGTGGATGAGATGGCTGGATGGCATCACCGACTTGATGGGCGTGAATCTGAGTGAACTCCGGGGGTTGGTGATGGACAGGGAGGCCTGGCGTGCTGTAATTCATGGGCTTGCAGAGAGTCAGACACGACTGAGTGACTGAATGGAACTGAACTGAACTAACAAAATAACACCTCAGAAGAGGGACATGGAAACCTCAGATTTATAGCCAGTCGATCAGAAGCAAAGTTAACAATCTGGAATTTTGAAAGGTACCTGAAGTTGAGGGTCACTGGAAAAGACCCTGATGCTGGGAAAGACTGAAGGCATGATGAGAAGGGGACGACAGAGGATGAGATGGCTGGATGGCATCACCGACTCGATGGACTTGAGTTTGAGCAAGCTCTGAAAGTTGGTGATGGGCAGTGAAGCCTGGCGTGCTGCAGTCCATGGTGTCGAAAAGAGTCGGACATTACTGAGTGACTGAACTGAACTGAAGCTGGGGCAGTCTCCTGGGACTGAGCCCTTAACCTGTGGGATCTAATGCTATCTCCAAGGAGATCATGTCAGAATTAATTACTTGGTGAGATTAGAAAGACACACATTGCAAATACTAACCAAAGTGTTTTCTATCCCTAATACCATTATGGACAGGATCTTTGGATCTTCGGCATTGAAGATTTTGTTTTTATTTTTCCAACAGCCACCATCAAAATCTGTTTACTACGAGGAAACTTCAATCACTCACTGGTATCTAGAGTACAGGAAATATGAGGTAAGGAACGGGGACCACTTAAAAATCAGACATTCAATAAGCCACATCCTAGCATATGACAAACAACTCAGCAACTTCAACAAAAATAAGAAAAAAAGGTAGGTGAAAGACTTATGAGACAGCTACTGAAAGACATAAGGATCCATTCTCAATCCTAACTGCAATTAATCTGATTTAGGAAAACACATACATACACTTGAGATAACTGAGAAAACTGAGCAGCACCCCACTCCAGTGCTCTCGCCTGGAAAACCCCATGGAGGAGGAGCCTGGTGGGCTGCAGTCCATGGGTCGCTAAGAGTTGGACACGACTGAGCGACTTCACTTTGACTTTGCACTTTCATGCACTGGAGAAGGAAATGGCAACCCACTCCAGTGATCTCGCCTGGAGAATCCCAGGGACGGGGGAGCCTGGTGGGCTGCTGTCTATGGGGTCTCACCAAGTCGGACATGACTGAAGTGACTTAGCAGCGGCGGCAGCAGTAATGTATTTATTTAAAAATATTTTTTGTGTTATGGCTATTGGGTTTATAAATAGCCCTCACATTTAAAAAATGAATTCTCAGGAAGTTATGCATTAAATGGTGTAATGTCTGAGATCATACGTTAAATAATCCACCAGTGTACACGAAGATGGATGAAACAAGAATGCTCACTGAATGACAAATAATGGAAGACTGGGGAAGTGTTTAGTTGGTTTCATGATAGTCTCTTCCATTTTTGTATATATTTGAAAACAACAAAAGACAGAGTGCGTCTTAGTCTGTTCTGGCTGCCATACCAAAATATCACTGACTGGCTGGTTTATAAACCACAGATAACTATTTCTCACAGCACTGGAGGCTGGACGCCAGAGATCAGGATACTCAGCATGGTCAGGGAAGGGTTCACTTCACGGCTCTTGATTTCTTAATCTATCCCAAGGTGGAAGGGGTTAGGGATCCCTCTGGAGCCTGTTATGAGGCACTAATCCATTCACAAGGGGTCCATTCTCATGATTTAAGCACCTCCCCAAAGCCCAACCTCCTAATACCATCACCTTTGCAGGTTAGGATTTCAACAAGTAAATGTGAAGGGAACACATTCAGATTGTAGCAGTGTTGTTGTAACAGAAATTTTAATATGTTCAGAAAGAACACCAACCAAAAAAAGATTTTAAAAAAAAGGTGGGGGAGGGAACCTCTGGTTTCTGGTCAAGCATATAACAAGTTGGATTTCTCCATTCCATCCTAACAAGCAAAAGGCTAAACAGACTGAAAGAATAAACAATTCTGATTCCTAAGTTTGGTCACAGGGCAAGCTACTGTCTCCAAATTGGAGGACTGACAGGGAAACAGAATCATGACTCAGTGAATCAGAAACCAACAAGCTGAAACCACTGTGGGAACCAATGCCAGGATAGGGAAACTGGAAATGTGACAAATTCCTGGAGGCTCAGAGGGGACAAATCTGAGAAACAAAAACTCAGGGGAGCCAAATCATGGGGGAAAATCCCACACTTCTATTGACATTTTTATCTCCGAGAATGATCTTGGCCAGGAGAAAGGAAAAGGAACCATATTCAACTAGTTCAAAGCATTTTATTTTTTACATAAAGTGTGCTCCAGGAGAAACTTTTAAAGCAGAGCCTTAGGTTTTATCAGAGCCTAAGGGACCAGGGAGAAGGAAAATGCCCAACTCCAGCCACCTTGTTCCACCTAATGCAAAAAGGCAAATACACTGAGACCTATGTTATGTGTCAATTTAAATTATTCTTTTTAACTTAAAACTTTAAACCACAAACAAAACTTCCTATGTTTGGGAACTTTTAAGAAATCATTCCTAAAAAAAAGAAAGAAAGAAAGAAACCATTCCTACGGATCCCGCAGGTTAATGAGGAAGTTATAATGCAAAAAGAAAAATAAATACTGATAACTAATCATAGGACTACAGAACACCCCTCTCTCCACACCTTAAAATCACCTGTTGATTGTAGTTCCATTTACTGAGTACATGATACTTAGCTATTAAGAAAACAGGTGTAAGGCATAAGGAAATTTTTTTTCAAAGTTTGAAGAGAAAAAAGTCTGAACAGAGCAAGTATCAGAATCAGACTCAAGACATATCAGACATGTGGAATTATGAGACCAGGAATTTAAAACAATTAATGTGTTTAGTGCCCTTCTAGATAAAGTAGACAAATAACTGAGATGGAAATTCTACCACAGAACCAAGAAGAAATGATAAAGATTTAAAAAGTCTGTAACAAAAGTAAATGCTTTCAATAAGCTTATTTGTAGACTGGACATAGTGAAGAAAAGATTCTGACTTGAGGGTATCTCAATAGAAACCACCAAAACTGAGGGTGGGACAAAACAGAATAGTCAACTGCGGACAACTACAAAAGCTGTAAATTATGGCTAATAGGAATAAGAAAAGATAAAGCAACAGGGAAAACTGAATTAGTAATTAATAACTTCCTAAAACAAAACACAACATACTAAAATGGGTTCACTGGTGTATTCCAGTAAATGTTTAAGGAAGAAATTACACAAATTCTCTACAATCTCTTTCAGAGGACAGAAACAGAAGGAATAATTCCTAACTCATTCTCAGAGACTAGCATTACCATAATACCCTAACAAAAAATACCAGAAGAAAATTTCAGACCAATATCATTCATGAGAATTGACGTAAAAATTCTTCACAATGAGTACCATTCAGTTCAGTCGCTCAGTCGTGTCCGACTCTTTGCCACCCCATGAATTGCAGCACGGCAGGCCTCCCTGTCCATCACCAACCCCCGGAGTTCACTCAGACTCACGCCCATCGAGTCCGTGATGCCATCCAGCCATCTCATCCTCTGTTGCCCCCTTCTCCTCCTGCCCCCAATCCCTCCCAGCATCAAACTCTTTTCCAATGAGTCAACTCTTGGCATGAGGTGGCCAAAGTACTGGAGTTTCAGCTTTAGCATCATTCCTTTCAAAGAAATCCCAGGGCTGATCTCCTTCAGAATGGACTGGTTGGATCTCCTTGCAGTCCAAGGGACTCTCAAGAGTCTTCTCCAACACCACAGTTCAAAAGCATCAATTCTTAGGCGCTCAGCTTCTCCATCCATACATAACCACAGGAAAAACCATAGCCTTGACTAGACAGACCTTACTCAGCAAAATAATGTCTCCGCTTTTGAAGACGCTATCTAGGTTGGTCATAACTTTTCTTCCAAGAAGTAAGCGTCTTTTAATTTCGTGGCTGCAGTCATCATCTGCAGTGATTTTGGAGCCCCAAAAAATAAAGTCTGACACTGTTTCCCCATCTATTTCCCATGAAGTGATGGGACCAGATGCCATGATCTTCGTTTTCTGAATGTTGAGCTTTAAGCCAACTTTTTCACTCTCCTCTTTCATGAAGAGGCTTTTTAGCTCCTCTTCACTTTCTGCCATAAGGGTGGTGTCATCTGCATATCTGAGGTGATTGATATTTCTCCTGGCAATCTTGATTCCAGCTTGTGTTTCTTCCAGTCTAGCGTTTCTCATGATGTACTCTGCATAAAAGTTAAATAAACAGGATGACAATATACAGCCGTGACGTACTCCTTTTCCTATTTGGAGCCAGTCTGTTGTTCCATGTCCAGTTCTAACTCTTGCTTCCTGACCTGCATACAGATTTCTCAAGAGGCAGGTCAGGTGGTCTGGTATTCCCATCTCTTTCAGAATTTTCCACAGTTGATTGTGATCCACACAGTCAAAGGCTTTGGCATAGTCAATAAAGCAGAAATAGATGTTTTTCTGGAACTCTCTTGCTTTTTCCATGATCCAGCGGATGTTGGCAATTTGATCTCTGGTTCCTCTGCCTTTCCTAAAACCAGCTTGAACATCAGGGAGTTCATGGTTCACATATTGTTGAAGCCTGGCTTGGAAAATTTTGAGCATTACTTTACTAGTGTGTGAGATGAGTGCAATTGTGCAGTAGTTGGAGCATTCTTTGGCATTGCCGTTCTTTGGGATTGGAATGAAAACTGACCTTTTCCAGTCCTGTGGCCACTGCTGAGTTTTCCAAATGTGCTGGCATATTGAGTGCAGCACTTTTACAGCATCATCTTTCAGGATTTGAAACAGCTCAACTGGAATGCCATCACCTCCACTAGCTTTGTTCGTAGTGATGCTTTCTAAGGCCCACTTGACTTCACATTTCAGGATGTCTGGCTCTAGATGAGTGATCACACCATCATGATTACCCGGGTTGTGAAGATCTTTTTTGTACAGTTCTTCTGTGTATTCTTGCCAGCATTACACATCTGTTAAAATCCAAACTCTATAGACCCTGAAACACCAAATGCTGGTGAGGATGTGGAACAACAGGAACTCATTCATTCACTGTTGGTAAGAATAGTATGGCCACCTTGGAAGACACATTGGCAGTTTCTTAGAAAACAAACCTAAGTCTTACCAGTACTATGGCTCCTCAGTATCTACCCAAAGGATTCTAAAACTTATGTTCACACAAAAACCTGTACACAATTGTTTCTGGTAGCTTTATTCATAATAGCCAAGGAACTCTGAACTCTCAGTTTGAACTCTGGACACAACCAAGATGTCTCCTTCAATAGTGTTTGGATAAATGGTGGTACATCCAGACAATGGAACATCATTCAGTTTTAAAAAGAAATGGACTATCAAGCCATGATGGAGTAAACTTTTTCATTTGTTTTACGGAGGAAACTTAAAATGCACATTCGTAAGTGGAAACAGCCATCTGAAAAAGCCATATACTGTATGATTCCAACTATACGGCATTCTGGGAAAGGCTAAACTAGGGAGATGTAAAATAAGATCACTGGTTCCCAGGCAATGTGGGGAAGGATGAGTACACGGAATAGCGGGACTTTAGGGCAGTGAAACTACTCTGTGTGTCCTATAGTGATGCACTGGTTGTTGTTTAGGAACTAAGTTGTGTCTAATCCTTTGAAACCCCACACCCTGCCAAGCGCCTCTGTCCATGGGACTTCCCAGGCAAGAATACTGACCAGAGTGGGTTGCCATTTCCTCCTTTAGGGGATCTTCCCAACCCATGGAATGAATCCACGTCTCCTGTATTGGCAGGCAGATTCTTTACTACTGAGCCACCAATTATAAATTTATTCAAACTCAAATTATAAATTTGTTCAAATATATTCAAACTCAGAATATACATCACCCACAGTAAACCCTCATATGAACTATATAAACACTGGGTGACAGTGCATGGGGATAGGCTCATCACTTATAACAGAAGGTTATATTATAAGGCTCGTCACTTGTAACAGAAGGACCACTCTGGTGGGGGATGTTGATAATGGAGGTGATGCATGTGCAGCGGCATGTACTTTCTTCTTGTTATGAACCTAAAATTGCTCTAAAAATAAAAACTGTAAATAAAAGTTAGAACTGTGATTGAAAAAAACACAAAACATTGGACCAAGTGGTTACTAAGCCTGGGTTTAATTCCAAGTCTGCTACTAACTAGCTCTCCAAGTCACTCACTTGCCCTTTCTGGGCCCTAATTTACTTATCTGCTGAAGAAAGAAAGTGGGAATCATGATATCTAAGGGTTTTTCCTGTTCGAATTTTCTATGTTAATGATATTTTTTATCAATTTTAAAGTTATAAATGACCTCAAAACCTATGTAGGATTTTCTGTATCAGTGTTCAGTTCAGTTCAGTTGCTTAGTCATGTCCGACTCTTTGCAACCCCATGAATTGCAGCATGCCAGGTCCCCTGTCCATCACCAACTCCCAGAGTTCACCCAAACCCACGTCCATCAAGTCAGTGATGCCATTCAGCCATCTCATCCTCTGTCGTCACCTTCTCCTCCTGCCCCCAATCCCTCCCAGCATCAGAGTCTTTTCCAATGAGTCAACTCTTCGCTTGAGGTGGCCAAAGTACTAGAGTTTCAGCTTCAGCATCATTCCTTCCAAAGAACACCAGATAAAATAAAATGGAATAATATGGCTACATAAACACGGAATATGATAGCTATTAAAATAAAAACAAGATTAGGAAGTGACAAGTTTGCTTATGTTTAAAATATCCATTTTGACATTTACATTCGTAGAGTTTCAAAGCTCAGTTTCCTCCTGGCCTTTTACATTTATCCTCACCACACAAAATTAACAGCACATACTCTACCCTTTGTAATGGCTGTTTTCAAATATATCCAAAAATAGAAGACTACTAGGAAGTAATGTCTGTCGTTATTTATCCCATACTACACAGCTTGCAGGATCTTAGTTCCCCAACCAGGGGTCAAACCCAAGCCCTGTGCAGTGGAAGTGTGGGGTCCTAACCACTGGATTGCCAGGGAATTCTCTATTTATCCTTTTATGGTTGTTCTTATTTTATCTATCCCCATGCAGTTAGTGGTTTATTTATAATCACAGACAACAAGTCATTTTACACATAACCTCTTCAGGAGATGTCTCTAAAATGTAAAGATCCTTATATAGTTCCAATAATTTTGTTGCATAAAATTAAAATATTTAAAATTATTAGTGCTAAATTGTGTAATTACCGTACTGCAATCATTACTTAATGTAGACTGACTGCAGTCTGGATACAAAATTTATCTTAGGCAATAAGTAGGTGTGTCTTGCAAGTTTTTTAACCTCTATGTACCACTCACCTTTAAAAAAAAAAAATGCTGAGAACTTTGGCCGTCAACTGTTGTAGTCAGGGTAAACTGATTATTAGTTCAGTTGCGCTTAGTGGGCAGTGGGTAGGGTAAGTTCTCCTAGAGTAGAAGTATCTACTGGAACTTCCTTGGAGGCTCTCTTTTGGCCAGGCCATGCAGCTTCGGGACTCTTACTTCCCCAACCAGGATTGAACACATACCCCCAGCAGCAGAAGTGCTCAGAACTCCCCCCACTTACCATTTTATTTTAATCATATTATTCACTTGCCATTTGTTTGTTAGAATTGGCCATGATCCAGATTTGGCTAATTGAGTCTTCTGAACTGTTTAACATGTTGACCCTTCTGTATCTCCTATACACCAACTATGCTCAACATCATGAAATATAAGGGAAATGAAACTAAAACCAAAGTGCTCTAATTCTATATACATTTACTCAAAGAGTCAGATTTTTAAAAGCAAATCATATTCACTTTAGCAAGGATATGAGAGAATTGGAACTCACACGGCAGGTAGGAACACAAAAGGGAGCAATCATTTTAAAAGACAGTGTGGTGTTTCTGGAAAAGTTACATATTCACCTATACTCTGATTCAGGTATTGCATTTTGAGGTATCAGCATGAGAGAAAGGAAACGATTCAATATGAAGAACTGTATCCAATTTCTATACGGCTTTTATTTGTAACAGCCAAAACTAGAAATAATTAAAATATCCATAAACAGATGAATAAATGAATTGTGGTATAGTGATAGAACATAATTCTCAATCATATAAAAAGAACCACTCATATAAGCACCACTGATGAATTGCAAAATAAACATGTCATATAAGGGTACCCAAAGGGGGAAAAAAAAGACTAAACACTCTATGATTTCAATCATGTAAAATTCTAGAAAATGCACACTAATCTGTTATAATGAAAAGCAAATTAATGGCTGCTTGGAGGACAAAGAGATTCAAGTAAGTATGGGGTGACAGAAACTATCATGATTGTTTGATGGTTTCATAGATTTACATAAATGTAAAAAATCATCAAATTGTGCAGTTTAAATAGGAACATGATTTCCTCATTTAGAACATCAGGTTTGGCAACCATACTGACTCAATGGACAGGTTCAGTACTTGCCTCAGCAAAAACAGGTAAGCAATTTCTGAAGTGGAAACTTCATTCAACATGGATACTGGATGGGTCACAAATCTCACAGAGCTGACTAACGAGCTCTCTCCTCTCTATCCTTGTTCTGTCTGCACAACAATGGCCTTAGATGAACAGCCCAGAAAGGCCAGAGGAATCCACAAAACCTTTATTTTCTTTTCCTTGACAAAGGCCCTAAGTTATACAGATAAAAAGTTTCAGAAGTTCTGAGAATTTCCATACCTGCTTATCCTCCAAAGCCATAGTGATTAAACATATTAAGTGACCTTTTGAAAGGGGCACATTCTAATCAGTATGCTGTAGTCTCCGCCACTATTAATCCAGTGTTTCTATAATCTTAAAATCATTGATGTTACTCTACAGAATTCAGGACATCAAGGCACAGGGCTCCACTGCAGGACCCAGGGAACAGATTTCCCTTAACAGTGCTGAGCAAGAGGCAATATCACCTGTGAACAAGAGAACAAGTTTATGTTGCTCTCAGAAGCACTGAGAGTAGTCACAGCAATCAGAAACGGCCCCCTCCTCAGTTTGAACTCTGAACCTGAAAAATATCATGGAGTATAATTTATAAATTAGGACCACGAAGGTGGTCCTTGAAGGTGGTCAAAAGGAAGGCTTTGAGCAGCAATGCAACCTAGGCCACAATTGGAGAGGCATATTCTGCCATCATGCTATCTCCACTGAGGCACACAATTTGGGATCCTCACCAGAGCATTTCATCTCTTCAGGCTAGCAAGCCCAATTAACAACAAACCACCCCATACAGTGAAGGAACTCCTAAGATAAATGGTGGCTTAAACAGTAAGACCTTTACTATTCTACAAACAAGAACAAGGGGAAACTGACTGTTTCCTGGGTTGATGTCTTGGAGGCTAGAAAATCCCATCACTAGAGTCTCATGAGACCAATAATATCAATAATACCAATAAAGTGTAGTCCATCTTTTCAAATTACCAGCAGAGTCCTTTAGGCCAAAACTGGGTAAGATCCATGCTTTAACTCATGAAGGAGGGAAAAAACTGGGAAAGACTTAAGTGCTCAAGCTGCTCATGAATCATCCCATAAATAGGTCAGCACTGGGCTTTCCTTCCCTGAACACACTAGGCTGGGTGAATGTGGCACACAATAGAAATCTGCCTGGTGGTTAGGGGTGATATGATTTCTGCTACAGAACTAGCAGTGACATCAATCTGGCAAGGGTTCTGGAGAGGTTAAAAAGTGCAACACAGTTCCCACATACCTGAAGTTAAGTGGATGTTTGGATGAATGAGGTTCAAAACAGGCAAATGGCATCTTCATAAGGGATTTCCTCCAGTGTTGTTGCACTCAACAAAGAAATCATATACACCTGCACATTGAAGGTAGTGCTCCCATTTGAAACTGTGGTATTCAGTGAAATACATTCTTCAGCTGAAGGCTTTCCCACATTCGCTGAACTTATAAAGGCTTTCTCCACTGAATTCTCTGGATTATACTGAAGCTAGACTTCAGCTACACGATTTTCCATGACTGCCATACTTATAAGGCGTTCATCCAATGTGACATTATGCTGTTTTAGGAACCTAAAGATTAATCTCCCATATACATATACACACAAAGCATGTCTCCAATGTAAACATTCTAGTGGTCACTGAAGCTGGATCTATGGGTAAACGATTTCCCAAATTCATTGCACTTATCAGGCCTTTAACAACTGTGAACTCTTCGGTGTTTAATAAGGCTAGAGCTATGGCTAAAAGATTTCCCACATTCACTACACTCATAAGGTCTTTCTCCAGTATGAATTCTCCTGTGTTTAATGAGGCTGGAGTTTTGAGTAAAAGATTTCCCACATTCGCTGCACTCATAAGGCCTTGATCCCGTGTGAACTCTCTGGTGTTTTAAGAGACTGGAGCTGTAAGTAAAGAATTTCCCACATTCACTGCACTCATAAGGCCTTTCTCCAGTGTGAACTCTCCGATGCTGCAGAAGTGCAGAGCTTTGGCTAAAAGATTTCCCACATTCACTGCACTTGTAAGGCCTTTCTCCACTATGAACTCTACGGTGTTCAATGAGGCTAGAGTTTTGGGTAAAGGATTTTCCACATTCATTGCACTCATAGGGCCTTGATCCAGAGTGAACTCTCTGGTGTTTTATGAGACTGGAGTGGTATGTAAAGAATTTTCCACATTCACTGCACTCATAAGGCCTTTCTCCAGTGTGAACACTCCGGTGTTGAAGGAGTGCAGAGCTTTCGCTAAAGGATTTCCCACATTCACTACACTCATATGGCCTTTCTCCAGTATGAATTCTCCGGTGTTTAATAAGGTTGGATTTGTTGCTAAATAATTTTCCACATTCATCACACTCGTGAGGTCTTGCTCCAGTGTGAACTCTCCGATGCTGAATGAGACTAGAGCTCTGTCTAAAGGATTTGCCACATTCCCCACACTCATAAGGCTTTTCTCCTGTATGAACTCTCCAATGGTCATTGAGGCTGTAGCTTTTGCTAAAAGATTTCCCACATTCATTACATGTGTAGCATTTTTCCCTAGTGAGGACTCTCTGATGCTGAGAAACTATATGTTTGCAACTGAAGTCTCCAGTGCATTCTCCAGGACTGTAATGAGTTTTCCTCCTGTGAAAGGCTGCTCCACACTCAGTTCTCCTGTTTGACTTATCCCTGGTCTGTGTGGATTCCCCACAGGAAAGTGACTTCCCCAACACAAAAAATCTGCAGTTGTTCATAAATGAGGCTTTGCCCATCTTGCTTCTGAGGCATTTCTCTCCAATGTGCTGCTTGCGGTGCTGATGTTTTACACTGAGATACAAGTGTTTCTCCCATGCTCCAATATCATACAGTTTCTGCCTCTGGTGCTCAGTCAAGTGCAAAATGTCTCCCAAGTCCAGGTCACATAGCTCACAAAAATGGGCCTTCTGGGAGATCATGCCTGCCTTGGGAATCCTGACCTCTGACATTCCATGTACAGAAATGTTCTGTTCAGAAGGTGCCTCTTCATTCTCTGCTCCATGCCAACAACCTGAAAGCAAGTAATGCTGGTGAAGTGCACACTGACTTTGGTGGGAGGGGGTAGCTGCTACACAGGTTCAGTGTAATAATCCCAAGAACCTGTCCATGCGATTGTTTGCAGGAACAAAGAGTTGGTTCTGGTTGAGGATGGGGCTGCTTAGAACTACTGGGCTATCAAGATGAGAGAATGGGAGAGACCTCATGAGGTGAATGGCACAACCATGTGCTGGACACACAAAGCAGAGACACAGGGTCTGCAACTCATTCCTCAACAACCAACTTTCAAAAGGAACTTTTCTGCTGGTGACACACAAACACTGTATAAAAAGGCTGTGTCACACACACACTCAAAAGAATAAAAATAAAATAATTTTAAAAAATCTGTGTCAAGACCCAAGAAAATACAATTGTATCAGGGCACCTGGTGTTGCAGGGCTATTTAAGAACGTGTGCACACCTCATGAAACAACACACAGAGGCCAATGCGGAAGGCACTGCAAATGCAGTGGTGAGAAAAACAGGTGAGAGAGGAGTCCGGAAATGTGAGGTTGACCACAGGTTAGAAGTGAGAGTGTAAGTGACAAAAGAAATGATGAAGCAGCAAAGTGTCAGGAAAGGGGAAGAAGGAAAGACACAAATGAAGTGTGCCACTGGAATCAAAATTTTAGTCAAACTCAACGGGTTTCTGTTGCAGTTTGAATACAGCACTGTCATCATGTCCTTTATGTACTACGATGCAGGGCCAGGCTCCATCTGAGCCATCTTGCTTGATTCACATACATCCTGTGAAATTCTGTGGGCTCTCCAACCTGATTCCACTCTCTCAGCAATCAAATACATGGCACTCTGATGACACAAGAACCAAAGAAATTAAAAATCTATGATAAACCATAATGGAAAAGAATAATGAAAAGAATTTTAAAAAATAATAAGAGTGCAAGTCGACAGGAAGGCTAGTGTTGGATATGCTAAAGGAAGGAGAGCACAGTGCGCAAATCTCAGCCCAACCAACCTTAGCACCAATTCAGGGAACTGGGGAAGGGAGCAGTGTCCAGGGTCCTGACGTGAGGATAGACTGCTCCTGGGGAAAAAAAGGGCAGAGGCAGTTCAAAGAACAGAGATGAGTTTGACAGTCATACCCAAGGAGATTATAAGTGCCAAGTTCTCCAGCATCACATTGTGGTACAGGCATCTCTGAGCATCATCAAGGAGACTCCATTCCTCCCAGGAGAAGTACACAGCCACATCCTCAAAGGTCACACTGCCCTGGCAAGATGGGGACAGATGAAATCATAAATAGCCCCCTTCTCAACGACAACTATCCACTCCCCCCAACCCTCGCCCCCTCAACACACATACATCCACCCCAAGCCCATCTTCTTCCCAAACTCTCCAACTCAGAGAAGAAACCAGGCCCTGGCACTACTAATGCCACTGTCTTCAAATGGTCCCACTTAACACTGGAACCAGTCATCTATAGAAAGAGGTGCCGAGGTGGGTATC
Source organism: Capra hircus (assembly GCF_001704415.2). Classification (NCBI taxonomy): domain Eukaryota; kingdom Metazoa; phylum Chordata; class Mammalia; order Artiodactyla; family Bovidae; genus Capra; species Capra hircus. The sequence continues at coordinate 66,579,916 of NC_030825.1, read as the reverse complement.
AAAGTTGTGGACCTGGCATAGAGGGATCCACACACTCATGCCAGGATATTCTACTTACGTGGCCAAGGTCACATAAGTCTCAATTCCAGGACCCTGGTGTCATCAAGGATATTCCCTTTTCAGGTATGCATAATCTGTGAGACTGGATCAAACAGCGACATGCCTACAATCACCACCTCCTCACTGTCCCACATTCCAGACTTCTAGACTTGTGTATTTAGCTGCTCAATTAATGCCACCACCTAATGCTCTCAGAAACATCTCAGAAGTTTCTAATATCTCTGGAGAATACTATTTCCAACTTCCTCATCTCAGTTAATAGAGCTCCCATTACCACACTTGCTCAAAACAAAACAATGAGAGGAGTATACCTGAATCCTGTTTTACTCCCTCCTGGTTCACATCAGAAAATACAACGTGGGACTTCCCTGGTGGTCCAGTGGCTAACACTCCAAGCTCCCAAAGCAGTGGACCCGGGGTTTGATCCCTGGTCAGGGAACTAGATCCCACAAGTCACAACTAAGAGTTTGCATGCTGCAACTAAAGATTCCTCATGCCACAACTAAAATCCTGCAGGCACAATAAGATTGAAGACCTTTCACACCTGTTTATGATGGCTGTCAGAAACAAAAATCCCTTCATATAACCCTGGCCGTGGGGTTTCTCCAGGGCTTCCAGATCCCAAACTGGGGACAAGGCAGCAAGAGATCGCAAGAAACCACAATCCAGAGAACATGTCTGGTGGTCAGGGCCACTGAAGAAATGGGACACCCTCGCAACAGCACTTCGCGCGCTGGCTCCAAAAAGTGCCTCTGTGGCCGTAGGAAATGTGGAAAACGCCAACTCTTGAAGGATGAGCCTATGGCGGGGTTCGATGGGCTCAGGCCTCCCAGGCTCAGTGCCCGGCCCTGAAGGCTGCGACGCTGGTACCCATTCAATCTCGGTGCCGCAGCGCTCGGTTCGCCCTTTTACAGGTGTCCCTCTGCCTGTCACCCTCCCCCACGCGCCATCACGCTATCAGAGACAGGGTCCCACCCACGACCGCCTCACCGTCCTAAACCCTGGGTTTTTAATGTCTGGTGGGGTCAGGGCTCGGAGGACCAGCGTTTACCTGAAGCGGGTTCCTTCGGGCTGCCGCTGCCATCGGACCTGTGGGCGGAGCGGGGCCAGGAGAGGGCAGAGCAGACGGGCGCGGCGGTCCGGATCCGAGGCCTGGGATGGGGCACCCCGGGCGGCGGCGTCGAGCCTGAGACCCGCCTCTCTGCAGCGGGGACAGAACCTCTCTCGGACTTCCTCAATTCCGTCACCTCAGGATTGGCCCAGAATCCCCGCACCTTTCACACCGGTTAAACAAAACCGCGAACAGCTAACATGGCCCCCGAGCGGAGAAAGCAGGAAGTTCCTCCCTCACGTTATAAGGCCTCCTCCTTCTAAGCTCTCATTGGGTAACATTGTTGCCGCTCGACTCTAAACATTCTGGGTAATGTAGTCCCCATGGATCCGCAGAGAGCTGGGTCTGGGCTTCTTGTGAGGTTGGCCAGGAGGGGAGTTTGCAAAGTGGCTCATCCAGGTGAGCTTCGCCCCTTGTTTAAAGGGATCATGACCGCATTTCTGCCAAGTGTTCTCTGCAGCTGCTCACCCCAGTGTTTGGAGACATGTTTCAGACTCGGTGAAGCTCAACATGCTCCCAGAGGCCAAAAATATTATTTTGTGGCCTCAACCACCCCCCTGACTGCAGCCATGAAATTAAAAGATGGTTTCTCCTTGGAAGGAAAGTTATGACCAACCTAGATAGCATATTGAAAAGCAGAGATATTACTTTGCCAACAAAAGTCCGTCTAGTCAAGGCTATGGTTTTTCCAGTGGTCACTTACGGGTGTGAGAATTGGACCAAAAAGAAAGCTGAGCACCGGAGAATTGATGCTTTTAAACTGTGGCGTTGGAGAAGACTCTTGAGAGTCCCTTGGACTGCAAGGAGATCCAACCAGTCCATCTTAAAGGAGATCAGTCCTGGGGGTTCATTGGAAGGACTGACGTTGAAGCTGAAACTCCAATACTTTGGCCACCTGATGTGAGGAGCTGACTCATTCGAAAAGACCTTGATGCTGGAAAGATTGAGGGCAGGAGGAGAAGGGGATGACAGAGGATGAGATGGTTGGATGGCATTATCGACTTGATGGACATGAGTTTGGGTGGACTCTGGGAGTTGATTTTGCCTTTTCATATTGTTCATGGGGTTCTCAAGGCAAGAATACTGAAGTGACTTGGCATTCCCTTCTCCAGTGGACCACATTCTGTCAGGCCTCTCCACCATGACCCACCCATCTTGGGTTGCCCCGCAGGCATGGCTTGGTTTCATTGAGTTAGACAAGGCTGTGGTCCTAGTGTGATAAGATTGACTAGTTTTCTGTGAATATGGTTTCAGTGTGTCTGCCCTCTGATGCCCTCTTACAACACTTACCCCACCTTGGCGTGGGGTATCTCTTCATGGCTGCCCCAGCAAAGCATCAGTGGAGAAATAACTCCAGAAAGAATGAAGGGATGGAGCCAAAGCAAAAACAATACCCACGTGTGGATGTGACTGGTGATAAAAGCAAGATCCAATGCTGTAAAGAGCAATATTGCATAGGAACCTGGAATGTCAGGTCCATGAATCAAGGCAAATTGGAAGTGGTCAAACAAGAGATGGCAAGGTTAGAAAGATGGCAATGACAACCCTGTATGCAAGACAGGAAAAAAGACACAGATGTGTATAACGGACTTTTGGACTCAGAGGGAGAGGGAGAGGGTGGGATGATTTGGGAGAATGGCATTCTAACATGTATACTATCATGTAAGAATTGAATCGCCAGTCTATGTCTGACGCAGGATACAGCATGCTTGGGGCTGGTGCATGGGGATGACCCACAGAGATGTTATGGGGAGGGAGGTGGGAGGGGGGTTCATGTTGGGAACGCATGTAAGAATTAAAGATTTTAAAATTAAAAAAATAAAAATAAAATAAAAATAAAAAATATAATTCTTATGCCATTAAAAAAAAAGAGAGAGAGAGATGGCAAGGGTGAACGTCAACATTTTAGGAATCAGCGAACTTAAATGACTGGAATGGGTGAATTTAGCTCAGATGACCATTATATCTACTACTGCAGGCAGAATCCCTCTGAAGAAATGGAGTAGCCATCATGGTCAACAAAAGAGTTCAAAATGCAGTACTTGGATGCAATCTCAAAAAAGACAGAATGATCTCTGTTCGTCTCCAAGGCAAACCATTCAATATCACAGTAATCCAAGTCTATGCCCCAACCAGTAATGCTGAAGAAACTGAAGTTGAATGGTTTTATGAAGACCTACAAGATCTTTTAGAACTAACACCTAAAAAAGATGTCCTTTTCATTCTAGCGGACAGGAATGAAAAGTAGGAAGTCAAGAAAC